>NC_133325.1:649909818-650532318 GCF_042186555.1 Aquarana catesbeiana
TGCATTGTGTATATACACAACATCACCTCCATATCCATACCAAGGAGATTCTTAGATCGGGAGACCAATTTTGGGATGACTGGTGAGTAGCTGTCATCACGCCTCACTGCACCAAGACAGGGGTCTGCACCTCCCTTGGCGGGTTAACAATCTTTGGATGTTCCTGATACAAGCCTTATTTGACTCCCAGCCTTCGGCTAGGGCGTCCACCGATTCCGGTAAGGGTTATCCAACCATTCATATATACCTATAGATGTCAAGTCGGTTCAAGGTTCATTCCTGCTTCCTAAGATCCGGGTGATGCAAAGTCTATCCCTGTCATTATTGATTTAGGGGATTCGACATACTGGAACCTTTTGAGCTGGCCTCTACTAATATTTGATATATATATTTCTCAGAACTTCCTGACAAATATTAATTTTAAAGGTTTTGATTATACTATTTACAGTTTATAATTTATACTCCTCTCTAACATCTTCATGCGGAAACGCTTTTTTATGATCTATTGGATGTCATTTATTATGTCACTTATTTTTTAGGGGTACACTATTTTATGTACACTGTTTCTTCCAGCATGTTCTTTTGAGAGTACACAGATGTATGGTTATTAGTTCACCTGTTACAGAGCGTCATTCAGCTCCCTAGCCACATGTGCCCCAGTACGTATTTCTGACTGTTTCACGAGTAAAATACACTTATTCACACAGTAGAAAATATTGATGATCTCCTTACAGTGGAGTTACATCTCAATAAAAACTTTATTGTGCACTTACACCTCCAGACGATTATTCTGGTTGGTGGTTGCTTGATAACGGACACTATTTTTTAGCGCCACATTTTTGTTTGTTTGACATTTTTGCAGATTTATTAAAAAAGAAAAACTGAAATATCACGTGGTCCTAAGTATTCAGACCCTTTGCTGTGACACTCATATATTTAACTCAGGTGCTGTCCATTTCTTCTGATCATCCTTGAGATGGTTCTACACCTTCATTTGAGTCCAGCTGTGTTTGATTATACTGATTGGACTTGATTAGGAAAGCCACACACTTGTCTATATAAGACCTTACAGCTCACAGTGAATGTCAGAGCAAATGAGAATCATGAGGTCAAAGGAACTGCCTGAAGAGCTTATAGACAGAATTTTGGCAAGGCACAGATCTGGCCAAGGTTACAAAAAAAATTCTGATGCACTTAAGGTTCCTAAGAGCACAGTGGCCTCCATAATCCTTAAATGGAAGACGTTTGGGACGACCAGGACCCTTCCTAGAGCTGGCAGTCTGGCTAAACCGAGCTATCGGGGGAGAAGAGCCTTACCAGGGAGAGGTAAAGAAGAACCCAAAGATCACTGTGGCTGAGCTCCAGAGATGCAGTTAGGAGATGGGAGAAAGTTGTAGAAAGTCAACCATCAGTGCAGCCCTCCACCAGCCGGGGCTTTATGGCAGAGTGGCCCAACGGAAGCCTCTCCCCAGTGCAAGACACATGAAAGCCCACGTGGAGTTTGCTAAAAAAACACCTGAAGGACTCCAAGATGGTGAGAAATAAGATTCTCTGATCTGATGAGACCAAGATAGAACTTTTTTGGCCTTAATTGTAAGCGGTATGTGTGGGGAAAACCAGGCACTGCTCATCACCTGTCCAGTGAAGCATGGTGGTGGCAGCATCATGCTGTGGGTGTGTTTTTCAGCTGCAGGGACAGAACAACTGGTTGCAATCAAGGGAAAGATGAATGCGGCCAAGTACAGGGATATCCTGGACGAAAACCTTCTCCAGAGTGCTCAGGACCTCAGACAGGGCTGAAGGTTTACCTTCCAACAAGACAGTGACCCTAAGCACACAGCTAAAATAACAAAGGAGTGGCTTCACAACAACTCTGTCAACAACGACTGTTCTTGAATGGCCCAGCCAGAGCCCTGACTTAAACCCAATTGAGCATCTCTGGAGAGACCTAAAAATGGCTGTCCACCAACGTTTACCATCCAACCTGACAGAACTGGAGAGGATCTGCAAGGAGTATTGGCAGAGGATCCCCAAATCCAGGTGTGAAAAACTTGTTGCATCTTTCCCAAAAAGACTCATGGCTGTACTAGATCAAAAGGGTGCTTGTACTAAATACTGAGCAAAGGGTCTGAATACTTAGGACCATGTGATATTTCAGTTTTTCTTTTTTAATAAATCTGCAAAAATGTCAACAATTCTGTGTTTTTCTGCGAATATGGGGTGCTGTGTGTACATTAATGAGGAAAAAAAAATGAACTTAAATGATTTTAGCAAATGGCTGCAATATAACAACGAGTAAAAAATTTAAGGGGGTCTAAATACTTTACGTCCCCACTGTATGTATATATATATATATATATATATATATATATATATATATATATATATATATATATACACACATATACACTCTACATTCAATGTAGCCTATATATACAGTGCATTCAGTGGTGTACGGTTTCTAATACACTTCAGGTGGTGTTCACAGTATATAATACAGTGTAGTGTGGTGTTGCAAAACACAAAATACATCATGTCCAGAAGGCCACCAAGGAGAGGCAGACGCTCACAGGCCACTAAAAGAGGGCAAGCAGCCTCTGTGTCCACAGTTAACAGTGGTGGTCGTGGACATGGTGCATCCTTTGCAGGTGACCGTGGGGCATGCTTGTCCTTTTTTTCTGCTGCTGGCTGTGTTATTGAGCCACAACATGCAGAAGAGTTGATGGACTGGATAATGACGCCTTCCTCATCCTCCTCATCCTCTGTCACCCAGGCTCAGAGTAGTTTGCCTTCCAACGCAGCTGCCAAAGCAGCCTATTCCATCAGCTTCTTGTTCACAATCACTCCTTCCGCAGTCCCACCATCATGCATGGAGGAGTCCCCAGAATTGTTCGACCACATTGTTGGTTATATGCTGCTGGAGGATGAGCAGTGATTTGAAGGCTCCGATGTTGTTTCACAGGTTGAGGAAGGGAGTAACGTGAGCCTAGAGAGAGGGATTGCCTCAGAAGGACAAGAAACTGGCAGTCCTGTTCCCCCAGCTGCAGCATACTGCAAAATTTGCTCCAGTGACGAGGAGGGAGGGGATGATGAGGTCACTGACTGTACTTGGGTGCCTGAGAGAAGAGAGGAGGAGGAGGCACAACTCCAACCAGGCAGATGTCCTCTAGGGGGCAGTCACCCTATTGCATCACACCGCAGAGCTCTGAAGGTGCAGGGCGCTGCTGACTCCCCGCTGACTTTTAAAAGTTCCTTGGTATGGGCTTTTTTCGACGCGTGTGCAACAGATCGCACCATTGCCGTTTGCAACCTATGTCTGAAGTGGATCAAGCATGGCCAGAACAGCAGCCATTTGGGCACCACATGCTTGACCAGACATATGACGACCTGCCATGCAGTCCGTTGGCAACAGCACTTGAAAGACCCACATCATAGAAAAAGGCGGACTTCTCCTTGCTCCTTATCTGGGATCTCCAACCCTACTATACCTCCAGTCCTCTCAAAAGCCTGCACTGAGAAAAATGAAGGTATAGCAATAGGTGTCCCAAGTACTTGCAGCCAATCTGCTAGCAGTACTCCACCAATTGATTTTAGCAGGCAAATTTCCCTACCCCAGTTGCTGAACCATTAAAATAAATTTGGTCCCAGCCATCCACATGCTCAGCATCTAAATGCTAGCTTGGCCAAATTGCTAGCACTGCAACTGCTGCCTTTTCAGCTGGTAGACTCTGCCCCTTCCGTGAATTTGCAGAATGTGCTGTACCTCAGTGGCAGGTTCCGGCTCTACCGGCATTTGGAAGGAAATGTTTTGGCCTTGTTGGACAGGGAAGTCAGCAGTAAGGTACATATTACCGCTGACTCATGGTCCAGCAGGCATAGGCAGAAACGTTACCTTTCCTTCACGGCGCACTGGGTAACTCTGCTGGCAGCTGGAAAGGATGCAGGACAGGGTTCAGTGTTGTTGGTGCTTATTCTGCCACCACGCCTCCAAAATGCTAGTGGTGATTCTGCCACAGCTCTCTCCTCCACCCCCTCCTCTTATTCTTCCTCTATGGCCTCTTCTGCAGATTTGTCCTCTAAACCAGCAGTGCTCTGTAAGTGTTCAAGGGGCTACGCAAGCAGTCAGACTAAAAGATGCCATGCAGTGCTTGAGTTGGTCTGCCTAGGAGACAGGAGCCACACTGGAGCAGAGATTCTGCCAGCTCTGCAGGGGCAGGCTCAGAGGTGGTTGACGCCATGCCAACTTCAGCCAAGAATAGTTGTATGCAACAATGGCACCAACCTTCTCTCCGCCCTTCAACAGGGACTCTTGATCCATGTTGGCACACATGCTGAATTTGATGGTGCAGCAGTTCTTGACCAGGTACCCAGGCTTACAAGATCTCCTAAGGCAGGCCAGAAAAGCCTGTGGTGATTTCTGCTGGTCATACAATGCCAGTGCTCGGCTGGCCGAAATTCAAAGGGAATGCAACCTGCCCACCAACCGCCTCATTTGTGACATGTCCACCAGGTGGAACTCAATGTTGTAAATCCTGCACACACAGCAGAGGGCTATCAATGAGTACCTGTGCAAGTATGGCACCAGGACAGGGTCAGGAGAGCTTGGCTTCTTTTCGCCACGCCAGTGACTACTGATCAAGGATGCATGCACTGTCCTGTCACCATTTGAGGAGGCCACAAGAATGGTGAGCAGTGGCAATGCATGCATCAGTGACACTGTCCCTCTAGTCTTCCTGCTGGAGCACACACTTCCTGGAATCATGGGCAGGGCACTTGAGGCAGAAGAGCGGGAGGAAGAGGAGGACTTCCTTTCCTCTCAAGACCCCCTTTATCCAGATAGCATTCCTGCAGGCCCGCCAAACACACAGGGAGAAGAGGAGGAGGATTGTGTGAGCATGGTGGTAGAGGATAACACTCAGCAGCAGTCTTTAAGGGATGGTTTTCAGTCTCCAGAAACCCAAGGAGTTGTACGTGGCTGGGAGGAGGTAGTTACGGATAATGTGATCCTTAGTGACCCAGAGGACTCAGAATCGAATGTCTCTGCAAACGTACGCTGCATGGCCTCCCTGATTCTGCAAAGCCTGCGAAAGGACCCTAGGATTCGTGGTATCAAGGTGAGGGATCATTACTGGCTGGCAACCCTTCTTGATCCACGTTACAAGGGTAAGGTTGCAAAACTCATCCTGCCTTCACAAAGGGAGCAGAGGATTAAACATCTTCAGGAGGCCTTGAAGAAAGGTTTGTGTAACGCATTTCCAGACCCCGGGAGGTTACCATTTCCTGGTGCTGGTGTTGCTGAGGCTTCGTTCAGTCAGAAGAAGAGCGGTGAAGAAGGTGGCCGGCTGACCAATGCCTTTAAACAATTTTTCAGTCCTCAGCACCAAGGTCTGATCAGTTCAAGCAACCATTACCAGCGCCTGCATTATATGGTGCATGAATATCTAGGGGCAAGAGCAGACTTGGACACCTTTTCAACAGAGCATCCACTGTGTTACTGGCTCTTGAAGATGGATCACTGGCCAGAACTTGCTCAATATGCATTTGAGCTACTGGCCTGTCCTGCATCCAGCGTGCTTTCTGAACGCACATTCAGTGCTGCTGGAGGGTTTGTAACCGATCAAAGAGCGCGTCTGTCCACAGTGAATGTCTATCACCACTGTGATAGACATTCAGAAAAATGAATCAGTCTTGGATCAGCAGCTATCAAGCACCTGATACTGATGTAACTGATTGAATTTGTTATGGATCTGGGATCCCTTGAAGACCGCCTATGCTGACTATCACTATTCCTCCTCAATCTTGATGATGCTAGCTTCCAACAATATTTTTAGTTTAGGTTAGGGCACCACCACCACCCAAGACCCAATTTATCTTCTCCTGTTTGTCTCCTGGGGCATGTAATTACAGTTTTTGATATAATATTTCACAGCAGGGCCAGTTCCTGTAATTACAATTTTTTATATAATATATCAATGCAGGGCCTGTTCCTGCGCCCAACAAGAGTAACTGTGAGGGCTTACAGTGTTCTGGCACCACCAAAAACAAAAGGCCCAAATTTTCTAACCCTGTTTAACAGGGGCATATAATTACAATTTTTGATATAATATTTCAATGCAGGGCCTGTTCCTGCACCCAACAAGAGTAACTGTGAGGGGTTACAGTGTTCTGGCACCACCAACACCTAAGGCCCAGGGCAGGCCGTATAGTATATATACTGCTGTTCAGAGTATATAGTGCCTGGGGGCCTGGGGAACCCCCACAACATTTTTTTTATTTTGGTGCGTGGTTCCCCTTTATATCTATACCATTCCTGAAGGACTTGGTATGGATTAGGGGGGATGTCCACCCAATTTTTTTGGTATTTTTGGTGTGGGATTACCCTTAATATTCATACCAGACCCAAAGGGCCTGGTAATGAACTGGGGGAGGGGGGACCCACACCATTTTTTTCAATGATTTTTATCTATATTGCCAGGATCCGACAATACATTACAGCCGATAGCAGTTTTAAATGACATTTTTTCCTTTAGAAATGTCATTTTGCTGTGGTACTGTTATAAATATGGGAAAGATGCGCTACTTTACAGGCAGACTAAGGAGACCCCCCCAGACACAATATTTAAAGAAATATTTAATTTTTATTGTTTCACATTAAGCATTATTAAAATCATTGCTCCCTAGAAAACGTCAATTATTAATACTTTTTTTTGCATTGATACATATCCCCTGGGGCAGGACCTGGTCCCCAAACACTTTTTATGCCAATAACTTGCATATAGGCCTTTAAAATGAGCACTTTTGATTTTTCATGTTCGCTTTCCATAGACTTTAACAGCGTTCGCACAGATTTTTTGCCTGTTCGCATGTTCTGCTGCGAACCATGCCGGGGGGGGGGGGGTGTTCAGCTGATCCCTAGTCAAAAGCAGTGGAAATTTAGTGACACGTTAAAGAGTTATTTAATATTTTAAAGAGCAACTCTGAACAAACAAAATCCAAGAGTGACCTGCTAATGCGAGCTTGCAAATGCTTCAACTCTGATAACCTCAAAAATCCTATTCTGTGCTCTGTTAACAGATTTCAGAAAGCTATTCACAGAGCTCATGGGTTTATGAATGAATTAGTGCGTTGTAACTTCCGTTTGTTTTAAACTTATCACTCACACTTTCTCTATGTGAGAATCAACATGGGACCTTCACTGGGTGTTTAGGAATAGTTCTTCTGCATTCTGGAAAATAATGTAAAAGGATCTTCTAGCCCATTACATACAGTAACTAACCAGAGGGAATAGGTAGACTGGTGCACTACAGTTAGATCCACATAAAAAAAAAAAATCAACATGTTGGCTGTGCTTTTTGTTTGTCATGTATGCTGACTGGGGTGCATCTTTAACTGGAGAGCCATGTAATGTATCATTTTGTATCACTACTAGGCTCATGTGTAATTTGTCACATAGAGTAAATAGTATTAAACCCAAAAGCAAACATATATTATATTACCAAATATCTCTCCATCAAGTCTGACTAGCGCTGCTTTCTTCTACATGAGCAGTCAGTCAGGGTCTCTACAAAAAGATTCCTTTCTTGGGTGATGCTTAGAGGTAGAGTGGAGGTGAGGCAGCAGCTGGTTGACTACAAGCAGCCCTGATTCTAGGGAGAGGTATACATTTGAGGATGTGAGACTGCTTTATTGTTCAAACCAGTAGCAAGGTGGACAATTGACCTTAAAGCTGAATTCCAGCCTTGCCTTCAGTCCTGCACAGTTGTACCAGCTCCTCTCCTGTGCTAAAATTGCTTACTCTGATATAATTGCACACTGTGAGCTTTCCACAGCCCGCATTAGAAGCTACAGCATGTCAGATAGAGCCTATCTCATTTTTTGGCTGTAGGATGTCCCTGGCCCACCCTTTTCATTCTCTGTATGGCAGTTCAATCATGAAGACTCAGCATCACATGTCGCTATATTGCCTAGGGCGGTCTTCATGCAAATGGAGCCTACATGGGAATGCTCCCTCCTTCAGACTGACATCCACCCATCAAGGCATTTTGATGTTGGCATAACTCCTCCAAAAAGCAAGCTCACTGCTTGCATCAGGGCCTGAGGGTTTAGGAGAAAAATGCTGAGGCAGGCTCCTCCCACCAGTCATGATCTGTCTTCATTGCATAAAGAAGCACAGATGGCATCACCAGGTCCAGAATAAGTTATGAAACTAAAACAGGAGGGTTTTATTTGAAAATGCCCTTAGCATGTTGATGAGAGGGAAACCAAGAAAGACAACATATTAGCAGATGAAACTTCCTTTTCAAGTCAGTTTTGGACTTTAGGTTTACTTAATGGGGATTTGTACACCATTTGCATACTTTGTCATTTGTGTTTTGTGGTTGAGTTGCACTTACACAAATATTTAAAGAATCTGGAACATAGTGTAGGTAATAATTAAATCTTGTTCTAAAGAGATTCTGACCAGCTACGGGTGTAAAGTACAAGCACCCAGAAGTCCACATACCTGCAGCAACTTTCAGTATTGCTTTACTGAGTGGCAGGCATAGACATGTGCACAGCCAAAAAATTTGTTCATTTTCGTTTTCGTTTCAGTAGTTTATTTTTTTTTTCGTTTTTCAGGTCATTCGTTATGATCGCAATTCGTAAATTCGTACATTTGTAAATTCGTACATTCGAAAATTCTTTCATTCGTACATTCATAAATTTGTACATTCGTACATTCTTACATTCGTACATTTGTAAATTCGTACATTCGTACATTCTTACATTCGTACATTCGTAAATTCGTACATTCGTAAATTCGTAAAATCGTAAATTTGTAAATTAGAAAATTTGTGATTTTGTAAAATCTGAAATAGTAACTATTAAATTATAGGTATTGTGATTTCCTTTCAAATTTGACTGTCAGTGAACGTAACAAATACAAATTTATCCGAAGTTACAAATTATCCAAAACGAATGCTGCATCTAAACAAATGGAACAGAAATGAATAATAAATATTAATAATAAAATGTTTTTATTATTATTATTGTTATTTATTATTATTAATTCATTATGTTCCAATCGATTGGATACGGCATTCGTTATTTCGGATCATTCATAACTTCGGATAAATTTGTATGTGTTACGTTCACTAACAGCCAAATTTGAAAGGAAATTACAATACCTATAATTTAATAGTTACTAGTAATAGTTAATTTATTATTAATGAATTATTATTTCAGATTTCCAAATTTCCAAATTTACAAATTTATGAATTTACTAATTTACTAATGTACGAATGTACATATTTACGAATGTACATTCGTAAATTACGAATGTACGAATTTACGAATGTATGAATTTACGAATGTACAAATTTTTCGAATTTACGAATATTCGGAAAAATTTGTTAAATGGGTTTTCGTTAATTCAGATATTTCCAAATTAACAAATTTGTCGAAATTCGTTAAAAAACGAATTTGGAACGAAACGAATTGCACATGCCTAATTCTTATCAGTCAAAGCTTTATCACTTTCTCATAGTCCTGAAACTTGTCCCTTCCCACCAGGACTTTTTTTCTCGGAGAATAGGTGCAGGAACTCCCTCCGTCTGAGTCACCCCTTGTCTCTGCCCCTACCCACCTCTGACCACCGTCCCTTGATTCCATCCCCTACCCACCTACCAGTACTGCCCTTTTAGAGAATACAGAACCAAGTATCATTTTGTGGTGCTAAATCACTTGTATGGAACAGGTTAATGATAAAAAGAAAAAGAGTAAAATAAAGCCAGGAATAGAATCTCAGCAATAAATCCCCACACAACAATAGACTCCCCCAGCAACAATGGACTCCACCCCAACAACAATAGATTCCCTGCAGCAACAGTGAACCACCCACAACAAAATATCCACCCAAGCAACATTATACCACCCAGCAGCAACAACAGATCTCCCAGCAGCCAGCATCAATGGATCCTCCAGCAGCCAGTAAATATAGACCTCTCCCTCAACAGTAGATCCCTTCCAACAACATAAGACCCCCCCCAGCAACAATAGATTGCCCATCAGCAACAATAGACCTTCACACAAAATCAGATCCCCACCAGTGACAATAGATCCCCCAGCAGCCAGCATCAATAGACCCTCCAGCACACCCCACACTATTACATACATTCAGTGCTGGAGGTGCCGGAACTGCGTTCACCCGCGTTCCCGCTGAGAAAAAGCCCTGCTTCCCACACATTTCTATTGGGCCAGTAAGGCCATCCATCAAATCCTATCATAATATGTGGGGTTAGGGTTTAACAACATGCTTTGGCACTACCCAGAAATTTGGGAGCTCTGCCTAATTAGAACAGTAAAGCAGAGGATACTGAAAGCTGTCACAGGTGTCCTGTCAATAGTTTAAGCTGCCCTCCAACCACTTTGCATATTATTTTATATATACTGTGATTCTGTACTTGCAAAATATGCTGCAGAAATTTCCCTCTACTGAGTCTGGCTGCAACCATTTTAACTGTTCACTTCCTGGATTTACAAAGTTAGACAGAGGTACACCTCCAGCTCTGCAGCTCTCTTTGGCCCTCCTTTGACTCATCCCCCCTCCCTTCCTGGCAAACTCTCACAGGTTTAGAAAAAAAGCCTAGGTTTTTTTCCAAACAAGAAACTGGAAGTGGGCTGTATAAGGTATTTGCTGGCAGAAAAAAAAATGTTTTACTATCCAAACTTAAAACAACAAGGGCAGAAGATTTAATGGATGGAAAGATGAAAAAATGACTGAAGGTCCACTTTAAAGTCGTTTTAAAGGCTGAAGGTTTTTTACCTTCATACATTCTATGCATAAAGGTAAAAAACCTTTCGTGTCCAGCTGCCCCCTCAGTCCCCCCTGATACTTACCTAAGCCTGATCCTGATCCAGTGATGTGCATGTGAGCTGAGGCTCTCCCGGGTCTCTCCCTCCTGATTGGCTGAGATGCAGCAGCAGGAGCCATTGTCTCCCTCTGCTGTCAATTATAGCCAGTGAAGCAGGGCTGAGCTGTGTTCTTTGTGTCTTATGGACACAGAGAGCCGGCCCAAGAGTGAACATGCATGAGTGTCCCCATAGCAAGCGGCACTCGGCAAGGGAGACCCGAAAAGAGGAAGATCAGGACTGCTCTGTGCACTGCATAGAGCAAGTAAGTATGACATGTTTAGTTTGCTTTTTCTTTTACAATCACTTTAAAGAGACAGAGTCCTTTTAACTTGATTAATCCTAATAATTTACTTTCCTTACTCTCTCTAAATTGAACATGATCTTATAACGTTTGTTAACCCCCCCCCAAAAAAGGATCCTGCTCATTTAAAGCATGTTATATGACACAGTGCTTGTCCTGTGTCATTTGGCTCCCTGTAACACCTCAAATACCTGGCTGATCCTGCCAGTTTCTGCCCTCCCCTGCCCTCTGTAAACTGACCACTGTGTATCATGGCTGCTGAGACCAGACACTGGGGTCAGTTTACATGCCTCCATCATCCACAACCTGCTATCTGTCTCCTCTCAGCTCCTGTGTCCTCCTCCCCCCTCCCCTCTCTGCTCGTGACAGTGCTGCCCCTCCCCCTCCTGCTGCTTTCATAACACTAACCTATATACACCGTTAGCACTGCCTCCTATTGCAGTGTCCCCCTCTGTGTATGATTTATAAATATAAATGCTGCAAATACCTCATTTCACAGCCGAGATTGCGATTACATGACCAGCCAACACTCTCCTCCTCTCCTCCTCCCCTCTAGACTGACATCAGCAGAGGAATCTCAGCCCCTCCTGCTGCATCTCTCAGAGGAAGAAAAGAGAGAGCTGGCTGGTCATGTGATCACAATCTCAACTGTGAAATGAGGTATTTGCAGAATTTATATTTATAAATCATGCACAGAGGGGGACACTGCAATAGGAGGCAGTGCTGATGGTGTATACAGGTTAGAGTAGCTTAAAAACCAATAAATTTACCTAATAAGTAAACAGTCTCTAGTCCTTTAACCACTTAACACTGTCTCCGTATCATGTAACCTCTGTGATTGGCTTTCACAGTGGTCACATGATCTATCCTGCTGGTTCCCAGTCATTAGCTTTGACAGAGAGCTGACCGTGATAGCTCAGTCAGTGTGCTGGAAGCCTATAGTAAGCACACTGTCAGCATACAACCTCAGACAGCTCCATATGGATGCATATATGCAAGTAAAGCCCACTTTCCTGCCACTGCATATATGCATTATGTGGTTGGCAAGAGGTTAAGCATCAACCCAAATGAGTGTATTGCCTGCACATATTTGGTAAGGTTTTGGAATGTTTATAATATTTTATTAGAGTATTTATCAAATGATTTGTAGTACATTTGGTACAGTTTTGTATAAAAAAAAAAAATCACACCAGAATTATGACTAGTCTTTAACTACTTGTAATATTGATCAGCGACCACTGCAGCCTCCGTTTTGCGCAGTGCCAGACCTGCATGATTCACAGGGTGGCATTAAAATAGCAATCAAATTTGCATATACATCACGATTCACTGCTCTATTTGTCTACTGTAAAAATCATGGACAGCTATGAGAACTGCTCCTGTGGTGTTAGATGTATATGGAAGGCTGGTTTTAATAGGATTACACCATAAAATATTTTATTTTTAATAACAGTTTTTTTACTTTTTCTTTCTGCAGCTTAATTTAACTTATGTTATTACCATTTAGTGAATGTGCCTCTTTTCGGAAACATATATGTAGCAATGTAAAATTAACAGTTTTTAGAGGCACATTGTCAATTTATAGAGGAACAGAATCAAAAGTATGGCATTTTTTTTTTCTAATGTTGTATTTTTTTCTTATTTGTAAAAAAATGTGATTTTGTTGGTACTTCCACTGCTTCATTTCAATAAAATAATTTCGGAAAAAGTATTTTAGAATTGTCCTATTTAATAGGATTTTTTTCTGTAACTAGAATTGTCCTATTTAACCACTTGCCGACTGGGCCATAGCTGAAAGAAGGGTACAGCGCAGTCGGCTAGTTCTGGGTGGACGTCCATGGGACGTCATTCTAGAATGTTGCTCCCGCGTGCCCCCTGGGGCCCACACCCGGGAACATCCATGACTGCCGGGTCCTCCGGGTCATGGATCACAGTAAATAGCCGCTGATCGCAGCCATTTACCATGTGATCGCTCCGTCAAATGACGGAGCGATCACTTGTAAACAAACCGGCATTACGTCGTGACGCTGGTTCCTCCCTCCCCTCTCTGTACCAATCAGTACAGTGCGAGGGGAGAGGGGGAGAGGGGGAGAGATTGCAGCAGCGCTGTGGGCTGGATGTTTAGTGCCCACAGCGCTGCTCAATGTAAATAATCTGCAATAATCTGCAAAACTGCAATACTCTGCAACACTGTGCAACACTGTGCAATACTCTGCAACACTGTGCAATACTCTGCCAATACTCTGAAACACTGCAAAACTCTGCCAATACTCGCCAATACTCTGCCAATACTCGCCAATACTCTGCCAATACTCGCCAATACTCTGCCAATACTCACCAATACTCTGCCAATACTCGCCAATACTCTACCAATACTCGCCAATACTCTGCCAATACTCACCAATACTCTGCCAATACTCTGCCAATACTCACCAATACTCTACCAATACTCGCCAATACTCTACCAATACTCGTCAATACTCTGCCAATACTCGCCAATACTCTGCCAATACTCGCCAATACTCTACCAATACTCGCCAATACTCTGCCAATACTCGCCAATACTCTACCAATACTCGTCAATACTCTGCCAATACTTGCCAATACTCTGCAATGAATTTTAACAGAAACAAAGAATTTTTTTTTTTAATCGAATTTTCAGTCTTTTTTGATTTATAGCGCAAAAAATAAAAAACCCAGTGGTGATTAAATACCACCAAAAGAAAGCTCTATTTGTGTGAAAAAAATGACAAAAATTTCATATGGGTACAATGTTGCATGACTGAGTAATTGTCATTCAAAGTGTGAGAGCACTGAAAGCTGAAAATTGGTCTGGTTAGGAAGGGGGTTTAAGTGCCCAGTGGTCAAGTGGTAAAAACAGGATAAAGTATTTTTTCTTATAGTTTAATATACAGAAGAAATATTGCTCTTTTTTTACCACCATGTAATCCATTCTGTTAGTAAATGTATGTTAGGGGTTATGTAGCTCTACTGTAGTATTACAGAAGCAGTGCAAGAATTTCTTTGAATGAAACTCCCTTTCCCCGTTTTACCATTTTATTTATTTATTTATTTATTTATTTTTTATTTTTTTATAAATAATCTTTATTAAGGTTTTTAACTTTACAACCTATATAAAAAGGAGTAACAGTGTTATAAAATTGCTATTAACATCTTCGTTTTAACAACAAACTAGCATTGCAATACATATTGAATAGAATTTACCCTTACCATATCCCACCTACCCCCTCTACCCCTCCCTCCCCAACTAGACAGGTTTTCTCGTTTCCACTACTAACCATTATATCCCTGTTTAGCCAACCAGGGGTACCACATTTTTTCAAATTCCTTGAGGTTCCCTCTCTTAATGTACAAAACCCTTTCCCTCCAGATTATCTCATATTATTTTTAACCACTCCACTACTGTAGAGGGCTTAACTGACTGCCATCTCTGTGCGATCATTTTCTGGGCTTGGAACAAGCACCTTGTAACCACTGTTATTAAACTTGTCCCTTCTCCTTTCCATTCTCTATATCCCAGGACACATAGTCTGGCATCTGTCTCTAAGGTAGTCCCAAACGTTCTATTTATGACATCTATTACCCCCATCCAATACCGGAACAGCTTGGGACACCTCCATACCATGTGGATCAGGTCTCCTACTTCATGACATCTGGGACATTTGGCATCTGATTTTAGTCCAAACCTATACAGCTTTTTAGGGGTATAGTATGCTCTATGTATCAGCATTAGGTGTGAAATTTTCTGTGAGGGGGAGACTGACACTGCATGGCCCAACTCCAGTATTTTTTTCCACTGCGCTCCTGTTATTTCCCCTATATCCTCCTCCCATTTCTCCCTACACTTAAGATGTTCAGACCTTACAATGCTTTTACTGCTCAACTGTGTGTATATTTCTGAAATATGTCCCTTCGCATTGTCTGACTTGATCACTTTTTGAAGAAGTGGCACGTTGCTCCATACTAAGGGTTGTGTCTTAAATTGAGCATTCAGTGCATGTCTCATTTGCAAATATCTATAAAATATTTGTTTTGGTATCCCATTTTCCCTTTGGAGATCTCCAAAACGTTTTAATGTATACCCCTTATATAAGTGCGATAATCTATTTATGCCCTGTATATCCCATTCTTTAAACTCCCCCATAACTGCAATTTCCTGTAAATTTCTGTTGTGCCAAAGAGGGGCATACTCTGTGAACCCATCATATCCCATTAGTGTTTGTATTGCTTTCCATACTTTTGTTGTCATCTTAGTTGTAGGATTCCTAAAAAAGAAAGAGTCTGCCTCTAACACCTCTGCCACTGTTTTATGCGGTGCTTCCAATATCATTAAACCCCTGCTAACATTCCCACCTCCTAAATGCTGCAGTTGCGCCGCCAGGAAGTTACTCCTGGGGTGGGGAACCGCCATACCCCCCTCCTTGGTTGGCAACTGCAGGGTATGGAGACTAATCCTGGCCTTGCCCTTTTTCCATACCAGTTCTCTAAATAGCATATCTATTTTCCTAAACCACCTCTTATTTAACCACACCGGGGAGTTGTGTAACAGATATAATAATTGGGGCATCCACACCATCTTAATCAAATTACATCTCCCAGCTCATCTCAGGGGTAGCCGGTTCCATATATCCATTTTACGTTTGAATTTAGTTAGGAGCGGGACTATATTATCATCTATATAATGGTTTGGGTCTTTTGTCAAATTTATACCTAGATACTTCATTGTTGTTACAACTTCCAGTTGGGGTATTTCAGACATTATGGGATTTCTAAGGGTGTCCACTGGTAAGAGTGCTGACTTTCTCAAATTTACCACTAATCCCGTAAGGTTACCAAACCTCTCTACCGTATTTATTGCCTGCCTAAGAGAATGCTCCGTGTCCCCCAAAAAGAGAAGGACATCATCGGCATATAGGGCGATCCTCTCCTCTCCTGATTTTCTTGAAAAACCCTTCATATTTACACAGGATCTAATACTAATTGCCAACGCTTCCATCGCAAGGGCGAAAAGCAGGGATGACAGTAGGCACCCCTGTCTCGTCCCCCTTTCTAGGTGGATCTTTTCTGAGTATTCATTGTTAATGAGTATTCATTGTTAATTTTTGCGCTTGGGCCATTATACAGTATTTTTATCCATCTTATAAAGACGGGTCCTAGTCCGAATTCTTCCAAAACCCGCCAGAGATAGCCCCACTCTAGGCTATCAAAAGCCTTAATTATATCGAGGGTCATAACGGCTCTTGACCCCATATTTTCTGTTGGGGTTTGCAAGTTCAGATATACCCTTCTTATATTCATGCTGGTAGACCTATTGGGAATAAACCCTGTTTGATCTGGGTGTATGAGTTTATGAATGATTTTATTCAGCCTAGCTGCCAGCACCTTTGCTAGTATTTTAGCATCGGCACATAGCAAAGATATTGGCCTATATGCCGAGGTTTCTAACGGGTCTCTCCCTTCTTTATGCAGCATGACTATGGTAGCTTCAGTCATTGAGTTAGGCAGTCTCCCCTCCTCCATCGCCCAGTTCAACTACTTAAGTAACTCTGGTAGCAGTATTTTTCCATAGCGCTTATAGATCTCAATCGGGAGTCCATCTGGCCCCGGGGACTTTTGGTTTTCCATCCCAGTCGTGGCTTGTTGTAATTCCGCTAAGGTTATTTGGACCTCCAACCCCTCTCTAACCTCTTCTGTAAAGGTTGGTATTACCAAGTTCTTAAAAAACATATCCATATCCTCTTCCCCGACTCTCACCTGCGACTTGTACAGTGTTTCATAATAATTTCTAAATGTATCCCTAATCTCTGATGTGTGGGAAGAAATCTCACCTTTTACAGTCCTAATCGCAGGTATTGTCGAGGGGGAGGAGTTGGTTCTCACCAGGTAGGCCAACATTCGCCCCACACTTTCTCCTTCTCCAAAAGCCAATTGTTTCTGAAAAAGTCGCTTATTTTCCACTTTCCTTAATACTGCTATTCTATAGTTCTCTTGTTTATTTAACCATACGTTTTGTTTCTCTGGTGTTGGGTCTTCTATGTATTGTTTCTCTGCCTTCTCCATTTCTTTCCTGATACTTTCCTCCCATTCCCTGGATCTCTTCTTAATCTCTGCCACCCTCTGAATCAAAATACCCCTAAGAAATGCCTTCAGAGTGTCCCACTGTACCCCCACTGCTGCTGTACCTTCATTAAATACCACAAATTCTTCTAATTTTTTTATTACCTCCTCCAGTTCTCCCATTAGCTCCAGCCAAAATGGGCTCAGCTTCCAAAATTATTGGGGCTCCTTCCCCCCTATGTTCACTGATACCACCACCAAAGAGTGGTCCAAGACCCCCCTGGGTAGGTAGACCACATCCCCCACTAGTGGTAGTAATTCTGCATTCCCCAGGATCATATCGATCCTGGAAAGTGTAGAATAGGAGGCTAAGAAACAAGAATATTGCCGTTTATGAGGATTCCGTACCCTCCATACATCAAACAACCCTGCCTCTACCAGGAATTGACCTAACCGACCCTCCGCTATGTTATGTGATTGAACTCCGGGTGGAAACCTGTCCAAACTTTTATTAAGAGCCTCATTAAAATCTCCCATTACTATAACCGGGGTATCTACTTACATAAATTCCATTAAACTGTACATAACTTCAAGTTTAAATGGCGGGGGAATATAAACATTTGCTAAAACATACATTCTATTCTCTATTGAGTAATACAAAAAAATATATCTACCCATTTCCTCTATACTGATCTGCCGGCAGGAGAAAGCCACTCCTCTTTTCACCATTACACTCACCCCTCTGGAATATGAAGAGCACACCGAGTGATATTGACATTGAAACCTCCTGTTTTGAAGACATGTTGTGGTATCCTTTGTCAAGTGGGTCTCCTGCTTGCAGATCAGATCCACCCCCCCTCATTTCCAACATCGAGAAAACTGCAGTCCTCTTATCCAGATTCCCCAACCCCCGGACATTCCAGGAGCCTATATTAAGTACCTTAGGCTGCATAAAGAGAAAGGTGAGGAAGAAAATAAAAAGAAGAACAAAATAACAAAAAACATAACCTCAAAATCAATAAAGTGTAATATATTGTAAACCTTGATTACCCTCTGTGCTTTAGTACCCCCGGGACTTTTTCTTCTATCCTTTACCATGGATGTAGTTTCCTTACTTGTGACAACTCCAAACACTTTTTTTACTCTCGTTCTCAAACCTGCTTTTCTTCTTTCTTCTTCCCCGTGTCTCACCTCGTCTAATATGTGAACTGTAATGTTACTCTTCCCTAAACCCATTAAACCCCTTACCCCCCTCCCCCCATATACTATACCTCTCCAGCCTCCCCATCACTTCCTCCCTGATACCCTCCTCCCTTTTCCCACCCTCCACCTATCCACGTTCACCCAAGGGGCTTTATTTGTGACTGCCTCATACAAATCACATATCATACCAACTCCTACCATATTGTACCACACCCATACTACAAACATGCAAATATACAAAAATGTAAATGTGATAATTTCCTCTACATTCATTTCTACTCTTATATGTGAATCCCTGCTTCCCTACGCTATTCTTTACCAAGTCCATAGCTCTTCCCAGTGCCCCTTGTATTCAGTCCAAGTATCCTCAGTGTGCGCTGTTCCTCTCTTTGGGTCTCAACCTCTCTTTATTTTCTTCTAGCCACCGTGTTACTCCTACTGGTGAGTCAAAGAATTGAGTTTCCCCCATCGCCTCTATCCGCAACCGCGCTGGATAAAGTCTACGTTTGATCTGCAACCCCCCCCGCGCCTCTGCAGCTCCGGTGAAAAGTCCGGGTAGAATGAAATTTTGTTTCCCTTCTAGAGGGTAGATCCCATCTCTCTAGCATTACGCAGTAAAATTATTTTATCTTTATAATTCAAAAACTTCAACAATAGCGATCTACGGTGTCCTCCTGGGGGAGGGGCCTTAAAAGGGACTCTGTGTGCCCTTTCTATTGAGAACTGTGGGGAAAAAGTCTCTCTTCCAAATAATTCTATAAGCCACTTTTCCAGAAAAGCAATGGGATTAAGCCCCTCACTCCTTTCTGGAAGCCCCACTACCCTCACCTTGTCCCTTCTGAGTCGATTTTCTATTTCATCCATTTTTTCAATGACTCTACCCAGTTGATCTTTTATGGTTTTGACTTCTTGCTGAAGAGGGTATATGTCATCTTCCACTTGGCTTACCCTCCCCTCCAAGGCTGTTGTCCTTTCAACAGCTTTTTGCAGTTCTTGCCTCATCAGCGACAAACTCTTCTTTGACCTCTTTAACTTGATTACATAGGTCATGACTTACATGAATTGACTGCTTGCAGTACGTCCCTCAAGGTAGGTTCTACCCCCATAGGGGGAGCATTAACTGATGTTAATATATGTTCTTTCTCGGCCGACCCTGCACTCCTATTGTTATTCGCGGTCCTAGGCCTTGATACCACTGCGGCTGTTGTTACCTGCCCATGGCTCTTCCTGTCCGTTTTACCATTTTATAATTAAAATAACATCCAAAGCATTGTCTTTTTTTTTAAATGAGTGCCATAACAAATCTTAAAAAAAAAACCCTGCTGTGGGTTAATTATGAGGAGCATATTAAAAAAGAGCAATTGGCGGGACTTTTCATAAGCACACGGGAGCAGTAATAGGTGAAATAAATTAGTTTTTAATAAATTCAGATTATCATAAAGTTTTTCTATTCAAATGATTCAATGCATTTTGCTATAAATAACCATTTGTATAACTTAACAATTCATTAAAGCCAGAAAGATATACATGAATACATATCCAACAAGGAATCAATACATAGTACGGAATACAAAAAATAATAATAAAAAAATAAAAAAATAAATAGATTGATAACTATGCAGCTTAAAAAAATAAAAATAAAAAGTAAAAAAGAAACAGATATATTGGAACGGCCTGAACACTAGGTTGTTGTTGGCTCTACGCGTTTCAAGGCCTTTATGCCTATCATCAGGAGCAAAAAACCATAGTGGTAATCTATAAATAAAAAATAAGAAATATATTTAGAAAAAAAAAATGGACAAGATGGGTTCCCCCATAGACCCAGCCTGCCCACACACTTACAAGGTGGTCCTCACAGTGATGGTGCGGCCATGATATCCCCAGACCAAACCACAAAAGATACCACTGCGGCTGTTTTTACCTGCCCATTTTTTAAATGAGTGCCATGACAAATCTTAAAAAAAAAAACCCTGCTGTGGGTTAATGTTGAGGGGCATATATATCCCCAAATACTGTAGATACCAAATCATGTTACTATGTGATGTTCAAACCAAAAAAAAAACTCCTTTACCTTCCCCAGCTAAGCTAGATTCTCTTTCATTTGTGTCTCACAAGTTCCCCCTCCCAGTCACTGCAGCTCACAGTGGGAACGTTTCAGTAACAGCGACAACACTATCATATCAGAAATCAGGCAGGGCTAGGTGTGGCCAAGTGCTGATTCACAAGCTACAAAGCTACAGACTTGGGAATAAGCAGTGACAATGCTTATTCCCAAGCTGATATGCATACGTCCTGCAATTTTTTTTATCTCACTTTAGTGCAAGCTGCATTAGGTGGACTTCACTAGCAAGCTCAATGGACTTTGCAGGGGAACTAAGAGGATACTGTGATTGCAAATGTTCTGACAATTAAATGGTGCAACGCATATTTTTTTAATAAAAGGGTATACATAGTTACATATTTACATAGTAGGCAAGGTTGAAAAAAGACAGAAGTCCATTAAGTCCAACCTATGTGTGCGATTATATGTCAGTATTACATTGTATATCCCTGTATGTTGTGGTCGTTCAGGTGCTTATCTAATCGTTTTTTGAAATTATCAATGCTCCCCGCTGAAACCACTGCCTGTGGAAGAGAATTCCATATCCTAACCGCTCTTACAGTAAAGAACCCTCTACTCAGCTTAAGGTTAAACCACTTTTCAACTAATTTTAGTGAATGGCCTCGTGTCTTATTAAGTTCCCTAAAAGTTTATCCCTATTTTTACATTGAAATCATATCCCCTCTCAAGCGAGAACAAGTTCAGTGCTCATAACCTTTCCTCATAACTAAAGTCCTCCAGTCCCTTTATTGGTTTTGTTGCCCTTCTCTGGACTCTCTCCAGTTCCTACACATCCTTCCTGAGGACTGGTGCCAAGAACTGGACAGCATACTCCAGGTGCGGCCGAACCAGAGTCTTGCAGAGTGGGAGAATCATGCCAATATTCTGTTTGCTTTGCTTGCAGTAGCTTTGCATTGAATGCCATTGCTGAGTCTGTCGTCTATTAGGACCCCCAGGTCCTTTTCCATCCTTGATTCCCCCAGAGGTTCTCCCCCTAGTGAGTACATTACATTCATATTTTTACCACCCAAATGCATTATTTTACATTGTTCTACATTAAACCTAATTTGCCCTGTAGTTGCCCACCCCATTAATTTGTTCAAATCTTCTTGCAAGGTTTCCATATCCTGCAGAGAAGTTATTGTCCTGCTTAGCTTAGTATCATTTGCAAATACAGAGATTGAGCTGTGTATCCCATCCTCCAGGTCGTTTATGAATAAATTAAATAGGATTGGTCCCAGGACAGAACCCTGGGGGACTCCACTTTCCACCTCAGACCCCATTTATCACTCCCCTCAAACTTGCCCCTGTATCCACTTTTCAATCCATATACTCACCCTGTGGTCCATGCCAAAGGATCCTACATTGTACAGTAAACGTTTATGGGGAACTGTATAAAACACTTTTGCAAAATCCAGATACACCACATCTACGGGCCTTCCTTTATCTAGATGGCAGCTCACATCCTCATAGAAGGCTAATAGATTGGTTTGGCAAGAACGATTCTTCATGAATCCATGCTGATTACTGCTAATGATACCATTGTTATTACTAAAGTCTTGTATATAGTCCCTTATCATCCCCTCCAAGAGCTTGCATACAATTGATGTTAGGCTAACTGGTCTATAATTCCCAGGGATGTATTTTGGCTCTTTTTTAAATATTGGTGCTACATTGGCTTTTCTCCAATCAGCTGGTACCATTCCAGTCAGTAGACTATTCATAAAAATTAGGAACAATGGTCTGGCAATTACTTGACTGAGTTCCTTAAGGACCCTCGGGTGCAAGCCATCTGGTCCCGGTGATCTATTAATGTTATATTTTTCAAGTCTATTTCTAATTCTGTCCTCTGTTAACCATGAGGGTGCGTCCTGTGACGTGTCATGAGGTTAAACATTGCAGTTTTGGTTACTGAAGCCCCCCCGTTGCCCTCGTGAAGACTGGGGAGAAGAATAAATTCAATATCTTCACCATCTCTCCAACCAGATTCCCTTCATCTTTCTTTATGGGACCAATGTGATCTGACATCCCTTTCTGACTATGTACTTAAAGAATTTCTTAGGATTTTTTTACTCTCCTCCACTATGTGCCTTTCGTGTTCTATCTTAGCCGCCCTGATTGCACCCTTACATTTCTTGTTGCATTCTTTGTAAAGTTGGAATGCTAATGATGATCCCTCAGAATTGTATTTTTTGAAGGCCTTCTCCTTTGCTTTTATATGCATTTTTATGTTGGAGTTAAGCCACCCAGGACATTTATTAGCTCTTTTAAATGAATTTCCTATTTGGATGCACTGGCTAATGTCCTTGTTTAATATGCCCTTTAAGCATACCCATTTTTCCTTTGTGTTCTTTGTTCCTAAGGTTTTATCCCAATTATTATCTTCTAGCAAGAATTGTAGTTTAGGGAAGTTGGCTCTTTTGATATTCAGTGTCTTTGTATTCCCCTTATGTTTCCTATTTGTGTGATTTATACTAAAATTAATTGACCTGTGATCGCTGTTTCCTAAATTGCCCTGTATTTCCACATCCCTGATCAGGTCTGTATTGTTGGTAATCAGTAGGTCTAGTAACGTTTTGTTTCTAGTTGGTGAATTTACCAACTGATCCATGAAATTGTCCTGCAAGATATTTAGGAACTGGCGAGCGCTTAGATGAATGCGCTGTTCCTTCCACCCAGTCTGTCTGGATAATTAAAATCCCCTATTGTAATGACACTTCCCATTCTTGTCGCTAATCCCAATTGTGATATAGTATAGAAATACTATAATTTCTTATGGCCCTAACTCGACCTGAATATAATGTTAGATTTGCTCTGCCATGTTGAATCACCAATTATTTGTTTTTTTCTGCAGGAAAAAGAACTTGACTTGAAAGCACCTCTTCTTTCTTCTTTATACTTATTTGTGCTGTAAGCCGAAATGAAGTGGTGTTTTCTTTTTCATCCTTAAAGCATATGCATGCTTAAGCTTGGAAAACCTTATTAATATGGCATGGCAACAGCCTCAAAACTAGAATTAAACAAAAATAAGTGTAAAGTTTACACACTAACAGACCCATTCATACATCTCCCTCCTGATTCCTTCATGCGGCTTAAAGGCTTTAGTTCACTTTTTTTCTAAATTCCAGCTCCCCTATGCACCAATATAGCATTTTTGCAAAAATATCAAAGCTTTCCATAAAAGCTACAAACACGTACCTTACTGTCCTCCAGCCATGATTCCAAACTTATCTATTGCTTCTGTCTTACATCCTTACAGACTGTAGGTTATGACACAGGAAGGAGTTGACCTTCTAATCTCATTAGTATACACCCTGCATCATCTTCCCACCCACTCCCATGGTTTTTAAATTAAATGCAATCACTCAATGATCACCTTTCTCACCAAGTACACAATCAGATTGCATAGTGTATGGCCATCTTTATACAAGCACATAGAAGGGAGTGGACAGAAACTCTCAGCTGTCAAGCCCCGTTCACATCTCTGCATAGCGGGAACTCACATTCCCACGTGGGGTTTTTTTTTTTTTTGCGTGGTGGGGAGGTGTTTTGGAGCATTTTTACTCATCACACATACGGCAGCCTATCCACCTGAATGTGTTGCCTTACACACAGCAATCATTCCCAAATCTCCCTAAAGAAGCTTCAGAACTTTTTTTTAGAGCAGAACTTGGTGCGTTTTTTACTGTGATTTTTGGTGCAGCACATTTCAGAAGAGCAAGGAAGCACACAGATGTGAATGGAGCCTCGTTGTTCTTGTGTTATCACACCAATTTCACTCTCAGGCCCCATTCACATCTAGCATAGTGGGAGTGAACGTTTTGTGTCTTGTTTTTCCTGTGACACGCATAGGGCTGCCCATTGATTTAAAAGGGTTGTGTTTATGTGGCTTATGGGACATGGTGTTTTGTGGGTTGCATGTATTTGCAGCATTTGCCACTCATTTTTTCACATGGCAAAATGTGTGTTTGCTTCTGTGTTTGGTGTGCCGTTACCAATTAATGGCACTGAAAGCGCAACTAGTAATTATAGGTGTATAAAGGTGGCCATACGCTATACAATCTGATTGTACAATCTCCTTTAGATTTACCAAATTTATATAATAGGAGGAAACACCTATCTAGCCAATCACTCTATATCCAATCAGGCAGACTCTTTCACTACATAAGTGATGGCAGATCTAAAGGAGATTGTACAATCAGATTGTATAGTGTATGGCCACCTTTATACACCTAAAATAACTAGTTGCACTTTCAGTGCCATTAATTGTTAACAACACCCTAAACACAGAAGCAAACACACATTTTGGCATGTGAAAAAATGAATGGAAAATACTGCAAAACGCACAGTAAAAAACACGCAACCCACAAAACGCCACAGTAAAAAACGCACCAAGCTCCACTCTAAAAAAAATGCTGAAGCTTCTTTGGGGAGATTGCTGCATGTAGGGCAGCCCATTCAGGTGGATGGGCTGCCTTATGTGTAATGAGTGAAAATTTCTCCAAAACACCTCCCCACCTCGCTAAAAAAAAATAATGCATGTGGGTATGCGAGTTCTCGCTATGCAGAGATGTGAACGGGGCTTAAAAGCTTTAACAGCTTAACAGTGTTTCTGTCCACTCCCTTCTATGTACTTGTATAAAAATGGTCATACACTATGCAATCTGATTGTATATTGTGTATTTAGTAAGAAGGATGATCATTGATTGATTGCATTTCATTTAAAAAATGTGCAGCTGGGAGTAGGAGGGTAGATGATGCAGGGAGTTTGCTAATGAGATCATCTGGTCAACTCCTTCCTGTGTCATAACCTAAAGTCTGTAAGGACGTAAGACATAAGCAATAGATATGTTTGGAATCATGGATAGAGGACAGTAAGATACGTGTCTGTAGATTTTATGGAAAGCTTTGATATTTTTGCAAAAAAAGTACATGATTGCTATATTTGTACATAGGGGAGCTGGAATTTAGAAAAAAAGGTGAACCTAGCCTTTAAGGTCTAGAAATGGTAATTACAAACTGACATGGAAAAGCATTAATCTAAAGCCAAAAAATGTTTTAGTTCTGGATAGTGTGGAAGTGTTATAAAATCCCTTCATATTTTTTGCTGTCTATCTAACCTTCTGGAGATTTTACCCTCCGTATTTGTCCTGCCATTCGTTGTCACTAGGATCTACACCTGCCATTAGAATAGGTAGGGGCAAATCTTCCAAAGGGACTACCTGTACTGGAAGACAACTTCCCAAGAGGGGATCTCCCCTTACTTTGGAGAGATTTCCTTTTGTTCCCTGTTGTGAATCTAGGACAGGAAGTTTAGGGAAATATCTCGAATAGGGTACAGACAGCACAGAAAAGCTTACAATTGCTAACCAGACCCTACGCTATCAAAATCTGAAAAAAAAAATGTCCTTGGATATAATGTAACGTGTTATATCAGCTGTTCAGTATACTGGGGAGATGTTTTGTTCTGTTCACTATTCTCTCTGGAACTAAATGTGAGGGAAAAATATAAAATTTTGATTAGTCATTTATTCACAAATAGTGATGAGTCTGTAGCCAATCTTATAATTAAATGCAAAGGTTAAAAATTGCTATTAATTAAGAGGATTGTAAAAGAGGCTGCTTCACTTACCTGATTCCTCACTCTGGTTGGCTCCACAGCTGTCCTCTGCTGCCTGAAGCTCTGGCCTGTGGACAGAGCCTTAGCGTGTACAATGCAGGGACATTAACTTTGTATGGTATGCTGAGGAGATTTCAGTGCAACTAGAGCCAATCAGAGCCCCCAGAACAGCTGCAGGGGAACAGTGGCACTGCTGGTGGGAGACCGCTGGTGCAGAGGTAGGTAAGTATTAACACCTTAATCATCTGTCCTTAGACTAAAGGAGTGCTACAAGGGTAGATTTTTTTTATTTTTCTGAAGTTGGACTTTAAAGCTTACAATAAGCTTTGGTGGCATACAACAGTAGCATTCCAGTCTGATTCATTTCAGTTTAAGGAAACAGGCTTTTTTTCTGGTAGCTTTTGCAGCAACACATGTTTTTTTCATTAAATGTAATGGCCTTTTTTGACTGGCAGATAGAAATTCTTATAGGTGTACTGAGGAGTGCCTGGCACAGAAGTTCATCCCACTTGCAGGACTCTTGAAACATTTAGTAGTTGAAAGCATCAAATACAGCCAACGTTCTTCAGGAGGAAAAGCCTCCCTATTCTTTAGGGCTTGAGCAGTCAATGTCAATAGAATAACAACAGAATGCACCAAGGGTCCTAACATTTCCTTTCAGCACTAAAAGCAGCTGAATGAGTCCTGAGAACTTTCACACAAACATACTGGGGGATAGAAAGTGGCTAGTAGTTTACTGTGTCACTGTTCAGACTGATTCCTTAAAATTCCTTAAATTCTTATCTTGAGGTTTGCTGATTGGTTATTGGAAGTGCCTCATTTACTGCCGTTGAGAAAACCTGTCTGCATTAGACAGTGATGTAATAGCGGACAAACGGTATCAGAGTGGCGCGCTTAAAAGAAAACTAAAGGTTTAAGGCAATGTATAGAAGGTAGGGCTCAAGCCCAGGGGCCCCCACCACCTTAAGTCCTGCCCTGGCTGAATTGAATTAGATGACATTTTGACATTGGTTTCAGAAGTCTGGTCAGTGTATTACATGTATTGTGTTGCATAATACACAGTGGCTGGTGTCTACTGTATACTAGGCCATGCGGTTGCCAATATCCAAGCAGTATAGATGAGATTGCAAAGATCCCATTTATTGGCACAGTCGTGTATTGTGCTTACACAATAGAGTCACGATTTTCTCTGACTCATTGGAAGTTGATGCTATTAGAAACATTTTATAGGTGACATTAAAGTGTATTATTTTAATGCAACACAGGACTGATTTCAACCTTTTTCTGCTAGTTGGATTCTCAAATGACCCCTACAAAACAGAATGTGAGGTTTCTTTGCGTCATCCCTTCTTCATGCCATGATAAAATTTTAATCTAAAAATAAAATAATGTGGAATGGGAAATAAAAGGAATACATTGCTCTTTATATAATGTTCTGCCTGGCCTGCACTTGGCAAATTCTTAACCTCTACAATTGTTATGTACAGAGTGCATCACAAAAACACATTACCACATTATGTGGAACAGGTTGAACTTAGTTTTCCTAAAATAAAATTCTATACAGATAGCATTTAGTCAAAGTATTTCTCTAATAAGTATGATCATGGCGCAATTTAGGAATGTGTCCACTGATACAAAGAGGTAACAAACATATTTAGAATACTGCCTGGAACACAACACAAAAAGCTGAAGTTTGATCAGATTATATTTGGCCTCCCCCCAATCAAAATGCTAATGACGTTTTGAAATAACACCTTTTAGTTTTATACAAGACTAGACCAAAATTTATGGGGACTTTACATTTACATTGCAGGGTTTAATAAATACACAAATCAAGGAGATTTAAAAGGAAAAATAAGCTAAATTTTATTCTACATATACAAATGGTTAAATTAAAAAAAGTTAGAGATAGAGCTGGTTAAAAACAGTTACAGTTAGGTTGTCCAGGGTATTGTTATCCTGGCTGAGAAATCCAATCCAAAATGTCGGCCTATGCATTTCGCAGGATAACACACTTCATCAGGGCCTCAGATTATAGTATAGAATATATATATATATATATATATATATATATATATATATATATATATATATATACTGTAATGATACACCAACATGTTATTAGTAACACATTCTTATAAAGATCAAGAGAGTTGAATATTGCAGCAATATTGGCTAGTAATATCACATTTCATTTTATAGTTTTAATAATTTAATGAATCTGCCCATGATGAAGTGGGTCATCCCACGAAACGCATAGGCCGATATTTTGAATTTCTCAGCCAGGATAACAACACCCTAGACAACCTAACTGTAACTGTGTTTTTAACCAGCTCTATCTCTAACTTTTTTAATTCAACCATTTGTATATTGTATGATTGGGGTGATCAGACTCAAGCGGTAGGTGCATTTTCAATGAGTACGGCAGTCCAAAACTGTATTTTTAAGGGTCTGGTAGCCCACTTTTATTTCAAAGTTTGCAAAGACATCAGTAGCCCATGCAGGGGGGTTTCATCATTACTGTACCTTGCACACTCAATACTTTAGCCTCCTGGCTTACATTCTTGCCACACGGCTGCTTCAGGCCTTTAGCCTAAGCCTTAGGTCTGCTCCTCAGAACAAAAGAGTTTCCTAGAGTTAAGCTTACTCCTGATCAGCACCTTGCTGCTCTGTCACAAATTACATCTGCCTCCTGCATACATGCATGCCCTGGCTGCACCCATGCAGAGGAATCCCATGCACAGACTTCCTGTCTGTTGGGTGGAGTCCTGAGCCATAGTCAGGTCATAACTAAATAGCCCAGCACACACCTGTGCAATCAGCGTGCCTTTCCAAAATCTGGCGTAAACAAGCAATCTTCCAGGTAGCACTGGGTCCCACTGCCACAATATGTAGAATACAATTTTGCTTATTTTTTCTTTTAAAGCTCCTTGATTTGTGTATTTATTAAACCCTGCAAGGTACATGTTACATAGTTACATAGTTAGTAAGGTTGAATAAAGACACCAGTCCATCCATTTCAACCCGAGTGAGTGTGCGTGTCTACAATTATCCCTATCCCTGTACATTGCATCTCATTAAGATGCTCATCTATTATATTATATTATTATTTTTTTTATTCAAGGTACCCATATAGCGCCATCAATTTACACATACATCGCATACTCACATCAGTCCTTACCTTCAAGGAGCCCACAATCCAAGGTCCCCAACCCACATTCATACACTAGGGCCAATTTTGGACAGAAGCCAATTAACCTACCAGCATGTCTTTGGAGTGTGGTAGGAAACCGGAGTACCCGGAGGAAACCCACGCAGGCACAGGGAAAACATGCAAACTCCAGGCAGGTAGTGTCGTGGTTGGGATTTAAACCAGACAAGTAACATCCCACAAAATTTTGGTCTAGTCTTGTATATGTTCTCTGTTACCTGGTACCTGTGCAGGGTCATAATTATCTCACACTTATCCCCCACACCTCTCTACTACACCTTTTACTTTTAGTTACATAGCTTAAGTTAGACCAAGTGATGTCATCACCGGGTCTCTGTGTTTCTCAAAGCTGTGCATGTATCTCTAGGCAGGCTGCATTTGCATTATGACCATTCTAGGTAATGGCATGTGACACTGAGCCTCCATAATTGAAAGAACTTCAAAGTTTTTATATATTTTACAAGCATTCACCACTGACAGTAAACCTGATAGTGGTTTGGTAGGACTTCTGTTATTTTCTCTGTTGAAATTAAAATTGTAATCTCTGTTGAAGCCCTCACTCCTGGAAGCTCTGACTAGTCAACCCTAGTCAGAGGTTACACAAGGCTGTGGATTCTCTCCCAAACCCATGTGAAGGTGCTTGTGGGTAAGCAGCCAATATACATGCACCAGCACTCTCACATAGAAAGAAGGGGAGTAAGTTTCTTGGAGGTGAACAGAGTGATGGGAGAGTGAAGAGAACCTGTTTTGTCTTACATAGGAAAAGCACAAGTTAAAAAATGTAATCAAAGTGACAGTTATTAGGTATTGAGTGAAGAGACACACTGGATTGAGCTCTGTATATGTAAACAAGGCAGAGCTCCATCTTGTCAGCTGGGATGTGCTAGATTTTGTTTCCCTGCAAAACAGGGAATAGAATCCAGCACATTCCTTAGTAATAGCAGTACATAGTACACTCAAAAACACTGGTTAGGCACACATTTAACCCTTTGATTGTCCTAGATGTTTAAACTCTTCCCAGCCAGTGTCATTAGGACAGTGACAGTGCATATTTTTAACAGTGATCACTGTAATAGTGTCACTGGTTCCCACAAAGTGTTGAAAGTGTCAAAGGATTCAAACAAGGAAGATGCCGCTCCAGGTGAGCAGTCACTACAGTTCAGATGAGCTGGGTGCAAGCCACGATCAGTAAGAAGAAAAGAATGGCTGCACACCACAGGAACGTTCCAATGATTTTATTCCAAAAATAGCAAATGACAGCCAACACTGTTAGACATTCTGTCTTTGTTGGCTGTCATTTGCTATTTTTGGAGTAAAATTATTGGAACATTCCTGTGGTGTGCAGGCGTTCTTTTCTTCCTGTCAAAAGTATCAGTTAGTGTCAGATTGTCTGCTGCAATATCGCAGTCCCACCATAAGTCGATGATCACTGTCATTACAAGTCTAAAAAAAAAAATTTTTTTTAATTCCAGGATATATATATACCATAGTTTGTAGACACTATAACTTTTGTGAAAACCAAAAACTAAATTTATGAAGAAATTAGATTTTCTACATTTTTTTATTGTATATGTTTTATAGCAGAAAGTAAAAAAATATTGTTTTTTTAAATTTTTTTTTATAATTTTTGGTCTTTTTTTGTTTATAGTGCAAAACATAAAAAAACTATTGGTGATTAAATACCACCAAAAGATAGCTCTATTTGTGCAAAAAAAAGTACATAAATTTCATTCATTTATGTATAGAGTTGCATGACCACACGGTTGTCAGTTACAATAATGCAGTGCTGTATAAAAATGGTCATGAAGGGGGGTAAATCTTCCGGAAGATAAGTAGTTAAAATAAAGAAAACAAATGTCTATACATTGCCCACTCTTGTTCTATCCTTTCCCTATTCTATCCAATACTAAAAAGTTTCCACAGCGTTACCGTTTTCTGTTTAATTAACTTTTGTCCGGTTCTATTATAATTCACAGACTTATCTTTGTTATGAAATCTGACCTTATCTAATAAATAGTATTTTGAAATATCACCTTTCACAGAATTTTTACTGAAGATTTGTATAATCAAGCTTAGCACGGACATGCATAGTGGTTGGATGTTAGAAAGCAAGATAACCCCTTTTTTCGGCATTCACATCAATGCTTCTATCTTGCAAGTGTGCAAGAGTATGTAAACTGCAGTGACTCATTATACCATGACTTATGTTCAAAAATAGCCCAAAATTTGCAAATCAAGTGATAGTTCTCCCAGCTGATTTTACACATATAGTCTGCAGTGGTCCAGAGTCAGAAGGCTGTTGTCTAAATCGGCTGAAATCACAGTTGTTTAAAGGCAAAGATCTAATGCATTTGATCTACTAAAGGAGTACTGACGTTTTCAATCATCAAGTAAGATAGATACATAGTTGGTAAAATTGAATAAAGACACTAGTAAATCCGGTTCAACCTGAGTATGTATTTATGTCACTACCATTTTCCATATTCCTGTACTTTGTATTTGCTAAGAAACACATATAAAAATGTTTTTAATTCATCTATAGTCCCTGCTGACACCACCAACTGTATAAGGGAATTATACATCTTTACCACTCTAGCAGTAAAGAATCTTATGCAGTTTAAGATTGAACCACTTCTCATCCAACTTTTGTGTGGCCGCATATCTTTTTTAGAGACCTTAGATGAAATAATAGGATTTTTAAAACAGCTTACCTGTAAAATCCTTTTCTTTGAAGTACATCACGGGACACAGAGCCATAGTAGTTACTATGTGGGTTATAGGCCACCTTCAGGTGATGGACACTAGCACGCCCTAAGACAAAAACTGCACTCCCTATATAACCCCTTCCACCACTGGGAGTACCTCAGTTTTGTAGCAAAACAATACACGTGTATACCAAAGAAGGGAGGGACCTCTGTGTCCCGTGATGTACTTCAAAGAAAAGGATTTTACAGGTAAGCTGTTTTGTTTTAAAATCCTATTTTTTTATCGTACATCACAGGACACAGAGCCATAGTAGTTACTATGTGGGATGTCCCATAGCAATGCCAACTGAAGGGAGGGAGACACAACAAAAGTAGGGCACTAAGAGACTAGAGGATTTATACTGCAGCCTGCAGTACACTGCGCCCAAAGGCGATATCCTCATGACCTTTTACATCTACTTGATAGAATCTGGTAAATGTATGGACTGAAGACCAAGTTGCGGCCTTGCAGATCTGAGCCATGGAGGCTTGGTGATGAACTGCCCAAGAACAGCCCTGGTGGAGTGCGCTTTAATATGAAAAGGTGGAATTTTCCTTTTTAAACCATAAGCATGAACAATCACTTGACAAATCCATTTGGAAATAGTATATTTCAACGCTGCCTGTCCTCTTTTAGGACCGTCTGGCAACACAAACAAAACATCTGTTTTACAAATCTAAGCAGTCACCTTCAAATAGACCTTGACCGCTCTCACCACATCAAGAGAATGTAGAGACCTTTCTTCCACAGAACGAGGTTCTGGAAAAAAATTAAGGCAAAACAATATCCTGGTTTAAATGAAAACCTGACACTACCTTCGGTAGGAAATTAGGATGAGGTCGCAATACAACCTTATCCTTATGAATAATCAAATATGGCTCTTTACAAGAAAGAGCAGCCAACTCTGATACTCTTCTTGCAGAAGATATGGCAACCAAGAAAAATATTTTCCTCCTCAAGAGGACCAAGCAAATATCTCGTGTTGGCTCAAAAGGCTGCCAAAAGAACCAAATTAAAGTCCCAAGGGTTCAGGGGTGACCTAACTGGAGGATTAATCCGCGTTACCCCCTGAATAAAGTTACGAACCAGAGAGTGTGAAGCAAGTGGTCGTTGAAAAAACACCGATAAGGCTGACACCTGGCTTTTGATAGTACTCAAGGCCAGCTTCATTTCCAATCCCATCTGCAGAAATTCAAGGATCCTACCTATGACATATTTCCTGGGGTGCCAACCCCTGGATTTACACCAGGAGACATATGCCTTCCAGATTCTATAGTAATTGACTCTGGAAGCCGGCTTTCTAGCATTAACCAAAGTAGAAACTACTGAAGCTGACACCCCATGGTCTTTCAGAATGCGGTTCTCAATAGCCGGTAAATTTAGCGTTTGTAAGGTTGGATGGAATACCGGACCTTGCGAGAGAAGGTCTGGCCATAGTGGTAGAGTCCATGGGTCCCCTACCGCCATCTTTACAATCTCTGCAAACCAAGATCTCCTGGCCCACGCTGGGGCCACAAGAATCACCTCCTTCCCTTCCAGCTTGATCCTGCGAAGAAGGCGCGGAAGCAGCAGAACAGGAGGGAACACATAGATCAGTGAAAATTGATCCCACGGAAAGACCAAGGCATCTGTTCCGCATGCCATCGGATCCTTTGTCCTTGACGCAAAGTTTTCGATCTTGTTGTTGAACCTGGACGCAAACAGATCCACGTCCGGAATTCCCCATCTTTGACATATTGACAGAAAGATGTCGGGGTGATGTCAGGGTCTTGGTAGGAGGCCGAGATGCTGAGAGGGCTCCCCTTGCGGCCAAGTGCAGCACAACCCTGAAGATGACACAGGGATGCGGTGCTCACAGAAGCACGGGTTGCCTGGAAGTAGAAGCTGGTGTTGGGAACTTGATAGAACAAAGTCACTGGAGGCAATGTGCTTAAGGTCCAGAAAGGGGGACCAATGGAAGTCCAGTAGGAAATCGGAAGCCAGGCCAGGGGGTCAAACACAGTAAGACAGTCCAAGAACCGAATCAACAAATCCAGGTACAGGAGACAGAGGAATGCGGAGTCCGTTAATCAAATCAGATGCAGGGAGCAGGCAGGAGGAGTCCAAAGCAAGCCGGTACGTAGAGTCAGGAGGTTCAGAGGAGAAGATAAACAAGCCGGGTCAGTACACAGGAGGTCAGGAGAACAGGAAACTCGATCACAGGAACACAGGAAGAGCTGATGATAATCCAGCGAGGTGGCACTGTCAGTGGAACATTTAAATAAACAAGGCGCCTGTATCACGTTGTGCGTGCACCATTCCATTTGCACGTACGCACGATTGCGGCACTGTCACGCACGCACATCCGCCCGATCACGGCACCAGGCGTTCGTCTAGTAACGGTATTGTACCTTTGTGTGCGCTGATGCGCGTTAGTGCGACCTTGCCTGTGCTGGTTAGCTGACCTTGTGGAACTGTGCATGGGGATGCGCCTGTTTCCCTGACAGTGCCCCCCCCAAGGGGCAGCCTCCGAATGCCTAAGCGTGCCCATTTTCCGGGGTACCTACTGCGGAACCTCTGTATCAGCCTAGGAGCGTGCACATGTCTTGCAGGCTCCCAAGAGTTCTCTTCTGCAGAATACCCCTTCCACTTAATTAGAAACTGAATTGTCCTACCTCTCCAATGACAGTCAGGGATAGATTCAACTTTGAATTCAGCTTCATCTCCAATCTGGACCGGAGGTGGGGGCACTTCTTCTCTCCCTGGAAAAGGACTAGAAACAACATGTTTAAGGAGTAAAACATGAAAAACCGGATGGATTTTGAAAGACTCAGGTAAGATAAGTTCAAAGGCTACAGGATTAAGTTCATGTTTGATCTCAAAAGGACCCAGAAACTTGGGTCCCAATTTCCGAGATGGGCATGGTAACTTGAGGTTCACTGATGAGAGCCACGTCTTATCCCCTATCTTGAAGGTAGGGTTCACTCTTCTTTTTCTATCGTATTGTTTTTTATATTCTTCTTGGGCCTTCTTCATGGTATCCTGAAGCATTTGGTAATTTGTATGAATGAAATCTACTCTGTCCTGAACTGCTGGGACTGAAGATTCCAGAATGACGTTGGGTAAAAATGAAGGATGGAAGCCGTAATTCGCCCAGAAGGGAGATTGGTTGGTAGACGTGTGTACCGAGTTATTGTATGCAAATTCCGCACACGGTAATAGTTGAATCCAGTCATCCTGAGAGAAAGAACAGAAGCACCGCAGATATTGTTCTAGCATCTGGTTGGTCCTTTCGGTCTGACCTTTACTCTGTGGGTGGTAAGCTGTGGACAAGCATATCTCAATTGAAAGTAGTTTGCAGAGATTCTTCCAAAATCTAGAGGTAAATTGTACCCCTCTATCTGATATGATGTTATCTGGCAATCCATGTAATCGGACAATTTCCTTAATAAAGATCTTTGCTGTATCCAAGGCAGAGGGGGTACCTTTCATAGGCAAAAAATGTGCCATTTTGGACAGGCGATCTACAACTACCAAGATGGTAGTAAATTCTTCTGAGAGGGGCAGATCCACGATGAAGTCCATGGAAATCTTCTTCCATGGTCGTTCTGGGACTGGCAGTGGTCTTAACAAGCCCCAAGACGTGGCGTTGGACCCCTTGTTCCGTTGGCAGATTATGTTTTTTTTTTTTTTAACTTATTTTTTACAATCACATCTCAAAGTGGGCCACCATAGGGACCGCTGAACCAGCTCAATTGTTTTTCTGACCCCGAAATGACCAGCTAGCTGATGGTCATGAAAGGTCTTTAATACTTGTAGTCTGGCTTGCTGAGGAACGAAAATCTTTTCTTGGTGCCATAGGAATCCCTCTTGGCTTCTCAGGGAGGAGACTTCTGCTTCTGTACATTGACTAGAGGCCTGCTCAATTGAGGATCTTAGGTCAGGTTGGATTAGTAGAAAGTTTTGGGGAGACAAAATTGTACTGGGTGCAATTTCTTCAGGAGTGTCTGGGAACATCCGGGATAAGGCGTCCGCCTTTCCATTCTTCGACCCTGGGCGATAGGTTATGTGGAAATTAAACCTAGAGAAAAATAGAGGCCATCGAGCCTGTCGGGGTCTCAAGCGTTTGGTATTCTAAGTTCTTGGGATCCGTGAAAATCAGAATGGGATGAGTGGCACCTTCCAGGAGATACCGCCATTCCTCGAGAGCTGTCTTAATTGCCAAAAGTTCCCGGTCCCCCACATCGTAATTCCTCTCTGGAGGGCTCATTTTCCGTGAGGAAAAGGCCACAGGATGCAGCAATGCCTTGGGACCCTGACGCTGAGATAGAATCGCCCCTGTGGCGACTTCTGAGGTGTCAACCTCCAGGATATAGGGTAGAGCAGGGTCAGGATGTCGTAGAATTGGGACAGAAGTGAAGAAGGTCTTAAGCTGATCGAAGGCGGATTGTGCCGCTGCGGACCACTGAAACTTGGTATGTTGGCGGATGGTCTGAGTAATGGGTGCGACAATGGTGGAGAAATGCTTTATAAATCTTCTGTAGAAGTTTGCAAAGCCGATGAATCTCTGTACACCCTTCCTGTCTGAAGGGGCCAGCCAGTCAAAGATAGACTTCACCTTTTGAGGATCCATGGCAATTCAACCTGTGGTGATGATAAGTCCCAAGAATTGAATTGAAGTTTTTTTGAAATCGCATTTTTCAGATTTAACAAATAACCCGTGGGTTCTGAGGATGCACGGTACCTTCTTAACATGTATTCTGTGGAGTTCCAGAGTGACTGAAAAAATAAGAATGTCATCGAGGTAGACAACAACAAAGTGATCTAAATGCTCCCGGAAGATATCATTAATGAAATGCTGAAAGATTGCCGGGGCATTGCACAACCCAAACGGTATGACCAGGTACTCAAAATGTCCAAATCTTGTTCTGAAAGCCGTTTTCCACTCAACCCCCTCTCGGATATGGACGAGGTTATAAGCACCACGGAGGTCAAGTTTAGTGAAGATGCGTGCTGTGCGGAACCTTTGAAAGAGCTTGGGGATGAGCGGGAGTGGGTAGCAGTTCTTAAGGGTAATTTTGTTTAATTCTCTGTAGTCCACACATGGTCTCAGTGTCTTCTTCTCGACTAAGAAAATGCCGGCACCGGCAGGGGAAGAGGAAGGACGGATAAATCCCTTTTCAAGGTTATCGTCAATATACTGTCTCAGGGTCTCAAGCTCAGTCTCGGAAAGGGGGAATATACGGCCAAAGGGAATAGTAGCTCCTGGCAGTAACTCGATGGGACAATCGTAAGGACAATGTGGCGGTAAGGTATCTGCTTTCTTCTTGTCAAAGACGTCAAGAAATTCCAAGTAGGCTGCTGGTATATCAGGATCCGGACTGGGTGTGGATTGTACAGTTAAGCAACTGGAAACGTCTTGGAATTCGGGGGCCAAACAATGTTGTTGGCAATAGGAAGATGTAAGAAATACCTCCTTCTTGGACCAATCAATCTGAGGATTGTGTGCTTGTAGCCATGGAATTCCTAGGATGACCGGGAACATAGGGGAACTTAAGACATCGAATCTAAGAAACTCCCGATGACCTGAATTGGTAACGGTAAGGATAGGTACGGTTTCCTGGGTGACATAACCCGAGCTCGGCATGGAGCCGTCAGCCAAATGGACTGTCAGTCTCTGTTTCTTATGGTTCAGCGGAATAGCAAGATTTTTAGCTAAGGTCAAGTCTAAAAAACAACTACACGCCCCAGAATCCAATATTGCTTGCAGGTGAACTTCTCTGCCTGCCACTAGCAATGTAACAGGGAGTGAGATATGAGCAGAGGAAGACTTGGCTACTTGAAGATGAACCGGAGTGCAAAGGGTTAGTTTGCTTGGTCTTGTGGGGCAGTTGTCTATGAAATGTCCTGATTCCCCGCAGTAGAAACAAAGTTTCGCCTGTCTGCGATGAAGTTTTACCTCAGAGGTTAATGCTGGACGGAACATGCCGATTTGTATGGGGGCTGGTGCAGATACGTCTTGGGGCTGAGTCCGGGTAAAGCAAGAGGCCCGATCGCGTTCAACCTGACGTTCCCGTAAACGTCTGTCAAGCTGAACTGTTAACTGGATGAGATCTTCTAGTGTGGACGGAACCTGTAGCCTGGCTAGTTAATCTTTGAGGGCCTCAGACAACCCCATTCAATACTGGTACTTTAATGCTGCCTCATTCCAACCAGAGTCTGTAAACCATGTGCGAAACTCTACCGTATAGTCTTCGGCAGGGAGCTGACCCTGACGAAGGGAGTGTAGAGTTGCTTTGGCAGTAGCTACCCGTAGAGGATCATCATAGGGCCGGGCCATGACTTCAAAGAACTGGTCCACAGTGTTAATGATGGGACTGCATTGTTCCAACAGGCCATGGGCCCAAGTCTGCGGCTCACCATGTAGCAAGGAGATAGTGAAACCCACTTTGATTGTTTCACTGAAAAAAGTCTGTGGTTGCAAGGCAAAGTATAAGTAACAGGAGTTCTTAAAGGACCTAAATTTCCTTTGATCACCACGGAAACATTCTGGCACTGGGATTCATGGTTCTGGAGGGGCCATAAACCCGGTAGTTGCCACTGGAGGTGGGCTTGGAGCTGAGAGAGAGGGTGACTCGGGTAGATGCTGCAGACGTTCCTTCAACCGGAAGTATTCCTCCTGAAGCTGCTGGATGGCTGGGGTAAGAGCCGTGATCTGCTGGAGAACAGCCTTCATTGGGGAGTCACCTCCGTTGGCCTCTGACATGGCTGGATTATACTGTCAGGGTCTTGGTAGGAGGCCGAGATGCTGAGAGGGCTCCCCTTGCGGCCAAGTGCAGCACAACCCTGAAGATGACACAGGGATGCGGTGCTCACAGAAGCACGGGTTGCCTGGAAGTAGAAGCTGGTGTTGGGAACTTGATAGAACAAAGTCACTGGAGGCAATGTGCTTAAGGTCCAGAAAGGGGGACCAATGGAAGTCCAGTAGGAAATCGGAAGCCAGGCCAGGGGGTCAAACACAGTAAGGCAGTCCAAGAACCGAATCAACAAATCCAGGTACAGGAGACAGAGGAATGCGGAGTCCGTTAATCAAGCCAGGGTCAGATGCAGGGAGCAGACAGGAGGAGTCCAAAGCAAGCCGGTACGTAGAGTCAGGAGGTTCAGAGGAGAAGATAAACAAGCCGGGTCAGGAGAACAGGAAACTCGATCACAAGAACATAGGAAGAGCTGATGATAATCCAGCGATGTGGCACTGTCAGTGGAACGTTTAAATAAACAAGGTGCCTGTATCACATCGTGCTTGCACCAATCCGTTCGCGCGTAGGCACGATTACGGCAATGTCACGCATGTGTATCCGCCCGATCGCGGCACCAGGCGTTCATCTAGTAACGGTATTGTACCTTCGTGTGTGCTGATGAGCATTGGCGCGACCTTGACTGTGCTGGTTAGCTGACCTTGTGGAACTGTGCATGGGGATGCGCCTGTTTCCCTGACAGGTGAAGAGACCATTCTCCTGGGAACAGCTGTTGGCGACTCAAGTAGTCTGCCTGCCAATTCTCTATCACTGGAATGAAGATTGCTGACAGACAAGGAATGTTGCCTTCTGCCCAGGATAGGATATGATTCACCTCTCTTTGGGCTGCACGACTTCTCGTGCCTCCTTAGTGATTGATATAGGCCACTGCTGTGGCAATGTCGGATTGGATTCTGACAGGACAATTCCATAATCTGGGCGTCCAGGCCTTTAGGGCCAGGCGTACTACCCAAATCTCTAGAAGATTGATGGGCAAGGTCATTTCTGATTTGGACCTTCTTGTTCCAAGTTGACAGGATACTGTTTTGCAGCAGTCTTGAATGAAACTGCGCATAAAGAATGGCCTTGAAATAAGCCACCATCTTTCCCAACAATTTCATGCAAAATCAAATAGAAGGATTCTTCTTTGTTTTGACCAACTGAATCAGTTGCCTTATGGAACTGATCCTTTCCTGGGGCAAAAACACCCTCTTCTGAACTGTATCTATGAACAGCCCCAAGTACTGCAATTTCCTTGATGGTTTTAAGGAGGATTTCTCTAGGTTGAGAATTCAACCTAGGTATTCCAGGTAGCTGACTGCGGTGACCAAACTTTGGTTTAAGTGGGCTACCGACTGATCTATCAAGAGTAGATCAACCAAGTAGGCTAGTATTGTTATACCTTGAGCCCTTAATCTGGCTAAAGGAGGAGCCAGGACCTTTGTAAACACTCGAGATTCAGTAGCTAGAACGAAGGGCAGAGCTACCAACTGAAAATGAAGATTTTCTACCTCGAAGAGTAAATATTTCTGGTGAGCAGGGAAAATCGGCACATGGAGATAAGCATCCTTGATGTCGATTAACGCTAGAAGTTCTCCACCTTGTAGGATGGAGACTACTGATCGGATTGACTCCATGTGAAAAGAGCGGATATTCAAAAAACGGTTTAGATCTTTGAGATCTAAAATGGGTCTGACATCCCCGTTTGGTTTTGGTACCATGAAAATGTTTAAATAAAACCTTAATCCTCACTCTACCAAGGTGACCACCGATATCACTCTTTGAGACAAGAGATGATCCAAAGCTAGAAAGAGAGACTTCTTTTTTACTGGATCTCTGGGAATGTTTGATCTGAGAAAACGAGGAGACGGGAATTCTCGGAACTCTAGTTTGTAACCTAGAGATATCGAGGAAGCCACCCAACTGCCTTGACATTGTTCCTCCCAGACCCTTGAAAACTGCAGAAGTGTTCCCCCCCACTCGAGCAGGCAGGGGCGCCCCTTCATAAGGAGGTTTTAGTATTTTGTTTTGTGGGTTTCCTCCCCCAGGGCCTCTTTTGACCCTGGGATTGACCCTAAGGTTTACCTCTTGAACCTGACGGTGGACGCCGTCGTGACTCCCTGGAGGCTGATGCTCCTGGCACTGGAGAAAGAGCTTGTCTAAAAGAAAACCACTTTAACTTCTTAAACGGTAAAAGGGAACTTTTCCCATTAGAAATTCTTTGGATGTATTTATCCAAATCATCTCCAAATAACCGTTCACCGTGAAATTGGAAACTGGCCAAGAGCTTTTTGCGTGGCTCTTCGGCTGACCAATTTTTCAACCATAAGATTCTACGCACATGTACCAGCCCTAGCATAAGCCGTGAGGCCTGGAGAATAGAATCTTTCATAGCGTCTACTGTAAAACACAACGCCTCTTATATCCCGACTAGGGATGAGCTTCGAGTTCGAGTCGAACTCATGTTCGACTCGAACATTGGCTGTTCGCAAATTCGCCGAACAGCGAACAATTTGGGGTGTTTGCGGCAAATTCGAATGCCGCGGAACACCCTTTAAAAGTCTATGGGAGAAATCAAAAGTGCTAATTTTAAAGGCTAATATGCAAGTTATTGTCATAAAAAGTGTTTGGGGACCCAGGTCCTGCCCCAGGGGACATGGATCAATGCAAAAAAAAGTTTTAAAAACGGCCGTTTTTTCAGGAGCAGTGATTTTAATAATGCTTAAAGTCAAACAATAAAAGTGTAATATCCCTTTAAATTTCGTACCTGGGGGGTGTCTATAGTATGCCTGTAAAGGGGCGCATGTTTCCCGTGTTTAGAACAGTCTGACAGCAAAATGACATTTTGAAGGAAAAAACTCATTTAAAACTACCCGCGGCTATTGCATTGCCGACAATACACATAGAAGTTCATTACTAAAAACGGCATGGGAATTCCCCAAAGGGGAACCCCGAACCAAAATTAAAAAAAAAAAATGACGTGGGAGTCCCCCTAAATTCCATACCAGGCCCTTCAGGTCTGATATGGATATTAAGGGGAACCCCGGCCAAAATTTTAAAAAAAAAAATGACGTGGGGTTCCCCCTAAATTCCATACCAGACCCTTCAGGTCTGGTATGGATTTTAAGGGGAACCCCGCGCAAAAAAAAAAAAAAAAAAACGGCCCCAGACCCTTATCCGAGCACGCAACCTGGCAGGCTGCAGGAAAAGAGGGGGGGACGAGAGTGTGGCCCCCCCCCTCCTGAACCGTACCAGGCCACATGCCCTCAACATTGGGAGGGTGCTTTGGGGTAGCCCCCCAAAACACCTTGTCCCCATGTTGATGAGGACAAGGGCCTCATCCCCACAACCCTGGCCGGTGGTTGTGGGGGTCTGCGGGCGGGGGGCTTATCGGAATCTGTACCCCTACCATTTCACTAAAAAACTGTCAAAAATGTTAAAAATGACAAGAGACAGTTTTTGACAATTCCTTTATTTAAATACTTCTTCTTTCTTCTATCTTCCTTCATCTTCTGTTTCTTCTGGTTCTTCTGGCTCTTCTGGTTCTTCCTCCGGCGTTCTCATCCAGTATCTCCTCCGCGGCGTCTTCTATCTTCTTCTCCTCGGGCCGCTCCGCACCCATGGCATGGGGGGAGGCTCCCGCTCTTCTCTTCTTCTTCATCTTCTTCTCTTCTTCTCTTCTTCTTTTCTTCTCCGGGCCCCTCCGCACCCATGCTGGCATGGAGGGAGGCTCCCGCTGTGTGACGGTGCTCCTCGTCTGACAGTTCTTAAATAACGGGGGTCGGGGCCACCCGGTGACCCCGCCCCCCTCTGACGCACGGTGACTTGACGGGACTTCCCTGTGACGTCACGGGGAATGCCACAGGGAAGTCCCGTCATGTCCCGTGCGTCAGAGGGGGGCGGGGTCACCGGGTGGCCCCGCCCCCCGTTATTTAAGAACTGTCAGACGAGGAGCGCCGTCACACAGCGGGAGCCTCCCTCCGTGCCAGCATGGGTGCGGAGCGGCCTGGAGAAGAAAATGAAGAAGAGAAGAAGAGAAGAAGAGAAGAAAAGAAGAAGAGAAGAAGATGAAGAAGATGAAGAGAAGAGCGGGAGCCTCCCCCCATGCCATGGGTGCGGAGCGGCCCGAGGAGAAGAAGATAGAAGACGCCGCGGAGGAGATGCTGGACGAGGGACGCCAGAGGAAGAACCAGAAGAGCCAGAAGAACCAGAAGAACCAGAAGATGAAGGAAGATAGAAGAAAGAAGAAGTATTTAAATAAAGGAATTGTCAAAAACTGTCTCTTGTCATTTTTAACATTTTTGACAGTTTTTTAGTGAAATGGTAGGCTTACCATTTCACACAGGGGGGGGGCCGGGATCTGGGGGTCCCCTTGTTAAAGGGGGCTTCCAGATTCCGATAAGCCCCCCGCCCGCAGACCCCCACAACCACCGGCCAGGGTTGTGGGGATGAGGCCCTTGTCCTCATCAACATGGGGACAAGGTGTTTTGGGGGGCTGCCCCAAAGCACCCTCCCAATGTTGAGGGCATGTGGCCTGGTACGGTTCAGGAGGGGGGGGCGCACTCTCGTCCCCCCCTCTTTTCCTGCAACCTGCCAGGTTGCGTGCTCGGATAAGGGTCTGGTGTGGATTTTTGGGGGGACCCCACGCCGTTTTTTTTTTTTTTTTTGGCGCGGGGTTCCCCTTAAAATCCATACCAGACCTGAAGGGTCTGGTATGGAATTTAGGTGGAACCCCACGTCATTTTTTTTTTTAATTTTGGCCGGGGTTCCCCTTAATATCCATACCAGACCTGAAGGGCCTGATGTGGAATTTAGGGGGACTCCCACGTCATTTTTTTTTTTTAATTTTGGTTCGGGGTTCCCCTTTGGGGAATTCCCATGCCATTTTTATCAATGAACTTCTATGTGTATTGTCGGCAATGCAATAGCCGCGGGTAGTTTTAAATGAGTTTTTTCCTTCAAAATGTCATTTTGCTGTCAGACTGTTCTAAACACAGGAAACATGCGCCCCTTTACAGGCATACTATAGACACCCCCCAGGTACGAAATTTAAAGGGATATTACACTTTTATTGTTTGACTTTAAGCATTATTAAAATCACTGCTCCTGAAAAAACGGCCGTTTTTAAAACTTTTTTTTGCATTGATCCGTGTCCCCTGGGGCAGGACCCAGGTCCCCAAACACTTTTTATGACAATAACTTGCATATTAGCCTTTAAAATTAGCACTTTTGATTATTCATGTTCATGTCCCATAGACTTTAACGGTGTTCGTGTGTTCGAACGAACTTTTTTCCTGTTCGCATGTTCTGGTGCGAACCGAACAGGGGGGTGTTCGGCTCATCCCTAATCCCGACCAAATCTTGGGCCTGCTGATCAGGAATAACCTTGAGTACCTCTATAAACTGGTCCTTTAAGGGCTGAGATACCCCAATCACTGCTAGCGCAGGCTGAACTACTGAACGTGCAAGCGTAGTTTTTTAGAAAGGAATTACAACTTTTATCTATTGGATCCTTCAGCATTAGAGCATTTTCTACTGGACAAGTCAGGTTTTTGTTCACAGAGGATATAGCAGCATCAATTGCTGGAATTCCCCATTCTTATTTAACTCTTCCTCCGTAGGATAAAGTGTTGAAAACTTTTTGGGAGGAAAAAACTGTTTATCTGGGTGCTCCCACTCAAAATACATAAGCTTTTTTAGCCATGAATGGATAGGAAAAGCATGAACAGTTTGGGGAGGCTTTAGTGAACCCAAACCAGAAGTGGGCTCATCCACTGACTCCGCTACTGGCAGCAAAAATGTGGAGAGGACCAATTCAGTGAGAAACTGTACCAACAATCTTTCTTGCGAACCTGATCCTTCCGTATTAGGTTCTTTGGAAGAGGAGTCACCAGCCTCTTCCTGGTCCCCTGAGAGAAATTTGTCATCTCTCGCCCCTTCTTCTTCAGCATGAGGGTCCTGAACAATGGACGGGGAGCTGTTACTCTTAGTCCCACTCTGGGATGCAATTAAAGTGTCAATTTTTTGCTCCAAGCCTAAAATGGTTGAAAAAAAAAGCCTCCTTAGTAATATATACAGGGGCTGCAGTGTTAAGAGCAGCTGCAACACCCGTCACTCCTGATGGCTCACTCTGACCAGACATATTACTCTCAGGGGAGGATGCCATCTTTTTTGAGATGGCTCTAGGCTTCTGTGTGACTGTAGAAGTCTTTCTGAAGCCCTTTTTTGAGGTGTTTTTACCCCCCTTCCGACCATAGCCCAATGCACAAAGCAGAGGTACTACCAGAAGGAACGCATCCACTGCTTAAGCAATAGTCCAGCCGTGTCGCTGCTATCAATGCTCAGCCTGATGCAGTAGTAAATGTGTCAAAAGGAATGCCTGTTTCACCAAACCCCTTTCATGCCACCTTTGCTCTTGTGTCCCTCCACAGCTTGCAGCAGTAAAAATGGTGCCTTTTAAACACACTTTCCCATGCTGGATGTTGGAGGATGCAAACGCCGTGCTAAGCCCCGCCCCCTCCATCACCTACGGCCCCATTCCTTTCCTTTTGAAAAAGAGCCTTTCCCACATCCCTATGGGATCAGCAGTGAGGGGAAAGAAAATGGCGGGGGGGGCCTGGAAGCCACTGAGTAGGACAGAGTGACGCTTGCACTCTTTTTTTTTTTTTTTTTGGCGCTTTTTCCCCGTGAAGAGTGGGAGAAAAAAACAGCACAGGGGGGCGTCTGGTGGGAAGGAAAAACCCCCCTCAGACTTACCGGAGGTCCGCTGCCGGCTAGAGGAAAGGAAACTGCTGTTCCTGGACACATCGTGGGCTCTCAGAGAAGCAAGAGACGGTAAGTGCTCTATACAGCCCCCAGAGGTGACACATAGGCATGACAACATTTACTAAATTTAAAGGACACATTCATAAGAAAATTTCAAAACACTTCTTAGAAAACTCCACTTACCTTTTCCGTTGCAGGGTTTTCTGTGGTAAAATCAACAGACCCAATCTTCACCCTTCACGGTGGGTTCCGTTAAACCTTCAGGAGCTGGGGATCCTCAGGGAAACCCACAATCCTGGACCTGTAATAGCACCACCGCCAGTAAAACTTTATGGCCTTACTACCAAAAGTACTAGATCCCGGGGTCCAGCTCTCTAAAAGAGAAGCATTTACAGGCAAGACCTTGAGGCCCAAGTACCATTCAATTCGGCCAAAATTACACTTTGAATGGATCCAGCTGCATGGCTAGCCCCAGCAAGGATTGCTCCAGTGGAGCTCAGCACAGCACATCTTTACTTGTGACCAACACTTTAGACACTGGCAAAAAAACTGAGGTACTCCCAGTAGTAGGAGGGGTTATATAGGGAGTGCACTTTTTGTCTTAGGGCGTGCCAGTGTCCATCACCTGAAGGTGGCCTATAACCCACATAGTAACTACTATGGCTCTGTGTCCCGTGATGTACGATAAGAAATGTAGTTTCCTCCCAATGCTAGCATCTCTATTTTAAGATTTTTATATTGCAGTCATATCCCCTCTTAAGCACTTCTTCTCCAGGGAGAACGATTACTTTTTTTTAGTCATTCCTCATAACTGAGGTCCTCCATCCCCCTACTCTCTCCAGTTCAAGGACATCCTTCCTGAGGACTGGTGACCACAACTCAAGATGTGGCTGAACTAGAGTTTTGCTAAGTGTAATTACTTGAGTTAATAACCTTTTTAATCCATAGTAATAGTCTGTTAGCCTTGCATGCTGCAGCTTGGCATGCTATTGCTGTGTCTATGATCTACTAGGACCCCCTTTTCCATCCTAGATTTCCCCAAAGATGTTTTTCCTAGTGAGTAAATTGCATTTGTATTTTTAGCTCCCAAGTGCATTACTTTACAATTGTCAATATTAAACTTCATCTGTCATATAGCAGCCCACCCTTCTATTTTAACTATGTGCTCTTGTAAAGTTGCTGTGTTGTGAAGTTATTGCCCTGCTTATCTTTGTATCATCAGCAAACACTGAGATTAAACAAATTATTCTAATCTCTATATCACTTTTGAACAGGTTTACAGAAATGGTCTCAGTACAGAGCCCTGGGGCTCACTGCTAATTTCCCAGTATACTGTATATCTCATCCCTTTTTTGAATATCAGTACCACATTTGCTTTTTGCTTTTCTGCTTTATCTGCAGTACCATTTCAGTCAGTAAGCTGTCCTTAAAAAATAGGAACGATGGTCTGACTATAACATGGATAAGTTCTTTAAGAACTCTGGGGCGTATGCCATCCAGTCCTGGTGATTTATTAGTGTATACATTCCTTGAAGAGCCATTTGAGGGGAATACTGCTCTGCGAGATGTGAGCTAGTTGTTTCTCAGGAAGCCCAGATCTTGTATCTAGAGAATCAGGGGGAAACACTATGAAGCATCAACAATCTGGAAAGGAGCTTCAACATTACCCAGCAGGTGCTGACAGGGACCAGTATAGAATGTGGTGGGGATATGGAGTTACAGGAGCTAGAGGTAGGTAGCTGGGTGACAATTAGAAAGACCGGTAGAGGGAAGAGCCTTAGAGAGGCTAATCCTGAATTGGTACATTCCAATAAATATGCCAAGTTACATGATGTTGGGGATATCAGCTCAGGGGTGAAATTGCTGGAGCAGCCTCCCTCCCCTAGCTGCCAGGGAAATGACTGCTCCGATAAGGAGGAGGGCAAGGATACAGGCAAGGTTAGGCACATACTGGTGGTAGGGGACTCAATTATTAGAAGGATGGATGGGGCAATCTGTCACAAAGATCGTGGTCACTGAACAGTATGTTGTTTACCGGGCGCTCGGGTTCGGCATATTGTGGATCGAATAGACAGATTGTTGGGTGGGGCTGGGGAGACCCATGTGGTCATGGTACATATTGATACCAATGAAAAGGTAAGAGGAAGGTGAAGTGTCCTAAAAATAATTTCAGAGACCTAGGGGCTGTATTGAAAAAAAGGACCTCCAAGGTGGTATTCTTAGAGATACTGCCTGTACCTTGAGCCACACCAGAGAGGCAGCAAGAGCTTTGGGAACTTAACAAGTGTCTGAGGAATCGGTGCAGGAAGAAGGGTTTTGGGTTCCTGGAGAACTGAGATGACTGTGCAGTCAGTTACCAGATCTATAGTAGGTACGGATTGCACCTAAATGGGGAAGGGTGTGCAGCTCTGTTGGGGGAGATGATGGCCAAAAAGTTGGAAGGGCTTTTAAACTAGGTGGCAGGGGGGAGGGATCAGAAGAAGCAATAGCCAACAGTGAGTGAAGGTCAGAGGGTGCTAATGGAGGCATTCGCGGCAGGATAACTATAATACCTAAACCCTGGGTGAGTGGGTTGGCAAAACAAAGTCAGAGCCACAAAAAAACTAAGGTAGAAACAATATGCACCTGTACAAAACTGAAATATCAGAAACTTGGTTTGACAACTCACATGACTGGCTGGCAACTATCCAGTGGTATTCCATGTATCAGAGGGACATGGACGGTAGAAGAGGGGGACAGGTGTGCCTGTATATTAAGGGGGCTGAAGACCCTCAGCTACAAGAAACATCTTAATGGTAATTCTAACATTAATAGGAAGCTATTCAGTCTCAGGTCGCTTAACATGACATGTGGCCACTTAATGAAGTTGGAGAAGCTGTTAAACCTTAAACTGTGTAAGGGTTTCTTAACTGTCAGAGTAGTAAGGATGTGGAACTCCCTTCCACAAAAGGTGGTTCCTGTCGGGAGTATCGAAAATTTCAGAAAACTCCTGGAAGCGCATTTTAGCGAATGCAGTATACAGGGATTTGGGAAATGGTATTAACTAGATGGACTGATGTCTTTATTCAACCTTACCTGTAACTTACATGTAACTATATATGTAACCTCATATAACACAGCGCTGTAGTTTTATCCCATTCAATATACTCAAAACTATTTCAAAACAATCAAAAAACTGTGCAATCTTGAAAAACACAATATCAATTAAAGTGAACAAAATAGTGTCCTGTGCTTGCATGAAAAAACAAATCCCAGTGATAAATAATACAAAAGTGTTTGTTCAAAGAAAAACAAAGTGTTCACGTCGATCTTTCATTTATCTTTTCTGTGAAAAGCTGCAGTCCATATTTATAACAAATCTTTCCACCCTGTGTTCAATTCCTTTGTGCACATCAATGTCAGTATTCCATCCACAGTGATCCCTTTCATCATATAATCAGATTTGCACTCACCAGACAACAATGTCTAACTTTCTCAAGAAAAGACAAATAGGCTCAAGCTGCCCCACACAGAGGTGGCTCTAGGCCAGTGGTTCTCAACTCCAGGCCTCAGGACCCACCAACAGGCCAGGTTTGCAAGATAACTGAAATACATCACAGGTGATATCACTTGCTGCTCAGTGATTGCAGTATTCTAGTCTGCATCTCCCCAAGGCAATACTTAAAATCTGGCCTGTTGGTGGGTCCCGAGGACTAGAGTTGAGAACCACTGCTCTAGGCGTTGTGAGGTCTTAGGCAAAATTTAGACATGAGGCCCCACTCACGCCCTTTGCAGGGGTTAAGGAATAACCTTATTACTGCTGCTGCTTGTATGGGTGGGATGTGTACTACGCCAATCAATTGTGATGAATAGGAGAGGAGGGTCAGCAGGGATTGGCGCAGTACACATTCCACCCACACAAGAGCAGCAGTAATAAGATGCTCCGGCTCAGGGTTCTTCCTTAGCCCCTAAAAACACAGGGGGAGAGAGAAAGAAAGAGATATGGAGAGAGGGATGGGGGAAGGAAGGAAGAGTGGCCCTTACATCAGAGTACTCACTGGGAGGCAGGAGAGAGAAAGAATTGGATGGATGGATGGATGGATGGATGGATGGATGGATGGACCAGATCAGGCTGCATTTCTCCTCTTCTGGTTGCTGTGCTTAAAATTTCCTGCCCACACATCCCTTTCTCTTAGGCAGAACGCTGTAGGGGAGTATGGGCAGGGCAAACACAGGAGGAGAGGGCGGGAGGAGGAGGAGCAAAAGCAGCTCTCTCTCCTGTCTGTGAAGGAGGAGGAACTGTCAGCACTGGTTCTCTCTCTGGCTGTGATCCGGAGCTATCAGTGAACTCCCATCTCGCAGCCCTGGATTGTACAGCTTACAGAACGCCGGGACTTGGCACTGTGCTGATGGCAGGGAGATCCCTGCTTTAATTAGGCAAACTAGGCAGCCACGAGGCCCCTGTGAGCATGAGGCCACCTAATTTGCACAATTAAAGAGCCGCCTCTGGCCCCTCAAGAGATCCTACTCTGTCTGCATGGATGACTGTTTGGGACTACAAGGAGGAAGCATTGCTCATAGAAGTCTCACTTAGTGAAACAAACATATATACTCACAATAATGCCCTGTACACACAATAGGATTTTCCAATGGAAAATGTGTGATAGGACCTTGTTGGAAATTCCGACCCTGTGTGGGCTCCATCACACATTTTCAATAGGAATTTCCGACACACAAAGTTTGAGAGCTTGCTATAAAATTTTCCGACAACAAAATCCGTTGTAGGAAATTCCGATCGTGTGTACACAAATCCGACGCACAAAGTGCCACACATGCTCAATAAATTAAGAGACAAAAGTTATTGGCTACTGCCTGGTTTATAGTCCCGACGTACGTGTTTTACGTCACCGCGTTCAGAATGATCGGATTTTACGACAACTTTGTGTGACCGTGTGTATGCAAGAAAGTTTTAGCCAACATCCGTCTGAAAAAATCCATGAATTTTGTTGTCGGAATGTCTTATCAATGTCCAACCGTGTGTACGGGGCATAAGAGTAAAAAAGCAGGCACAAAGGCATCTTTCTGGTTAGATTCCCAGTAAACTAAAATTGCCATCCCACACAGAAGTTAACAGCTATCTTCTCTGTGTATGCAGGGACTCCTGGGCTCTGACACCAGACACTCCTGCTCACACTGTCACTCTGCCTTTGTTTGTAGGGTGGGGTGGGGGGAGGGAGTATCCAGTGCCAGAGCTCAGGAGTTGACTTGTTAAATGTAATAGTTAGTAGTAGGGATGAGCCGAACACCCCCGGTTCGGTTCGCACCAGAACCTGCGAACGGACCGAAAATTTGCATGAATGTTAGAACCCCATTGAAGTCTATGGGACTCGAACATTCAAAATCAAAATTTTAAAGGCTAATTTGCATGGTATTGTCCTAAAAAGGGTTTGGGGACCCGGGTTCTGCCCCAGGGGAGATGTATCAATGCAAAAAAAGTTATAAAAACGTCCGTTTTTTCGGGAGCAGTGATTTTAATGATACTTAAAGTGAAAAAAAAAGAGAAATATTCCTTTAAATATCATACCTGGGGGTGTCTATAGTATGCCTGTAAAGTGGCGCGTTTCCTGTGCTTAGAACAGTCCCTGCACAAAATGACATTTTTAAAGTAATAAAAGTCATTTAAACTGCTTACGGCTTTAATGTAATGTCTGGCCTCTGTTAAACAAGGGCTGAAAAATTGGGCCTTAGGCACTGATACTGGTGCCACAACACTGCAACCCCTCACAGATACTCTAGTTGGAGCGCAGGAACAAGCCCTGCTGCAAAGTATTGTATCAAAAATTGTAATTACACGCCCCTGTTAAACAGGGGCTGAAAAATTGGGCCTTAGGTGCTGGTGCCACAACACTGCAACCCCTCACAAATACTCTAGTTGAGTGCAGCAAGGAACCCAGGGGCTGAAAAATTGGGCCTTAGCCACTGGTGGTGGCACCCAGAACCAAAAATATTCTTACAAGCTATAGGCATGATCATTAAGGAGGAAGAGGATAGTCACTCAGCATAACAGGATAGTCACTCAGCATCAGCATAGGCAGTCTTGAGGGGATCTGACATTTCAAAAAAAATTATTCGGTTACATCAGCATCAGGTGCTTGGTAGCTGGTGGTGATCCAAGACTGATTCAGTTTTATGAATGTCAGTCGATCGACCGAGTCGGTGGACAGGCGCACCCTGTGATCGGTTACAAAACCACCAGCAGCACTGAATGTGTGTTCCAAAAGAATGCTGGATGCAGGACAGGCCAGTAGCTCATTTGCATACTGTGCAAGCTCTGGCCAGTGATCCATCCTCAAGACCCAGTAACCCAGATGATTTTCGGTGGGAAAGGTGTCCAAGTCAGATCTTGCCCCTAGGTATTCCTGCACCATGTAAAACAGACGCTGGCGATGGTTGCTGGAACCAATCATTTCTTGGGGCTGCGGACTAAAAAATTGTCTGAACGCATTGGTCAGATGGCCACCTTCACCACTCCTTCTTTGACTGACCGAAGCCTCAGCAACACATTGTCCAGGAACATGGGTTTGTAACCTCACAGTCTCTGGGAACGTGTTGCACAGACATTTCTGCAAGGCCTCCCGAAGATGTTTCATCCTCTGCTCCCTCTGCGACGGCAAGATAAGGTCTGCAACCTTACCCTTATAACGTAGATCAAGGAGGGTTGCCAGCCATTATTGATCCCTCTCCTTAATACCATGAATACGAGGATCCTTCTGCAGGCTTTGCAGGATCAGGGAGGCAATGCAGCATAGGTTTGCTGAGGCATGCGGTCCAGAGTCCTCTGGGTCACTAAGGACGACATAATCCGCAGCCACCTCCTCCCAGCCACGTACAAGTCCATGGGTTTCTTGGGACTGTAAATGATCCCTTAAAGACTGCTGCTGATGCTGAGTGCCAGGCTCCACCTCCATGCTGACACAATCCTCCCCTTCCTCCTTCTCCTCCTCCTCCTCCTCCTCCTCTTCCTGTGTAATCGGCGGGCATGCAGGAACACTGTCTGGATACAGAGGGCCTTGAGAGCTAAGGAAGTCCTCCTGTTCCTGTCTCTTTACTGCCTCAAGTGCCCTGTCCATTATTCCACGCAGCGTGTGCTCCAACAGGTGGACAAGGGGGACAGTGTCACTGATGCATGCACTGTCGCTGCTCACCATCCTCGTGGCCTCCTCAGATGGTGACAGGACAGTGCATGCATCCCTGATCATGGCCCACTGGCATGGGAAAAAAAAACAAGCTCCCCTGACCCTGTCCTGGTGCCATAGTCGCACAGGTACTCATTGATGGCCCTCTGCTGCGTGTGCAGCTGCTGCAGCATGGCCAACGTTGAGTTCCACCTGGTGGGCATGTCACAGATTAGGCAGTTCTTGGGCAGGTTAAATTCCTTTTGGAGGTCAGCCAGCCGAGCACTGGTATTATATGACCTGCAGAAATGCACACAGACTTTCCTGGCCTGCCTCAGGACATCCTGTAAGCCCGGGCACCTGCCCAAGAACTGCTGCACCACCAAGTTAAGGACGTGAGCCAAACAGGGCACATGGGTCAGTTGTCCCTGTCGGAGGGCGGAGAGGAGGTTGGTGCCATTGTCGCAAACCACCATACCTGCCTTAAGCTGGCATGGCGTCAACCACCTTTGAACCTGCCCCTGCAGAGCTGACAGAATCTCTGCCCCGGTGTGGCTCCTGTCCCCCAAGCACACCAGCTCAAGCCCTGCATGGCATCTTTTGGCCTGCGTGCTTGCGTAGCCCCTTGAATGCCTACGGAGCACCGCTGGTTGCAAAAGTCAAATCAGCACAGGAAGAGGCCATGGAGGAAGAAGAAGAGGAGGGGGTGGAGAAGAGAGGTGTGGCAGAATAACCACTAGTAGTATTTTGGAGGCGTGGTGGCAGAACAACCTCCAACACTACTGCACCTTGTCCTCCATCCTTCCCAGCTGCCAGAAGAGTCACCCAGTGCGCAGTGAAAGATAGGTAACGTCCCTGTCCATGCCTGCTGGACCATGAGTCAGTGGTAATATGCACCTTACCGCTGACCCCCTGTCCAGCGAGGCCAAGACATTGCCTTCCACATGCCGGCAGAGAGCCGGAATCGCCTTCCGTGAGAAAAAGTGGCGCTTAGGAACCTGCCACAGAGGAACCGCACATTCCACAAACTCACGGAAGGGGGCAGAGTCTACCAACTGAAAAGGCAGCAGTTGAAGTGCTAGCAATTTAGCCAAGCTACCATTCAACTGCTGGGCATGTGGATGGCTGGGAGCGAATTTCTTTCGGCGGTGCAGCAGCTGGGGCAGGGAAATTTGCCTGGTACAATCTGACGTCGGTGTACCGATAGCAGATTCCCCCAAAGTACTTGGCTGTGACACACCTAATTCTAAACCTTCATTCCTCTCAGTGCAGGTCTCAGAGAGGACTGAAGGTATAGTGGGGTTAGTGGGGTTGGAGAACCCAGCTGATGAGGAGCAAGGAGAGGTCCTCTTTGTTCTTTGGTATGGGTCTTTTAGGTACGCGTGTCAACAAACTGCATGGCAGGTCAACATATGTCTGGTCAAGCATGTGGTGCCCAAGCAGGAGATGTTTTGGTCACGAGAGATATGCTTGAGACATATGTTGCAAATAGCAGCGGTGGGATATGATGCACTTGTCTCAAAAAAGGCCCACACAAAACAACTTTTGGAATAACGCGCAGAGACAGCAGCGACCTGCACATGCGGAGCTCTGCGGTGTGATGCAGTTGGTGTGCTGCCCTTAAGCCAGCCCCTGAAGGTCACCCTGCCTCTTTGGTGATGTGCCTCCTTCTCCTCCTCATACTCACTCCTATCAGTCACCCACGTGGAGTCATCATCCCCTTCCTCCTCCTCACTGGAGCAAAGCTGACAGTATGCTGCAGCTGGGGGAACATGACTGCCAGATTGCTGTCCTTCTTGGGCACCCCCTCTCTCTGGACTCACGTTACTGCCTTCCCCTAGCTGGGTACCATCATTGGAGCCTTCAAAAAGCTGGGCATCCTCCTGGAGCATGTACCCAACCCTGTGGTCAAACAGTTCAGGGGACTCCTCAGGAGGACATGGTGGGGCTAGGGAAGGAGTGACTGATGCCACTGAGCCAAGGGAAGAGGCCACGTTGGCAGCTGCTTTGCCAGACAAAGTACCCTGAGCCTGGGTGAGAGAGGATGAGGAGGATGAGGACGGCTTGGTCATCCACTCTACCAAGTCTTCCTCATGTTGCGGCTCAACACGGCCAGCTGCCGAAAAAAAAGACCAGTGTGTCTCACGGCCACATGCTGATGAGGACGCACCATCTCCATGACCAGCATTGTTGCCCTTCCAGACATACTAATGGCCTGCAGTGAGATGTAGCTGCACAAAGCTGGGATATATATATATATATATATATATATATATATATATATATATATATATATATATATATATATATATATATATATATATATATATATATATATATTGATACTGCAGCTAGCAGAATCAACTGCCTGCCTGTAGTATTATTAGTATGACAACACCAGCAATTGTTGAGGACGCAATACACTAACTGTAAATACTGTAACTGCCTGCCTGTGGTATTAATAGGAGCAAAACAACAGCAACTGTCTTCAGGTAGCTTTAGGTGCCCACTGTGCAGGGGGCGCACTACACTAAATTGTAAATACTGCAGTTGCCTGCGGTACTGTACTAACAGGATCAGAAGAACACCAATAATTTTCTTCAGGTAGCTTTAGGTGCACACTGTTCAGAGGACGCAGTACACTAACTGTAAATACTGTAGCTGCCTGTCTGTGGTATTAATAGGATCAGAAGAACACCACCAATTTTATTCAGGTAACTTTAGGTGCACACTGTGGAGAGGGTACAGTACACTAACTGTAAATACTGTAGCTGCCTGCCTGTGGTATTAATAGGACCAGAAGAACACCACCAATTTTATTCAGGTAGCTTTAGGTGCACACTGTGCAGAGGACACAGTACACTAACTGTAAATACTGTAGCTGCCTGCCTGTGGTATTACTATAGGATCAGAAGAACACCACCAATTTTCTTCAGGTAGCTTTAGGTGCACACTGTGCAGAGGACACAGTACACTAACTGTAAATACTGTAGCTGCCTGCCTGTGGTATTAATAGGATCAGAAGAACACTACTAATTTTCTTCAGGTAGCTTTCAGGTGCACACTGTGCAGAGGACACAGTGCACTTACTGTAAATACTGTAGCTGCCTGCCTGTGGTATTAATAGGAGCAGAACAACAGCAATTGTCTCCAGGTAGCTTTAGGTGCACACTGTGCAGAGGATGCACTACACTAACTGTAAATGCTGTAGCTGCCTGCCTGTGGTATTAATAGGATCAGAAGAACACCACTAATTTTCCTCAGGTAGCTTTAGGTGCACACTGTGCAGAGGACACAGTACACTAACTGTAAATACTGTAGCTGCCTGCCTGTGGTATTAATAGGAGCAGAACAACAGCAATTGTCTCCAGGTAGCTTTAGGTGCACACTGTGCAGAGGACGCACTACACTAACTTGTAAATACTGTAACTGCCTGCGGTACTGTACTAATAGGATCAGAAGAACACCACTAATTTTCTGCAGGTAGCTTTAGGTGCACACTGTGCAGAGGACGCACTACACTAACTTGTAAATACTACAGCTGCCTGTGGTACTGTACTAATAGGATCAGAAGAACACCACTAATTTTCTTCAGGTAGCTTTAGGTGCACACTGTGCAGAGGACGCACTACACTAACTTGTAAATACTACAGCTGCCTGTGGTACTGTACTAATAGGATCAGAAGAACACCACTAATTTTCTTCAGGTAGCTTTAGGTGCACACTGTGCAGAGGATGCACTACACTAACTTGTAAATACTGCAGCTGCCTGCGGTACTGTACTAATAGGATCAGAAGAACACCACTAATTTTCTTCAGGTAGCTTTAGGTGCACACTAGGCAGAGGACGCACTACACTAACTTGTAAATACTACAGCTGCCTGTGGTACTGTACTAATAGGATCAGAAGAACACTAATTTTCTTCAGGTAGCTTTAGGTGCACACTGTGCAGAGGACGCACTACACTAACTGTAAATACTGTAGCTAATAGGACTAATAGGATCAGAAGAACACCAGCATTTTTCTTCAGGTAGCTGTAAATACTGTAAAAACACCTGCCTGCCTGTCAGTAGTAGGAAAAGAATAACAGGAACGGATCTAGCTAAACTGAATACAGTGTGTATATATATATCTATATAAATAGATATATATCTATATCTATATCTATCTATATATAGATATATATATATGTATATATATATATATATATATATATATATATATATATATATATATATCTATATATACAACACCTAGGATGCATATATATACACAATACACTGTAAGTGCAGCTAACTGACTCGCCTGCCTACTCTATCTAACTTAAATCAAATGACACTGTCTCTCTGTCTATCTATCTCTCTCTCAACACCGGAACACACTACACAGGGCCGCCATGCAGGCGGCCTTATATAGTGTGGGGCGTGTACTAAACCCCCTAAACCATAATTGGCCAAAGCCACCCTGGCTTTTGCCAATTACGGCTCTCTGTACAGACGGCGCTGTGATTGGCCAAGCATGCGGGTCATAGTGCATGCTTGGCCAATCATCAGCCAGCAATGCACTGCGATGCCGCAGTGAATTATGGGCTGTGATGCGCCACTGGAATTTGGCACAAACAGCCCATATTGTTCGGAATTCGGCGAACGACCGAACAGGCAATGTTCGAGTCGAACATGCATTCGATTCGAACATGAAGCTCATCCCTAGTTAGTAGTGAAGAATAAAAAAAAAGAAGTAAATGCTCTTTACAAACATTTTAATTTAACCTATCATAATTTACTGTTGCAATATTAAATATCAATATCTTTATATCTAGTTTGAATTTCAGACTGGCCATTTAAAATATCAGTAAATCCAAAATTATTTATGTGTATCAGTGGGCTCAATCCCTGAAGCTAACACATCATGATATGTATACTTATTTTCAAAAAAGTGACAGTTATTTTCAGATGGCTGGAAATTAAGTGCATTAGCATCGCTCATGGATCGCTTTCTTTTTATATATATATATATATATATACGTGATTCTGCACTTCCATTTGCAGGGGGTGCATGGGGGGATTAATCACAGCAGAAGCCCTGCGGGAGCTGGGCACTGGATGTCCTCCGGCACCCGCTGATCGTCATTAAAACACACAGAACTGAGATCTGCCTATGTAAACATGGAAGATCTCCGTTGTGACCGGGGAGTAGGGATGGATTTTGTGTTCCTGCAAAGCAGGGAATAAAATCCATATCTTCCTTTAGTAAAAAGCACCTAACACAGTACACAAAAACACTAGCTAAGCACACAGTTAACCCTTTGATCACTCTAGATGTATAACCCCTTCCCAGACAGTTTCATTAGTACATTAACAGTGCATATTTTTAGCACTGATCACTGTATTAGTGTCACTGGTTCCCGCAAAATGTCAAAAGTGTCAGTTAGTATCCAATTGTCTGCTGCAATATCGTAGCTATAAGTCACTGATCGGCGTCATTACTAGTATAAAAAAAAAAATCCATAAAAATCAACCATAGTTTTGTAGACGCTATAACGTTCACATACACCAATCAATATATGCTTATTGGGATTTTTTACCAAAAACAAGTAGCAGAATGCATGTTGGCCTAAATTTATGAAGAAATTAGATTTTTTTACATTTTTATAATTGGATTTGTTTTATAGTAGAAAGTAAAAAATATATTTTTTCAAAATTGTCAGTCTTTTTTTGTTTATAGCGTAAAAAATTAGAAAACGCAGTGGTGATCAAATACCACCAAAAGAAAGCTCTATTTGTGGGAAATAAATTACATACATTTTATTTGGGTGCAGTGTCGCATGACCGCGCAATTGTCAGTTAAAATAATGCAGTGCAGTATCGCGAAAAATGGCCTAGTCATGAAGTGGGGTACATCTTCCGGAGGTCAAGTTGTTAAAGCTGAGTATATACTGTGAGCTTTTCTTTTTTTTTTTGTTCAACCTCCCATTGCTCTCCCATCATACATTTACAAAACATACTATATTCTTTTCATAAAATGCAATAACAAGAAAATGTTCAGCAGTTGGCAGTACATAACACACAAAGCAAAGGGGTCAGCAGCACATATAGGCTAAAGCATACCTCTCAACATTTTGAGATGGGAATGAGAGACACCTACTAGCATACATATGTAGTCATAGGACATGCCCCCTGCCACACCCCCTTAAAGAAGCATTAACCCAAAAAAAAAAGGTTAATTAAATCCGCAAGTGCTTTTTTTTTTTACCACTACTATTCCTTTATATTGGCTTTTAAAATGTACAAATGCAGCAATTTAGAAATTGTATGAAAGGTTTAGTGCTGGGAAACACTTTTTGAAAGATAAAAAGTGCATTTTATATACATCTATATAGATCAGACCAAAATGAGGGACAAATGAGGAGGAATGAGGGACAGAGGGACATTGCTCCAAATCAGGGACAGTCCCTCGAAATCAGGAAAAGTTGTGAGGTATGGCTAAAGGGGTCAGGAGTATATAACACATGGATTGCAGGGGTCAGGGGCAGGTAAAGGGCAGAGTGCGAGGATCAGGAGTATGTAATGCATGGAGTTCAGGAGTCAGGGGTAAATAATGGATAGAATGCCAGGGTGAGAAATATGTTAGGCATGGAGTGCATGGTTCAGGGAGGTCTAACGCACAGAGCAAAGGGGTGGGTAATGGAAGAATGTAGAGGGCAAGGATGTTTAAAAACCAAGATGCTAGTTTCAAAAATGTAAACTGCATAGTGCCAGGATCAGGGGTACCTAATGCATTTAACACACAGAGCTCAGGGTTCAGGAGTGACACACAGGGGGCAGGTGGCATAATTATATAACACACAGAGTTCAGGAGTCAGAAGCATATAACACACAGAGCATAAGGGTCAGAAGAACTTAACTCAGAGAGTAATGGGCTGAAAAATGTGTAACACCCTGGGTGCAGAAGTCAAAGATACATAACACAGAGTGCAAGCCTTAGGAATATGTAACACATAGAGCACAGGGGTTAGGAGTATATAATACATAGAGTGCAGGAGTCAGAGGTACATATTGAACAGAGTGAATGAGGTTGGGAGTACATAACACACATAATGCAGGGATCATAAGTACTAGTGCACAGAATGAGGGGGTCAGAAGTATGTAATGCATGGAATGCAGGGTCAGGGGTACATAATGGAAAGATTGCAAGGGTGAAGAGTATGTATCGCACGTTGTGCAGAGGTCAGGAGTACATAGCACATAGAGATCAAGGATATGTAATGCACAGAGTCCAGGGGTAAATGATGTGTAATGCGCTGAGTTCTAGGGTCAGGGTATTTAACAAACAGAGCTCAGAGATTTTGAATACCTAATACATAGATTTGAGGGGTCATATGTAAGACACAGAGTTTGGACTCAAACATATGTAACACACAGAACAGGGGTCAAAAGTATTAACTCACAGATTGCAGGGCTCAAGATTATGTAATACATGGGGCACAGGGGTCAGTAATGCACAGTGTGCAAAGCTCTGGAGTACATATTGCATGGAGCACAGACATCAGATGTATGTAACACATAGATTGCAGGGGTCAGGAACATGTAACACACAAAGTGCAGAGGTTAGAAGTATGTAAAACATGGAGCACAGGAGTCAGGAGTATATAATGGACAGAATGAAGGGGCCAGGAGTATGTCATGAACAGTGTACAGGGCTCAGGAGTACATTATGCCTGCAGTGAAGGGGTCAGAAATAACGCATGGAGTGCATGGGGTATGTATTGCATGAAGTGCAGGGGTACATTCTGGACAAAAAGCAGGGGTCAGGAGTACAATAATGTACAGTGTGCAGGGGTTTGTAATGCACAGAGTGCTGGGTTTAGGAGTATGTCACGCACAGACTCAAGGGGTACATAATAGACATAGTTGACATAGTTCAGGTGTCTGGAGTAGGTAACACACTCCCCTCCTAGCACAAACCTCCACCCCAGGCCAAAATCCTTTCTCAAAGCCCAAATTCTCCCTAAGACCAAAATCCTCCTTCCTAGCACAAGTCTTCATATCCCCTCCTGTAATACAAATCTTACACTGAGTCCTAATGACCCCCAGCACAAACTCCCCCCTGTCCCCTCACTTTCTGAACTCATCAGACCACAGACGCAGCACCGTGAGTAATATGATTGCTTCCAGGCACCCCCTCTGCTTGTGACATGTTACAATTTAGAGCTGAAGAGCCTAGGGAAACTTCCTTTGGCACCACATTGCCCCGTCTTGTCCAGTGGTGACATATGCCTACTGCAGCACTGGCAGGCAGGCACTGCCACTGAATCCAGGTCACCCAGAAGGGGATATATGGCATGTGCCCTGGATGCCTGATGCTAGCAACTCCCATGATGCCCAAAGGAATGTTTTCACCCTAGCACAGGAAGTTTATTACTGCCAGCATCACCAGGTAAATGAGGGTAAAAAATGTCAAAAATGAAATCTTAGTGCCTGTGTTAAAGTGGTTGAAAAGACAGAAGTTTTTTTTTTATCTGAATGCATTCTATGCATTAAAGAGGAAGTAAACTCTCTCTCAAAAAAAAAAAGATTTTTCCCTTAACCTCCCTGGCGGTATGATTATTTCAGATTTTAGGTGCTGAAAGCGGTACCATTATTTTTGCATGGAAATGTGGCGTTTTATATTGTAGGCCTGTAATTCTTAGGAATAACTCACTGAAATCTGTCCAAACAAGAGTCTAGTAGACATCCTGGGTATGATAAAGTTTGAAACACAAAATCATAAATTATAATATAATAAATAACTATAAATAATAACAAATAATAATATAATAGTAATAATACTTTTTATTCAATAAATTTTAGTAAATAATATAAATCAAAAACACTGACATTTTTTTTGTCCAAACAAGAGTGCAATATTAGTAGTCATATTGCTTTTAGTAAACGTCTCGGGTATGGTAAATTTTAAAACAGGGTACAGCGCAAAGTCCGACGTCACAGTCAGGACAGTAGAACCGGGTTTCTTTTCTGGCTTTCCTTCCTGTGTCGTCACGTTTAGAGCAGCAAACCACACACATCCTTGTGGGTGCTGCCTTCTTTTCTGTTGGTGGAATGTGGTCCACAAAGTGTCGACCTGTCAGACGTTCCGGGTTCACAACGCCAGCAGCACGACGTCCAGATCGATTTACAGTGGTCGGTGTTTGGTGCTTCAGAAATATGAGTTCTGCAACTTTCCAAACGAAGTCTGCATGAATCACAGGCCTGTCACTCTTTTTTTTTAGAAGAATGAAAGCGTTCCACAGGCACTGTTCAAGAAGATGCCTGAAGATTTTTTTATAATATTTTTTTTGTTGCTTTCTCATAGCAGGGTAAAAAGTCATGGCCTGGTCAGCTCTGTCAACACCTCCCATTGTGTTGTTGTAGTCCATTACGACTTGAGGTTTCATAACATCTTTTCCAACTTTTGTACGTACCATGACAGTAGAGGTGTTGTGAATGGTACTCATTAGGCACACATCTTTTTTATCTCGCCATCTTAGTGCCATCATTTTGCCTTTTTGCCAGGCAACTATTTCTCCTGCAGTGAGCTTTTTTTTGGCAAAGGTTGGCGGCATGTCACGCCGGTTAGCTCTAACAGTCCCGTAAGCATCTGTCTTGTGTTGTATAAGGAACTCATAGAGTTCTGGAGAAGTATAAAAATTATCTGTGGTTACACAGTACCCCTGATTCAACAACGGCTCAATCAAAGTGAGAACAGAAGCGGTTGCCATTCCATATTGACTGAATCTGTCGTTGAATTTTGTCCCTTTCCCGGTGTAAAGGACCGAATTCCATATATAACCAGTGCTGGCTTCACAGAGCATAAATGATTTTATGCCGAATCGCGCTCTCTTAGACGCGATGTACTGTATCCAGCTAAGTCTTCCTTTGTAGGCCATAAGACTTTCGTCGATACTGACGTCTCTGTCTGGTATATAGGTCTGCTGGAAATTTTTCTGAATAATTTGATATAAGTCCCAAATTTTTTTCAGTTTTGGAGCTGGATGAGAAGTCTCATCAAATTCGTCATTGTTTTGAAAATGCAGATATTTCATTATGAGTGAAAATTTGTATTCCGACATTATGGTGCCAAAAAAAGGAGTGGCTAATATTTTGTTGGTTGTCCAGTACCACTTTTGCAGGGGTTTGCCCACCACTCCCTGGAGAATAATTAGGCCCAGAAACTTCCAGATGTCCTCCTTGGTCACTGGTTCCCATTTTCTGCTCCTTGAAAACCTCTGCGGTATAGCAGCTTGTTGTTCCTGGTACCGATTGGTCTCTGTAACGATTATTTCTATGACCTCATCAGTCAAAAAGAGTTGGAGGTATCCCAAGGGGCTGTCATCTTCAACCTCCACTTTTATACCAGGCGCTCCGGTAAACGGGAATCTTGGGGGCGCTGCGTGCTCTGTACCGCAATCAATCGAGCACCAAGTCCGCACATCGCTGGGCAAAGTCGCAGGATCATCGCTGAAATCGCTTTCCGTGCCTGATGACGAACTTCCCCATGATTCGCTATCACTCACATCTGCAAGCGATTCTGTCTCGCTGTCGCTGTTTTCCAGCAGGTCATATGTCGCTTTTGATGTTGAAGCGCGCTTTTTGGATGCCATGGTCGCTTTGCAGTTTCCAGACACAAAGTACAGTAAAACTGCAGGCAGGGGCACTGGACAAAGCACTGGGGGGCAATCTGAGGTCAATTTTTTAATATTTATTATATTTTGTAATGTAATCCAATAGGATTACAATGTGTCAGTGTGTTTGTGCTTTATACATTTTGAATTTGCCGCCGGTTCCACCCCCTGCGTCGCTACGCTCGCAGGGAACGGAAGCCAGGGCACACAGTGGATCGGGCGGAAGATCCGGCCGCCGAACACAGCGGGAGAACATCGCGGGATCCCGGAGACAAGGTGAGTCGCGTCTTCCAGGATCCAGCGATGCGATCCCGAGTCTGGCTCGGGGTTACCGCTTTTGGTACTAAAATCTCACCCCGAGCCAGACTCGGGAATACCGCCAGGGGGGTTAAAGGGCAAAGTAAAGGCGTAATGTGATACTTACCCGCAAATGTGACACTTACCTGCAAATAAAGCCTGCGTCATCCCCGCTGCAGGCCGCATCCATTTTTGACCGTCTTCCTTTTGGGGCTGCGCACTCCGGCTTTGTGACTGGCCTGAGCTGCATAACGTCACATGCGTGCAGGATCCGCTGGTCACGGCAGTGTTTTCTGAAGAAATGGCACGGGTGGTCGTTTCTTCAGAGCGCATGCGCTGATTACATCATCGGCACAGTATACAGTAATTATCTCCTAAACGGTGCACATTTAGGAGATTTTTACAGTACCTATAGGTAAATCTTATTCTAGGCTTACCTATAGGTACAAATACTGCATGGAGGTTTACAACCTCTTTAAAAAAAAAAAAAAAAACCTTATGTGTGTAGCAGCCCCCCTCAGCCTCCCTAATACTTACCTGCTTGATCCAGCGATGTTGCACGAGAGACTTGGCTGGCTGGGATTCTCCCTTCTGATTGGCTGAGACAGCAGCGGAGCCCAATTGGCTCCTGCTGCTGTCAATCAAAGCCAGTGAGCCAATGAGGAGAGAGAGGGGGTGGAGCCAGGCCGTGGATCCGTGTCTAAATAGACACACAGAGCAGCGGCTCGGGTGCTCCCATAGCAAGCTGCTTGCTGTGGGGGCACTTGACAGGAAGAAGGGGCCAGAAGGGCCAAAGAGGGACCTGAGAAGAGGAGGATCAGGGCTGCTCTGTGCAAGACCACCACACAGAGCAGGTAAGTATGACATGTTTGAAATGAAAAAAACAAGGCTTTAGTGTCACTTTAACTGTCTTTGGACTTGGGTTGATGGGATCAGTTGGACATCAGTTTAGGAGATTTATGAAGTCATTCAGAATTAATTAACAGGTGTAGTTGACCTCCTTCTAGCCTATATTTGGCTGGCTTCAAGTGAGTTTTGCATTCCCATAGACTTGTATGTAAATACAAAACAGGCTTGAAGCAAACAATAGCCCATTGATACAGGCCCTAATGCAACCACCAAATCTAAGTGCCGGTAAGCTCTAATATATTACAGTGGAACTTTAGTCAGAAAATTAAGTCCTACTAGATCACTTCAGGCTAGCCCCTTTTGCAGGTATAGCTATGTAAAATATAAAAAATAAGTGTCTATACTGTTTAAAATCCAGTAATACACTGTCTCACCCTGTTCTGCACATGCTCAGTTGCTCTCCTATTTTAGGCACTTTTAGGGTCTGACAAATTTGTAGAGGCGATGACAGCCTAAAGCAGAATTAAACCCTCTTATCCTTTACAACCAAGGAAGCTTCTTCTGTTTGATCTGTGGTTGCCATGGTGCTGCACATGTGATAAGTTGATACCAGCCATTTGATGGTTTGACAGTTTGGTTGAGGAAATAAGCAAATGTGACAGTTAGCAATCCCAGCATTCCAGGAATGTATCTTTTTTGAAACCATTAAATCTATGGATTCGGGTCTGCATTATGATTTACTTCTTTACTTCTTCTTTACTTTATATACTGCTGGGGCTCTGGGCTTCAGTAAAATGGCAGCCTCCAGCAAGAAGAAACAAGAGCAATGCATGAGACAATTTACAGCACACACTAATTTTGGTAGTATAATTATTAATGTGGAATGTATGTTTCTTGCTAAAGAACAATTTTTATTACGTTGTTATGGATAAAGTTCTGCTTTAAATGTGTGTTTTTGGGTTTAGATACATCTTAAAGGGCTTTATGTTCCACAGCTTTTGTTTTTCTTTTAACTTTATACTTTAAGCCCTGTTGCTGAGGGAATCTTTATCTGCCAGAAAGAGAATAGTAGCATCGGTACAGAATAAATGGCAGTTGCTTGGACAATACTTATTGCTGGGTTGTTGTGTAAAGTGAATGATTTTGTGGAAGTCAATGGAGTATATAAAAATTAAGTTGTTCTGGGTGAGAGATTTGACAGCCAGTCATTTCTGATACAAGATTATGTTTTTAGTTCAGCTGTTTGGCTGATGAAATAGTTGCAAATAAAAGAGCAATGAATCTTTTTCACCCGCATGCCTTCCAGCATTCATACACATCACAAAAAGTACTATACTGTCATCATTAATATCTGTAAACAGGGTAAAGCAAGTCTGATGTGGTAAATGTGTACCTGAAGTAAGAATTTAGAGGAAACAGAACTTAAAGAGTTGCTAAATATATATTTGTTTAATATAAAAATGCAATGAAAGATTTACTGAAGGGCAAAGACAGTGAGGCAATCACATGGACCACTGTCAAGAATGTATTACCCTGGTTCTTCAGCTTATAAGGCATCAAAATTCTTGGAATTTTTAAAGGGTCAGCCCAAACAAACATAATATTTCAGTGCTGTGGGCTGAGTTTATTTACCCACTGGTTTCTTATGCCCCGTACACACGGTCGGGCTTTGTTCGGACATTCCGACAACAAAATCCTAGGATTTTTTCCGACGGACGTTGGCTCAAACTTGTCTTGCATACACACCGTCACACAAAGTTGTCGGAAAATCTGATCGTTCTAAACGCGGTGACGTAAAACACGTACGTCGGGACTATAAACGGGGCAGTGGCCAATATCTTTCATCTCTTTATTTATTCTGAGCATGCATGGCACTTTGTCCGTCGGATTTGTGTACACACGATCGGAATTTCCGACAACGGATTTTGTTGTCGGAAAATTTTATATCCTGCTCTCAAACTTTGTGTGTCTGAAAATCCGATGGAAAATGTGTGATGGAGCCTACACACGGTCGGAATTTCCGACAACAAGGTCCTATCACACATTTTCCATCGGAAAATCCGACCGTGTGTATGGGGCATTAGGCTGGCCATACATTCATCTTTTTTTAATTTGTTCGACCAGCGGATTGATGGGAAAAAAAAGATCAGATTTTCCCATCCACACATTTAAGGTGGATGGGAAAATCACTCCTGGTGAGTTATTGTATTCTGCACTCAACTACTTTGGTCGACTATGGCGAGGCCTGTTCTGAGTGGAACCTGTCCTGTTAAATCGCTGTATGATCTTGACCACTGTGCTGCAGCTCAGTTTCAGGGTTTTGGCAATCTTCTTATACCCTAGGCCATGGGTAGGCGACTTCGGTTCTCCAGCTTTTTTGAAACTACAAGACCCATGAGACATTGCAAGACCCTGACAGTCAGAGGTATGGCTCCTAGAGGCAGAGGCATGATGGGATACTTTCACCACAGCTGGAGGGCCGAGGTTGCCTACCCCTGGCCTAGGCCATCTTTATGTAGAGCAACAATTCTTTTTTTCAGATCCCCAGAGAGTTCCTTGCCGTGAGGTGCCATGTTGGACTTCCAGTGGCCAGTATGAGAGAGTGAAAGCGATAACACCAAATTTAACACACCTGATTTCCATTCACACCTGAGCCCTTGTAACACTAATGAGTCACCTGACACTGGGGAAGGAAAATGGCTAATTAGGTCCAATTTATACATTTTCACTTAGGGATGTACTCACTTTTGTTGCCGGCAGTTTAGACATTAATGCATGCCTGCGTGTCATTTCTTCAGTGTTGTCACATGAAAAGAATAAAATATTTACAAAACTGTGAGGGGTGTACTCACTTTTGTGAGATACTGTATATATATATATATATATATATATATATATATATATATATATATATATATATATATATATATATATATATATATATATATCTATATATACTGTATATATAGATATATAGATATATATATATATCTATAAATCTATATACTGTATATATATATATATATATATATATATATATATATATATATATATACACATACTGTATATATATATATATATATATATATATATATATATATATATATATATATATATATATATATATATATATATATATATATATATATACAGTATATATAGCCACATTAGGTAAAAAAAAAAAACTGTGGTTGTATATCAAATATTGAACATATTAAACACTCAATAGTGCATTTATTTGACACAACTCCACTCTAAATTCCCAATGCATGTAAAAATAAACGTGAAAAAATAAAGCAAACAAAAGTGTCTATAAATTGTTCATCACATTATAAAATACTTCATGCTTCATAAAGACTTTCTTATATTCTTCCGTGCAAACAGACACCCAAGTTCCACCACCTTTGACACAGAACACTCACTGAATGATCATGACCCTGTTGAAAATATGGGTCATATAGAGCTTTTCCCCTTAAGGGAAGAGGGTCCCAGATCAGCAGCTCAATATTTACCTCCTACAGTCTCCACTCAAGTCCAAATACAGCCAAAAAACCCCTTGCCTGGTGTTAAATACTCAATTTATTTAAAATTGTATTCTAAAACCATAAAAATGCTCGCTCACATTCATTGATGCACAGCCTTGCTCCAGGATAACAGCACTTAATCACACATAGCAGTAACTCCACTGTTCCAAAAAATAATCCACAGCAAGAGTGATGCTATAGTCACAGAGATATCGTTCACCACTGTTTGCTTTAGCGGGATAACGTCTCTTCCTATCCAGCCCTGTTTTTGCATAGATTCAAGAGAGAGAGGCATCATTTTAACTCTTAGCACATCTATCAAAATCCCATCTTGAGTTTGTAAGAGGGGATGATTTACTAAAGAAACATTGGGTTTGATTTACCAAAACTGGAGAGTGCAAAATCTGGTACAGCTCTGCATAGAAAATCACCTTCCAGTTTTTTTTTTGTCAAGGCTTAATTGAACAAGCTAAAGTTAGAAGCTGATTGGCTACCATGCTCAGCTGCACCATAATGTTGCACTTTCCAGTTTTAGTAAATCAACCCCATAGTGTTTTGGGATATTCAATGTTAACATATCTAAAACCTTTCCTACATATTGCTATGTAAACAGCCTTTACTCCTTTAGTAAATCAATCCCATTCAGTGTTGGGCACAACTACACTAAAGAGGCTATAGAACTGGAAAAGAGAAAGGAAATGTGAGTGTGCTACAAAAGGGTATGTATCTCAGCTGTGAGGCTAGATTGACTGAGATATATCTATTTACAATGGAAAAGAGATACTAAAGGGTGGATGTAATAACTTTATATCAATTCATAAATGGTCTTAAAAAATAAATCAGAAAACAGCTGTTCAAAGTCACCTTGGAGGTCATAAATGAGAATCAAAACTCTAGCTACAAAAAGAGTTCTTTACTGTAAGTGTAGGAGCACACTGGTCATTTTTAGGGAGCTTTACTATGCTACTAAAATTTCTAATGTTTAATTGTTGAGCAACAATCTGTCACAGCAAAGATGGTACAAATGGCTCCCTAAGATGTGAACTATACAGTACAAGTAGGATGTAGCAGCTAATGATAACCTCAGGCATGTATAAGTGCAACTGTAGAGCAGGGTATGCCTTGGTCATTTATGATTGGCCTGCTACAGGGACAGCTTCCTGGTGAGTTCACTCAGAGGGATTCAGATTGGAATCTGAACACGCATGAGCTCATCACTAGTAGTAACAATTAATTGCATATGGTGGCACAAAGCACCACATTTGTGCTGTTAATTGCTACTGCTATTTAGTAGCATAACTGAGCTACTTAGAGTGGTTCTAAAGATAGAAGGTTTTTTATCTTTAAGCATTCTCTGCCACTGTCTGTGCCTCCCCCTTCCCTAAACACATACCTGACACAACTGACAGAGCTGTCTCCCCCAGCAGCCCCACTCTGCGCTCTTACTGCATTCACAGGCTCTTCGGCGAGCAGAGGGAGCCATTGGCTCCTGCTGCTGTCAGTCAAATCCTGTGAGGAGGGGGTGGGGCCAAGCTGAGCTGTGTGTGTCTAAGAATACACACAGCCTTGCTTGGGAGTGCACCCACCCGAGTGCCCCGATAGCAAGCATCTTTCAGAGCAGAGAGAGATGGCAGGGGACACCAGAAGAGGAGGTTTGGGGCTGCTCTGTGAAATAAATAGTTATATAGTTACATAGTTAATCAGGTTGAAAAAAGACATAAGTCCATCTAGTTCAACCAAAAAAAAATGATACAATCCCATATTCACAATCCTTCACCCACAGTTGATCCAGAGGAAGGTGAAAAACCCCAGCAAAGCATGCTCCAATTTGCTACAGCAGGTGAAAAAATTCCTTCCTGATCCCCCAAGAGGCAATCGGATTTTCCCTGGATCAACTTTATCTATAAATGTTAGTACCCAGTTATATTATGAACATTTAGGAAAGAATAATAGGCCTTTTATAAAGCAATCTACTGAGCTGGCCAGAACCACCTATAGGGGGAGTCTATTCCACATTTTCACAGCTCTTATTGTGAAGAAACCTATTTGGATTTGGAATGAAATCTTTTTTTCCTCTAGATGTAAATAGTGCCCCTTGTCCTCTGTGATGACCTTAAAGTGAATAACTCAACACCAAGTTCACTATATGGACCCTATCCCCCTTAATCTCCTCTTCTCAAGAGAGAATAAATTCAGTTCATCTAATCTTTCCTTATAGCTGAGCTTCTCCATGCCTCTTATCAGTTTGGTTGCCCTTCTCTGCACTTTTCCAGTTCCCCGATATCCTTTTTGAGAACTGGTGTCCAAATCTGAACTGCATATTCCAGATGAGGTCTTACTAATGATTTGTACAGTACCAATACCATTGAGTGAGTAAGTATAACATGTTTGGTATTTGAATTAAAAAACATAAAAGCCTTTAACAATCATTTTAAAATTACTATGTGCTCCTGCAATAGGAGTCATCAAAATATGGTGTACTCTTTAAAGAATTGGTTTTAGTTGACACTTCTGACACATTTAAAAATGTTTTGGTGGACAACACTGAAAAAAGGATATGCAATACATAACATCACAATCCCCCCCCCCCCCCCCCCCTCAGTACAGCAAGCTTCAGTGTCCTCCAGACAATAGATGGCAGTGTTTCATCTTCTGACTTCTTCAGGAGTGGTTATGTAATAAATAAAAATGAAGACATTCTAAAATATACTTCCGCTGTGTCTCGGCTAGGCCACACTTATTTTTTATATTAAGTGCTACTGTTATTTATTTATTCAGTTACATTCTGCCTGTAATAACAATATTTCTTTGATATTTATTATATATTAATAGAGGTGGGCTGCTGACACTAGAAGGTAATTGATAGGATATGGTTAAGACACTATATATTCAAATTCCATGTATACAGTATAGAATACAGATCCTTATGAGTTAAGTTCTTGAAAAGAGAAATAGAAAACTAGGAAAACTACCACAATGGGTAATTTTGACCTGTATTTCTATAAATACATTAAAAGTAACATGACCTTTAAAAATCACTGTATCTGTAATTGTATATGGGGAACCTTATAATTCTTTTACAGCAAAATTTTTAACATGAACAATGGCACACTACAGCAAATTGAATAGATCTTATTCATTTAACATATTATCTACTGTGAGCTCCTAATTGTTGATAATAATAATGATGCACAAGTTAAATTATGAAGCAAAGGCTCAAATGTCTCTAGCTTTAATACCCATTCGCAACTCTTAAGATGAGCACAATTATTAATTAACAATGAGTTTGTCATGTTCTGTGATCTGTGATAAACTGCTCAGCTTTGTCCCTTGTGTTTTAAGGCACAATATAACGTACATATATCTTACAAGTACCACTAATTGGAATCTATAGATGTGTTAGGCACTGCATATTTAAACTTAGCCTGGCACAATCTTGGTCGTTTCAAATTAAACATTTTCTAAAAATACATAAGCTGGGTTTACCTTCAGTGAAAACCACTTGTCCAAAGGATTAGTATATCCAACGATTTAGATATCTTAAATTATATTCAAATCTTGACTTTTCTATACAAACCAAACTAGTCATTTCTCTTTCTATTTGCCAAATCTCTCTAATGAGTATTGAGGCCCTGCATGGAATTAGAGAACCAACATGAAGGCCCAGATGCTGTCAAATTTTAAAAGAAAAGTTGTGATATGTATGTAATTTAATATAATTAACTAAAAAACCTAGGACCCCAAAGCTAGTAATTTCAGAAATACTATGCCAATAGCATTTGTTATACCAGAGATATAGTGAGAGTTTAGTGAGTTAATTGAGTGGCTGAGAATTTGGGATTAGGGAGAAAGGTTTGTGAGTGTTCAGCCAGCTAGAGGGTCTTGTTTAGAGGACAAATATTCATTAGGATCGTTAAAACAATGCTGGAAAAGAGTATGTTTACAAGGTTGGAGGAGATTTTAAAGGAGATAGGAATGGGGATGGGAAAAACAGGGATATAAAATGTAGACATAATTAGATAGGCCTCCCATAGAAAAATGTGCTGAAGCAGGTAAAGTGGAATTTCAGCTTAACACTGACTACTTTTAAAACTGTCCCCTCCCCCTCCTAACACCCATGCTTACTAACCTGTGTTAAAAATATATATATATATATATATATATATATATATATATATATATATATATATATATATATATATACAGTATATATATATATATATATATATATATATATATATATATATATATATATATATATATATACAGTATCTCACAAAAGTGAGTATACCCCTCACATTTTTGTAAATATTTTATTCTATCTCTTCATGTGACAACACTGAAGAAATTGCACTTTGCTACAATGTTAAGTATTGATTGTACAGCTCTTGTATAACAGTGTAAATTTGCTGTCCCCTCAAAATAACTCAACACACAGCCATTAATGTCTAAACCGCTGGCAACAAAAGTGAGTACACTGCTAAGTGAAAATGCCCAAATTGGGCCCAAAGTGTGCCCACCATTAATTTCCAGCACTGCCTTAACCCTCTTGGGCATGGAGTTTACCAGAGCTTCACAGGTTGCCACTAGAGTCCTCTTCCACTCCTCCATGACGACATCACGGAGCTGGTGGATGTTAGGGACATTGCACTCCTCAACACTCTATTTGAGGATGCCCTACAATGCTCAATAGGATTTAGGTCTGGAGACATGCTTGGCCAGTCCATCACCTTTACACTCAGCTTCTTTAGCAAGGCAGTGGTATTCTTGGAGGTGTGTTTGGGGTCCTTATCCTGTTGGAATACTGCCCTGCGGCCCAGTCTCTGAAGGGAGGGGATCAAGCTCTGCTTTAGTATGTCACAGTACATGTTGGCATTCATGGTTCCCTCAATGAACTGTAGCTCCCCAGTGGCGGCAGCACTCATGCAGCCCCAGACCATGACACTCCCACCACCATGACTGTAGGCAAGACACACTTGTCTTTGTACTCCTCACCTGGTTGCCGCCACACACAGTTGACACCATCTGAACCAAATACGTTTATCATGGTCTCATCAGCCCACAGGACATGGTCCCAGTAATCCATATTCTTAGTCTGCTTGTCTTCAGCAAACTGTTAGCGGCCTTTCTTGTGCATCATCTTTAGAAAAGGCTTTCTTCTGGGATGACAGCCATGCAGACCAATTTGATGCATTGACAAGCTGACCCCCCACCCCTTCAACCTCAATCCCTTCAACCTCTGCAGCAATGCTGGCAGCACTCATACGTCTATTTCCCAAAGACAACCTCTGGATATGACGCTGAGCACGTGCGTTCAACTTCTTTGGTCAACCATGGAGAGGCCTGTTCTGAGTGGAACCTGTCCTGTTAAACCACTGTATTGTCTTGGCCAACATGCTGCAGCTCAGTTTCAGGGTTCTGACAATCTTCTTATAGCCTAGGCCATCTTTATGTAGAGCAACAATTCTTTTTTTCAAATCCTCAGAGAGATCTTTTCCATGAGGTGCCATGTTGAACTTCCAGTGATCAGTATAAGAGAGTGAGAGCGATAACACCAAATTTAACACACCTGCTCTCCATTCACACCTGAGACCTTGTAACACTAACGAGTCACATGACACCGGAGAGGAAAAATGGCTAATTGGGCCCAATTTGGACATTTTCACTTAGGGGTGTACTCACTTTTGTTGCCAGCGGTGTAGACATTAATGGATGTGTGTTGAGTTATTTTGAGGGGGCAGCAAATTTACACTGTTATACAAGCTGTACACTCACTACTTTACATTGTAGCAAAGTGTAATTTCTTCAGTGTTGTCACATGAAAAGATATAATAAAATATTTACAAAAATGTGAGGGGTGTACTCACTTTTGCGAGATACTGTATATATATTTATGGTTGTGGCCCTAAGACTGAGTCAAATGTGGATCACATAAACACACGACAAGACTCACAACATAAATAGACTTGAGGTATGGCTTTTGGTCGTCTGGTAGGGATGCCAAGAAAAGGGGCCAAACCCAAGATACATAATGGATGATTGTGGAGAAGAATGTGATGAGAAGTGCTGTAAAAAGGGGAATGGGAGGGAGGGTATTGCACACTGGAACTAAGAAAGAGCAAGGGCGAATGGTCAACTTAAATACCCTCCGGGCTCCTCCCATAAATTTAGGTTACCATACTGGCCTTCTAATTTATGGTCGTGGCCCTAAGATCGAGACAAATGTGGATCACATAAACACGCAACAAGACTCACAACATAAATAGACCTGAGGTGTGGCTTTTGGTCGTCTGGTAGGTATGCCAAGAAAAGGGGCCAAAAATAATCAGGTAGGGAAGTATCCTAATTGGCTCTGGCCTCATTGAGCGGTAGGTTTTCCAGGCCGTGTGATAAGCCTTTAGTGTGTTGCAAGACAGCGAGTGGTTGATAAACTGGGTTGCGTTGGCAAGGTGTGGCTTCAATCCAGTGTTAGTTAAGACCAAAGTGGGATAGGAGTGGATAATGGGTCGGCTCCGGGTTCCTGCTGGAAGAATGAGAAAAAAGAAGCAGGACAGTGCATCGGCTGCGGCATTGCACTTGCCAGGGATATGCTAAATTGGTGATGTAGTGATAATTGCACCAGCCTACGCAGGAAGGACAGGACGGACAGCAATTTGGATCTACCCTTATTAATAATGTCAGCTGTAGCCTGGTTGTCTGTAGTGAAGAGCATAGTCTGACCTGTCCACGTGTGGCCCCATACTTGGGCTGCTGCCATGATGGGGTACAGCTTGAACAATGACGATTATTGAGCAAAACCAGGAATCAGGCAGATTTCTGGGGGCCAGGGTCTTGTGAACCAGTGATGGCCAAAAATTACAGCAAAGCCTGTGGAGGCTCCAGCTTCTGTGACTACCTGGGGTGACTGAGCTGATACTGAGGGAATAAACATCGATATGCCGTTCCAGTTGTTGAGGAACTCATCCCACATAGCTAAGTCCTTGCTGCTGGGTCTAGTCTGAGGACTTGATCAGGGTCCTGCACTCAGGTGAGAAAGACTAAGAGCCATGAGATGAACGACCTCCCCTGAGGAATAATTCTCATAGCGAAATTGAGCATTCCTATCAAGGACTGCAGCTGTCTTTTAGTACAATCCTGTGACTGACCTAACACGGGTTAATTTGTCAGAAGGCATTCTAGCCTGCATGGCATGCATATCCAGGACGATGCCTAAGGAGGTTTTGGAATGTGACAGGGCCTTCCACTTTGTGTTCAGCTATAGGCACATTGAGATTGTTGAAGACCACTCTTAGCTTGTCTAGATCTACCGGAGGTATGTCCGGCTGTTTGATGAGCAGAAAATTGTCCAGATAATGGATAACCCTGTGACACCGGGCCTGGTGTGACAGGATCCAAGTGAGGGACTGGGCAAAAAAATGTCAGACAGCCACAGGTTGCTTTTAGACCCAAAGGTCAGCTTGGTGGCAAAATAGCAAGAATCCCTCCATTTCTTGCAGTGCCACCGACAGAGGGATGGCTCGATAGGCTGGAGCTTGAACGCATCTGCGATATCAGCTTTGGATAGTCAGGCACTGGTGCCTATCTTAATGATGGCCTGGATGGCCATGAAGCTGTGTAGTAGGAATACAGCCAGTGAAGGGGTGGGGTGTGTGGAGAGGTAAAACCCCAACCACAGGACATCCACCCGGCCTAGTCAGGACTGAAGAAGCACGTGCCTTGGTTGAAATTGTTGCAAATGGTCGCACCCCCAACAGAAAAGACTGGTCAACCCAACTTGTCTACCTGCTGCTGTTATGGTGGGCCTGGCAGGCCCCGGCCAAAGCGGGAGGTGGAAAGGAAATTTAAGGGGCGTCTTGTGGCTGCCTCAGAGCACCAATTTGCTGTGTGGGCAGAAGATTGGCAAATTGCACAGAGTGGGCAACAAAGACCGGTAAAGTGGCGACAAAACAGTTCCGTGTTTGTGACGCTCCAGTTCATGTGAATCTGGAACTGGGCAAGTCTTGCCGCTGCCTTGGCTGAAAATGATCGATGGTAGTCGTAGAAGGCAAAACCTCCATATTTGTAAGCAAGATCTAACACTGTATGAAGGTATAAGTCCAGCTCTTCCCTCCTGCTAGGGGTGGCTGAACAAAGGATGTCCCCAAGGCCAGGGAGAACTCAGTGGCTGATAGCTTACGACTGAGCCTGGGGCCTTTCAACTTGACAACCACTGAGACATCTCCCCCAGGCGTATGATTTGTTGCCAGCTAAGTCATGGGCTGAGATGAGCATTGATGCCAAATTGATGTCTTTGCCCTCCAATATATCCTTCCTGGCGCTGACCAGGACAAGATGAGCGGGGAGGATGACAGGTGTAGGGCCTGGCATACCTGCAGAAAGAGAAGCTGTCATCAGGACCATGATTGGGTCAGGGAGGGCCTTGGGTGGGCGAACTTCCAAAAGTGTGACTCTGGTCTGGATGTCCGAAACTGTTGTGGTTAAGGAGGAGACCAAAGAATGCAGCTGGGAAATGGCCCCAGAGATGGATTGCAGGGCTGCCTGCTGGGTGCTGGGTCCAGCTGCCACTGGAGGTGGGAAGAGGAGCCTGAAAAGCTCTGACTTCCTGGCCGTAATGGGAAAAGGGAATATCCCTGCGTCTCAGCTCAGAAATTTGTTTGGGGATGGTCCATCCCCTGAGGGTGACAGAGGGGCAGGTGTGAAGTCCTCGCTGCTGGCCTGCGACATGGCTCTGGCTAAAAGACAAAAAGGGGCGGGGTGCTCATGTTTAAGAGGAGTCATAGCTGTAGGAAAGAGAGCGGAGTGGTAAAGAGAAAACTCCGAGAGCAGGAAAAGGGAGAAGTACATGGAAAGGAATGCTAGGTGTAGACAGGAGCTGACAGTGTTCTGTTGTGGCAGAACTATGTAGAGTGGAAATTTTGAAAACTCAGAAGAGTGCAAGGTGACCGAGGTGGGCCAGGAGGTAACTGTTCAGATAACCGATAGCTCGGGTACCTTTTTGTGGTGAGCACAAAACTGAAGACCAGAACCTCAGTACTGGGGTGAGAAGTAGAAGTCTGGTACGGCCTAAGTAGGAATGTTGCAGTCTGTAGTGGGTGACGTATGCTCGGCCTGCTAACACTTGCACTGCCAGCAAGCCTACTGTTAAGTGATCTTGTCTGGAGTCGATTGGCCGATTAAGTGCCACCAAAAATGAAGTGTGGCTATGTGAGCGCCACTTAGTGAGCTTGCAACGATTGCAAGGATTTATGCTGAGATGTGTACTTGCAGCGATTGCAAAGAGTATATGTTGAGATGCATATTTGTAGTGATTGCAAATGGGTATATGCTGAGATGCGTGTTTTTGCATCGATTGCAAGGTGTTTATACTGAGATGCATGTTTTGCAGCGATTGCAAATGGGTATATGCTCAGATACGTGTTTTTGCAGCGATTGCAAGGAATTTATATTGAGATGCATGTTTTTCAGTGATTGCAAATGGGTAAATGCTAAGATGCGTGTATTTACAGTGATTGCAAGGTGTTTATACTGAAATGCATGTTTTGCAGTGATTGGCAATGGGTAAATGCTAAGATGCGTGTATTTGCAGCGATTGCAAGGAGTTTATACTGAGATCCATGTTTTGCAGCGATTGCAAATGGGTATATGCTGAGATGCGTGTTTTTGCAGCGATTGCAAGGAGTTATGATGAGATGCGTATCTTGTAGCGATTGCAAGAAAGGTCACTTACTGATAGGCAAAAGAAAAAAGGTAGCAGAAATTGTATGTGTAGGAACAAACTTCGAAGTAGCATACATAACGAATCGTAGATTTGTGATTGAGACTGTTACGAATTGGTGTGTGGGATACTCGTGATGCGAACCGTTGTGCCGCCAGTGTGACTAGGTTCGGATTGGACTGTGATGCATGTAGCTGCAGACGTGATGTTAATCAGACAGAAAATTATATAAAAAATGAATTGTAGGGTATGATGAGAACCGCTACAAATCGGTGTGTGGGGTGTGACTGATGCGAACCGTTGTACCGCCAATGCGACTAGGCTCGAATCGGAGTAATGTGTATGGCATGAAGGTAACATGAATCTGTGAGTAACATTACATAACAATGAATTGTTTGTAGGGTACGAGGGTGAGCGGTATGAATCCAATGCGAACCGTTGTGCCGTTAGTAAGTAAGGTAAGGTTGTGCCGTTGGTAAGTGTGCAATGCATCTGATGTGACTCGGAGAAGAAAACAATGAACGGGCCTGTAACTGGCCAGTGAACTAATGACTGCATAGTGGAGACCTACGAACCACTCGTAAGCTCAGCAGCTGGAAACCAAACAAATGGGATGGGGAAGATAACTAGAACAAAACCTGGTTGGACATGATACAACAAGGGTGGTTGCGAATCCTACCTGTGACAGTGAGCGAGACTTGATCGACAAACCACGAATAAGCAACCGTAACATACTGAATTCTGAACAATAGACTCACAAACACGCAGTGAGCTGAAGAGTTGGCCTGGTGACGTAATGAATTAAGCACTAGAACCGACAAAGAGCAAGGGCGAGTGGTCAGCTTAAATACCCTCCGGGCTCCTCCCATAAATTCAGGCCACCATATTGGCCTTCTAATAAATATATATATATATATATATATATATATATATATATATATATAAAGAAGAAAATCTGAGAGGTTGCTGCACTTAAAAATCTTTGTTGCTTTATTTCATCAAGTCTTGAAGGAAGATTACAAAGCAGACATAATCATTCCAGACAAAATAGTAATCGTTGTCAAATCAGATATGTATGGATTACGTTTTGGGCTACTTTGCTTGCGCCCTTCCTATGATCCATCAAAGCACATCCGAGGGTTTCCCCACAATCATTTGTTTAAATAGGCATTCACAGGTATCTTCACATGTCGAAACAATATGGTTAATTATTCATAGCCTTAATTCAGTTAATGTTTACATACACAAATTGTCTACCATAAACACAGAACATGGTTAATAGCAGCTGATAAATTCATTCTCTCATTTTATCCTCTTCAAATGTATCCAGAATTCTGAAAGAGGTATATACATATGTATATAGTGAGCATACACACACGTTGTTCTACAAAAAGTGAATATAAGGATATGTCTGCACAGATGGACACATATATGTATATACACATGCTCAAACAAATAAATAAAGATCCAAGTCTACATTTAAACCATACGGGGCAATAGTATTCAAAAAATGTATCCAATATACCTCTCTTTTCCTGAGACATGGCTAGCTTTTTGTTTGGCTATTTTTGTTCCTATTTGTTCTTGGAACAATGTACAGCACCTGTATATAGACTTGTATATATCACAAATAAACACCGCAATGTTTGTCACTACCTCATTGGATTTAGTATCTGTGCCTGAAAGACTGCTCATCCCAGGGAGCTTTGTACCTGCTATTTATATATATATATATATAATATTATTAATTTTTTTTTTTTTTAGGCTACTCCAGTCTGATCACATAATCCCGTTTGCCTGTGTCAGACAGCATGGCGGCAGTGGAGAGGAGGGAGCACTGACAATAAATTGCCCATTAAAGTCTATGGGTGATGTCACCATTTCAGACTTTACAAGCCATTGTCGGAGGCACTCTCTCCTCTCCCTTGCAGCACCGCTGGCAAACACAGGTGACTGGACTGGATCAGGCTGAAATTAGGTACATATATACAACTTTCTTTCTTACACAGGTTGATAAGCATAGGTGTTAGGAGGGGGAGACATTTTTAAGAGTAGTTAAGGTTAAGCTGAAATTCTGCTTTATATATAAGTGCATCCACACTTACAGTGTTCTCTTGGTCTGCCTGCGAAGTCCCACAAATACCTTTTTAGCCTTCCAGGTAAGTCCCCTTCACTGCAGAGTCCTGTGATAGTATGGCAATGATGCTGCACTGCTCCTAAATTCAAAACAGAGTTGCAATTCTCATCTAGGCTGTGCCTGATTGGTGGAATGAAAAATGCTGTAGAGGGACATGGATACCAACATTATCAACACTGATTCACAAGCCTGTAGCTTGTCAATTAGCACCAGGACATACTTAGTCCTGCCAACTGCCTACTGGACTGACAGCATGACCTCTGTTACTGAATCCCTCCCACTGTGAGCTTCAGGGTCTTGGAGGGAGGGGTGTATGAGATACAAATTTAGGATATGGCTCAGTCAGAAAAGGTGAGGGAGGGTTGTTGTTTACTTATACGTCACATAGTAACTGGACACTTGTTTAGACTGTTATAGGAGCCCTTAGTTGTACTTTCAAGCAAGGTATACACAGGGAGTTTTTTTGTCATTTAGTCAGTGGGTTGAACAAACAAAACTCACAGATTCCCGCATACACACAAGAGATGTGGAGGCAGCAATCTCCCCCTATATTGCTATTGTATTCTGAGAGTGGGTACTGCCCCCCTCCATCAGAATACACAGACCAGTGTTGCAGCCATTGGCTGTATGCGCTGATCAAATGCTGGTTTTTCCAGCAGGGCTGTTCGACAGAAGACAGTCTAATGACTGGCTTCTGTTGAACAGAAAGAGGTACACACAGAGTGAAATTTGGCTGGCCCCTGCTGAACTGCCCGATTTTCAGTCTGTGTATACCTAGCTTTAGTTAGAAAAATGGGTACGATGAAAATCTGTGTCATAATATACTGTATACTGTGTAGTAATGACTGGCAAATGATTTTGAAAAACATGAACGGTTTTACAATAGATTAGAAGTTCAAATGTTGGGCTTGTCGGTTTGTAAAATATTGTGTACTAAATGTGAATGAAGAAATAGATATTTGTGGATATTGTAAAAAAGTGGAGTCTGGGAAACTATACATGATGTCAGTTATATGCAATACTTGTTATCTGGACATGAATTGGGGCTTGGACATTACAGGTTTAAGTAAAGGAAGCTGATTTTTTGTGCATTTGCAATGCAAAACAATTTTGGTTGAACCATTAAGAGGTGATACCCTATCAAAAATACCAGTTTGGAGCCTTCTGGGCAATAATGACCACAATATGCTAACAGTAAGGTTGGCAAAGGGTGTTAGTAAATGTACATTTTAGCAATATAGTTAGATGAAAGCGGAAATCCAGGCTAGATGTAACTAAATATAAAACAGCTCCACTCCCTCCCCCTTCTAATTCCTATTATAACTACCTTGTAGGAGGGAGATGCTTTTACCTATTCTCAGAGTGCTCCGGTAAAGTCATGTGGTCTCCCCAGTGGCCCACTTCAGGGGAGAGAAGAGAGACAATGGATAGAAAGCCTGAGCAATGATGAGCATTACAACCCCAGCTCATCCATGTAGCCTGTTATGGCCATCCACTGATAAATCTTTTGCTCAACTGCGTAAGATCTGCCTAAATCCAATGCTCTTTACACTTTCAATTTGGAAAAAATGGTCTGGTAAATTCTCACTCACATCCCCATGCTCTCCTTTGATAAATATCACCTTTAACCCAGAAATCCCTGATAGTCTATCCTTTGAAGCCATGTTACCTTGGACAAAAGCAGGTATTTGCCAGCTACGTCACATGGTTCATCCGGTGACACGTAGACTATATACCTTCTCAGAACTACAATCTAAACATGGAATCCCGAAGAATCTTTTTTATTCATTTCTTCAAACTAAACATTTTTTCTCCAAAAAATTACCACAACTGACACTATCCATACCCACACAATTTGAATTGATGTGCTCCAGAGGCCCTCATGAACCCAGTCTAATTTCCACTATATATAAAATATTACAAGAAACACCCCCTCTCACGGAACACATTCACTCATACATGCGTAAATGGTCCCACATCTAAAAATTGACCTACAAGAATGGAGAGAGATCTGGGACACTACTTCTAAAGTATCCAGATGTGTGACCCAAAAAGAAACTGCCTATAAAATCTGTATGTTTTGGTATAGGACTCCAGATTTCTTGGTGAAATATAAATTGACAACTTCGGGTTTATGCTGGAGATGTGGTGCGTCCATAGGCACTCATTATCATATTTTTTGGGATTGCCCCGTATTGTTGCCCTTTTGGACACAGATTCATGCATTACTAGAGAAGATCTTAAATCTTCCCATTCCTTTCCAACCAATACATCTTCTGCTAGGCCTCCCAATCAAAAAAGTTTTCAAACATCGCAGGAAATTGATGGCCTTCATTTTACTAGCAGCTAAACGGGCCATTCCTCAGTGCTGGCTGACCAATGCCCCTCCTACTTTTGCGCAATTTCTAAATATCATAGCAGAAATTTGTAGGATGGAGCTTTTATTGAGGAAACTCTTTCTAGTTTTGATAAAATTTGGGAACCTTGGGATGCTTCTGAATACAATTTGGAGAAACCCAATCAGACATGATGCTCACGCAGTTAACCAATTCCTTGAATACACTTTTGCTGATCCCTTTTTGAACCAAATCTTCTCCCCTCCACCAGGATGTGTATATTTTGTCTGTCAATTACTTGTTATTTTTCTTCTGTTGTTTATAGAGTGAGATGATGTGGATTTCATGAGATGGACCTTCTTCTTATGGTATTTCATTTGACATGCATATATATTGCTATAACTTTGTCTAACATTGTAAACTTTCAATAAATAAAAAAAAAAAGAAAGCCTGAGCAATGATGTCACCCATTGCCTTACTATGGGGCATCCGCTGTTGGCTGTCCCTCCTCTTCCCCTGAAGCCAGCCACTGTAAATCCCTTTACATCTATATAAACTCAAAGACAAAAAATAACTTGCTAGGCCCAATGAAATATAAATTAGAAAATAGAGCTGTACAGGAAAAAGCGAAAGTTGAGATCATAAATATATTATATGTATAAGTGTTCATGAAAGTCTGATTCTCTAGATAAACGTCCAAAATGTTTTACTAAGGTTTGCATTGGCAGAAAGAAACTAGGTTCAAGTGGTTGTAAATGTGAATGTGTGCAGCAGCTCCCCAGCCCCCCAATACTTACCTCAGCCCCCTCTCAATCTAGCGATATCCACAAGAGCCTTGGTTCACCAGGGACTCGCACTACTGATTGGCTTTTGGCAGCAGTGGGAGCCAATCAGGAGACATCTATATCCATGTTTTTTATTTGCATATTATAGTATTTACATCTCAATTTGGTTAGTCTACACTATACTTTGTCTGCTGAGGAAGGAGCGCGACTTGCACAGCATCCAAGTGCGCACGCTCATGAAACGCGTCCTTTTTTGATGACGTCACCCCCCTGCTGCCAGCCATCCACTGTGTTCCAAGCCTCGTTCTGAGGCCGCTCTTCCAGAGCTGGTGTTTACATCAATCGGAAGATCCCCGGTCATTGTACACAGCACAGATCTTGTCACAGGATGTGGGAAGGTCATCTCGACTTTCTGATACCATGCTTTTCATTTTTATACTACATGTGAGTTGATCTTACATTGTCTATTAAACTGATTTTTTTAAAAACGACTGCACCCAGAGGTGCCTCTCCACTTGTGCCAATCAGGAGATGGAGGGGGTGGGGCCAAGCTCCATGTGTAAATGGACACACAGAGCCACGACTTGGGGGCGGGCCTGCTTGGGTGCCCCTAGCACAAGCTGCTTGCTGTGGGGGCACTCGACAGAAGGGAGGGGCCAGGAGTGCCAGGGTAGGATTCGAAAAGAGGAGGTTTTGGGCTGCTCTGTGCAAAATCATTGTACAGAGAAAGTAAGTATGACATGTTTGTTTTTGTTTTAAAAAAAGACTTTAAAGTGATACTAAAGTCTTGCTTTTTTTTCTTTAAAATTACCAAACATGTTATACTTACCTGCTCTTTGTAATGGTTTTGCACAGAGTGGCTCAGATCCTCCTCTTCTCGGGTCCCTTGTCAGCGCTCCTGGCCCCTCCCTCCTATAGAATGCTCCCACAGCAAGTAGCTTACTATGGGGGCACCCAAGCCGCAGCTCTGTGTGTCCATTCAGACATTGAGCCGTGGTTCGGCCCCACCCCTTCTCTTTCATCATTGGCAAACTGAGTTTGACAGCAGTGGGAGCCAATGGTGCCGCTATTGTGTCTCAGCCAATCAGGAGGGAAAGTCCCGGACGGCCGAGACACTCGTCCACATTGCTGGAACGAGAGGAAGCTCAAGTATTAGGGGGGCTGAGGGGGCTGCTGCACACAGAAGGTTTTTTTATCGCCTAATGCATAGAATGCATTAAGATAAAAAAAAAACCTTCTGCCTTTACAACCACTTTAATATCGCTTTAAAACAGACCCAAACTTGCTATTTCAAGAGATGCCCAGTTAAACCTGGCAAAATTAGCATAGATAAAAAAAAAACTGGCTTCAATGGCATCCATCACTGTGCACTAAATATATTGAGCTTATCAAAAATATTGTATATGTATTTTTTTAAGACTGATCTGTTTAGCATATAAAGTATTTGAATGTATACTAAGGGGGTACAATAAATATAAATAGTAGGCAATATTTTGTTAACAGAGAATTTGCATATGTTTTTGAAGGATAGGTTGGATATAAAAATGTATTGTAGCCATAAAAAAGGGGTATTTCTAATTGGAACCTATTCACAATAAACGTATGTTTTCAGTGTTAAACCATAAGGATCGGCTTTGGTTACAGTCCTTTTGAATTTAATTTCTTGTTGGATGAACCAGACTGTAATGCTTTCTCCAAATACGGATCTTGACAAAATGTTGAACAAAAAAGGGCAAAATTGCCACTGTTGATAAAAAGCAAATTATATTTAATAGTTATATCTAAGGTTAAGAATGTATGCAATAATGTTATAACTATACCCTATGGAATATATAAATTGGTTTACAGTTTAGGCCAGCAAGGGAAGAACATGGGAATGCAAAGCCAGTAATATATATTATTTAATAAAGAGTGCCAGAAAAGATTTAGAAAGTAAGACTGAGATCAAGAGAAAAAGACCTCACACACAAAAAATGATGATAAAAAAAAAATCAGACAGCCAGAAATTTTAAGGAAGATAGTTGGAGAAAGACAGACAATTATATGGCTGACATCAAGAGTTTATGCAAAAAGTGAACAAATAAAATGAGGGGCTAATAAAGAAAAATAGAAAACATCTTTGAAAATATAAGTGATAATATAGAGACCAGTAGCTTAGACATGCTGTGATTAGGAGAGTCATATTCAATTTTTAAGTATTCATTTTAGTTTTCCATTAAACTATACTGTCCTGCCACATGATGAGGTCATGGCAAAATCATTAACAAAACTTAAAAGAACAGAATGCTTTTAAATTGATTACTATTACTCACAGTTATAATAATAATAAAATAAATTTAAAAAGTACAGAAATAAATTGATTCCATTTGATTTCTTTTTTTTTTCCAAACCATTTTCTTGGAAATAATAAGGGTTTACAAAGTAGCAGAGATAACAAAAGTGAAAGAAAAAAATGTAAACAGAACATACATAATAAAGTGAAAACAGTGCAGCTCTAATAATCAAATGTTGAGTATTGACATATCAACGTACTGTGGTATACAAAATAAATTGTGATTAGCATATACAAAAACTCTAACATCATCATCTGATTGATAGTGTCTCTAAATAAAGTGCACTGTGCAAATTGTAAATCAATATTGGTAGTATAGTCCCATTGGTGATTAAAACATTAATCCATTAGTATATATTGATGGGAAGGAATCCAGGAGTGTAGGACTAAAGGAGTCACGGCCATGTGTGCATCCACCACCCAGGGGAGAAGATTAAATGTGCTTACCAGAAGGTAGCATCAATCAGGCATGTGATATAAAAGCTCTGGATAGCGAGTGGTGCAATTCCTCCTCCTCAGCTGAGCCACCTCAGGCAACCTCGAAAATATGGATCAGGATGGCAATGTCTCAGATGGTAAAAAACCTCCTTCCACCATAGAACCATTTGGTAGGTTTATGGTTAACATAAAAAAACAACAGAAAGACTCCACATAGTGAAAAACCGTATAGTTACGGGATTATTTGGAATATGAAGGTCTTACATATATTCCATGATGTATTGCATCAAGTAAGAAATCTCCTCTGTGATCACAAATTCAATTCAAAAAGGCACAATGGCATGGAAAGGACTAATCAAACCCAATACCCCAGCAGAAGTCTTTGATGAGTTCTTTCCATGCCATTGCACCTTTTTGAATTTTATGCTTTTGCGATCACAGAGGAGATTTTTTTACTTGATGCAATACATCTTGGAAACTAAAGCCTTTTAATCCAAATAAACCCGTAACCATACGGTTTTTCACTATGTGGAGGCTTTCTGTTTTTTATGGATGCTGCACACGGCAGTGACTCCTTTAGTCCTATACTCCTGGATGTATGTAACAATGGTCAATGAGTTCCTCCAGCTTATGTACTATTCTGGGAGTCCAGCAGTACCTGCACAGTATTGGAGTAATGTTGGCCTCCACATAGTGAAAAACCGTATGGTTACGGGATTATTTGGAATATGAAGGTCTTACATAGATTCCATGATGTATTGCATCAAGTAAGAAATCTCCTCTGTGATCACAAATTCAATTCAAAAAGGCGCAATGGCATGGAAAGGACTAATCAAACCCAATACCCCAGCTGAAGTCTTTGATGAGTTCTTTCAATGCCATTGCACCTTTTTCAATTTTATGCTTTTGTGATCACAGAGGAGATTTTTTTACTTGATGCAATACATCTTGGAAACTAAAGCCTTTTAATCCAAATAAACCCATAACCATACGGTTTTTCACTATGTGGAGGCTTTCTGTTTTTTATGGATGCTGCACACGGCAGTGACTCCTTTAGTCCTATACTCCTGGATGTATGTAACAATGGCCAATGAGTTCCTCCAGCTTATGTACTATTCTGGGAGTCCAGCAGTACCTGCACAGTATTGGAGTAATGTTGGTCTAAACAAGGAGAGTAAGGAGGAAGAGCATAAAATAGAAAAAAAGAAAGAGAAAAGAAAAGAGAGAGATACAGAGCAGAAAAAAAGAGGGGGGTGAGGAGAAAAGTATAACACTAAAAATGAAATAAATTGGGGGGCCTGGTAGGAGGGGGCGTGAATAGAAGAGGTTATAAGTGTAGAGTGGAAGAGAAGATTAACTAAGAAGGAACAAGGGTACAAAAAGGCCTGGAAAAGGCCTGGAAGATCCTCTGGCAGGAGCCTCGCTAACTTCATCCAGCAAGTATGAAGAAGCGTGAAGGTTTGATAAGTTTTAGCAGCAAATGAAAGAGTCATGTGCAAAGTCAATGAATATGGAAGTTATAATGTCTTTAGGATGCACCTGACACATGAAGAAAGTCTGCAGTTGTTAGAAAGTGAAGCCAGCATGCCCATACGGATGTGAATTTAGAGGGGGGATTGTGTGCCATGGAGATAAGTTCTTTCATTTCTGCTATCTTGCTTATTCGCCTGAACCGTTCAAGGGAGGATACCTGGGTCATACCCCAATGTATGTAAATCCACATTTTAGTTGCTTTCACCATTTGCATTGCAAGTGATTTTAAAGTATCCCCTTCAGCAAAGCAACGAGTGGTGAAGAAGTAACTGTGCCAGGGCAAACGCAAGAGTGTATGTCATCACCCACACAATTGTGTTATGTACTGCATCCCAAAAGAGTTGGAGTACTGAGCATTCCCACCAAATATGCAACATGGGGCCAACTGCTCGATGGCAGGGCCAACTGCTCAATAGCAGCGTCAGCATAGATCGGGAATTGAGGGATCAAATTTGTGTAGCATAGCGGGCGTCCGGTACCAACATGGCAAGAGCTTATAGTTGTTTTCCTGGATGGAGACATTATTTGATCCCTTATGAGTGTTACGGTAAATGTGTTTCTAATGTTCTTGAGAAAAGTCTAACCAGTGGTCTCAGACCCAAGCAGGTTCACCCCTGCTAAAAATGTGCCGACCACCCCCAGTTCAATGTTCGTGTTAATTCAGGTGGGTGTCATTGGACCAGGCATCGAGGACACATTGAGGTTCTTGAATACATCTCACAAGCATGTTAATGTTGGCCCAGTAAGCGGATGATATTGCATAGGTTTGGGGGTGTTACATCTTGACAGCCAAGGAATGGTGTTCAAAGACACCTCTCAAAATGTGGCTTCTAGGCAAGTCAAACCTTTTGTATGATGGTAAATGTTCCCATCTACTATATGTGTTAAGTGGCACGCCCAAAAATTGTTTCTTAAATGTCCATGTGCATAATAGTACGTAGTAGCAAATTGTTCCTTGTGTACAGGTCTGATAAGTGTGCACGCAATTGAATGCCCAGGTAGGTGATGGCCTCCGACTGCCGTGTGAATGGAAAATTTTGCTGGCATCAAATGACTTGTTGAGTGGGAAATGCAATGTGTGGGAAGTTAGAGACATATTGAAAAAACTGGAAATCTTTCAGAAGATTGGGAAATGTAATGTGTGGTTCTGAGAGGAAAAGCAGGATATCATCTGCAAATGGCATCAATTTATACTGACAACCCGCTACTGTGACACCCTGAATATCCTCATTCGCACGCAGATGATGCAAAGAAGGTTCCAATGTGAGTATGAAAAGTAATAGGGACAAGTTGCAGCCTTGCCATGTGCCATTACTGATGGAGGAGGCGTTTGACAGGTGACCGTTGACCCGCACTTTCGCGGTAGGGTTGGCTGATAGGGCCATAATAAAGCGAGTTAAGAGGCTTCCCAAACCTATTTCCTGTAAAACAGCCATTAATGAATCCCAGGCCAGCTGGTCAAATGCCCTCTCCATGTCTAATGACAAGAAAAAACCTTCTTGTTTGGAATTTGTAAGCCAATGATGAATGTTCAATGATTTTAGAGTGTTGTCTCTAGATTTGCTTCCTGCCTGCCCCACCCAAATTTTGTCAATAAGGGAATTGACCACCTGTTTGCTAATATTTTGGCAAAGATTTTAAGATCGATGCTCAACAGTGAAATTGGTCAATAATTAGTAACCGAGGAGGAATCTTTATAAGGTTTCGATATGACTGAGATGTGAGCTTCTAGCAGGGTGTATCGCGGCAAGTTCAGTGCCGATAGCAAATTGAATGCGCGCTGAAAAGGTTGTGTTAATATGTCTGGGTATGTCTTGTAATACGCTGCATTGAACCCATTAGAGCCTGGACTTACCAAGTGTAATTTGGGGCTACGGGTAAACTCTTCATGTGTTAGTGGGCCATCCATCTCAGGAGCAGCAAGGTGGGAGATAGGTGTGGGACCGTATTGTTGTAGGAAAACATTAAGTAGTACTGATCAAGGCCTTGCGTCATCAGAGGGGTGCTTTTTGGGGGGAAGTTTGTAGAGATCGGAGTAGTAACGTGCAAAATGAACTGCTATCTCGTTACTAGCTACCAGAAATTATCCTTGGTGTGTGCGGATATGGTGAACGGAGTTGGTTGCTTTCTTAGCTTGTAAAGCCCTGGCTAGGAGTTATCCGCTTTTGTTACTTTGCTTATAGAACAGCTTTTGAGACAAAACAATTTTACTTTTTACTTTGCGACCAAGTTTATTTGATTTCTGTCACATTACTGAATCAGGAAGGATTACTTTCCCTTGTTGGGAAATATCCTCAAATCAGGGGGTTTGAATTGCTTTACTCAGAACCAAAACAGTTGACAGTTTGTGAGAGGTGGCATTCATTGGATATACATAAAAAAGACAAAGCAGGAAGCGCCACCCGAGTGTAGTATTAAAGTATGCAGTTTAATAACGAAAATTAAAAACGCTCACAGGAACACAAGTAGCCTCCCTGGGGGTTTTCCCGAGTGTGGCTCGGGGTTAAAATTCAGGACCATTAGCGGTAACCCCGAGCCACACTCGGGATTACATTGCAGGATCCTGGTGTGCCTTTACTTACCTTGTCCCCGGGATCCTGCGATGTCCCCCGCTGTATCCGTGGGCTCCGTCCTCCTCCGAAGCCTCTCCTTGCCAGGCTCCGTTCCCTGCGAGCGTCGCGACGCACGGGGGCGAAGCCTGGTGGCAAATTTTAAAAAAAGTAAAAATCATAACACATACAGTACAGTAATCTTACAGATTACTGTACTGTATGAAATTATTTCACATCCCTTTTGTCCCCAGTGCTTTGGCCCATGCCCTGCATTCAGTTTTATGTGATATATACTGTTCTTTCTGCCTGGAAACTGGAGATTGTCCATAGCAACCAAAAAGTGTCCCTTTACGTCAAAAGTGGCTTTAGAACAACTAAAAAACAGCGATAGTAAATTAGAACACTTGCAGAATTGAGCGATAGTGAATCGTGGGGAAATTTATTTTATTACTATTTATTTTTATTTTTTTAATTATTTATTTTTATTTATTATATTATAATTTATGTTTTTGTGTTTCAAACTTTATCATACCCGGGATATCTACTAGACTCTTGTTTGGACAGATTTAAGTGTGTTATTGTTAAGAATTACAGACCTACAATATAAAACGCCAAATTTCCATGCAAAATAATTGTACCGCTTTCAGCACCTAAAATCCGAAATATTCATACCGCCAGGGAGGTTAAAACAGGCTCATCTGGTGCGGGGGGGCACTCTGATCCATCCCACCGACATTGCGCTGCTTGCAGGGGACACAGTGGACTCTGGTAGTATGAAGAGGCTGAATGACATTCAGGGAATCTGAAAGGACCACCGTGGACCGCAGGGCGGATCTGATGGTGAGACGGCAAGGATCCACACAGGAAGAGTACACTAGGATAGGCAGGCTACGTGCTCAGAGCTTTGGCTCCTTCTAGAGGCCTGGAGATGTCCTGCTATTCTAATCTATTTATAATGGAGTTTTGGCTGTGGGACTACTGCAGCCAGCAACTCCGCAAATAGTAAACCAGCATAAATCAAAGACAAAAGACATTCTAAAGGAAACACTGTTAAGAACAGGAGGATAAACAGCAGCAACTGTATGGTTGGAAGATCTGATAACGGGTGGGTGTGGGAAGAGGAAGAAAATAAGAACACATCCATAAAACATATATAATATTTAAAAATTACTTATAAAATATATTTAGAAATTATCATGGGTACCCCAGTCAAAATATACCTATACCTGTAAATTATTTGAGTTGAACCATACCCAAAAACTTGTATTTGAGTTTGCCATAATCATATGTGTGGATATTAGAATAAATAGAAACTGTATGAACAGAATACTATATAATACTTACAGTGGTCGAGTGGGAATGACTCCCCGACTATATAATGTTCAGTATGTGTGGCCCATAAGGGTCCGCTGAAAAAACAAAGATGTCAATTTTGTAAGGAAGGTAAACTATAGGCAAAAAGTGTATATACAAGCTAATATGGATTATAGGCATGCACTAATGCCAAAAAAAATAAATAGTGTGTTAAATAACTCAAAACAAAGAATGGACCTCAATTTCTTTGTTTAAACCCCCAGGCATGAGGGTACCCAGGGAATAGATCTAGCAAATTTCATGTTGGCACACGCGTTTAAAACGCTCGGCCAAGGGGAACGTTCCAGGGACTGCCTCAATTATCCATACCCACAGGCCAACAGTAGATTTGTCATGATGTTGTAAAAAATTCTTTGGGGATCCCATGGTGGTCCTTACAAACTTCAATAAATCTCCTATGTTCTCCAAAGTGTTTTTTAAGAGTTCTGATTGTTCTACCTAAGTAGAAAAGTCCACATGCACAAGTAAGGCAATAAACAACGAATTTGGTAGAATAGTTATAGAACTCCTGAATGGGGTAGGTCTTGCCTGTCACCAAAAAAGTATTTTGGCCATGCTGTACAAATGGGCAAGTGAGACAAAGGGCCTTTTTACACTAATACATCCCAACTAATGGTATAGGATAAGTGTCAAGGAATGAATAGTGGGGGTAGTTTTAATTTTAATTTGGGCTATTTTGCTCTTGATATTTCTAGCTTTCCTGTAAGATAGTTTTGGTTTGGTTGTCGGAGAGACATTTGATGTGGGTCTTCAAGCAATATAGACCAGTGTGGAATTGTGTTGTAAACCAGATGGGCTGCACTGTGATGGATGTAGATTGCTCATTGGCATGACTGGGTGCTGTGTTCAAATACCGTTGAAAAGCCTCATCTACCAGTGAGAGGGATATCCTTTTTCCAAGACTTTTTTAGTGAGTAATTGTCCATGGGCAAAATAATGTGAATTGCAAGTACAATTCTTTCGCAAGTGGCAGAATTGACTCCGGGACATGTTACTAACCCATCTAGGTGGTGGCACCCATCTAGATGGTGACAACTCCGGAAATGTATAAAAGAATTGCCAGCAGTAGGTTTGGTAATGTTCTTGGCATAGATGGTGCTTTTGTCATAACAAAGTTCCAGATCTAAAAAAACTAGTGAATCTGAGTCTGTAACATGGGCGAATGCTAAACCCAATGTTTTATCATTACAGTAATCCACAAAGGTGTTAATATCCTGACAGGAGTCATCCCATATGATTATTGTCGTCAATATAATGCCCATAAAAAACAACATGGGCAGCAAAGCGGTTATTTGACGACAAGTAAAGATGTTCCCAGTGGCCCATCGTTGGATTCACATAGCTGGGGGCATATTTTCCCCCATCGTTGTGCCATTGACTTACACATAGCGAGCCCCATTCAATTCAAAATGATTGTTTCAGGCAGAATGCAAGTGCTTCAAGAATAAAATTGGCTTGCCTTGGGTTAACTAGAGGATCTTCAGCCAAAAAATGCTCAGAAGCCCGTAATCCTACCTCATGCAGAATGGATGTATACAGAGATGATACATCTAAGGCTAGCCACCAGTAGGTGGGCTCCCAAGTATACATTGTCAGTGTGTCAAGCAGATGGGAACCATCATGAATATAGGATGGTAACCTTTGGGCTAATGGCTGAAGGAATTGATCAACATAGATCGAGAATCCACTGGTCACACTTTCCATTGCAGCCACAATAGGATGTCCAGGTGGATTGGTCAGATCTTTATGTACCTTAGGCAGGTGGAAGAAGTAAGGTACTTTATAAAATTCTTTCTTAAGGAAGCAAGCCTTACTTTTAGTAATAGTGTGTTCTTTAAGGGCTCTAGTGATGAACAGACTCACTTCCTGCGAGAAGTCAGGGAGTGGATCATGGGGAAGTACTAGATGTGTATTTGTATCTGAGAGCAATCTAAGAGATTCACGATTACAGTCATCTGTATCTTGGACATCAATTCCACCCCCTTTATCGACTGGCTTAATAATAATGGACTTATTATTCATAACATTATCAAGAGCCTGGTGTTCCAATGATGTTAGAAGGTTAGATTTTTTTAATGGGATGTGGTTGAGTTAGTTTTGCACATGTTCATGAAATCTGCATAAACTACCTGGTAAAATGTTTGGAGGTAGGGTCCTTTATTATGGACAGGATTAAATCTGGATTTAGGGCATAATGAAGTGTGTGTAATGGGTGGAGAAGTGGGACAGTGCTGCGACATCCAGTCAATATCATCGTGATAATTCTCGGCATATATTTCTTCCAGATCACCAAGTATGGTAACAGGATCAGAACTATTACTAAGAGAGGGTAGTGTGAGTTTGGAAGCTCGATATTATAAAATGTCTTGACAGTAAAATCACTGATGAATTTTTGGAGATCTTTAAAAAGGGCGAAGGGGTTTGGTTGTGTGGTAGGGGAAAAGGTCAAACCCTTACTTAGAAGGCAGATGTCATGAGAGGAGAGAGAGCATGGGAAGAAAGATTATACATTTTTAGAGTTTCCGCATTTTGAATATCCTTTCTCCTGCCTCCCCCCCCTTCTCCGTACTTTCTTTTGGCTAGACTCGGTGGGGGCTGTTGCCTAAAGTAGAGATTTCTTCGCCCTCTGGTGATAGGGCTGGGTTTGAGATAGGCTGCCTAGGGAGGGGCAGGAGGGGGAGCCTAGCGGAGCAGACATGCATTGTTAGAGCTCCACACCACTGAGGAGAGAAGAGAAGGACAAAGCGGAGCCTGCAGACTCAAAAGGTATCCATTTGAACCTTTTTGCCCCTGGGAACAAACTGTGAAAGTTTGGGCAGGAAATATGGTACTGGGAGGAAACCGTGGCAGAAATAAAAATCACCTCACAAAGAGCTCACAGGCACTCACTGCAGCTGAAGCAGCTCCAGTCACCTCACAAGATACAGCATCAGGGCGCTCTCACAGACAGAAAATGTCACAGCAAGACTCTCCATTTGAGTCAGATACAGAACAAATCCTCTCACAAACTTCTCCACAAGCCTCCTCAGTATCCCCAGTAATATTATTACAATTTGAAAAGATGCTTCATAAGGCTTTAAAACAAACCTCAGACCAAATAACAAAAAGCCTAACCAAAGAAATAAGAGAGCTGGGAAACCGCACCGCAGCCTTAGAAATAAAAATGGATGAAATTGAAATTACAACCCAAGAAAATATAACAGAATTGGAACAATTAAAAAAAGAGAATTTAATACTTCAAACTAAGCTCGAAGATTACGAAAATAGAGCCAGACGTTCAAACTTGCGCATAAGGGGAATACCTGAAACTGTGACAGACCTGCAATCTACTATTACTGCTCTATTACAAGAACTAAAGCCAGATATACCTATTGAACGTTTAGAACTGGACAGAGTACACAGAGCCCTCACAGCCAAAAAGAAAGATGGACCCCCACGTGATATAATCACAAAATTTCATTATTACAGAACGAAAGAACAAATACTAATTGCTGCAAGAGAAAAAAAGGAACTTAATTTTCAAGGACACAATTATCAAATTTTTGCTGACCTATCCTAACTTACTATTACTAAAAGACAATCCATGAAACCCCAACTAATGGAACTGCAATGCCACAACATTATGTATCAATGGGGCTTCCCCTTTTCAGTCAGATTTAACTACCAAGGTACAATTTACAGAAGCAGATCAGCAGATGAACTACAACAAACCCTTTTAAAATTAAATCTGACAGAACCCACAAGCAGCAACACTTCCACACGCAGAAGAATGGCATCATCTTCACCTTCAGGCAGCACCCAGAAAATTTCAGAACAAAATGGGAATCATCATTCTCACAAAAGAGGCCGTTATGCCACATCATCCATGGACCAAGAAGATTCAATGGACTGACATCCTAATTCCTGATATCTCTTCATTTATTATACTAAGAGATGGTTCTCTATAAAAAACCTGTATTTATAACTGAATGTAACTGCATTCTGATAGTCACACACTGTGTGGGATCATGTTACATTCCAGTTATATTTCTTATTACTTCTGATTCATATAGCCTTAGAATATATAAGTGAAATAAGGAAATTCTTGTTCAGTTATATATTATCAGGTAATAATAATAAATTTATTACTTTTTAGGACAAATATGTTCAATAATCCAGAAGTAATGTAAGCTTTTTCTTTCTTTTCTTAAAACAAATATATTATTACCTAACTAGTTCCTAGAATTATGTTTTTGTTTATTCTAATCTGAAGCAATACAACCTCAATTTTATGAGTTAACATATCTAAACAGTTACATATGAATAAAATATGTAATTGTTTACTCTAAAAGGGTTAAAATCCCAAAATAATTCAAACTATCTTCATCAATACCAAAGTTATTAACAGTACCTTTCTAACTGAATTATTTAGCCTAGGGCAAGACTAACCATATACAACCACCCTGGAATAAATAATTTCAACAAAAACTATATTCTGCACTCCAATTAATGAAACATCATTTTGATGTCTTTTGACATAGCACTTCTCTCCTGTAAGCGGAAGATCCGTGTACCCCCATTAGCCCTCCTCATTCTCCCAACCATATTATGTGGGAGTGTGACGAAGGCACTTATTCCCCTGAGAGAGATATTTATTCTCTTTCACGGGTAAATTGTGATTACTTGCAAAAAATAATTTATACAATGTATCATCTAATCTCATATGTTTTTTGTTTACTCTTTACTCCAGAATTCACTGGTTTCTTTTCTATCTATTCATCTCTTCAGTCCACACAGGTTGATCTGCGCAGTCAGCTCTGCATAACAAAAAGTAAGTCAAAACTATTTGATCTATTGCCATGGCACCACTGAATATACTTTCCCTGAATGTTCAGGGAATAAATGTCCCTCAAAAAAGGACCAAAGCCTTCCGTACTTTCCATAACAAGAAGGCTCACATAGTATGCCTCCAAGAAACACACTTCACCAAAGATTCTACTCCAAAATATATTTCTCCTTTTTATCAACAAATTTACACGGCTTCTGCCTGTACCAAGCAAAGGGGAACTCTAATTGCATTTCACCGATCCACACCATTCACCTTATCATCAGAAATGAAAGACCCAGAAGGTAGATACCTGATACTCATGGGTTATATAATGGATACAGCAATCACGGTGATTTCCTACTACGCTCCTAACAAACAACCTACACCATTCCTCTCACATATATTACAAGTGATTAATACACACAAAATAGGAACAGTGATAATGTGTGGGGATTCGAACCAGGTCCTCCTCCCATTTCTAGATAAATCACCTTTTACACCATCCAAAATAACCTCTAGATTACCTTTTTCTCAACTTCTTTCCAAATACAATCTGGTAGATTCATGGAGAGAAAGTAACCCAATGAAAAAGAAATTCACTTATTTCTCGCACCCTCATCAAACCTTCACCAGAATAGATCATATTTTTCTAACAATAGGAATGATACCAGAAATTATTGCATCAGATATAATTCCGATTCCGTGGTCTGACCATAATGCAGTATACACTACTATAGCCTCAGCCATACCAAAAGCGCATGACCCAACGTGGTACTTACCGGACATAATGCTCAAACACCCACTACATCAGATGGCCATTGAACAAGCTTTAAAGGAATACATATCAATTAATAATACAACAGACATCTCCCCAATAACACTGTGGGAAGCTCATAAGCCTGTCTTGCGTGGTACAATACAAAGACAAATGGCACTATTTAAACGGGAACGCAAAAATCTAGCAAAAAAACTAGAACTCAATTTTAATGCAGCCTACATATCATTTCAAGATAATCCATCTCAGAGTACAAAATCTCATCTGGAAAAATCTAGATTGGAATACGATCTATTTCTCACTGAGTCAGTTGATAAATCCCTCAAACGCTCCAAATACAATTTCTACATGAATACAAACAAACCAGGTACATATTTGGCTCGGGCATTAAATTCAACTAACAAATCTTTCAAACCAATACGTTTGAAATTATCAAAAAATTTTTACACTTGTAATCCAGTTAAAATAGTCCATAAATTTCACTCACATCTCGCAACTTTATACAAGACAAACAATGAATTTAATCCTACAGAGGCTGAATCCTTCTTCTCAAAAATAACCTTACCTGAGTTATCTCAGAATCAAAAAAGCAGTTTGGATGAGCCTATAACTATAGATGAAGTTGCTAACGCCATAAAAGACCTAAAACTTAACAAAAGACCAGGCCCAGACGGCTACTCGGCTTTATACTATAAAACATTCTCAGAAATACTCTCTCCCATTCTCACTAAAACTTTTAACAAACTTCTAGATGGACATTCTTTTCGGCAAGAAACACTAATGGCAATTGTTTGTATGATCCCAAAACCCCTTTCTGATGATACTTCCTGTGTGAATTATCGGCCTATCTCTCTGTTAAACCTCGATATTAAATTATTAGCAAAAATAATAGCAAAACGCCTCAATAGCATTATAGGAAAATTAATACATAGAGATCAAGTAGGCTTCATGCCAAATAGACAGGCAGGCGATAATATACGCAGGGCAGTGTTATTGGCACATATTGCTAAAAAACGGAAAATCCCTTTATGTTTTCTATCTCTCGATATTAAGAGGGCATTTGACACAGTATCCTGGCAATATATGCAATATTCATTACAAAAATGGGGTTTTGGACCCCACTTTTTAACATGGATCAAAGCATTATATAATAAACCCAAAGCCTATATAAAATATGCTGGATACAAATCTGAAGCCCTTAATATCGAAAGAGGTACCCGACAGGGTTGCCCATTATCTCCCTTATTATTTGCCCTTATACTCGAACCCATGGCCCAATACATCAGAACAAACCAAACTATAACTGGCATTGAAGTAGGAGGTATTACACACAAATTATGTATATTTGCAGACGATATATTACTTTTTCTATCATCACCACAGGTCTCTGGTCCTAACTTAATACCAGCTCTTGATGGATTTGCAGCCCTATCCGGCCTTCTGATTAATCCTAAGAAATGCCTAGTGCTTAATATTTCACTCACAAACATGGAATTGATCCCGGCTAGGGCTGCACTCCCATTCACATGGGCAGAAAAATCAATCCCATATCTTGGAATTCATTTAACAGCATCTCATTCTGACTTATTCTCAACCAATTATCCTCCTGTATTAAGACAGATCACAAATCTAATAAAACAATGGTCGCAACTTCCTTTATCCTGGATGGGGAAGATTAATGCAATCAAAATGACTATTCTACCCAAATTGCTTTATCTATTCAGAGTCCTCCCTATTCCAATTCCTTCCTATTTTTTGAGAATAGTACAAAAAAGAGCAACTTCGTTTATATGGGGCTCTTCTAAACCACGTATACCTATACACACACTACATCTTCCCAAAAATAAAGGAGGCCTGGGATACCCTAATTTTACTAACTACTACAGAGCAGCACATTTGGCCAGTCTGTCCAAATACCATGCAAAACAGGAAATCCCATTATGGGTATTTATAGAGGCTTCAGAAAATGACCCTCTATTAATATCAAATTTATTATGGCTTGATCCTAAAGACCGCTTTAAAATTCATAATCCCATAACTAAACACTTCTTATCTCTCTGGGATAAACTAAAAACCAAATATCAGTTACAATCTCCACACAATCCTCTCCTTTCTTTTATCAGAAATCCGGCCTTTTATCCGGCATGGATCTACCCAAATTCTTTTAAAGCTTGGACAACATCAGGCATTCAGACACTAAATGACTTCATAGCATCTAAATCATTCCTTTCATTCCCATCGCTTAGAGAAAAATATGATCTACCAAACTCTGAGATATTTAGATATCTCCAAATCAAAAATTTCTATACACCATTCCTAAAGGGGGATACACCATTATCCCAATTATCCATTTTTGAATCAATCTGTACAAAAGATCCATTTGCTAAAGGTACAATTTCATCACTTTATAATCAATTATATGGAGTAGCAAATCTTAATAGACCCTCTTACGTTCAGAGGTGGGAGGAGGACCTGGGACGAACTTTAGAAGACACGGACTGGTCTAACATATGGCTCACATCTAAGTCATCTTCACCCAACATCTTAGCACTGGAGACAAATTATAAAGTCCTAACTCGCTGGTACCTTGTACCCGCTAGAGTGGCAAAATATTCACCTAATACCTCAGCTCTTTGTTTTCGAGGATGCCCAGAAATAGGCACATATTTACACATATGGTGGACGTGCCCAGTAATCCAAACCTTCTGGAAGGAAGTCTTCGTGATTGCATCTAAAATATTTAAAAAAATAATACAACCAGATCCATATTTAACTTTACTTAATCTAAAACCGGAATGGTTAACACTCTCTCAATTCAAACTAATGATCCAACTAATAACGGCTGCAAAACAAACAGTGGCCAAGGCATGGAAATCTCCTACATTGGTACTAGCAGAAACAATTCACAGAATGAATAATACAATGTCCCATGCTAAGATGGTAGCCATCGATCAAAATCAAATTCCAAAATTTGAAAAACTTTGGCATCCTTGGATAAAACAACAGTTCCTGTCAAACTTCAATGACTCTGTCCTGTTGCCATGGTAACAGATTAAATGACTTACAGAGACACCCATTCTAAGGCTTCAAAGAGAACTAAAAAGAATAATAAACTGACGAGCGGGACAACCTTGTGGACCATACCTCTACCTTTCAACCCTTTTTCTACTTTCTCTTTCCTTTTCTCCACCTTACGATTAAAGCTCATTATCAGAATTTATTTGATCTATATACACTCTACTTGTAAACAATATGTATAGTAGGTATAAATCATTTAAATACCTACAAAAGTAACTAAGGAAATGATATATATCTTTAATTTAGGTTTACGTGAACCCAATGTTTAATATTTGAAATTTCATTATATTTACCTATATAAACCCTACTGTAAAACAATGAGCTTACTTTATAGATCCTTGTAAACTTACTTTATGTATCTTTATAACATTGTATACTCAATAAACTTCTTTTGACAAGGAGATAGGCTGCCTATTTGTATTAGGTTGCTGGTTAGTGCCAGACAAGGTTGGTTGGGAATCGGAACTTCTAAAACAGATTTAGTGGGGTCTGGGATAATCATGGATAGTACTAAGGAAGTATGTTGAGCTGCAGTATGATTAGAACCATCTGAAGCAGTGGCTTACCTCTGAGGATGGCTGCCACCACTAGCTATCATTGGACTTATGGACTTGTAGCCTGTCTAGATTGTGGATATCTTTTATTGCCCATTTATATATGTTTTTATCTATATGGTTCACCGTGTTCTTGACTACATTGTATTTTGCACCAGTTACTCTTATATCTTCTTATTGGAATTCATTGGATTTGCTTCTTTCTTCAGCATACCAAGCTATGTAGATTTTGACAGATATAGTTGGAGAGTGTGGCATAGATAAAATAAAATTACATAAGTAAAATGAAAAACAGAGGTGAAATGGCCCATTACAAATAAATGTAGCAATTGATGCAGATGTTCTTTGAGTTGATCAGTAAGGTGAAATTTAGCTTGGCACTACAAAAACTTTCTGTTTATGTTACTATGACCTTATTCTGTGATATACTTAATACATTTGTTTTATTTTGCATGATTTTAATTTAAGTCAATGCAGGACACTGTATCTTATTTAAAAAAGAAAGCAACTTGTATGATGGAGAGAAGGTTAAAGTTTAGAAAAGTTAGAAGGCTGAGAAGTTAAGAATTGCCCCAAAATTTTTATTTGAATATTGTTTTTAATTATTGAATCATATGCACATAAAATAAAATAACAGAAATTTGCTTTTCACATGGTTGGATAAATTATTATTGTGAGAAGATTCTCTGTTTCTTTAGTAAATACGTCCAAGTGTCTCAAAGCAACAGCTAAATCTGCACAAAAAGAACAGATACAAACTGCAGAGAGAAAAACAAGAGGCAGCTGATTTTAGTGGATGCAGAATAAGGTCTGCACCTGAGAGACATTGCTGCAAGTACTGCAAATCAGCCTAGCTCACATTAATCAGACTGTTTAGGGAAACAGCAAAACAGTACTGCAGTATATGACCTGAATATTTTAAGTTTTACTGAACAACTTCATATAACTTTTTAAAGATTTGAAATATCCACCACAAATGAGTGTGATCAGCAAAGGAGTGTGTAGGGATTACTGTGGTAAATACCATTATTACTGCACAGAAGTTGCTATCTGAAGCAAAAACAGTTGCTAAAAATAACCTTGAAACACCAAGCTTTGTCAGAAAATCTTTAGCAAACCTTGGAAAGGTCATTGGAAAGGCCATTGTTTATTTGTGTTTAAGAACACACACAAATGTGCAACTTATTTTGATGTAAACATGCATAAGGTGAAGAACGTTTTTATATGTTCAAATGATATCAGAACAATCAGTTATCCTCTGATGTTATTTTGGTAGTCAATAAAATGTGTTCATAGTGGTCTGATATTCAGCGACTATGTGGCTACATTTTATGGGTTAGTTCATTTTTTTCATTTTTTGTGAAATAACTCATTACACTTTCCTCACACCCCCGGTCCCCACTGCACTTATTTTAATGATTCTGCTCTGCCACCTTGTCATCTGGTGTAGCTGTCTAGGCATTTTAAAAATGGAGTAAATAGCCTCGAGGCTGTGTAACATCATAATGCTTGCAAAGGATAGTGGGCATTATCAGAGCTGGCACATGACCACGCAGAACAATGAGAATCTCTCTACGCCCTCTTTGTACCGTGACGACATCCCAGAGGAACGAAGGACATAGAAGAGTGCGGTGTTTACATGCCCAGACTGCTACATCAGCTAGCATGGGCAGTATCAGACAGTCATCCAAGCAGGTAAGTGCAGCAAGGACTGGGGGGTCTGGGGAGGGTGCTGTGAGTTGGTTCAGATTTTCATGTTTTGTGAAAAGGTGAACTAACCCTAATGGGAAATGTAAGTCTAATAATTAAAGTAAGATTTGTGCAACAATCATAATAAGTCTAAGCTGGCCATGCAAATCTGTATCTACAATATCTTTACAATCTGAAAATGTTAAACACAAATCAAAACAACTGCACTGTGCCACCAATAATATTAAAGAGTTTTCTTCTGGGGTCCCCTGCTGGCACTTTTGGTTCCTCCTCTTGCCAAGTGCCCACCATAGAATGCCGCATTCTTTTTTTTAAACATTCGTTATGCACATTTCAAAAGACAAAAGACAAATAAGAACATAGGCATATCAACACAACCAAATAATCAGTGGACAATTCCAGAGCAAATACAAAGATATCCAGTGGTAATAAATTGTTTAAAGGTTTTATTGTTATGTTGGCCACATCCCTATATTGCAATCTTTACCAAGAACTATGATTCCCCCATGGGGTGGAACATTAAAGGCTCAAGAAGGTATTTGTTTTTCTTATTTAAAAAATGTATACATTTTATTAAAGATACAGTAAGATTAACCTCCCTGGCGGTATGATTATTTCATATTTTTGATACTGAAAGTGGTACAGATATTTTGCATGGAAATGTTGGCGTTTTATATTGTAGGCCTGTAATTCTTAGGAATAACTCACTTAAATCTGTCCAAACCAGAGTCTAGTAGACATCTCGGGTATGATAAATTTTGAAACACGAAATCATAAATTAAAATATAATAAATAACTATAAATAATTATACCAAATAATAATATAATAATAATAAAAAGTATTTAATAATGTAATCAAATCAAAAACAGTGAAATTTGCTCAGTTGCAGAATTGTCGCTGTCATTACTTTTCAGTGTATGATGACGGATCTCCCCACAAATCACTATCGCTCAATTCTGCAAGTGATTCTAATTTATTATCACTGTTTTCTAGATGGTCTAAAACCATTTATAATATAAAACTGCATGCATGGCACTGGAGAAACCACTAGGGACAAAAGGGATGTGAAATAATTTCATACAGTAATGTATTCTGTAAGATTACAGTGTACTGTATGTATAGTGTGTGTTTCACTTTTTGAATTTGGCGCCGCTCTCCGTCCCTGTGCATCGCACCGCTCGCAGGGAATGGAGCTCGGCTCCGTGATGAATCAAGCAGAAGATGAGCCATTCACAACGCAGGGAGACATCGCAGGATCCAAGGATCCAAGGAACAAGGTAAATCCTGGATGCGATGCGATCCCAAGTCTGGCTCGGGGTTACCGCTTTTGATTCTGAAATTCCACCCCGAGCCAGACTTGGTAATACCGCCAGGGAGGTTAAGTACACAGAACAATGTTTAAATTCCATATAATAAGTGAACACTGTGTCCCATCCCATGTGGGAATCATAATTCTTAGTAAAAATCTCTTGGAAAAGAGATTTAAAGCAACATCAACATGCTGGCCAACCCACATCCTGTCCAAACCATTTTTAAATAAAGACAGGACTACCTACACCCACCCCATCTCAGAATTTGATTGACAGCAGCAGGAGCCAATGGCTCCCACTGCTATCAATTTTCACAGTGAGGAGGGAGAGAACCACTACTCGATCGAGAATGGGCTCAGGTAAATATAAGAAGGGCTTTAGAACCACTCTAGGGATTTAAAGTGGTTGTAAAGGCTTCAGTTGTTTTTTTTTGCATTCTCTGCATAAGGTAAAAAAACATTTACAGTGCACCCGCAAAGTATTCTCCTCTTCTTTTCCACTTCCTATGGTGGCACATGTGTGAGCTTAATTGCGAGCCCTGCTGTTTGTGTCTCTTGACACACATAGAGTGGCTCAGCCCACCCCCATGCCTCATTGCTGGATTTTTTGGATTAAATTCATTATTTTCCTCAAAATTCTACAAACAATACCCCATAACGACAATGTGAAAGAAGTTTGTTTGAAATCTGCCCAAATTTATTAAAAATAAAAAACAAAAAAAATCACATGTACATAGGTATTCATAGCCATTGCCATGACACTGAAAATTGAGCTCAGGTGCATCCTGTTTCCACTGATCACTCTTGAGATATTTCTATAACTTGATTGGAATTTTCCTGTGGTGGGATGGGACATGATTTGAAAAGACACACAACTGTCTATATAAGGTCCCACAGTTAACAGTGCATAGTTACATAGTTACATAGTAGGTGAGGTTGAAAAAAGACACAAGTCCATCAAGTCCAACCTATGTGTGTGATTATATGTCAGTATTACATTGTATATCCCTGTATGTTGCAGTCATTCAGGTGCTTATCTAATAGTTTCTTGAAACTATCAATGCCCCCCCGCTGAGACCACTGCCTGTGGAAGGGAATTCCACATCTTTGCTGCTCTTACAGTAAAGAACCCTCTACGTAGTTTAAGGTTAAACCTCTTTTCTTCTAATTTTAATGAGTGGCCATGAGTCTTGTTAAACTCCCTTCTGCAAGTTTTATCCCTTTCGGGGGGTCATCAGTATGGTATTTGTATATTGAAATCTCAAGCGTCTCTTCTCCAGAGAAAATAAGTTCAGTGCTTGCAACCTTTCCTCATAACTAATATCCTCCAGACCCTTTATTAGCTTTGTTGCCCTTCTTTGTACTCGCTCCATTTCCAGTACATCCTTCCTGGGGAATGGTGCCCAGAACTGGACAGCATACTCTAGGTGCGGCCTGACCAGAGTCTTGTAGAGTGGCAGAATTATCATTTTTATCTCTGGAATTTCTCCCCTTTTTAATGCATGCCAATATTTTGTTTGCTTTGTTAGCAGCAGCTTGGCATTGCATGCCATTGCTGAGCCTATCATCTACTAGTAGGGATGAGCTTCGAGTTCGAGTCGAACTCATGTTCGACTCGAACATTGGCTGTTCGCAAGTTCACCGAACAGCGAACAATTTGGGGTGTTCGCGGCAAATTCGAATGCCGCGGAACACCCTTTAAAAGTCTATGGGAGAAATCAAAAGTGCTAATTTTAAAGGCTAATATGCAAGTTATTGTCATAAAAAGTGTTTGGGGACCTGGGTCCTGCCCCAGGGGACATGGATCAATGCAAAAAAAAACGGCCGTTTTTTCAGGAGCAGTGATTTTAATAATGCTTAAAGTCAATCAATAAAAGTGTAATATCCCTTTAAATTTCGTACCTGGGGGGTGTCTATAGTGTGCCTGTAAAGGGGCGCATGTTTCCTGTGTTTAGAACAGTCTGACAGCAAAATGACATTTTGAAGGAAAAAACTCATTTAAAACTACCCGCGGCTATTGCATTGCCGACAATACACATAGAAGTTCATTGATAAAAACGGCATGGGAATTCCCCAAAGGGGAACCCCGAACCAAAATTAAAAAAAAAAAATGACGTGGGAGTCCCCCTAAATTCCATACCAGGCCCTTCAGGTCTGGTATGGATATTAAGGGGAACCCCGGCCAAAATTTTAAAAAAAAAATGACGTGGGGTTCCCCCTAAATTCCATACCAGACCCTTCAGGTCTGGTATGGATTTTAAGGGGAACCCCGCGCCAAAAAAAAAAAAAAACGGCGTGGGGTCCCCCCAAAAATCCATACCAGACCCTTATCCGAGCACGCAACCTGGCAGGCCGCAGGAAAAGAGGGGGGGACGAGAGTGCGGCCCCCCCTCCCTCCTGAACCGTACCAGGCCACATGCCCTCAACATTGGGAGGGTGCTTTGGGGTAGCCCCCCAAAACACCTTGTCCCCATGTTGATGAGGACAAGGGCCTCATCCCCACAACCCTGGCCGGTGGTTGTGGGGGTCTGCGGGCGGGGGGCTTATCGGAATCTGGAAGCCCCCTTTAACAAGGTGAGCCCCAGATCCCGGCCCCCCCTGTGTGAAATGGTAAGGGGGTACATAAGTACCCCTACCATTTCACGAAAAAAGTGTCAAAAATGTTAAAAATGACAAGAGACAGTTTTTGACAATTCCTTTATTTAAATGCTTCTTCTTTCTTCTATCTTCCTTCATCTTCTGGTTCTTCTGGTTCTTCTGGCTCTTCTGGTTCTTCCTCCGGCGTTCTCGTCCAGCATCTCCTCCGCGGCGTCTTCTATCTTCTTCTCCTCGGGCCGCTCCGCACCCATGGCATGGGGGGGAGGCTCCCGCTCTTCTCTTCTTCTCTTCTTCTTTTCTTCTCTTCTTCTCTTCTTCATTTTCTTCTCCGGGCCGCTCCGCAATCCATGCTGGCATGGAGGGAGGCTCCCGCTGTGTGACGGCGCTCCTCGTCTGACAGTTCTTAAATAACGGGGGGGCGGGGCCACCCGGTGACCCCGCCCCCCTCTGACGCACGGTGACTTGACGGGACTTCCCTGTGACGTCACGGGGAATGCCACAGGGAAGTCCCGTCAAGTCACCGTGCGTCAGAGGGGGGCGGGGTCACCGGGTGGCCCCGCCCCCCGTTATTTAAGAACTGTCAGACGAGGAGCGCCGTCACACAGCGGGAGCCTCCCTCCATGCCAGCATGGATTGCGGAGCGGCCCGGAGAAGAAAATGAAGAAGAGAAGAAGAGAAGAAAAGAAGAAGAGAAGAGCGGGAGCCTCCCCCCCATGCCATGGGTGCGGAGCGGCCCGAGGAGAAGAAGACAGAAGACGCCGTGGAGGAGATGCTGGACGAGAACGCCAGAGGAAGAACCAGAAGAGCCAGAAGAACCAGAAGATGAAGGAAGATAGAAGAAAGAAGAAGCATTTAAATAAAGGAATTGTCAAAAACTGTCTCTTGTCATTTTTAACATTTTTTACACTTTTTTCGTGAAATGGTAGGGGTACTTATGTACCCCCTTACCATTTCACACGGGGGGGGCCGGGATCTGGGGGTCACCTTGTTAAAGGGGGCTTCCAGATTCCGATAAGCCCCCCGCCCGCAGACCCCCACAACCACCGGCCAGGGTTGTGGGGATGAGGCCCTTGTCCTCATCAACATGGGGACAAGGTGTTTTGGGGGGCTACCCCAAAGCACCCTCCCAATGTTGAGGGCATGTGGCCTGGTACGGTTCAGGAGGGAGGTGGGGCCGCACTCTCGTCCCCTCCTCTTTTCCTGCGGCCTGCCAGGTTGCGTGCTCGGATAAGGGTCTGGTATGGATTTTTGGGGGGACCCCACGCCGTTTTTTTTTTTTTTTTTGGCGCGGGGTTCCCCTTAAAATCCATACCAGACCTGAAGGGTCTGGTATGGAATTTAGGGGGAACCCCACGTCATTTTTTTTTTTTAATTTTGGCCGGGGTTCCCCTTAATATCCATACCAGACCTGAAGGGCCTGGTATGGAATTTAGGAGGACTCCCACGTCATTTTTTTTTTTAATTTTGGTTCGGGGTTCCCCTTTGGGGAATTCCCATGCCGTTTTTATCAATGAACTTCTATGTGTATTGTCGGCAATGCAATAGCCGCGGGTAGTTTTAAATGAGTTTTTTCCTTCAAAATGTCATTTTGCTGTCAGACTGTTCTAAACACAGGAAACATGCGCCCCTTTACAGGCATACTATAGACACCCCCCAGGTACGAAATTTAAAGGGATATTACACTTTTATTGTTTGACTTTAAGCATTATTAAAATCACTGCTCCTGAAAAAACGGCCGTTTTTAAAACTTTTTTTGCATTGATCCATGTCCCCTGGGGCAGGACCCAGGTCCCCAAACACTTTTTATGACAATAACTTGCATATAAGCCTTTAAAATTAGCATTTTTGATTATTCATGTTCGTGTCCCATAGACTTTAACGGTGTTCGCATGTTCGAACGAACTTTTTTCCTGTTCGCATGTTCTGGTGCGAACCGAACAGGGGGGTGTTCGGCTCATCCCTATCTACTAGGACCCCCAGGTCCTTTTCCATCCTAGGTTCTCCCCCCAGAGTATAGATTGCATTCATATTTTTGCCACCCAAATGCATTATTTTACATTTTTCTACATTGAACCTCATTTGCCATGTAGTTGCCCACCCCATTAATTTGTTCAGATCTTTTTGCAAGGTTTCCACATCCTGCGGAGAAGTTATTGCCCTGCTTAGCTTGGTCTCGTCCGCAAATACAGAGATTGAACTGTTTACCCCATCCCCAAGGTCGTTTATGAACAAATTAAACAGGATTAGTCCCAGCATAGAACCCTGGGGGACCCACTACCCACCCCTGACCATTCCTGATCATTCCGAGTACTGCATGTCAGAGCACAAACCAAGGAATTGTCTGTAGACCTCTGAGACAAGATTATATTGAGGCACAGATCCGGGGAAGGGTACAGAAACATTTATGCAGTATTGAAGTTTCCAATGAGCATAGTGGCCTCCATCATCCATAAATGGAGGAAGTTTGGAACCCCCAAGACTCTTCTTAGAGCGGGCTGGCCAAACTGAGCAATCAGGGGAGAAGGGCCTTAGTCAGGGAGGTGACCAAGAACCCGATGGTCACTTTGACGGAGCTCCAATGTTTCTCTGTGTAGAGAAGAGAACCTTCCAGAAGAACAACCTTCTTTGCAGCACTCCACCAATCAGGCCTGTATGGTAGAGTGGCTTACGGAAGACACTCCTCAGTAAAAGGCACATGAAAGCCTGCCTGGAGTATGCCATAAGGCACCTGAAGGACTCTCAGAACATGAGAAACAAAATTCTCTGGTCTGATGAAACAAAGATTGAACTCTGAATGGCAAACATCATGTCTGGAAGAAACCAGGCACCGCTCATCACCTGGCCAATACCATCCCTACAGTGAAGCAAAGTGGTGGCAGCATCATGTTGTGGGGATGTTTTTCAGTGGCAGGAACTGGGAGACTAGTCAGGATCGAGGGAAAGATGAATGCAGCAATGTACAGAAAGTGGCTATGGGACAACTCTGCAAATGTCCTTGAGTGGCCCAGCCAGAGCCCAGACTTTAACCCGATTGAACATCTCTGTTGAGATCTGAAAATGGCTGTGCACCGACACTCCCCGTCCAACCTGATGGAGCTTGAGAGGTCCTGCAAAGAGGAATGGGAGAAACTAACCAAAAATAGGCGTTCCAAGCTTGTAGCATCATACTCAAAAAGACTTGAGTCTGTAATTGGTGCCAAAGGTGCTTCAACAAAGTATTGAGCAAAGGCTGTGAATACTTATGTACAGGGCATTTTTTTCCTTTTTTATTTTTTAATAACTTTACAAAGATTTCAAACAAACTTCTTTCACGTTGTCATTATGGGCTATTGCTTGTAGAATTTTGAGGAAAATAATTCATTTAATCCATTTTGGAATAAGGCTGTAAATAACAAAATGTGAAAAAATGAAGGGCTGTGAATACTTTCTGGATGCACTGTATGGTCAGTCCCCTCCTCCCCCTTAAATACTGAGCCCAATCTCAATCTAACACTGTGCCCGTGAGCAGCGACACTGCTCTCTCTCTCTCCCTTCTTACTAGACTGTACAGGGGGAGCCATTGGCTGATGCTTCTGTCAATCAAATCCAGCGATGAGGCAATGGGGGCGGGCCGAGCCACTCTGTGTGTCAATAGACACAAACAGCAGGGCTTGCGATCAAGCTCACACATGTGCCACCATAGGAAGTGGAAGAGAAGAGGAGAAGACCAGAGCACTGGCGGGGGGGACCCCAGAAAAGGAGGATTGGATCCGCTCTGTGCAAAACAGAGCAGGTAAGTATGACATGATTTTTTTTTTAAAGAACATTTACAATCACTTTAATACATTTCTAACTTAAGCTTTGTTTTTGGAAACAGTTAAATCAGTAGGTTTAGTTCTGCTTTAGCTTTTTGAATTAAAGTTATTTACATAATAGGACATCACCACGGCTCAGGGTCTGGGATAATCTAAACTACATTTACTGGTATGTGCAGGTATGTGTAGGTGCTTAAATTTATTTTGTGCTGCTTTATGTTACTGTAAGTGAAGAAAACAGATTTCTGAGTGATTAACATAGTGGACAGCATCTGAGTAATATGTTTATACACCGAAGCTAAGCAAAGTGAGGGCTAAGATGTCTAGACCGTGAAGTGTTATAATATGTGAAGCAAAAAAAGGAATAGGAATAGTGCACTCATTAATGTTTTTCTGACATATTAAAGCAAATGAAAATATTATGGATTTTTTTATGTTAGAGTTTAAAAATAAAACGTTATAAAACGTTAAATTAAATTAGGACTCATCTGTGTCGGTAAAGGCACATGTGTGGCCAGGGGGCTTTAAAAGCAGGCAATTGAATCGTGGTTTTACTGCCCCCTGACTTCCCACCAAAAAATGGCCATGCAGCCATTTGAAATCACATATTGCAATCACTGGGCACCCCCGCTGCCAAGACCTACCCATGAAAGTGAATAGGGCCACTCTGCAACTGCCCTGCAACAATGGGTCAGCATTTTCAGGGTCACAACAGGCAGTGAGGAGGTGACTTATTGCATCCTCACTGACTATCACGCTCTTTTTCAGAGGAGAGGCAAGGGCTGCCACATGTCAGAATGAGCCCTAACTAAAAGACTACCACTATTTTTTCAATTCTATTAGGCACTTAAACCATGCATTTTTAAATTTTAGTTTGCCCCTCTGAACTTGTGTGGACTGATTTAATAAAGCATTGCTAAGAATAATGATAATATGCCAAGTGCAGAGACTAATACCAACCAGTCACATTACATTTTAATGATGCCAGACAAGTAAAAGAGCAATTGCAGGCAATAAGGGGAAGCATTCATTGAGCTACTTATGTCCTCCAGGGAACACAGCAATAATGCTAAAGTCAGACAGTTCAATCAGTTTACCCTAATCTGAGTTCTGTGTAATCTTTAAGAATACGCACACACACCTTTGCACAGGATCCTTAGATGGGCAGTAGGAGTATTGTATGCAAAAGTTTAGGAACCCCTGCCAATTTCCATGATTGTCATTTATAAATATTTGGGTGTTTGGATCAGCAATTTCATTTTGATCTATCAAATAACTGAAGGACACAGTAATATTTCAGTAGTGAAATGAGGTTTATTGGATTAACAGAAAATGCGCAATATGCATCAAAACAAAATTAGACAGGTGCATAAATTTGGGCACCCCAACAGAAAAATCACTTCAATATTTAGTAGAGCCTCCTTTAGCAGAAATAACAGCCTCTAGACGCTTCCTATAGCCTGTAATGAGTGTCTGGATTCTGGATAAATGTATTTTGGACCATTCCTCCTTACAAAACATCTCCAGTTCAGTTAGGTTTGATGGTTGCTGAGCATGGACAGCCTGCTTCAAATCACCCCACAGATGTTCAATGATATTCAGGTCTGGGGACTGGGATGGCCATTCCAGAACAGTGTACTTGTTCCTCTGCATAAATGCCAGAGTAGATTTTGAGCAGTGTTTTGGGTCGTTGTCTTGTTGAAATATTCAGCCCCGGTGTAACTTCAACTTTGTGACTGATTCCTCAACATTATTCTCAAGAATCTGCTGATATTGAGTGGAATCCATGCGACCCTCAACTTTAACCAGATTCCCAGTACCGACACTGGTCACACAACCCCACAGCATGATGGAACCTCCACCAAATTTTACTGTGGGTAGCAAGTGTTTTTCTTGGAATGTTGTGTTCTTTTGCCGCCATGCATAATGCCCCTTGTTATGACCAAATAACTCAATCTTTGTTTCATCAGTCCACAGCACCTTATTCCAAAATGAAGCTGGCTTGTCCAAATTTGCATTTACATACCTCAAGCAACTCCATTTGTGGCATGTGTGCAGAAAAGGCTTCTTTCGCATCACTCTCCCATACAGCTTCTCCCTGTGCAAAGTGCATTGAATTGTTGAAGGATGCACAGTGACACCATCTGCAGCAAGTTGATGTTGTAGGTCTTTGGAGGTGGTCCGTGGGCTGTTTTTGACTGTTCTCACCATCTTTCACGTCTCCAATATTTTATGTGGCCTGCCACTTCTGGCCTTAACAAGAACTGTGCCTGTGGTCTTTCATTTCCTCACTATGTTCCTCACAACAGACACTGACAACTTCTATCTCTGCGATAAATTTTTGTAGCTTTCCCCTAAACCATAATGTAGAACAATCTTTGTTTTCAGGTCATTTGAGAGTTGTTTTGAGGCCCCCATGTTCCCACTCTTCAGAGGAGAGTCAAAGAGAACAACAACTTGCACCTTAAATACCTTTTCTCATGATTGGATGCACCTGTCTATGAAGTTTAAGGCTTAATGAGCTCACCAAACCAATTGTGTGTTCCAATTAATTAGTGCTAAATAGTTACAGGTATTCAAATCAACAAAATGACAAGGGTGCCCAAATTTATGCACCTGTCTAAGTTCGTTTTGATGCATATTGCGCATTTTCTGTTAATCCAATACACCTCATTTCACTACTGAAATGTTACTGTGTCCTTCGGTTATTTGATAGATCAAAATGAAATTGCTGATCCAAACACCCAAATATTTATAAATGACAATCATGGAAATTGTCAGGGGTTCCTAAACTTTTGCATACAACTAACCTGTTATCTGTAATATTCCCTGGCTCTGGTTCTAGTGTCACCAATCACATTGAAAAAAAAATAAACAGAGCAGTTTTGAATGTGTCACCAATCACATTTAAAAATTAAACAGGACAGGTTGGAATGTGGTTGGTAGTTGTGGTCTTCCTTTATTTCAGGCTGTTCCAGCATCACCAGCAGGCTCCGCAGATTACAGATAAGAGGAGAGGGGTATACTTGTGTAGAACAGCTTTGCTGTTGCAGAACTACTCAACAGTTGAGCAGCATGCCTGTATGCATCTCTGGTTCGAATACCTGCTCTCCCACTGGATGCTGTGGTTTTTCCCACCCGCTTGTATGTCCTGTGGTGATTTACAAACTGGTGGAAGAAACCAGTGTGTGGCAGGGGAGTGGGCATTCTACACATCCAGAATTGTGGACTACCTTTGGAGGTTGGGAAGAAGTAAATTGCTGGTGACAGTGCTTCAGATATTGCTATTGTACTTTGCACATCCTTACAGAATAACCCTGAATGACTACAAAAATGTGATCTTATAACACTGTGACAAAACAACTTAATAATTTTACCAACTTAGGTCAAAGGTTTATTTGGGAATCTTTTCCTTAGGAGCCATAATAATTTGTTTCCCAGTTTCTCCTAATATTGATATATCAATATGAATAAGTTATTTCAGACCTTATGCCCAAAATAAAACTCAATGAAGCTTTTGAAAATAGGCTACAGTGTGACAGCAGATCACATTCTACTTGTCTTTAATCAAAATAGATCAAGCTGGATTTGTGAAAGGTCATCAAGCCTTGGATGCAATCTTTCATCGAGTAGATTTAATAAAAATAGCTGAATTGACCAGACCAGAATTCTCTGTGTCTGCCTTCAGATGCTTAGGAACAATTTATATGATATTCGGGAACTCTGTGACCACAGTTAAGGGAAATGTAGGTGTAATAATCAAATAAAGTAAGCTTTGTGCAATGATCATTTGTCACAGCATGTAATATTGGTTGCAATTATGCTTCCCTTATGCTTTAGCACTTGGCAAGGATCTCCATTTTCTCAGATTTCTAGTTGGAGTTAAATATAGGTAATGACAAGCATAAAAGTGTTTTCCAGTAATTTTTTATGTATCTATTTCCATTTAATAGAATAGGAATGGAAATTATTAAAACCTAGATAGGTTTTATATTGTTCTGTGCAAATTGATATAACATCCGTTATAAAACAATAAGCCCAATACCTGACAAGATACTGTAAATGAAGATAATATAACTTTAACTACTTGCCGACCATCCACTGCAGTTTTACTGCGGCAGAATGGCACGGCTGAGCGAAACGTTGTTATGTAACGTCGCTTCACCCTATGACCACTAGGGGCGAGCGCATGCACCCGCTGCTCGCCCCCAGAGCCGATGCGAGTGCCCGACGGTCGCAATCACTGCCAGGCTACCGCGATCGCTGGTTACACACTGAGAACCGGGATCTGTGTGTGTAGACACACAGTTTCTGGTTCTCTGAGGGGAGGAGAGACTGATCGTGTGTTCATACAAAGTATGAACAGCGATCTGTCATCTCTCCTACACAGTCCCCTCTACCCTTCAGTTAGAACACAAAGAGGGAACACATTTAACCCCTTCATCACCCCCTAGTGGTTAACCCCTTCCCTGCCAGTAACATTTTTACAGTAATCAGTGCATTTTTATAGCACTGATCGCTGTATAAATGCCAATGGTCCCAAAAATGTGTCAAACGTGTCTGATGTGTCCGCCATAATGTCGCATTCCTGATAAAAATCGCAGATCGCTGCCATTACTAGTTAAGAAAAAAATAATAATGAAAATGCCATAAAACGATCCCCTATTTTGTAGATGCTATAACTTTTGCGCAAACCAATCATTATATGCTTATTGCCATTTTTTTTTACCATAAATATGTAGAAGAATACATATTGGCCTAAACTGAGGAAAAAAATAGTTTTTTTTATATATTTTTGGAGGATATTTGTTATAGCAAAATGTAAAAAAATTGCGTTTTTTTTCAAAATTGACGCTCTTTTTTTGTTTATAGCGCAAAAAATAAAAAACGCAGAGGTGATCAAATACCACCAAAAGAAAGCTCTATTTGTGGGAAAAAAAGGACGTCAATTTTGTTTAGGTGCAATTGTCAGTTAAAGCGACGCAGTGCCGAATCCCAAAAAGTGCTCTGGTCAGGAAGGGGGTAAAATCGGCTGAAGCGGTTAAAGTGACCCATGCCATTCTTCTTACTATCTCATCTAACAATATTTGTACATTGAAGCTGTTAAAAGTTATTTAATTACTCTCACTTTTGATTAAGCTTTCTTCACCCTGCCTTTCTTCCTTTCTTTTATCTGATGGATGATTATAAACACCTCTGCTGTATCACTAGGGATAGAGCATAAAGTTGTAGTAGGTATGGTCAGAATTGCTGGAATCCAATAGGCTTAGTTTAAAAAAACAACACATCATGATAAAAATCTATGTATTCAAATATGTGCCAGGTTTTTTTAGCCACTGAGGTTTGAAAAATGCATTGACATATGCTGAAAAAAGATCATTATCCCAGTGTTAAAGCTTTTTAAATCAAGCCTTTTTTAAAAAGGGCAAAGCAAGCAGTGCCAACTACTCATGTCATTCAGGGAACACAACCACATATGCATTGCTATAGCAATTTTATATTTCAGCACATAACTATAAAGTACAAAAGTTAGCAGTGACCAATATGCACACAATAATAATTAGAAAGCAAGGTTTTTAGATGGGTACCTTAACATTTTTTTATATTACGCAGAAGCTTTCGAAATAAATTTTACAGAGGTAAAAGTAGATAAAAATATTGTCATTATATGTATTACAAATAGTTTCCTTAATATTTTCTTAACTTTAGATTAATATAAAAAGAGGACATGTTTTATCTAGAGTCCCTTCAGTTTAACATTCACAGCTTGTAATAGGTTTAATGTACCATTTTCTCTCCCAGGTCAAACTTGTGAACTGATTAATGAGGTTGATTTTAACCATGCTATGCACATTAACTCTGGTAACTTTAAGGCCTATAAAATTGCATGTAACTTAATCCCAGAGAACTGCTATATTTCATTCCTGTCATCAAACGGGCGCAAGAAAACTGTAGACATTTTTTTTTATATATATAAAACAAATTACTATGTTCGGAAATAGTATGAAAAATTCTCCCTTTCTCATTCCTAAGGTCAGCTGCAGTTGTGTGAAAAAGTTCCTGAACCATTAGGAATTTTCTGAATTTTTGCATGAATGCTGTGTTTTTTGTTCTTCATCTAAGTCATATTATTAAATAAATCCAGGTTAATGTAGTGTAGCCAGGTGCCAGGCTATAGCAATATTGAGATTGAGACATTGCCCTTATTCTTCTCTCTCACTTTTGAGATACTGATGTTCTGCTGCACCATCCTCCTCAGCAGCCAGCAGTGGGAGAGCCAAAGCCAAGCAAGCCCATAGACTTCTATGCAGAGTGCTGAGAATACTGGGAGTTGTAGTTTGAGACGGTAGCCATATAATGGCTACACTGTAATGGTTGAACTACAGATCCCAATATGCACTGTGCAGCAGGGGAAGTAGAGAGAGGATTTTTGATAAACTGCCCAGGAAAGTTCATCCTCTTGGCGCCGAGGAGAGAGGGAGAGCAGAGCACCTCTATCTGAGTGTTCACCTGCCAGCAGGTATATGAGCCTAAGACTGAAAGAGGGTGAGCATCCACTCACCCTCTGCTTCACTGATCACTAGAAGAGACTGAGGGGTCTCCCTTCTACACCGAGCATCCACAGAAGAATTATGGGAACTGGTGAAAGTGCTATCCCCCATTATTGACACTGTTAGCAGAGACTGAGCCACTGAGAGCAGAACCTGTGTACCTGTTCACCTGTACAAGTCTACCTGATCCATACCCCATTTATACTGCACCCTATACTGCACTTATTCCAAATCTAGACTGCATCTATAACAACCCTATACTGAATTATACTAAATCCTACTGCATCTGAACCACATCTACATTGCACCTGTGCCAAGACTATACCTTGCCTATACTGTTCCTATACTGCATTCAGGTTAACTGAGACTGTCATTAAGTGCAAAGTGGCTCTCAAAGGGCCCCAACGATACCCAACAGAAGAACATCTCCTAAAATCATTATTCTGCAAGCCCCCTTTGTTCCCCTGCCCCTTTCACTACCATCCTTATTTATTTATTTTTTTGGACATGTGCATACTGAGTCGGTCTAGGACTAGCATCGGCACCATAATTATGCTCTGGCAGTATAGTTTCACCACTCGGTAGATTAACCTTTACTACTGCTCACTGCTGCACTTGAGGTGGCCTTGCTTGTGGCCTTGTTTATGCTGATCTGGATCCCAAATGTCATGATTGATCTGGAGGCCAAATTGTGTTATGGATATTGTTAATCCATTTTATGCTTGCATAATTACCAACCAAGTTGTTACAATATATTACAATTTCCTGTACTACCTGTTTTTTTCCTTTGATAGAGCACTACTTTTGGTACTAAGTATTACTTACAGTGATTTCCTGTGATAGTGTATGTTTGTACACTCAACCTAGTGTGTCAGAGGGGCTGAGATTCTTAAGGAAGTCAAGGCAAAGATCAGAGGACCCATCCTATACAGCGGCTCCTACTGGGGTAGCGCTTCGGTAACAAACCAAATGCAGTATTTTACTTTGTCATGTTTATGCGGGAAAAAAAAAGTAGCTTATGCAATCATTAGCATTGCCTGGAATAATTTTGTAAATCTTGAAAATGATACAGAAATGGAAATTGTCCTCTTGGTCTAAAAAAAAAAAAGTCATACAATTTTGGCTACCTACACCACATATCAGAATTCAGTACCTTACATTAGGGCCTGATGAAAAGAGATTTCAAAAGACCTTAGATGAGGAATTGTTAAATCTCATAAGGTTAAAAAGGTCTTAAAGATTTATTTATTTTTTTAAAGACTTTTTTAAAGATTTAGATCTTAATGTGCATAATCAGGTAGAAAATATACTAATTAAAGAAATTCATCATCATTGCTATTGATCAGTTCAAGAAAAGGCCATACGGTACTGGAATAGGTTAAAAAGATGACAATTGAGGGTCCGTAGGCATCTCTTCCGCTCAATGGCACATCTAGCATATATGGCACCCATTGGCAGCTCATTTGTATTAACAACCCCTCCCCATACATCAAACTTATTTTCAGTAATAAATATGAAATATGAAGTTGAAAATAATGCATTCTGGGGGTGGGGTGGGGGCAGAATTAGTCAGCGGAGGGTGACAGCAGCAGATATAAGTATGACTGAAATTTTACATAGAGGGACTGAACCTAGGATATCAATCTGTTCAATGTCTTCAAATGTAGCCAACATTTGAAAATATTTAGGAGGAACACCTTAAAGGGACCAAAAAGAAAAATAGATGTGCCTTCCATTGAACACATATAGGCAACAATAAAGGGAGCGTCGCATCACACTGTATGACTTGAAGTGTGAAAATAAAATAATCGCCCAACATTGATGTCACTGGCAGCAATAACAACCCTCAGCACTTGTGTAAGTGGCCACAATATTTCTCCCTTCATTGGTGGTCAGTGGTAGTAACTTTAACACTCCCAGCATTGGTGGTCAGTGGCAGGTTGTAATGATAACCCCTTGCCCAGCATTGGTGCTCAGTGGCTGGCTATAACAATAAACATAGTGGGCCCTAACCGTATGTTTGCAAGGTGCAGAAACCAGCAGTCATATTTCATATTGTTCAACAATATACTAGTCACAGTTCATATTCCTTAACAATATCCCAGTTGTCAGTAAGAGGAACTAAGGCCCCATGTCAGAGGTCAGTAGGACAGCAAAAAACTGTCAGTCAATAAGAGGAAAAAAAGCTACCCCTCCCCCTTCCCACTACTGGTCAGAAAAAGGAAAAAAATACCCTGGTGTCAGTGGTCAGTAAAAGGTAAAAAATGCCCCAACAACACTTGTAGTCAGTAGGAGGAAGAACTGTCCTGATAGTGGTGTCAATGGGAGGAAAAATGTTAAAGGGGGCTTTGTGGGGGTTTTACGACTTGGGTATCTAGGGGGCACTGTAGGGGCATGAAGACACTATGATGGGCTCTGCAGAAGGCTAAGGGGCACACTAGGAGGCTGTGGGGCATTGTGGTCAAGTGGAGGGGGCTCTGGGGTAGGCTTGGGGGCACTATGAGATAATAGGGTTCTGCAGGTTACAAGGGCACTTGGGAGGCTAAGGGACTATGTAAGGAGGCATGATGGGAGAATGGTGCAGTTGTGTATAACCGGGAGCATTATGAGGTGACAAAGGTCTATGCAGGGAAGCTAGGAGGCACTGCAGAAAGCTGAAAGAAGTAGGATGAACAGAACTTGTAGGGGACAGTACAAAGGGATTGCACACACCCTCCCCACCAGACACACACTTACTATTCTGTTTTTCTGCCAGTACAGGCACTCTACAGGAAGTGAAATTTGAACTTCCCCTTTATCCTCTTTACATTCATGTGACAGGTCACATGACTGGGGGAGTAGACAGGACTCTGCCACTCAGAGGAGGAAGTGATCTACAGTGCCTCCCTGTAATGTCTAATGGAGCAGTATTTGGGGCTTGAAGCCACAGCAATTAAGTTTTAGGCACCCCATGGATCCTTCAGCTGGATGGGGATGCCTACACCATATATGGCTATGATCTGAACCTAACGTAGTGGCCTTTTGGTGTTCACTTCATGTAATAGTGTTCTACCTGATGAACCTAATATTTTGAGACATGTCAAAGTCACTACTAGAAGTTCCAGTGTATCCACAAATTAAGATATTGTATGGAATACTGAACTGTACTAAACATATGTTGAACATTAATTTCTGGTTTCTTTTAAACAAACTGATTTTAATGTATTGTTAAATAAAACAGTTTTTTAAAAATCATTGTGCGGTCAAATGTGTTGACATCAAGTCCCAATTTCTTTTGCAAATTGGTTTTGCCAAATGAAAAAAACAAAACAAAAACAGGCAAGACACAGATGCTAAACTAAAAGTTACACCCTGGACTGTATATTAACATAAAAATAAACAAAATATGATGTTTTATTTGGAAATAAATGAACAAAATTGCTCGTCTTGAATCTGCTGTAGTTATTTTGTGTGTAGAGGATGCCAGTAACTTTAAAATTCTCAATGCCTTTCATGGACTATTGACACATTTTTCATCATCAATAGCAAATTCAGGGGCGTAAACTATTTAGCCTAATGCATGCTCCCAGATAGTCCTAGTAGCACAGAAAGAATGACTTGCAAATAGGGATGAGCTTCGAGTTCAAGTCAAACCCATGTTCGACTCGAACATTGGCTGTTCGGTCGTTCGCCGAATTCCGAACGTTATGGGCCATTCGCGCCAAATTCGTGTGGTCACGGCCCATAATTCACTGCGGCATTGCAGTGCATTGCTGGCTGATGATTGGCCAAGCATGCACTATAACCCGCATGCTTGGCCAATCACAGTGCCGTCGGTAGAGAGAGCTGTAATTGGCCAAAGCCAGGTTGGCTTTTGCCAATTATGGCTCAGGGGGTTTAGAACATGCCCCACACTATATAAGGCCGCCTGCACAGCGGCCCTGTGTAGTGTGTGTCCCGGCTTTGAAAGAGAGATAGATAGAGAGAGAGACAGTGTCATTTCATTTGAGTTAGATAGATTAGGCAGGACAATCAGTGAGTTAGCTGCACTTACAGTGTATTGTGAATATATATGCATCCCAGGTGTTGCATATATATATATACACTGTATTCAGTTTAGCTAGATCCGTTCCTGTTATCTTCTTACTGACAGGCAGGCTTGTCTTGTTACAGTATTTACAGCTACCTGAAGAAAATTGCTGGTGTTCTTTTGATCCTATTAGTACCACAGTCAGGCAGCTAGACTATTTACAGTTAGTGCAGTGCGTCCTGCTCACAGTGTTCAGCTAAAACTACAAGTTAGTGCAGTGCGTCCTGCTCACAGTGTTCAGCTAAAACTACAAGTTAGTGTAGTGAGACCTCTGCACAGTGTTCATCTAAAGCTACAAGTTAGTGCAGTGCGTCCTGCTCACAGTGTTCAGCTAAAACTACAAGTTAGTGTAGTGAGACCTCTGCACAGTGTTCATCTAAAGCTACAAGTTAGTGCAGTGCGTCCTGCTCACAGTGTTCAGCTAAAACTACAAGTTAGTGCAGTGCGTTCTCCTCACAGTGTTCAGCTAAACCTACAAGTTATTTTTTTGCGAGCTCTGCACAGTGTTCATCTAAAGCTACAAGTTAGTGCAGTGCGTCCTGCTCACAGTGTTCAGCTAAAACTACAAGTTAGTGTGGTGCGTCCTCCTCATAGTGTTCAGCTAAAACTACAAGTTAGTGCAGTGCGTCCTGCTCACAGTGTTCTGCTACAACTATAAGTTAGTGTGGTGCGTTCTCCTCACAATGTTCAGCTAAAACTACAAGTTAGTGCAGTGCGTCCTGCTCACAGTGTTCAGCTAAAACTACAAGTTAGTGCAGTGTGTCCTGCTCACAGTGTTCAGCTAAAACTACAAGTTAGTGCAGTACGTCCTGCTCACAGTGTTCAGCTAAAACTACAAGTTAGTGTGGTGCGTCCTCCTCACAGTTTTCAGCTAAAGCTACAAGTTAATGCAGTGCGTCCTGCTCACAGTGTTCAGCTAAAACTACAAGTTAGTGTAGTGAGAACTCTGCACAGTGTTCATCTAAAGCTACAAGTTAGTGCAGTGTGTCCTCCTCACAGTGTTCAGCTAAACCTACAAGTTATTTTTTTGCGAGCTCTGCACAGTGTTCATCTAAAGCTACAAGTTAGTGCAGTTAGTCCTGCTCACAGTGTTCAGCTAAAACTACAAGTTAGTGTAGTGCATCCTGCTCACAGTGTTCTGCTACAACTATAAGTTAGTGTGGTGCATCCTCCTCACAGTGTTCAGCTAAAACTACAAGTTAGTGCAGTACGTCCTGCTCACAGTGTTCAGCTAAAACTACAAGTTAGTGCAGTGCGTCCTGCTCACAGTGTTCAGCTAAAACTACAAGTTAGTGCAGTGCGTCCTGCTCACAGTGTTCAGCTAAAACTACAAGTTAGTGTGGTGCGTCCTCCTCACAGTGTTCAGCTAAAACTACAAGTTAGTGCAGTGCGTCCTGCTCACAGTGTTCAGCTAAAACTACAAGTTAGTGTGGTGCGTCCTCCTCACAGTTTTCAGCTAAAGCTACAAGTTAATGCAGTGCGTCCTGCTCACAGTGTTCAGCTAAAACTACAAGTTAGTGTAGTGAGAACTCTGCACAGTGTTCATCTAATGCTACAAGTTAGTGCAGTGTGTCCTCCTCACAGTGTTCAGCTAAACCTACAAGTTATTTTTTTGCGAGCTCTGCACAGTGTTCATCTAAAGCTACAAGTTAGTGCAGTTAGTCCTGCTCACAGTGTTCAGCTAAAACTACAAGTTAGTGTAGTGCGTCCTGCTCACAGTGTTCTGCTAAAACTATGTTAGTGTGGTGCGTCCTCCTCACAGTTTTCAGCTAAAGCTACAAGTTAGTGCAGTGCGTCCTGCTCACAGTGGTCAGCTAAAACTACAAGTTAGTGTAGTGAGAACTCTGCACAGTGTTCATCTAAAGCTACAAGTTAGTGCAGTGCGTCCTCCTCACAGTGTTCAGCTAAACCTACAAGTTATTTTTTTGCGAGCTCTGCACAGTGTTCATCTAAAGCTACAAGTTAGTGCAGTGCGTCCTGCTCACAGTGTTCAGCTAAAACTACAAGTTAGTGTGGTGCGTCCTCCTCACAGTGTTCTGCTAAACCTACAAGTTATTTTTTTGCGAGCTCTGCACAGTGTTCAGCTAAAGCTACCTGTAGAAGGTTGGTGGTGTTCTCATACTACAGGCAGGCAGTTGATTTTGCTAGCTCAAGTATCAGTATATATATATATATATATCCCAACTTAGTGCAGCTACAGGCCATTAGTATGTCTGGAAGGCCAAGAAGGAGAGGCAGACAGTCACAAGCCAATAAGAGAGGGCAAGCAGGCTCTGTGTCTAGTGCTGGTCGTGGAGACGGTGCATCCTCGTCAGCACGTGGCCGTGGGACACGCTTGGCCTTTTTTTCGGCAGCTGGCCGTGTTGAGCCGCAACATGCGGAAGACTTGGTCGAGTGGATGACCAAGCCGTCCTCATCCTCCTCATCCTCTCTCACCCATGCTCAGGGTACTTTGTCTGGCAAAGCAGCGACCTCTTCCCTCGGCTCAATGTCATCAGTGACTCCTTCCCTAGCCCCACCATGTCCTCCCCAGGAGTCTTTCGAACTGTTTGACCACAGTGTTGGGTACATGCTCCAGGAGGATGCCCAGCGTTTGGAAGGCTCTGATGATGATACTGAGCTCGATGAAGGCAGTAACATGAGCACGGACAGAGGGGGTGCCCAAGAAGGACAGCAATCTGGCAGTCATGCTCCCCCTGCTGCAGCATACTGCCAGGTTTGCTCCAGTGATGAGGAGGGAGGGGATGATGAGGTCACTGACTCAACGTGGGTGCCTGATAGGAGAGAGGAGGAGGAGGAGGAGGCGGCACATCACCAACGAGGCAGGATGCCCTCCAGGGGCCAGCCTAAGGGCAGCACATTGACTGCATCACACCCCAAAGCTCCACATGTGCAGGGCGCTGCAGTCTCTGCGCGTTATTCAAAAAGTTCTTTGGTGTGGGCCTTTTTTGAGACGAGTGCATCAGATCGCACCGCTGCTATTTGCAACATATGTCTCAAGCGTATCTCGCGTGGCCAAAACATCTCCCGCTTGGGTACCACATGCTTGACCAGACATATGTTGACCTGCCATGCAGTTCGTTGGCAAGCGTATCTAAAAGACCCACACCAAAGAACAAAGAGGACCTCTGCTTGCTCCTCATCAGCTGAGATCTCCAACCCCACTATACCTTCAGTCCTCTCTGAGACCTGCACTGAGAGGAATGAAGGTGTAGAATTAGGTGTGTCACAGCCAAGTACTTGTGGGCAATCTGCTTTCAGTACACAGACCTCAGATAGTACCAGGCAAATTTCCCTACTCCAGCTGCTGCACCGCGGAAAGAAGTTCGCTCCCAGCCATCCACATGCCCAGCGGTTGAATGCTAGCCTGGCAAAATTGCTAGTACTTCAACTGCTGCCTTTTCAGTTGGTAGACTCTGCCCCTTCCGTGAGTTTGTGGAATGTGCGGTTCCTCAGTGGCAGGTACCCAAACGCCACTTTTTCTCACGGAAGGCGATTCTGGCTCTCTACCGGCATGTGGAAGGCAATGTCCATGCCTCGCTGGACAGGGCGGTCAACGGTAAGGTGCATATTACCGCTGACTCATGGTCCAGCAGGCATGGACAGGGACGTTACCTAAGTTTCACCGCGCATTGGGTGACTCTGTTGGCAGCTGGGAAGGATGCAGGACAAGATGCAGTAGTGTTGGAGGTTGTTCCGCCACCACGCCTCCAAAATGCCACTACTAATGATTGTGACACACCTCTCTCCTCCACCCCCTCCTCTTCTTCTTCCTCCATGGCCTCTTCCTGTGCTTTGTCCTCGGAACCAGCGGTGCTCCGTAGCCATTCAAGGGGCTACGCAAGTACGCAGGCCAAAAGATGCCATGTGGTGCTTGAGCTGGTGTGCTTGGGGGACAGGAGCCACACTGGGGCAGAGGTTCTGTCAGCTCTGCAGGGGCAGGTTCAGAGATGGTTGACGTCACACCAACTTAAGGCAGGAATGGTGGTTTGCGACAATGGCACCAACCTCCTCTCTGCCCTCCGACAGGGACAAATGATCCATGTGCCCTGTTTGGCTCATGTCCTTAACTTGGTGGTGCAGTGGTTCTTGGGCAGGTACCCGGGCTTACAGGATGTCCTGAGGCAGGCCAGAAAAGTCTGTGTGCATTTCCGCCGGTCATATAATGCCAGTGCTCGGCTGGCGGACCTCCAAAATGAGTTTAACCTGCCCAAGAACCTCCTAATCTGTGACATGCCCACCAAGTGGAACTCAACGTTGGCCATGCTGCAGCGGCTGCACACGCAGCAGAGGGCCATCAATGAGTACCTGTGCGACTATGGCACCAGGACAGGGTCAGGGGAGCTTGTTTTTTTTTCCCCACGCCAGTGGGCCATGATCAGGGATGCATGCACTGTCCTGTCACCATTTGAGGAGGCCACGAGGATGGTGAGCAGTGACAGGGCATGCATCAGTGACACTGTCCCCCTTGTCCACATGTTGGAGCACACGCTGCATGGAATAATGGACAGGGCACTTGAGGCAGAACAGAGGCAGGAAGAGGAGGACTTTCTTAGCTCTCAAGGCCCCCTTTATCCAGACAGTGTTCCTGCGTGCCCACCCATCACACAGGAAGAGGAGAAGGAGGAGGAGGAGGAAGATTGTGTCAGTATGGAGGTGGAGCCTGGCACTCAGCATCAGCAGCAGTCTTTAAGGGATCAGTCCCAAGAAACACATGGACTTGTACGTGGCTGGGAGGAGGTGGCTGCAGACCATGTCGTCCTTAGTGACCCAGAGGTCTCCGGACCGAATGCCTCAGCAAACCTACGCTGCATGGCCTCCCTGATCCTGCAAAGCCTGCATAAGGATCCTCGTATTCGTGGTATCAAGGAGAAGGACCAATACTGGCTGGCAACCCTCCTTGATCCACGTTACAAGGGTAAGGTTGCGGACCTTATCTTGCCATCGCAGAGGGAGCAGAGGATGAAACATCTTCGGGAGGCCTTGCAGAAAGGTCTGTGCAACGCATTCCCAGAGACTGGGAGGTTACAAACTCCTGTTTCTGGACAACGTGTTGCTGAGGCTTCGGTCAGTCAAAGAAGGAGCATTGGAGAAGGTGGCCATCTGACCGATGCGTTCAGACAATTTTTTGGTCCGCAGCCCCAAGGTATGATCGGTTCCAGCAACCATTGCCAGCGTCTGTTTTACATGGTGCAGGAATACCTAGGGGCAAGATCTGACTTGGACACCTTTCCCACCGAAAATCCTCTGGGTTACTGGGTCTTGAGGATGGATCACTGGCCAGAGCTTGCACAGTATGCAATTGAGCTACTGGCCTGTCCTGCATCCAGCGTTCTTTCGGAACGCACATTCAGTGCTGCTGGAGGCTTTGTAACCGATCACAGGGTGCGTCTGTCCACCGACTCGGTCGATCGACTGACCTTCATAAAAATGAATCAGTCTTGGATCACCACCAGCTACCAAGCACCTGATGCTGATGTAAACGAATAATTTTTTTCAGATCCCTTCAAAGACTGCCTATGCTGATGCTGAGTGACTATCTCTGAGTAATTATCCTCTTCCTCAATGATCACGCTGAAAGCTTGTAAGAACATTTTTGGTTCTGGGCGCCACCACCAGTGCCTAAGGCCCAATTTTTCAGCCCCTGTTTAACAGAAGCGTGTAATTACAATTTTTGATGCAATACTTTGCAGCAGGGCTCATTTCTGCATTCCAACTAGAGTATCTGTGAGGGGTTGCAGTGTTGTGGCACCAGCACCAGTGCCTAAGGCCCAATTTTTCAGCCCCTGTTTAACAGGGGCGTGTAATTACAATTTTTGATGCAATACTTTGCAGCAGGGCTCGTTTCTGCGTTCCAACTAGAGTATCTGTGCGGGGTTGCAGTGTTGTGGCACCAGCACCAGTGCCTAAGGCCCAATTTTTCAGCCCCTGTTTAACAGGGGCGTGTAATTACAATTTTTGATGCAATACTTTGCAGCAGGGCTCATTCCTGTGTTCCAACTAGAGTGTCTGTGAGGACTTACAGTGTTGTGGCACCAGCACCACCACCACCACCAAAGGCCCAATTTTTCTGCCCTTGTTCAACAGGGGGATGTAATTACAATTCTTGATCTAATATTTCACAGCAGGGCCCATTTCTGCACCCACCAAGAGCGCGTGAGGACTTACAGTGTTGTGGCACCAGCACCACCACCACCACCAAAGGCCCAATTTTTCTGCCCTTGTTCAACAGGGGCATGTAATTACAATTCTTGATATAATATTTCACAGCAGGGCCCATTTCTGCGCCCACCAAGAGCGAGTGAGGACTTACAGTGTTGTGGCACCAGCACCACCACCAGCACCAAAGGCCCAATTTTTCTGCCCCTGCTCAACAGGGGCATGTAATTACAATTCTTGATCTAATATTTCACAGCAGGGCCCTGTGAGGGCTTACAGTGTTGTGGCCACAACAACACCTAAGGCCCAAATTTATGCTGAGTATATAGGGCAGGCCCCTACTTTCAAACATCTAACTTACAAACGACTCCTACTTGCAAACGGAAGGAGACAACAGGAAGTGAGATGAAATCTACCCCTAGGAAGGGAAATTCTCTCCTGTAAAAGTTAATATGGGAAAAACATTTCTCCTTTTCACTGATGCTTTCCAATCCTTGTTCCACAAAAAACCCCAAATTTTCAAAAAACATTTGTCATTGGGACAAAAAGTGAGGTGAAATCTTCTGAAGAGGAGGACAGACAGCAAAACAAATGTCACAGGGGTGATAACCCTTCCCTATGTTTTCCAAAAAGCTTAAAAAAGATTTTTTGGCTGGAGCTAAACACGTTAAAAATGTACCAAAAATGTTCAAAATTACAAACAGATTCTACTTAACAACAAACCTACAGTCCCTGTCTTGTTTGCACCGCCTGTATACTGCTGTTCAGAGTATATAGGGCCTGGTGGCCCCACACCTTTCCTTATTTTAATTTGGGTGCGGGGTTCCCCTAATATCCATACAAGACCCAAAGGGCCTGGTAATGGACTGGGGGGTACCCATGCCGTTTGTCTCACTGATTTTCATCCATATTGCCAGGACCCGACATTACATTAAACCCGCAAGCAAGTTTTAAATGAGATTTTTTCCTTTAAAAATGACATTTTGTGCAGGGACTGTTCTAAACACGGGAAACATACGCCACTTTACAGGCATACTATAGACACACCCCAGGTACGATATTTAAAGGAATATTTCACTTTTTTTTTTTTTACTTTAAGCATCATTAAAATCACTGCTCCTGAAAAAACGGCCTTTTTTAAAAGTTTTTTTTGCATTGATACATGTCCCCTGGGGCAGGACCCGGGTCCCCAAACCCTTTTTAGGACAATACCATGCAAATTAGCCTTTAAAATGAGCACTTTTGATTTCGAACGTTCGAGTCCCATAGACGTCAATGGGGTTCTAACGTTCATGCAAATTTTCAGTCCGTTCGCAGGTTCTGGTGCGAACCAAATTCGGGGGGTGTTCGGCTCATCCCTAGTTGCAAACAAGTTTGATGGGATGAAATAACAAGTTCAACTGTTAAAATTGATGATCCTAAAGTTTCAAACACTAATGCCCCGTACACACGGTCGGACATTGATCGGACATTCCGACAACAAAATCCTCTGATTTTTTCCTACGGATGTTGGCTCAAACTTGTTTTGCCTACACACGGTCGCACAAAGTTGTCGGAATTTCCGATCGCCAAGAACGCGGTGACGTCAAGCACGTACGACGAGACTAGAAAAGGCCGGTTCAGAACCAAGCGCAGCACCCTTTGGGCTCCTTTTGCTAATCTCGTGTTAGTAAAAGTTTGGTGAGAGACGATTCGCGCTTTTTCAGACTCGTGGCTTTCAGATCGTTTTCTGCCGTTCAGTTTGTGCTTGTGGGTTTGTATCTGCTCTTCAGTGCATGCAAGCAAGTTCCGCGTGACTTTAGTCACTGTATTCTTGTTCGTTCGTTACTGGTTTTCAGGTCGCTCTTCACAGGCCTTGCTGTTCTTCAGTGCGTTCTGTTACTTCGTTCTGAGCAGCCGACCGTTTTCTAGCCATGTTTCGTATGCGTACTCCTCGTAGAGTTCGTGCTGTGTGGGGGCTTGGTGTTGGGGTCCTGACCTTGACACAAGTCCAGTCCATGAACAGGGTGGGGAGGAGTTCATGGACCAAGAATTGGTTGCGTCAGCGTGACCAGTTCTGTCATATGCCTTTGCTCCGTGAGATCCGTGAGAATAATCCTGATGATTTCAGGAACTTTCTCAGGATGACGGACCCCGTGTTTCACCGTCTGTTGTCTTCGCTGACCCCCTATATCAGCAGGCAGGATACCTGCATGAGGCAAGCCATCACTGCGGAGCAGAGGTTGGTCGCTACCTTGCGGTATTTGGCCACAGGGAGAAGTCTGCAGGACTTGAAGTTCTCGACAGGCATCTCCCCCCCAGGCTCTGGGTATCATCATCCCAGAGACCTGTTCTGCCATCATCCAGGTTCTGCAGAAGCAGTATATGAAGGTAGGATTTTTATCCTTTTATATCACATTTTATTGTATTGAATGTTTGCTAATATATTGTATTTCTTTCCTCATTCCCTAATTACCATGATTGTAATATGCTGTGAATGTCCCCTTTGTCCTCATGCATGCTGGATTTTTATGTAATTATTATTTTATGTCCTTCATACATATTTGCCCTTCAATAACCTCTCCAGCATGGTGTCCCCTGCCCTATATTCACCTCATGTAGTCACTTAACAATGTATTTTATCAGCTCCATAGTAGTGCTTTACCCCAAACACCCCCTAAAATGTTTGGAAATGTTATTTTGGATTTAAATTCAGGCAGAGGGCCAGAGGCTTTTTTTTGTGGTGTCCCCAAATTTTTGGTAACCCTCCCTCCCCCAACTGCTAAGTCAGCTGATCCCAATTCTCTATCCTCAATCATCTATCTGCTGACTTTGCCAAACCCATACACACTATACCCATCTCTTTTGTGGTCAGATTTATGGCTGAATTACCCAAAGCATGTAGTGCAAGGGCCTGCCTGTATACTTTCCAATAGTACTGTTTAAAGTTTTTGTATCCTATTATTATCTTGATAGGTAATAGCAGAATGTCCAAATGTGCTCAAATGTGTACAGTGTGTATTTATATCTTTGTATTATGACACTTCTTACCTGTCCAGTGGTCTGCCAATAGTGTAACTAAGGAGGGGCTGTTCCAAGTAATACCCTGTATTTAGGCATTCATCTCTCAATGAAGTGAAGAGGGTTACCTGTCCAAGAGTCCCCCCCCCTATAATGTTAGAAATGGCCCATGAGAGAGGGGGAGGGGGAATATGATAGGTGTACCTTATACTTTGTTGTTGTTAAATTCCCCTTAATAAATGCTATCTGGAGGTTGACCCATAATGTTTGTGTCTAATCTGCTTGCCAGGTTTATGTGAAAAAATAGTAATGTTTATTGTTTTTTCCTCAACAGTTTCCTTCCACGCCACAGGAATGGCAGACTGTGGCCTCCCACTTTGCCCAGCGGTGGGACTTTCCTAACTGCGGAGGGGCAATTGATGGGAAACACGTCCACATCGTCCCACCACCCAACTCGGGGTCGTACTATTATAATTACAAGGGGTTTAATAGTATAATGATGTTGGCGGTGGTGTCGGCTAATTACGAGTTCTTGTATGTGGACGTGGGGAAGAATGGCCGGATGTCCGATGGTGGAGTCATCGCCCAGACGGAGTTCTACAGGCGTCTCCAGAATGGCAGTTTGGACTTGCCACCTCCAGAGGACAATGTTGAAGGTCTCCCATTTGTGTTCGTTGCTGATGAAGCATTTGAATGGGGGACCACCTGATGCGGCCATTCCCGATGAGGACCCTCACCCCGGAACAGAGGGTTTTTAATTACCGGCTGGCCAGAGCCCGAAGAGTGGTGGAGAACACATTTGGAATCCTGGCCAGCCGGTTCCGACTATTTCTGACACCCATCCATATGGCGGAGTATAAACTGAACCATATTATACTGGCGTGCTGTGTTCTCCATAATTTTTTAAGAAAACATTCAGCCAACTATGCTGGCTCAGTTGGGCCTGAGGCCGGAATACCAAATACATCAACAATGACGGCACTTGAAAGCGGCCGTCCTGGCTTGCCCTCCCTGAATGCCTGTGATGTCCAGTTACGATACCTGGAGTTCTTTGCGGGTAGGGGGGCTATCAATATGCCAATCTGTGACACCTTTTTCAAATAAAAAACAACCAAAAGCTATTCTTGGTGGACATTTCCTGCTTGTGTTTGTTTAAGCTGACCCTGACAGAAATGTGTTGAGTGCAGAAAATGTCGTGATTGGGTAACCTTATAAAAAACAGTGTTGGCTGGTACTTCCTAAATGCAAAAACACTTTTCACTACAAGTGCACTTGCAACTGCACTGAACCTGCACTTGTAGTGCAAAGTGTATTTGCCCTTAGGAAATAACCCCCATTTGTGCATAAAACAGCAATTACATCACCCCAAAAGTGTTGTAGTGTTGAGACAATAATCCACACATTCTTGAGTAAGGCACTTTTTTATACCTGCACAATCACATGCGCATTTACCCAAGGTTTTTAAAACAAACCAACATGTTTTTTGTATAAAATGTTTGCATTAGCATTATGAAAAATCAAAATATCCATTTCTGATAAAACAGGCCTGTGTAAAACCAACAAGAAAGCCAAAAAACTAGAACTTACAAAGTTCACATTAGGTAAAACCTGAAGGCTATATCAGACATCAGTATTTAGGAACTGGGTTTGATATAGCGTTCAGATGGGGGGAACTCACCCCCTGGAAAAGCCAAATTTGGAAGATGCACACCAATTTACGAATGTCCACATGTGCTATCTGCCATCAGGGGGGATCAAGGGACATGTTTTGGGGGAGCAAGCCCTTCCTCAACGCTACTTTATAATTGAGGAAGGGGTTGCACCCCCAAAACGCGTCCATTGATCTCCCGTGATGGCAGATAGCACATGTTGGCACACTGTGTGCATCCTCCAAATTTGGCTTTTCGAAACATTGTAAAAATTTAAATTACATAAAACAGGTGATTTTGTGGGGTTTAAATTCGCCCCAAAACATCAATGATGTTATTATTTTTTTTAATAACATCAGTGATTTGTTGCTGGATGTTTTGCAATTGGAGATTACATCCCATGATCTCCCCTATCAGTATCTGGGCACTTTCTGATGTAAAACGTTCTCTCTCCCTCACATCACGATCACCTAAAAAGAGATAAAGAACAAAAAAAACAGGTCTCAAAAATCTGCCACCAGCCATCTCTTTTACCTGAGCCTGTGGTCGCAGACACTCACCTGTTGTGGTGCCAATCTCCACCACATCTTCTTCTTCCTCCTGCTCTTCTTCTTGGGTTGGTATTTCCCCTTCTTCCAGAGGGGGGGGGGGGGCTCTGGTCTCCTGGGATGAGGGGTGTCCGAGTCTTTTCTCCCCTATGTAAAACAAAAATGGTATACTTAGCACACAGATATTTGATGGCAGAACTATAGAAATAGGAAACATTGCTTGGAAGTGGGGTACAATTGTCTATTTTAGCCGAGTTCCAAGATGTATATTTTTTAGTGCCCTTTGTCAAGCTGCAATACTTTACCTGTTTGGTACAAGCTTCACAGATGTAACCCCCCCTATAGTATACACTGGAGCACCTGTGTGCCCCCCCTAATAAAAATGGTGTTCTGGGGTCCCACACTAGTGCTCCAGTGTCCAGATGTGAAAACAGCTGCTCAGTGTCCTCTCCTTACACACAATCTAGTTTGCATTTCATTCTAGTAACAAACCCATCTACACAAACTAATATTTGGCATCCAAGTAGGCCCAAAAAAAAAGTGTGAAAATGCATATGGCCTAAACAATGGTGTTCTAGAGGCCGAAAGAAAAATGTTTGATACGAACGAATAATGGGCCCATGAACATTAAAGTTGCCCTTTTAAACGTTACAATTACTAAAAGCATATGGAGCAGAACGAACGGAATAAAGACAGAAAGAATATGAACACAGCACAACTACTTACTTTTTTGCAGCACTCTCCGGATCTTTCGGTACTGCTCTGGCTCTCTCAACTTCAGGTCCGACCACCGCTTCCTGAGCTGATCTTTTGATCTTCGTACCCCGAAATTCCTCTCCAGACTCCGGACCACTTTACCAATGATTTTGGCCTTTCTGATGTTGGGGTTGGGGTAAGGCCCATATTTTCCATCATAGTCGGACTTCTTCATGATGTCGACCATCTCCAACATCTCCCCAAACGACATATTTGTGGCCTTAAAACGTCTCCTTCTGGATCGGGACGTGCCTGGATCCGGGCTTTCCTCCTCCTCCTCGTTGTTCGAATTATCACGCACCTGGTGTAACTCCGCCATCATGCTCTTCCCCCACTGCGCCGAACGAAAAGGGGCGGGGAATAGAATAGAAAGAACGTCAGGGGCGGGCGGAGTTACACACATGCGCAGTGTGTATAAAGCGTAACAGACGTGCGTATTACGTACGATCTGTGAGCGGAGGAAGGAGCATTGGACGCGCCGATCGTAAGAACGAAGGTAAGAGACAAACTTGGGCCTATACTGCTTCTAGATTGAGGCCTATATTGTAACAAGATTAGGAGAGTTTGGTCTGACATTAGGCTTTGTCTTGTGTTGTGTCTTGCAGTGAACATGGATATCTTAATGAGAGATACTGACTTCATGTCACTATTCATTGATATGCTAAGGGAGCTGCCCTGTCTGTGGGAGATTACCCACCCCCATTTCAAAAACCAAGCAAAGAGGAAGGCAGCACTGGAGCAATTGTGTGAAATTGTGAAGCAGGTGATCCCCACGGCAGACATCACCTATTTAAAGATTTTCATTGGTGGCCTGAGGAGCACATATCTGAGGGAGCGCAAGAAAGTCCTGGATTCACAGAGATCTGGAGCAGCAGATGACATCTATGTCCCCAGGATGTTGTACTACGACAGGCTGCACTTTCTGGCAGGCCAGACTGAACCCAGGCCATCCCTCTCAAGTCTTCCTTCCACGCTTCCTTCCCCCCGGGCTGAGGCTTCTGACGCCCAACCTGAGCCTTCCAGGCCATATGTGGAGGAGCCCAGATTGAGCCAGGTATAGCATTCCTCTAAATATTGCTGGTTGTCCAATCAATGATGTTAACTAGATGTTAGTTGGGAGTACTAATTTATGATTGTGATTGATGATGCCAAAACTAAAACCTTGTCCCTTTTTCATACACAGGGAAGTCTCAGCCAGGAGGTGGCTGATCTGCAGGTCCCTCCACCCACCCTGAAAACAGAAAGTGGCAGCAGGAGGAGTAGCCTAGAGGAGGCGGCTATCAGATTCTTTTGGAGGGCTACAGAGGTCCTGGGAGCACCACAGACCAGGGAGGAGAATATTGCTGCATTCATTGCCTATAAAATGCAGAGGATGGAGGAGGGCCAACAAGCCATGTGTCAGGCCCTCATATCAGAGGCTCTGGAGAAAGGTGTGAGGGGCCAACTTACACCTCACACACAGCTTTGGGATGGTCCTTCTCCTCCTCCTCCCTCTCCTCCAGGTCCTCCCAGTCCTCCTCCAGGTCCTCCCAGTCCTCCTCCAGGTCCTCCCAGTCCTCCTCCTCCTCCAGGTCCTACTCCTCCTCCTCCTCCAGGTCCTACTCCTCCTCCTGCCACATCTCCTACTGCACAGCCACAGCCCGGAAGGAAGTGTGAAAGGAAGACCAGAGAGTGATTGCCCTGGATCCAGTCTGGTCGGCCAAAAGATGCAGCCTCTTGTGGTACCACAGCCTGGGGACACTGATGTCATCTGCTGCTATCCAAGTCTCTGTGAATCCCGGACCAGACTGCCCTCCCTTATATATGGACTCCTCAGGCCACCAATTTTGAGGTTTAAGAATTGATGTCTGCCGTGGGGGTCCCAGGCTTCGCTAATTTCTCTTGTTGATCCAGTGTTGCCTTCCTCTTTGCTTGGTTCTGATACCTTAATAAAGGATTTTTGTTTTGAATTATACTCTCCTATGTGTTTTACTTCAAAAATGATGGTTTGTTTGTGAGGATTCAGGTACATTTCTAATATACAATGTGAAATGAACAAGGGACACCAACAACAAAAAATCTCCTGGAGATTAAATAATAAAAGATATCAATGGTGTTGGGGTAACTTGCCACACAAAACACACCCAAAAATATTCTGGAGTAAAAATAAAAATAACATTGAACAAAGATCAGCCTTGGAAAAAATACAAACATTAAAGAAAAAAAAAGGCTTAAAAACCAAAAAAAAATCCAAAAAAAATATAAAACTGTCAGATGTGACAACTAATAACAATATATTGAGGGAATCCCACTAAAAAAACACAAATAAAAGTTTGTGAGAAGCGTGTGTGAATATGAGCAGCAAAACTACTTAATTCTTGTCACATTATAAAGAAGAAGAGAGTGCGCTGTATTAAACCATTTTTTACATTGCAGCGTGACGAAAGTGCTGTATCCATTGCGAACGCTAAGTTTACCAGAACGAGCTGTCCCGTGTCGGAATTTCTTCTGAGCATGCGTGGCACTTTGTGCGTCGGAACAGGCCACACACGGTCGGAATTGACGCGATCGGATTTTGTTGTCGGAAAATTTTATCTCCTGCTGTCCAACTTTGTGTGTCGGAAAATCCGATGGAAAATGTCCGATGGCGCCCACACACGGTCGGAATTTCCGACAACACGCTCCGATCGGACATTTTCCATCGGAAAATCCGACCGTGTGTACGGGGCATTAGGCTTCATGTACACTGCTGCTGGTAAACGGACGTTTAGGAGCCGTTGGGAGTTTTTTCTTCAACTGCCCCTGAACTCTCCTCTATGTTATCTTATCTGTCCATGTACACAGAGTCGTTTACAGTCGTTTCTAGGCAGTTGAGTTTACAGGCATTTTATGCTATCTGCCAATAGAAAATAACCAAAAAGTGCATTCTATGCATCCAAAATTATAGAAAATTTACCAAATTCTATCATTACTCAACCAAAAAAAATGTCAAAGCAATAACTCCAAGGCCAATAATAAATAACACATTATCTCCTCCGATTCTGCAACGAAAATGGAATGAAAAGCGATAAATGAAAACCGTGAAAAGAAAAGTGTGAATCAACACTCACCAAACTTCTACTAACATGAAATTAGCAGAAGAAGCCCAAAGGGTGGCGCTAAAGAACTGAAAAACCACGTAGTACATCTAGTACGTCAACGTCACTATGTTTGTAATTGTTGGCCAACATTTGTGCGACCGTGTGTATGCAAGACAAGTTTGAGCCAACACCCTTCAGACAAAATTCCACGGTTTTGTTTTTAGAAAGTCCAATCGTGTGTACGAGGCTTTAAACCTGCAGTGAGAAAAAATATTTCACAAATGATGTAACCCAGAACATGTATATCAAATAAGTAACTATGCATTCTGATATCTATAAACAAGGACTTGGTTTTACTTTGCTTCTATGTGGCTGTTATGTTGTAACTAGTCATTTCTGCCACTCTTATATTGTGACTGATGGAGAAAATAATCAGTTAATTCACAAACAGAAAATGCATGCTATTGGATTTGGATGTGAAAGATTTAGTTAACCACTTAAGGACTGAGCCTCTTTTTGAGATGTGTTGTTTACAAGTTAAAAACAGTTTTTTTGCTAGATAATTACTTAGAACCCCCAAACATTATACATTTTTCTCTAACACCCTAGAGAATAAAATGGCAGTCATTGCAATACTTTCTGTCACATCGTATTTGCATAGCGGTCTTACAAGCGCACTTTTTTTGGAAAAAATACACTTTTTTGAATTAAAAAATAAGACAACAATAAAGTTAGCCCAATTTTTTTTTATATTGTGAAAGATAATGTTAAGCCGAGTAAATTGATACCCAACATGTCACGCTTCAAAATTGTGCCCACTCTTAGAATGGCGACAAAATTTTACCCTTAAAAGTCTCCATAGGCGGCATTTAAAAAATTCTACAGGTTGCATGTTTTAAGTTACAGAGGAGGTCTAGGGCTAGAATTGTTGCTCTCACTCTACCGATCAAGGCAATACCTCACAAGTTTGAACACCGTTTTCATATGCAAGCGCTAATCATGTATGGAAAAACAGAAAAAAGTTGCGCTCAGGAAAAAATAAAAAAAATTATAATAAAAAACAGAGCAGCCTGCACCAAGATCTAGTCTCCAAATCTCATCATAGAAAATAATACAAAAAAGATGCGGCGCTAAACCATGATTGAACAAACTACAAAATGAGTTAATATAAATGACCACAAGGATATATGTGAGATCAAAAAATATTGTAAAGTGAATATGAATAAAATCACACACTGGTATCCAAAATTTAGTGTTAATAAAAACAAATTAATATAGGATGAAAACATATATACGTGAATAAAATTGAATAATTAAAGTCCACAAACAGCCAAAAAAGGAAAATCCGTGATAAAAAAGGAAAAGTGCCAAAAAGTGCCAAAAAAGATGAAGATGCAGATGAGAAAATCTTCTATGGTTCCTCACACCCAAGGTGGAATATCAGATATGCTTACCAGATCCTGATGACTGCTATTACAGCAGTCATAGACGGCACAGGGAATTTGGGGCTCCCCACAACCTCAGCATAAGGTACCCGTAAGCGACAGATGATATCTCAAGATTAAAAAACAAGAGGACAATCCATAGCGTGATACAGTCTCCACAATTGATTTATTAAAAAGAATAACACTTACAAAGCATCGGTGAAATGAACAGCATGAACCGTGCAATCAAGAATCACTGTCTCCGTCTACTGCCTCCGCTTCCTAAGTTCGTATACAGCCCTACACGAGAACAGACGTGGTGACGTCGTAGGAGCCTACGACGTCACCACGTCTGTTCTCGTGTAGGGCTGTATACGAACTTAGGAAGCGGAGGCAGTAGACGGAGACAGTGATTCTTGATTGCACGGTTCATGCTGTTCATTTCACCGATGCTTTGTAAGTGTTATTCTTTTTAATAAATCAATTGTGGAGACTGTATCACGCTATGGATTGTCCTCTTGTTTTTTAATCTTGAGATATCATCTGTCGCTTACGGGTACCTTATGCTGAGGTTGTGGGGAGCCCCAAATTCCCTGTGCCGTCTATGACTGCTGTAATAGCAGTCATCGGGATCTGGTAAGCATATCTGATATTCCACCTTGGGTGTGAGGAACCATAGAAGATTTTCTCATCTGCATCTTCATCTTTTTTGGCACTTTTTGGCACTTTTCCTTTTTTATCACGGATTTTCCTTTTTTGGCTGTTTGTGGACATTAATTATTCAATTTTATTCACGTATATATGTTTTCATCCTATATTAATTTGTTTTTATTAACACTAAATTTTGGATACCAGTGTGTGATTTTATTCATATTCACTTTACAATATTTTTTGATCTCACATATATCCTTGTGGTCATTTATATTAACTCATTTTGTAGTTTGTTCAATCATGGTTTAGCGCCGCATCTTTTTTGTATTATTTGCTAATCATGTATGCGTTCGCTTCTGCATGTGAGCTCGGCGTGACGGGGCACGTTTACATTTTTTTTTTTCTTAATTATTCTACCTTTTATTTTTTTATTTTTACACTGTTGTTAAAAACAAAATTGTGTCACTTTTATTCCTATTACAAGGAATGTAAATATCCCTTGAAAAAGTCAAAAAGACCTTGGTTGTTATGGAGAAGGGTGGGGGCCATCTTCCCCCACTCATCTCCATAGGTGGGTGAAGATCCGACCGCCTCCGCCGCTGCCAACGGCTCCGGTAAGCGGCGGAGGACACCGGAGTGCGGTGGGAAGGGGGGCCCCTCTCCTGCCGCCGATAAAAATGATTTTGCAGTGAATCCGCCACAGAGACCACTCTTATCGGAAAGCAGACCGCCAGCCAAAGAAGAGGTTACTGGGGTTATGGAAGCTAGCTGCTGCCATAACAACGATATTCCTCTTCAAACTTAGGATGTATATTGGCATGTGGCGGTCCGTAAGTGGTTAAAGGATATGCTCACCTTTAGTAACATGCTACGTGTTACACCAAAATTTAGGGTATAACATGAAACAGGTTACTAACTGAGCAGCTCCAGAATCCCCATTGTGACAGTGGGACAGAGGTCCTCTCCCCGCACACCCTGTCTCCGCCCACCCAGCTGCGCCATTCAGAGTTCTGTGAATGGGAGAAATACAACTACCATTAGCCATTGTAGCTGACGACTTGTAGTTGTCAATAAACTACCACTGGTTAGTGCTCTTCGTAGTTCATTGATCCTACTTGCAACTTAGCAAGTGCCTGCCCATACTAGGTACAGACAGACAGCCACACTCACAGTCTGTAGGAACCTGTTGATTGCGGGTGCAATGCTTTAGATGCTGCTAATAAAAAAAAATATAAATGTGCATTTTTGTACCTCCAAAAAGATGTGCATTTATATTTTTTTTTAATAAGGTGAACTTATCCTTAAAACTGGCATAACTAAATTCCAAACAAGGGTGGTGGTGTTTTCACAGAAAAACCATTAAAAAAATGAAATAAAACAGTCTATTTGGCACCCACTATTATTTGGCCTACTAAGCAAATTTCCTAGTGGCTGGCTTTCCTAGTACTTATCTTACACCATTTATGTATTAAAGTATAACTAAAGGCAAAACTTTTTTCATTCATTTTGGATAAAGTGGAGATGGATTAGAACTCTTGTCAGTTTTTATTGCTGTCTGTGCCCCCATTAGGGAGATCTCCCCTCTCTATTTGTCCTGTTTACCATTGCCATTGAAAGTGAAAGTAAAATCCCAAATTTTGGGTTGTCCTCAGAAAAGTAATAGAGGGGAAATCTTCCAATGGGGATGGTTGCACTGATGGCCTAGGGGTCCCCAAGAGAATTTCTTAATTTGCAGGTATTTCCACTCACTTCCTGTTTTGGCTATGGGACAGGAAGTGAAGCTAAATCTCTCCAATAGAGCACAGATGGCAAAAAATAACCCAACAGGGGCTAAAATCTTCCCTTACGCTATCCAAAATGAAAAAAAAAAGTTTTGGCTATAGTTCTACTTTAAGCTTGAAATTTCGCATGGTCTCTTGCAATCTTTACAAAAACACCCATTTAAGGATGAATATCCCAAAAACATCTGAAACAATTGAGAGAAAGCAAAAAATATCACTACATACATATTTAGCATTGTGGCTGTTTCCAGCAACTGTATTTGTTTTTTTAAGACTCTACGTTTATTATTTTAGTTGTGTGTTCTTGCATGAACTCTCTTCTAATAACACACCACCCTGACTCACCAGGCAAATTGGAAACATATGAACCCACTGATTTGCTTATTCTAGACCTGTGATGGCGAACCTTGGCACCCAAGATGTTTTGGAGCTACATTTCCCATGATGCTCAACTACACTTCAGACTGCATGAGCATGGTGGGAAATATAGTTCCAAAACATCTGGGGTGCCAAGGTTCACCATCACTGTTTTAGACTGTAAGCAAGCAGCAATGGTTTGTGTTTCAAGGGGAAGGGACCAAAATACGGCTTCCTGATTTATATCATATTGTTGAAATAATATCAATTCTGACTAGTAACTTAGGCCCCATACATATTTGTATTTTTGGTACAACTGCATGCATGAAAAAGTGCACATTAGGTGCTTGATAAGAACTGAGCCAATATAGATGAAAGGTAGATGCAAGGATGACACTGCACGCTAGATGGAGGGAACTTTAGGTCCTCAGGCAGTGTGCCCCTGTTGTTGCCCCTCTTAAAGTGCCGCCTGGAACCCATGGTCCCACTGGGTCTCATGGAAGGCCGGCTCTGTCCTAAGTGAAACAATAGGAGAGCAAATTGTGATTTAGAAGATCCACTATCATGGCTAGGATGCTTGCAGAATGAGACAGACTGGTTTGCATTAGCTATAAGTAACAAAAATGATATTTCACATTTTTTGACATCCGTGCTGTGTCATATTTCTCAGTTATGACCAGGCTAAGCTGCAAAGAAATTGCAGGATGCTTACTGTGTGAGCTGAAATATGAGATTTCCCTGGCATTAATAAATGGGGTGCACAACTATTTTTATGTCTTTTAAATGCCCCACATAAATTCTACATAATATGTATGTGTTTTTAGAAAATGAATTATTTAAACGACCACTGATAGAGATCTAGTTTCAATCTGGTAAGTCAAACATTAATTTATTTTATTTCTTGGCAGATGCACAAGTCACAGAACAATGTTATTTTTCATTAAAATGTCAGTTATTTTAAAAGATTAATTTATGAGAGGGTGTAAATCACCTACAATAGTATCTGAAAAGGTGAAGACTAGATAGATAGATAGATAGATAGATAGATAGATAGATAGATAGATAGATAGATAGATAGATAGATAGATAGATAGATAGATAGATAGATAGATAGATAGTCAGTCAAGTGGTTTTCAGTACTGAGAATTTATCCAGGCTTAGGCAGAGATAGAGGGGTTGATTTACTAAAGGCAAATAGGCTATTCACTTTGCAAGTTGAACTTTTCAAGTGAATTTTCCTTAGTGAATTGTAATTGTGGTGACTTTTCATGTTGCAAAGAATACTCAGTCATGCACAGAACATTAAAAAAACAGCAATTTTGTTTGCACATGACTGGATGATGGAAGTTAGCAGAGCTTCACCTCATTGACTAAATTCCCTTGCAAAGTGCAATTTGCTATGAAAAATTAATAGTCTTTTTTTCCTTAAGTAAATTCAATAGATAGGACAATAGACAGGTAGATAGATAATATAGAACATCAACAACAAAACAAAACAAAAAAAAGTCCTAAAAGTCCTAAAAGGTGTATCTGAGCAATAATGCAATGAAATCCGGTAAGGTGTATCACATAAAACTAAACTAAAAGTAAACTGTTTCCCAGGAGTAATCAGCATCCAAAAAAATCAGGTAACTCAGAGAGATGATCAGTTCCAAAGTGAAAAATATAAATCAGAGTGGATAACCCGAAGAGGCAAGGAAGATAAGGACAGGTGAAAGAGTCCAAATTAAAGATGTAAGATGGTAAAGATGTCTTTCTGCAATCCTCCCCCAGTAGTGTTAGCCTCTCACCTTATAGATAGACCCCAACGGGTCTAATGGGGCAACAGTGAACAAACAACCTGTTGTTGAAGCTTTCCTCACAGCTTTCAAGGGATCACTGCAACTTTTGTCTGGTCTCCACAATCTTTTCCTAGAAGAAAGTTTTCTCCCAATCCTATAGGTGGGGCAACAGTAAACGACCAGCTTGTTGTTGAAACTTTCCTCACAAGGTCCAAGGGATTGCTGTAACTTTTTCTCCGGTCTCACGGTCCTTTCCTAGAAAAAAGTTTCTCCCAATCTGCAAGATAGAAGATAGAAAAAGAAGGCTCTCCATAGTGTAGTAGGTTTAAAGGTTCAAAAGTAATTTACTTAAAAAAAATCTAAAACTTCTTTACAATAAAAATGGCAACAGCAGGCCAGGCAGCAAAAAAAAAGTGTCAAACAAATGCCAGAAGTGATGTCACCAAGCTCCTCCTGACTAGTTGCGTCACAACACACGTGACTTCATCAAGTGTGTTGTGATGCAACTAGTCAGGAGGAGCTTTTTTTTTTTCAGGATTGGTATAGATGTAGAGTACAAAAGGAAATCACAAGAATTGTCTGTAATGTCCAATTATCTCTACTGAAGCAATCAGAAAATAGTCTGTTAGCATGACTTTCATGTTCTCTGCAATAATAGACAGCTATAGATGTTAAAGAAGTAGGGTTGAAGCAGCAGTAAATAGAGCCAAGACACTTTATGTTCAAGTCTCATTGTTTTTTTTTTTCAATAATAAGATTTATTTCAGTTATAGTAAAATTGATATCAACCTTTTCTGTGTTTCTACATTTCTACTTACATTTTTTTAAGGGTGATGTGATTGTGTCATTTTGTAAAGTCAAGTCATCTTATGCAATGATTTTGCACATTTTAGTACCTACTCTTTTAAATGGAATTAAAATATATAAGTGAAATTTTGTAACGCATTTGTTTTAAACTGTCATTGACTTCATAAATCAATCACTTGTCAGCTGATAAATCAAACTTTTTTCATGCTATCATGCTAAGGAATTGCTATATGTAATAAGTCATATATATATATTAGCTTAGTATGCTTATTCTTAGCTTAGTATGTTCTATCGGGTTGAGGTCAGGACTCTGTGCAGGCCAGTCAAGTTCCTCCACCCCAAACTTTCTCATCCATGTCTTTATGGACCTTATTTGTGCACTGGTGTGTAGTCATGTTGGAACAGGAAAGGGCCATCCCCAAACTGTTCTCACAAAGTTGGGAGCATGGAACTGTCCAAAATGCCTTGGTATGCTTATACCTTAAGAGTTCCCTTCACTGGAACTAAGAGGCCAAGCCCAACCCCTGAAAAACAATCCCACACCATAATCCCCCCTCCACCAAATGATTTGGACCAGTGCACAAAGCAAGGTCCATAAAGACATGGATGAGCGAGTTTGGGATGGAGGAACTTGACTGGCCTGCACAGAGTCCTGACCTCAACCTGAACATCTTTGGAATGAATTAGAGTGGAGACTGTGAGCCAGGCCTTCTTGTCCACATCAGTGCCTGACCTCACAAATGTGCTTCTGGAAGAATGGTCAAACATTCCTATAGACACACTCCCAAACCTTGTGGACGCGCTTCCCAGAAGAGTTGAAGCTGTTAAGGCTGCAAAGGGTGGGAAAACGCAATATTGAACCCTATGGACTAAGACTGGGATGCCATTAAAGTTCATGTGAGTGTAGGGCAGGCATCCCAATACTTTTGACAAAATAGTGTATATTTCTCTCTATGCTGCCAAACAAGCCTACTTTGTCACCCTCAATAATACTCTCCTCCAGTCCTCATAGTCTCTTCTCTACTTTACTCTACTCTCTCCACCACCATCTCCACCCAATAACTCGCTCTCTGCTCACGAGATTGACAATCACTTTAAAAACAAGATTGATGCAATTCGTGGGGACATCTCCACTGCACAGGCATCTAACCCACTTAACATACCCTGTACAAATGCACTTTCAACACTCCTCCTTTGACCTTGCTACTACCGTAGAAGACTCTAAAATTTTCTCAGAAGCCCGCCTTACCACCTGTCCCCTTGATCCTGTTTCTTCACATCTACTACGGTCACCCTCTTCTTCTATCTTATGCTCCCTCACTCACATCTTTAATCTCTCCCTCTCTACTGGCATCTTCCCCTCCCCGCTAAAATATGCCCTGATCATCCCCATAATTAAAAAGCCCTCACTGGACCCCACCAGCCTGAACAACCTAAGACCCATCTCCTTGCTCCCGTTTGCATCAAAACTTTCTGCATGCTTAGTCTACAACCGTCTTAGCTCCTACCTCACTGACAACAACCTTATTGGCCCCTTTACAGCCTGGCTTTCGCTTACTACACTCCACTTGAACTGCCCTACTGAAACTCACTAATCTACTAACTGCTAAAACCAATGGCCACTACTCCATACTCATACTACTCGACCTCTCTGCAGCCTTTGATACTCTTGACCATCCCTTCCTCAAAAAAAAACTCCACTTTCTTGACCTTCAAGTCTTTGCTCTCTCCTGATTCTCCTCCTACCTATCACATCACTCCTTCAGTGTTACCTATAACTCTGTTTTCTCCTCTCCACTTCCTCTTTCTGTAGGGGTACCTCAAGTTCCTGTCCTCGGGCTCCCTCTCTTCTCAATTTCTACCTCCTCCCTTGGTCAGTTAATAAACTCCCATGGCTTCCAGTGCCACCTCTATGCTGAAGACACACAAATCTATCTTTCTATTCCTCACCTCACTCCTTCAATCTTCTCTTGCATTACTAACTTACTAACTGACATATCAGCATGGATGTCACACCACTTCCTCAAACTCAAACTTTTTAAAACTGAGCTCATAATTTTTTCTCCAGCCTGTGCCCCTCCCTGACTTCTCCATCAAGATCAATAATACAACCATCAGTCCCTTCCTTCATGCCAGGTTGCTAAATGTAATCCTGGACTCTGACTTGTCCTTTCAGTCCTAAATTCAATCCCTGTCCAAATTTTGCAGACTTCACCTCTGAAACATGTTCAAAATATGCCTCATTCTAACTGTTGACACCACTAAGCAACTTATCCACTCCCTTGTCTCTCGCCTTGACTATTGTAACTCCCTCCTCATTGGCCTTCCTCTCCACAAGCTATCCCCTCTTCAGTCTATCATGACTCTGCCAGAATCATCCACCTTACCAACCGTTCAGTGTCTGCCACTCCTCTCTGCCAATCCCTCCACTGGCTTCCCATTGCCCAATGAATAAAATTCAAACACTAACAATAACATACACAGCCATTTACAATTCTGCCCTGAGCTACATCAGCAATCTTATCTTCAAATATCACCCAAACCGTCCTCTCCGCTCCTCCCAAGACCTACTGCTTTCTAGCTCCCTTGTCTCCTCCTCCTCCCATGCTCATCTCCAGGACTTCTCCAGAGCCTCTCCCATCCTCTGGAACTCTCTACCCCAATCTGTCGGTTATCTCCTACTTTGTCCACTTTTAGGCGATCTCTGAAAACTTATCTCCTCAGGGAGGCCTATCCTGTTTTCAACTAACAATCAAATCTTCTACTTCCCACATAAATTCATCTCTCACAGTTACTACCTTTTGTTTCACCAGCCCCTCCCTCTTAGATAGTAAGCTCGCAGGAGCAGGGCCTTTCTAACCGTCTTGTATTGAATTGTATCGTTGCTATATTGTCTCCCTTTATATTGTAAAGCACTGCTCAAACTGTTGGTGCTATATAAATCCTGTATAATAATAATAATTTCAGGGCTTGATACACTGGGGATCCATATGGGTAAACCATCTTAATCTACAATGCATGTCAACCTGTATGTGTAAATTATACCTTCTGGATGTGCAACACCCACATGTATTTTAAGGCACTGACTTGCCAACTAGACTTTCAAAATAATAAACATTATTTCCAGTTTTACATGTATTCTTTTATATTGTAATGTATTTCATTAAGCTGCATATTTTTTCCTATACAGAATGACAGAGGGGGATCCCAGTGAAAATGGTTAATGTGATTTATTTCTTTACACTAGGCATACATTCATGGAACTAAAGCACCCTTGAGCATATTTAATAACAGTACGAAGGGCAGAAGTGTAAAAGAACACTTTGTAACCACTCAGGATTAGCCTTTCTTTGTTTGCGAATTTTGTGACAGATTAATTTTTGATTATGTATTGATAATTGTAAATATCTCTAGGAGATAAGATTATTAAGTCAACATTTATAGACTGCAAAGTAGGAAAACTCTCCAAATTTGCAAAAGACTATAATTATTGTCAGGGCTTTTTTTCTCAGAGAATAGGTGCTGGAGCTCCCCCTTGAAGTCACCCCTTGTCTCCACCCCTACCCAAGCACCATCCCTTGGTTCCTCCCCCTAATCACCTCCCAGTGCTGCCCCTTTTAGAGGATACAGAACCAAGTATCATTTTGTGGTGCTAAGTAATTTGTATGGAAATAGTTAATGATAAGCTGTAAAATATATCCCCTGCAACCAGAAACAATACACCCCCTTTCAACAATAGTTCCCCCTAGCAACAATAGACCCCCCAAAACAAAATACCCCTCCTCCAGCAACAATAGATCCATCCCCCCTCCCTCAACAGTAGACCCCTCCCAGCAAAAATTGACCCCCTTCTCCCACAGCAACAATAGATCCTCTAGCAGCCAGAACTGCATTCCCCTGCATTCCCGCTGAAGCTCTGATTTATATAAACAAAAAACACAGGGGACAGGAAGTGAGAGTAAACCTCCCAAAAACAGACAACAGTTAAAATAACAATGGCAGCCTCCATGTTTCTCTGATTGGCAGGTTTCTTTTAACTCAGCTGTGACAGAATAAATATTGTGCACTTGACTCAGTTTTGCGAGTCACTTTAATAATAGGAATGAAAGGAATATCAACAGAAGTTAAAGCAGAAATAGAAAATCTTTTTACTAGCTTTTCTATTCAGCATTATACTATGTTTTACAATAAATAAACTTTGAGTGACCAAGCTGTAAGGAATCTGATTGTAAAGCTTCCCTTTAACTCTCTTCTCAGAATCTCAATTATTTTCCAATTATAGATCACAAATATTTTGTCATTTCTGTAGGCAGATCTATAAGGATATGAGCCCAGAGAATGGCATGCAAAGAGAACAATATGGTAATAAATAGATAAGTGAAATGTCTTGAAAAATCCTGCTAATGTGAATGCAAACTCCCTTGATAATTTTGTTTTTAAAAACAAATGTAAAATATTCAGTATATTGTGAGAACTAGCTTTCAAGGCACAGTCCACATGCCACTTTACATTTTAAAGTAGAACTATAGGAAAAACGTTTTTTTTTTTTGGATAGCATAAAGCTTCGTACACATGATCGGATTTTCCGCAGACAAAGCACTCCAAAGACATACTGGTAGGTTAATTGGCTTCTGTCCAAAAATTGGCCCTAGTATATGAATATGAGTTGGGGACCTTGGATTGTGGGCTCCTTGAGGGTAGGGACTGATGTGAGTGTGTACTCACTCAGGTTGAACTGGATGGACTGGGGTCTTTATTCACCCTTGCTAACTATCTAACTATGTAACTATGTAACTATGTAATCAAAGTGTCAGACTTTTGTCCGAAGGGCGCGTGCCGTGAACTTGTCTTGCATACAAACGGTACACAATTGTTGGCCAACAAATACGAATGTAGTGACGTACTACGTACGTACTACGAGCCAATAAAGAGGAAGTTCAATTGTCAGGCACTGCCCTTTGGGCTCATTCTACTAATTTTATGTTAGTAGAAGTATAGTGAGTGTTGATTCGCGCTTTTCATTTCGCACTTTTCAGTTAGTTTCTGAATGGCTGTTTGTCAACTAGCCATGTTGTGGAATCGGAGAAGATAACGTGTTATTTATTATTGGCCTTGGAGTTATTGCTTTCACCCAAGTCCAGTCCAGGAACAGGAGTAGGAGGATTTCTTGGACCAAAAATTGGTTGCTTTATTAATCGTGACCAATTATGTCATATGCCTTTGCTGCGGGAGCTCCAGGAGAATAATCTGGATAATTTTCGGAATTATCTCCAGGTGACGGACCCCTACTTTCACCAACTCTTGGCATTGTTGACCCCCTATATTAAGAAGCAGGACACATGCATGGGGCTTTTATTTGGTTGAATAATGATTTGATTTGGTATATTTTCTATATTTTTGGATGCATAGAATGCTCTTTTTGGTTAAGTTCTATTGGCAGCATATGTAATTTTGTTTTTCTTTTTTTAAAAAAAATGTGTAGGAAAATACTTGGCTATGTGTTTTACTTCAAATGACAGTTTGGAGTAGAGTGGGCAGTTAGATTTAAAAAAATACAGTGTAAAATTAACAAGGGACACCAACAGAGTGTATCTTTGATCTTAAAAACTACAGGATAATGGTGTTGTGGTAACTTGCCCCCCCCCCCAAAAAAAAAACAAGCATAATAATAATATTCTTGATATCACTAGAAAATAAAAGCCTTTTAAAATACCCTTGGCCGAACTCCATCAGTATGTCGAGATTTCCTTATTTGCCGTGACACGAATGTTAATTCTCCATTACGAACGCTAGTCTACAAGAACGATCACTTCCAGCTCGTTCTTGCTTCCGAGCATGCGGGTTTGTACTTTTGTATGACGGACTTGTGTACACATGATAGGAAAATCCAACAACAGACCGTTGTCTGCGGAAAATTTATAATCCTGCCATCCAACATTTGTCCGTGGAAAATCTGACAATTGTCCGATGGAGCGTACAAACGGTCAGATTTTAAGCCAACAGTCTGTCAACACACAATTCCCATCTGAAAATCTGATCGTGTGTACGAGGCTTAAGGGAGGCTTATAACCCCTGTCAAGTTTTTTTTCACATCTGTGTCCCATTGCAAAGATTTCCCATCACTTCCTGTCCCATAGCCAAACTAGAAGTGAGAGGAAATCCTTGTAAATTAAGGGAATTCCTTGGGGACCCCCAGGTCACCAGAACTAGTATCACCATTGGAAAATTTTCCCTCTATTACTTTTCTCAGGACAGCCCAAAATTGGGGACTTTCTTTCACTTTCAATGATAATGGTAAACAGGACAAACAGAGAGAGTGAATCTCCTTAAGGGGGGCACAGACAGCAATACAAATTAGCAGATGTTCTAATCCCTCTCCACTCAAAACTAAAAAAAAGGCCTTGCCTTTAGTTAAACTTTAAGGGCTTTTTTGCCCACGTTTATTTAAAAAAAAGTTATTTTACAATGTTTTTTTCCCCCACACAGGGGTTTTCACCATGACACAGGACACAACGCACAGTTTTCAGCTTCCTGACTATATATGTTTGGTCAGACCTACAGTTTGTTCATTTAACAAACTATGACTTGGGTTGAATAGGCTCCCTGCCTTTTTACATCTTTTACGCCACTTTCCTTGAGCCCTTTAAGTGGGCTTTAATACCTAGGAAGCACAGTGACTTCTCTATCATGTAACTGCTGTCATTGGCTTCACAGTGGTCACATAATTGGGAACCCAACCCCCTTTTTCAATCATATGCCATGACTGAGAGCTGTGAGTGACAGCTCTGTCACTGTGCTGGGAGTGCCCAGTGAGCACACTCTCAGGTACACAACCTCAGGCGGTGGTATAGAACCCCAGAAATACTAGGGAAATATCAAATAGGACAAACAACGGAGTGTTGGCAGGGCTGTAAACAAATGGGAATCATGGCCCATATATGGTGGGGGTGCCCTAAAATTAGAACGTACTGGAAGGAAATACTTAGTTATATAAAGGAAATTACTAATATAGATATACCTGAGGAGCCATGGACATGTCTATTTCATGGGGTAGATATCACGACAAAAGAATATAGAAACTCAATGATTGTGCATATGATGAACGCTGCAAAAAGCTTAATACCGAAGAAATGGAAGGAAGTAGAGATTTCAAAAATTAGAGAGTGGTTTGATAAAATAGAAGAGATATATAACATGGAATTTCTAAGACAGATCCATGAGGATACTAGAGAGGGAGTCATTAAGAGATGGGAAAAGTGGAAAAAGTTTAAATTAACAAACAAATACAATGAGATTAAGATTACCTAGAGAAGAGGAGAAAGAAGGGTCTGAGAATGGGGTGGAAGGGGGTGGGGAGGAAGGAGGGTAAGGGTAGATAAAGGTATGGAAACAAAATTTGTTAATGTATATCCCTATTGAGTTAGGAACATGTTTTTACCTTCTTGTGTATAATAAATTTTGATAAAATAAAGAATAAAAAAAAAAAACAACCTCAGGCCACCGTGGATGCATATGTGCAACAGCTGGGTGTTAAAGCCCACCCTATTTGCTGCTGTATATATGCATTACAAAATAGGCAAGAGGTTAAACACCTTTTCTCACTGTACATGTCATTGATCCACTCACTCTCCTCAAACAGCCTGTCTAGTTAAAGCGCCTGTCTCCCAGGCCTGGATGCACACTCCCTGCATGTCTGGCAACACCCTCACTGCATCCTGCAGGGCAGAACTCTTCTGGGGAAGGGAGGGAATCAGTGGCCACACTGATTCCCTTGAAATAACACCCATCTGGCAATCAATCTCACAACTGTTCAAGCACCCTTTCATTGCTGAGTCAGTCATTAGCTGTAGCACTAGTCTGTCACAATATTTTTAACCACTTCAATACAGGGCACTTATACACCTTCCTGCCCAGACCAATATTCAGCTTTCAGCGCTGTCCTATTTTGAATGACAATTGCGTGGTCATGCGACGCTGTACCCAAACAAAATAGTTTTTTCCCCACAAATATAGCTTTCTTTTGGTGGTATTTGATCACCTCTGTGGTCTTTATTTTTTGCACTACAAATAAAAAAAGAGAACGAAAATTAAAAAAAAATAGTTTTTCTTTGTTTCTGTAAGTATTCTCTAAGTAAGTTTTTACCTTCACTGATGGACACTGATGAGGCTGCACTGATGAGCACTGATGAGACAGTACTGATTGGCACTGATAAGGTGGCACTGATGAGGTGGCACTTATATGCGGCACTGATAGGCCGCACTGAAAAGGAGCACTGATGGGCTCTGATAGGTGGCACTAATGAGCACTCATAGGTGGCACTGATGAGCACTCATAGATGTTTGTGCAGTTTTTATTATTTTTCAGTGTATGCATGTTTCTTGCCATTCTGAAACTGTTTTTCATTATTGTTTCTAATTTTGCATTAGTTTAGTAAGCTGAAAGTTTTTTTATTTTTAAATACGATTGTACCCTGCAGAGGCTCTATAACTATTACAGTTACCACAGACTGGTCAATGGCTACTTTGTGCAGCACAGCAGCAAATATTTACATTTTGTGGAGCTGTGAGACATGGCAGGGGTAGCTAATTAGGGAAGTATTTCACCTACTAAGGCCATTAGATATGGTGGAAAGACTCTCATCCACAGTGAACATCTGACATTAATGCACCAAGGAAAGAAAGAACATCAACTTAGTGCATTGAGTTACTATTGTTACTTTTTGGCACCCACTGCTGTCTCTGAGCCTATGAGGAGGGAGAGAGTGGAGAGCCACTGCTCTAGTGCACAGTGTTGGATTGGGATCGGCTTATCTAAGTATAAGGGGAGGGGGGATTTACCTTAATGAAGAGAATGCATTAAGGTAAAAAAAAAACCTTCAGCCTGTGGAACCACATTAAGCAATACCTTGTGCTGCACCCCCATGGTTGGTAAAGCTGGCCACACACAATGCAATCCTATTGTACAATTTCTGGACAAGTTTTTTGTATCTACCAGGACCTACCTAAAAACCCACTAAATTTATTCTCTATCAGGTAGGTCCTCACATTACAAAATTAAACTGGATCATAGGATTAGATAGTAATGCATGTTTAGTAGCATTCTAAGCCCTTCACTATTGAAAAATGTTAAACCATATTCTGAAATATATTACATGGTATATCAAGGTCAAAACCAAGCATTATCAATATATTTTCTAAATCTAGCATATTCCTTTCATTTTCTTTTTAATAGAAAGAGAAATGTAGACCAGAATCTTCAGAATCACCCTTGAGATTAAAATCTGCTGTAGCCGCCCATGGCTCAGAGCTTATCACCAGGGATACAAGCTTCATCTGGAAAAATTCTCATTAACGACAATGTTTAGCAGTGTCCATATTTGCAGAGTGTAACAAATGTAGTTGACTATCAGTTCTGAAGAGAGATTAAAGAAATTTCTTTGTATATTAATGCTTTACCTTTTTCGGAAAAGAGCTGTGATGTAGTATAACTGAGAACAATTTATATAACCCAATAGGGAAAAAATGGCCTAACTAATATGACAGCAGTATATTTAAATCTATTTATTTGTCATGGGTTATTGCAGCCTGTACATCCTTACAAATGTTTGTACACTTTTTTATTAAATAAGCCATGCAGTTTAAGTGGTCATATCAGCCTTTTAAACTTTCAGTTGTAGAAGTCCTGCCTGAGAGCTAATGCCAAAAGACTTCTGCTATTACTCTTATTAACTAGAAAATCCTCCTTTATGCCCCTGTCTGATAGATACATTTTATTTTTAGGGACCTGAGTTTCCTGCCTTCTAAGCTAAGCCACACTAACCTACCTGTGCCCTGTTCAATAAATGTACCCCTAATTGTTACTGACGTGCTCTTATTTATCAGGGAGATGGAGATCAAGAAATTCAGGCTTCTGGAAACAAAGTGAAACTAAACTAGAATGGTGTTAAGAGGATGATTTTAGGGTTTAAAAAAATCTGATAGCAGGAATATTTTTGTATCAGTACTTAGGCAGGGCTATTTGTTTTAAATAAGGTGAAGAGTGAAAGAAAATAAAAATATGAAAGAAAATGTAGAGCGCAGATAATGTACTAAAACAATGAACTTTATTAGTCATTGTAGACTGACTTTATTTTAGGGCATTCTAAATGTAAAATGTTAATACATTGGTAAAATGTGTAATTATTATTAAAAGATATTTCACTTGTGAAGCCATATGAAGCAAGGTGCTCATGTGTAGTCTGTTGTTGAAGCATCTTGAAAGAAAGGTAGCCAGAGTGGGTTAGACCTGGCCTTTCAATTTAATATCACCTCAAGTAACAATCTGTTTTGGCCCTTGACTAACAGGCAAAAGATTGCATTGGAAGGGATTTTTAAAAGTATAGTACAATGGAGAGAGGGTCCTCAATTTACTGCAACTTTGAGGGTATGTGGGAAAAACCTAAGTTACATATTTGTGAGATCCCTACAAGCTGTAGAGATAGGCTGAATGCCCCCTGGTTCAGTTTGTGCCAGAACTCCCGAACATTGCAAAAGTTCGGACCTGAACCCCGAACCCCGTTGAAGTCTATGGGACCCAAATTTGAAAAATCAAAAGTCCCAATTTTGAAGGCTTATATGCAAGTTATTGGCCATAAAAAGGAAATGGGGGCCCAGGTACTGCCCTGGGGGACATGTACCAATGCAAAAAAAAAGTTTAAAAAAGATAATTTTTAAAGGAGCAGTGATTTTAATGATGCTTAAAGTGAAAGAATAAAAATGAAAAATTCCTTTAAATATACTGCCTGGGGGGTTCCATTAGTCTGCCTGTAAAGAGGCAAAACTGACATTTAAGAAAAAAAAATTACATTTAAATTGCTGGAAATACAATACCATTGCCGGCAAAACAAAAATGTTTTTAAAAATGGCAAAAAATGACCCCCTTTTGGGTCTGGTATGTATTTTAAGAGGAACCCAACGCCAAAATTTAAAAAAAAATGGAGTGGGGTCCCCACCCAAAATCCATCCCAGACCCTTATCCAAGCATGCAGACTAGCATATCAGGAGAGGGGGGAAGAGTGAGTGCCCCCCCTCCTGAACCATACCAAGCCACATGCCCTCAACATGGGGGTGTTTTGGAGTGGGGGTCTGCCCCTTCACCCCAAAGCACCTTGTCCCCATGTTGATGGGGAGAAGGGCCTTTTCCCAACAACCCTGGGCTGTGGTTGTGAGGGTCTGCGGGCAGGGAGCTTATCAGAATCTGGAAGCCCTCATTAACAAGGGGCCCCCAGATCCTGCCCCCCATGTGAAAGAGTACCCCTTCCCATGCACACCGTTTTTGACAATTCCTTTATTAAAATTTAAAAAAATGCCCCGATGTAGATCCATCGTCAATCATGACACCGCCACCACCATCAGATCTGAAAAAAAGAAAACAAAATGCTCCGCCCGTGAGGAAGGCTAACCGCCATCTGCCTGCTCCATCATCTGACAGTTCTTTAATAGGTAAGGGGCAGAACCACCCCAATCAGGGCTATTCTAAGCGCGCAGTGCATTGTGGGGTGCTCATTCCACTGAGCACCCCAAAAATTTGGGTGTTCGCTGAACTTTTGCTCAGCTCGAACTGTTTGCCCAACTCTAATAAGTTGTATGTGGTGATCTGTAACAATATAATTTTGAAAGACCGTGTCAAAGACAACATACTCTGGCCCCACATATTGAGTATTTGATTTGCCTCAATTAAATACAGCAGCGGCACATCAATTTGAATCTTTAAAGCTTGAAAAAAGGCTTTTTTAGGTAGTGTTGGCTGTGACACCTGACTTTTCATTCAGTGGTAATGGGCCTAACTTAAAGAGTAAAAGTAGTAGCCAAAACAGATCTAAAAACTATAGGAAATAAAGCTAAAGCTTTCAACTTTGTACAATTTGGCCAGTGGAAACAGTTTATTAGCAACATTTGTGAGCTTCTTTTTTGTTATACCTCACTGTTATACCTCACCTCACTATACCTCACTTATTCCCTATGTCAAAACATAGTGCACAAAAACACCACCCCAAAAACCCTCTCATCCCTTTACCCATAAATATTTCCCAAATATTCAAAACATAGTCTTCAGGTTTGTGGTTGGTAGAAATTGGCTAGCATCAGGACAAAACACAAATTAAATGAGACAATGCAGGTTTTGTATTAGAATAAAAATTAGAGTGTATTATTTGAGAGACCATAGCCACAAATATTGTTTGGTGGCTAGACATTATGTAAGCAGCTTGGTTAGGCTGTAATATAAGTTGCAGAGATGAACCTTCAAATAAATGTTAGAGTGTTTTATCACGGACACAATATCCACACATTTTGTACAGTGCCTGGCCAGTATGTAAGCAGGTTCTTTAGGCCAGAGTGTACTGTATTAAAGAGAGATGTGGCAGGTTTTATCCTGAAATAAAAATTAGTGTGTTAACACTGTGTTACTGTGTTATATCAGTGACAATAGCTAGATATTGTACAGTGGCTGAACTGAATGCTATCAGCTTGTTTAGTTTACAATGTAGAAGGAAAAGACAATGCAGATTTTATCCTAGTCTTTAGTTAAAAATATGATTGTGTTATTTTAGAGACAGTAGCTATATATGCAGTGGCTGCAGAGTATGTAAGAAGCTTGACTAGGCCACAATGTAAGAGGTAGAGATAAGGCAGTTTTTATCCTCAAAAAGTGTATTGTTTCAGATACAATAGCCACAGTGTTAGGGGAGAGATGGGGCAGGGTTCATTCCTAATTAAATATTAGAGACAATAGCCAAAAGTGTACAGTGGCTGGAGAATATCTAACAAAAGCTTGATTAGGCCACAATGTATATGGGAGAAATGGGCAACTTTTATCCTTAATTAAACATTACAATAGCTACATATTGTACAGTGGCTGTAGAGTATGTTATAAGCTTGACTAGGCCAAAATGTAAGAGGGAGAGATAAGGCAGTTTTTATCCTGAAAAAATAAAATGTATTATTTCAGTGACAACAGCCACTCATATTGCACAGCGGCTGAAGAATATATAAGCAGCTTGGTTGGGCCACAATGTAAGAGTGAGAGATGAGGCAGGGGTTATCCTTATGGAAATGTATTATTTTTAGGACATAAGCCACAAATATTGGATAGCTGCTGAACAGTATAACCTCTGCTGTTTCATCAATGTGTGCAGGTTTCTTCTGCTGGGCTTTGCTGCAGGGATTAGAAAGAAGAACATTGCTTGCTCCTTTGATACTTGGGTGGGGGGTCATATTTAGGGTAGTTTATTTTATTTCATATATTTTTTATTTGATTGTTATTTGTGTACTGTCACTTGTTAAAAAAAAAATCATAATTAGGCTTTAAGGGTTCTTTTTAGTGGTTCAAAAACTGGTTTATTAAAAAGAGAATTTAATAACCCTTAGGAGTCACCTAAATTTTTTTTTTATTGTTTCAAAATGGCAAAATTAATTAGAAATCTCCTGATGTTTGCCAAAATTTTGGGGAGATGAAAATTTAATTAGCAAAGTGGGGTTCTATTTTTAAGACATTTTTAACCCTACCAATTGGTTACCATGATCATGAATTTATATTCGAATCTGATAAGTAAGGTAAACAAAAAGCTTTCTCTAGATATTTTATTAGACTCTCACAATTAAATATTGCTTTTTGGTTTCTATAAAAAATGGTCACCCTTAAAATAAAGTGCAAGCAGAGATTTTCAACAATCTAGTTTAAAAACATATGAGTGAAATTTTTGTGTGGGGAATTAATTTGTTTGCAGCATTAGAGTAAAAATAATTTATCATAAGAAGAGTTGATGATGTACAGGACAAGCCATAATAACAGCAGATTAACATGATGAAGAATCTTTCAGGATTTAATAGGAACTGCTATTACCCAGGAAATGTGTGCACATTTCTATTATGTAGCCAAGCCTGTTCTAAATTGCTCTTCACTTTTTTTTTAATGGTTGCCTTTGTTTTGAAAATCTGAATTAGACAAGAAATCACAATTCATCCTATCCTACAAGTGACTTCTTGGAAATAAAAGCGTATAACCTCAGAAATTAATTGGTTCCTGCAATTGCTGCTCCAAAGATCTGAGATGAAGATATGGTAATTAATCAGAAAACTCAGCTTTTGTATCATGCAATTATTAGTAGAAAAAGTACTGTTTGAGGAGGGTTAATTGGCCCTTGTGATGTACAAACTATAGATAATCGTGTGCTACAGTAGTAATTTAGATACTCAAACGCTCCAGGCGGAGTCCTGTAGTAGAATAATAGTCTATTTTTAACAGAGATTTAAATTGTCTATATGTTTTTAAGGTTCGCTCCAGACAGGTATAATTAGGGTACACATCCTTTAGTACTATATATTTATGCAGTCAAGTTTAAAAGAAATGTTATACAATACTACTGTGAAAAATTAAGGTATAGCTTGAAGCAAAATATTTTAGAAAATAATTTCATGACAAAATCATCATCAGTCATGAAATCATTTTTAAGCCAAACTAGCTCAATCATCTGAAAGTATCAATTGTGTAAGTTGCCTTAGATCAGCTGAAAGTGGAAATCAAGCCCAAGTTGTAGGCTTTTAGGCAGGGCGGGAAGGTACTTACAGGACAAAGGGATCTGTAAGGGGACAGCATTCAGTAATAGTGCAATGCTATTTTATCGCATACCTTAGTACGGTTGGTCATTTTATCTTTTTTTCATTATTATAATATATTATAAGCTGTGGATATTTCCATCACTATCTTGCACTCGTGTCCCAGTTTGCAAACTACTCTGTAAATAACATTGTGTTACTAAAACTAAGCACAATTTAAAAAATTATAAAACATTAGCTTCTGCCTTACTATAACTAAAGCTTACAGTGATGTGATCAGCAAAAGATTTCAGCACTAAAGAGAATTGGAATTGTGGTGAAGGGAAACTCACTGACTTCTTGCTTTTAGTTCTGAGGGGTCAAAAACTCTTCTCAGAACATGGAACCCTGTTGTCATCCACAATCACAGGAATCTTAACTCCACCCTAAAGCCTGGCACACACAGGTAATTTTAATTTTTTTGTTCAACCCAACGGGCTGAACAAACCAAAAACTGAGGAGCTTGGGAGAAGCTGGCTGTTATAACTATGCAATGTTAGTAGGTCAATTTCCCTACTGAGCGATTGTGTTTTGGCCGGGGGACTACCCCTTGCCAGAACACACCGGTTAACACTCAAAGGCATTGGCTGCGCGCACTGATCAGATGCCTGTTGGCTGCTGGTTTTCCAGCGTGCCCATTCGACAAAAGCCGGACAGGCTGCTGTACACACTAGCCAAATGTCAGCTGGTTCAACCGAAGCCAGACGATATTTAACCCTTGTGTACCAATCTTAAGTCAAGAAGTACACACATTGAGCCTTCTTTTCTTCAGATGTGTTTAAGTCACCAGACAAAGGCTGTATAACAGTCAGTATGTGAACCACTACCTTCAAAATGGCTCCTGTGGACACAGAGACAAAGCACAAAAGCAAATCTCTAGTCTAGTCTCCTGTACAAGTTTCCCATTACATGCCATAGAGGTTCCTAAACTCAGTATGTTGTGGCAATAAAGGATTGTCCAGGCAGGATTGGATGCAATAAAAAAAAAAAAAAAAATTACTAAAATAATTCATAAATAGGAATATAGTTTGCTAAATCTCAGTAAGGCTTTATGTCAAACTTCATTAGGTAGAGATTTTCAATTTCAGGCTCTGTCCTAAAGGGGCTCATAGCTAAACATACACTGTCTCCTTAAAGCTCCATTCAGAAGTTTGGCACCTCAGCATCTATCAGGGAAACACAGAAAACAGTGTTTTCCCAAGAGAAAACAGCATTTCTTCTCCCTTACATCTCCATGACTCCTGTAGCTTTTAACAGGCAAAAATGCAGGACTTTTTTATGCATTAAGATAAAAAACTTTACGTGCAGCAGCCCCCCTCAGCCCCTATAATACTTACCTGAGCCCGCTCTCGATCCAGCGATGTGCACGACTGCCTTGGCCATCCAGGTCTTGCCCTCCTGATTGGCTGAGACACAGCAGCTGTGCCATTGGCTCCTGCAGCTGTCAATCAAAGTCAGTTAGCTTATCAGGAGACAGAGGGGGCAGGTCTGAACCGCGGCTCAGTGTCTGAATGGACACAGGGAGCTGCAGCTTGGCTCAGGCGCCCCCATAGCAAACTGCTTACTGTGGGGTTACTGAACAGGAGGGAGGGACCAGGAGTGCCAGCGAGGGACCTGAGAAGAGGATCTGGGCTACTCTGTGCAAAACCAGTGCACAGGATAGATAAGTATAACATGTTTGTTATTTTATTTATTTTTTTAAATGAGACTTTAGTATCAATTAACTTATTCTTACATTCTTGATTGGCAAGAAACTCCACAATCAGGAAAGTGAACTGCAGTAATAATTTTTCTTAAAGGCCTTAGCCTTTCCCTTAGTAAAATGAAGCCACATTTTTGTGCAAATAAACCAAATACTGTATGAGTACCTGGTTTACAATTTTTTCAACAAGTACATGAAAGTGCAAGTCTTACCAATAACCTTTAATTTTAATTAATTGTAAGTGTTAATTAAGTGTTTAAGAGCTACACCAGACTAAGCTGATGAAAGCCCAGCACACGCTGGACTATATAAGCTGTACTTTACTTACTATTTTTTACTTACTTTTTGTAAGCTATAGGAGACTTTCATATATCAGAACTACTACTCAGTGGTCTCCCTGACAGCTATGTGGCACTTGTTATAGCACTTGATGCTCATGCAGATGATGAGCTTACCTTGATATACAGTATGTTAAGGGCAAGTTTATGGATCAATATAAATATAACATAGAAAGCGTGAGCAGTGAAAATGCCCCTATAGCAAAATCTGCACTAAGCACAAACTACATACTGCAATTAAAGTAGTATGCAGACTGAAAAACGTGAATGTTTTATATGCAAATAGACAGGTCACCTAAAGAGAAACTTCAGAATTTGAAAAGCTAGAATGAATCAGGAAAATAAAAGCCTAAAGTGCTAAGGAAGAAATAGAAGATGCTTCAAATACTAAGTGTGCCTTTTACTCCAAAGAGGATACCTCATCATTTTTTACCTGGTGCATTGACTCGGATACTTCAAGACAGAATCCATTAGGATAATCAATGGACAGTATATGGTCTCAGAAGGAAAATAACACATTATTTACACCGTCTTCTGTTCCAAGCAGTCACCAAAAAATGCCTATTAAAGATGTACTATATGTTTCTACTTTTGAAAGTAACCTCCTACCAGTGAATAAGTTTACCAAGCAAACAATGTTTTTTCAAAGATAACAGATGTATTATCACAAAGTACCATAATAGCTAAAGAAAAAAAAAAAAAAATGAACTGCATTAGCAAAAGAACTGCAAATGGTAAACACTGTCAAACTTGAACTGTGTTTACACCTGGTACTGTTTTCTTGGACACAGGAATCCTGAAACTATAAAGAAGTTGAAGATCAGCATTCAAACAGCATACAAATTAGCAGATGCAGACAAATAATGAAGTGTATCAGTTGCATAAAAGGAAAAATAACCAGGAAATATTTTTCCAAAAGTGGCAACAGCAAAGCCCAACAGCCCATGAACATAATTCACTCAGATCTATGTGGTCTTATGAAAGTTAAGACTGCAGGAAAGAATAGGTATTTTCTCATTTCCTTTCTTACCCTCTGGTCTTCTCTATGTGTGCTGTACCATCCGTCCTGTGCAATGTAGATTTGGAGAGCACAGAAGGCTCATTGAGGATGGGGATGTTGATCATAGTGTTCCTAGGCATTTCACGTTAAAACACAACAAATCTACTGAAGGTTTTAAGATCCGGGTTATTGAATCCATCCCCAAGTGTAAATCCTTGGCAGAAACATTCAAGAGGTTGTGTAAGAGAGAGATCTTTTGGATCTCTACAATTAATACCATGGCTCCTAGAGGACTAAAAAAATAGTATAGCCAATTGAGTCTTTGTTTCTATTAAAACAAATCTTTTAAAATTATTTGATTTTAGATGTAATGTATTATTATTTACATATACTGTGTATATATAATGTTTATATACCCTTCCCATATTTTACTCAACCAATTTATCTATATGAATTTATGTTCAGTACATGGTATATTACAGTACTTACTATATATTTTTAATAGGGTTTTTATTTAAGATTGTATTTTTTTTATTATTATAATTATTATTATACAATATAATACATGGTCATTTTAACACTTTTGGACTATGTTAAATATATCAAATGTTTTCATTCCATTTTATTTACACATATAGCATTTTTGATCCTTATAGCATCGGGTATTATGATCCTGAAGATTTGATGTAATTTTCCATGTCCCATTATTTATTTAGTGTTGAACTGTACATTTTCTAAATTAAACTGGTTATAGTAGTCCTTCTTCTAGCATCGCTATGCCTCTTAGTGCAGTGCACTTTATTTCTTGGGCTGAGCTTTAAAGCTGGCTCATTCTCCTCTTTGGGCAGACTTGATAAGGGGGTGGAGCACCTGAAACATGTTGCCACCCATTCACCTCTGACGCTGTACAGGATCTGGTCTGTGTGGATTTCATTAGGAGCGACCATAGATGCCGCTGACAGTCATCTTTCTTGGCAGTTCAGTGCTCTGCCTTCTAGCTTAATCAATCATAGGGATTCCTTATAGCCATGCTGTACATCTGCCTCTTTCAACCATCTGTAACCTTAGTCAGAAAATCTGCAAGATCCAATAAGGGCATCCCAGCTAGATGCTTGTCTTATATCATTCATATAGTACCACAGCCTGAGCCGGCACCATGGAGAGAACACAAAGTGATCCGTTTATGAGATACAAAAGTGGATTAAAACTGCAAGTGAAGAGATGACATCTCTCAATCAGCTCCAAGCTAGAATGCAAAGGTGTAAACGCACCAACGGAAACTGCTTACCTAAATTTGGAAGGAGAAGATCCTCTACCTAACAATGGAAAGTACAGAAAAGCAGTGGGGTCCCTATTTTACATATACAGCATGCAGCAGCTATGGAAGCTACATTTTTAAGAACTCAAGTGCAATCAATCTTATATATTTCAACATGAATAGAAGTTCTGCCACTAGTTGGTAGTGTAGTAGTATTATGTTGATGCTTACATAATTTAAAGTACAACTAAAGGCAGCATGCTTATTATAATAAACCCTTCTATAAACACCTCAAATTTACACAAGGTAACAAATATAACAAACGAGTTTATGATTTTCCTACCATTTAGATGCAATTGTGGTTTCTAATCACCCTAATCATTCCTCCTGCTTGATAATGCTTGTGATGGCGGGAGGAGTTCAGCAGAGCTAGCTTGTCATTTCCTTTCACTGAGCTAGCTTCTGCATGTCCCACAGGGAACTACATTTCCCATGAGTCCTTATGCCTTTGTAAAGGACATTTGTAAGTTCTGTATATAATTGTATTCAATTTGTATGTATTGCACACTGCCCTCACTGTGCACTCAGCACTAATAATGTTTTCATTACATGTTTGCATTCTTTCGGGTCCTGATTAGAATTAGTCTGCCTATGTAACGCCCCTTGTTACCATAAACGTACCAATGTAATATTATTGTGATACCTATGTAATCATGTGTATAAAAACCTTCAATTGCTTATTATAAGGCAGAACAGATGCTGTGTGTATCTTTTGTGTCTGTTGCCTACTGCAGTAGTTTTTATTACTTTGGAACCACTAATCAATATGAGGATAAGACTTGCCTATCTATAAAATTCCATGTCAGATGGTGAACCAGCCAGGAGGGGATTTAGAGGTGACCCTGAGAATCCGAAATGAGGAGCTTGAGACGATCCGGGAATTTCTGATAATCAGCCGGCTGAGGTAAGCCTTTTGCTTACATTTGAGTTATCAGACTTCCTTGATCGGTAAGGCATTTTCAGGACAAAGGGTACCTATTTTACTCCCCTTAGTCAAACTGTATTGATTGGTGGTTATATGCTATGCTGTCACTGAGCAGGATGGATCAAGGGTGACAATTAACACTAGACAGAAAGGGGCATTTTGATGTTAAGTTGTGGGATGAATTTGGGGTCAGGCACTACAACTAGTAAAGTCAAAACAGAGAAATGAGAGTTAAAACAGAATACTTTATATGTTGTCAGAGAGGGAAGATGGGATGAGCACTATGGCTGTCCATCTGATCATAGAATCATAGAAGCTAGAGTATGTGAAGTATGGGATTAAAATACATGGGATGCAAAGGATATCAGATAACAAAATAAGGAAAGCAGAATTTAAGCAGGCAAATATTAAAGAGTTAAGAGAAAGTGAGCGAATGATATCCATGTGTTGTGTACAAATGGGAAAACTGTAAGTGATTTTTGAGAGATATTTGTGTATGTGTGTGAATGCAGGAACCTTTAGTTCTATCTCTTGTGTGTGTGTCATGTATGCAGATGTGACTCCCTCCTTTGCGCTCTCATGAAAGAATGTTGCTGGGATGAGAGATCAGTGAAAAGCTGGAAGGACACCATGCCAATTTCAGTTTTTTAGACACAACATTTATAACAAAAGGTGCCAGCTGAGTTAATCTAATGATAAACAATGTGATCACAATTATTTCAAATCTGTTTTCCAAACATGATAAAATGAAAGTTACATTTAACCGTGTATTACACAAATTGAATATCCTTTGATAGTGGAAACAGTGCATTTAAAAAAGGGATATTAAGCAAATTGTCCTCCTTTAAGGAAATATAGCTGTGGATATATATTAGAATTAGGGTGTGATATTGAGATTATCACTTAAGTATTAATTTATGATATATGTTTAACAATTTTATTAATAATATAGATATATTGTAACTGGTTTAGACAACCTTTGACTGGAAATGAAATCCTGGTTATTGGGGAAATTTGTAAAATGGGATTAGTTTAGATTAGGATAACAATTTTGTAGTTTTACATTTATATAATAAATCCTTATTGAGAGAAAAAAAAGATTAAGATGAATTTGTTAAGTGGAATACAGCTGCCATAATATTTAACAAAGCCAAGATGGATGGGATACATAAGAAGTTTTTCTAGAAAGATGAAATCTAAAGGTCTGATAATAAGGTGATGTGCGGTCCATGATGTGAGAGCAATAATAAATAAAATTTAAATATAACAGACCCATCACATCAAGTCCACACACTCTGTTAGGATAGATGCCACCTGCAGCCAGTTGTTTTATAGTTTTTGATCTGGCTGAGAGCTTTCTGTTCTGTCATATACAGATTGTTGGTCCTTTTGTTTTTATTTTTATTTATTTTTATTTTTGAAATCCAAAGCAGAATGTGTGGATTGTGAAATGATGTGCCCCTTTTCCTTGTAAGTGGTATAAGCAGAAGAATACTTATTATGTTATGACATCAGGAAAATAATGTCAGATCAAATCAAGGACTTGTGTTATCTAAGGACTTGTGTTATCTAGCTAAAACTAACAACAGAGCAATCAATGAGAAATTATAATATTGCCAGGAAAAACTTGTCTTTTTGAAACATGAAACTGGAGTTCTTACACAAACAGCATGATAGAAAACAAGCCATTGTAATATAATTATGCAAACTGGACTCAGTAATGAAGGGTTCACCTCGATATATCAGAGCTGTAGGTGCTATTAGACAAAGTTACAGACATTATTTTGGTCAAATATTTAATTTTTAATGGTCCCACATTCTGCACAGCAAATATACAGCTAACTAAATGTCTAATGGAAGGTTCAAAATGATTTCGTTTTATTTGTTTATGTACAAATCTAACAACGAAAAATGCGTACATTTGAATTCAGCCACCTTATTGCCTCTATTGGAGGAGGCTGTAGAGAAAGAAAAACCACATGTGTTAAATGTATGACGTAGGAATCAGCTGCTGTGAGTCCAGTGCAGGACACACTCCCTGAAGACCCAGATATTTAATTTTGTGTAGAGTTGATCCCGGTTTTATACTGAGTATGCAGTTTATCACCCAGAAGGATACTCTGTATTCAGAGTCATTGGATCCTTTTTCCCCAGTTCAAGAAGCAGAGCTCCATGTTTTAGCAAAGCCTTTGAGCTATAAAAAGAGTATATATATTTATATAGATAGTAGAGAATTAAAGAGCTTTTGGTTCCATTTCAAGGGCCAGAAGTTTGTTTTTACTTTGGCAGCTAAACCAATCAAGCATGCCAAGTTAAATTGATTGGCTGTTTTTAGCGTTCCAGCTTCTTGCGGAGGTAGCCATACTAACATTAAAATTCACACCTGGAAGCAGACCAGGCAACTAAGGATGTTGCATTTACAGCCCTGGACACTTGCTGGGTCTGTACAACTCACAGATTTCACCCTAGTTCTGGCCCAGTATAGCTGGGATTAATAATTAAACTTTAAGGACCCCAGAACGAGAAGAACAAGTGATCCACAGGGGGCAACTTCTTATGAAACAGGACTTTGGAAAAAGGTGATCATTTATATCTGCCAGCCACTCTTTTCCCTCCAGCTTGTCATCAGTCGCAAGCAGTTATGGCTGCCTTAGTAAATGAGCATGGGATAGAGCCAGGGTTCACCACAGTTGTTTTTATAACATACCACTTCTTGTTTTACTTGTTACCAAAGGTGTTACCAAAAGCTGAACATCCCCTCCAGAGATTACAAAAATGATATATTCAGATGCCCAAGTCAGGATCTTACGAGTATGCATTTTGTCTGTATGAACATGTTTTCTAGATGTCCAGTGGCAAATGCTACTGCAAAGTGTTATCAGAAGTAGTTTGTAAGTACAGAGTGCCAGAATCTACAGAGAGTAACAGAGGAACTGTTTTTATGGGAGAGACCTTACTAGAAGTTTTGAGGTTTTATTTTTACACCTTTGACTGTCTACAATGTAGCTAAAAAAGTAGAGTAAGAAACTAGAAAACTTTGCCTGAATGTTTTCTTATATTTTATCAAGCCCCTAAGGGGATGCTGGACTCTCTCCCTATGAGATTTTGTTTGGGAGTGTGTTAATCACCTGCTTATATTTAGATTTTGTCTCAGCAGCTGAAGTCCTCCATTCGGATCTCACAGAGAATGTTGCTGACCTTTGAGGGTTTTTGACAAACCAATTTATGTATAAGGCCGAGGAATAGGATTGAAAGAGGAATCGAAGCAAGGACCTCTCCAATAGGGTCCTGCCTCTTTCAAAAAAGGAGAGAGAAAAGGACTATTTATGTGTTTTCTCCCCAATTCCAGATCCTAACAGTTTGAAAGGATCTAAAACTAAAGCCAGGTGACTTGTGGCTTGTTAAGAGACATTTATATATAAGGAAATGTTTGGAGACAATACAGCATCTATTTCATGTACAGTTTTGCAAAACTTGAAGGAAAAGTCAGCTGGATCCACACCAGACACTGCAAAAATAAGTAAATTAAAGAAATCTCTGTGTTTTGATTTGTTTCCCTCTTGCGATCAGTCTAGGGTACTATTTATTCAAATACTTTAATTGTAAGGGAAATATATATATATATATCTATATATATCTATATATATCTATAGATATATAGATCTATATATATCTATAGATATATATAGATCTATATATCTATAGATATATATACAATGTGATTTGAAAAGTAGTTTAGCCATGTTGAAGTCACATTTGTCTTTTGTACGTCTTCTTTTATGTAGAATTGTCTGTAGAGTGTACAGCCAGTACTCTGTAAATATGTCTTATCAATCATTTGTTTTTCACAATGAAAAGTCATTTTGTAATGAAAAAGTTGCTCAGCTATTATATTCTCCACAATGGAGTTTTGCCTCTTTGGCCAGGGCTACCTCCACCTAAGCGTGTGGAGGTTCCAGGTTAAAGGTGATAGTAGGTATGGTTAGCGATCAAAATATTGATCAAAAGAGAGGAGATTGTAAAGGAAATTTGTAAGTTCTGTATATAATTGTATTCTATTTTGTATGTGTTGCAGACTGCCCTCACTGTGCACAGGGCACTAATAATGTTTTCATTTCATGTTTGCATTCTTTCGAGTCCTGATTAGAATTAGTCTGCCTATGTTACGCCCCTTGTTACCATAAATATACAATTATAATATTAATGTGATACCTACGTAATCATGTGTATAAAAACCTTCAATTGCATTATAATAAAGCAGAACAGTTATTTGGAAAGATGCTTAGTGTATCTTTTGTATCTATTCCCTACTGCAGTAGTTATTAATTTGGAACCGCTAATCAATATGAGGATAGGAGTTGCCTATCTATAAAATTCCATGTCACCTTGTATCATGCCCAGTCTATTTTACATGACACACGCCCATCTGCCAATTAATAGCTGGGTGTGTATTATGTAAAACAGAGTCTGCACGATCTGAGGTGACAAGCTCAATAGAGATAGAAAGAAGTGGGCAGAGCTTAGACAGGACATGGATCGGAGTGGGTGGGGCATCACGGGGTGGTTGAGTAGGGGAGTAGGCGGAGCCTTGGCAAAACTTCTGTGATGCCTTAGATGAAAGAGCAACTCCCCCAATGATGTCCGGATGGCACGTTGTAGTCTATACAGAGCAGCATCATGCAAAAGGGAACAACGGAAGCATTCAGAGAATGAGGATGCAGAGTTGTCTCCTGATTGCAGGAAATGAACATGAGAGCTTTCAGCTAGAGGGGGAAAAGGTAAATATGTGAACATCCTTACTATTATTTGAAAAACAACCAGTGACATATTTAACAGATTACAGATTTACATCACATACCGATTTTTTCATTTTGACCATAGTTCTTCTTTAATGTTTTTCCTAGTCGAACTTCATGCGTATGATGTGATTTCCTGTCTCTGTGTTCCTATTGTTTTCCAGTAAAACAAGATGGGCTCAGCCATCTATCCAGAAACATTTGACTCATAGAAGCAAGAATCAAGAATCATATCTTCAGGACGAACCTGTAATACCCCTTCATTACCAGGCCATTTTTCAGATTTCTGTGCTGTGACAAAATGACTGACAATTAACTTGGTCGTGCAACATTGTACCCAAATGAATTTAATACCATTATTTGAGACAGATATACTGTAACTTTTCTTTTGGTGGAATTTAATAAGCACTTCTTTTATTTATTCTGATTATTTACTGCAAAACAATTGTAACAAAAAACAAAATCAGCTTGGGGTGTCCACTTTCCAAAAAAGGTTCATTTGGGGGGGGTTTGTACTGTTCTGGTATTTTTATTTCAACAGCACTGTAAATAAAGGTGTCTGATCATCCTCGCTTGATAGAATTCAATTGTTTGATTAATTTCTGTTATAAAACAGTGTTGGAAAATGATCCTTGATCAACAGCCGCAGCCAATCAGCAGTAGAGCTGATCAATGTCAGTCCCGGCAGTGAAATTCTTCTCTGTACCATGTTTGTGTGGATCGAGGAATCTGTTAATTTTTTTTTGTTCAGCCCGCCGGCTGTGTATGGCTGGCTTTACTTTCATTTGAAAACAAAATGCCAGAACAGTACGAACCCTCCCCAATGTGGTCTCATTTTTTGCTATGTTTTTTTTTTTTGGGAATAAAGAATCATGCTGGAATTGAGAAGTTTAAAACATGGAGCTTGCTAATGGTGCACTATATACAGCACACACAGGTCATATATGACACAAACAGGGTGGAGGAGAGGACGTGATCATCGTACAGGTCACACAGAGTGAAAAAATGGGGAAGAAGGAGTAATGTGCAGATATACAGGATAAGTGAGGTGAGGGGTTACTATATACGTCACGTCCTAGAGATCAGATGTGCAGAAGACAAGGGGGATGAAAGGGTTAAAAAACAGTGAAAGTCAGTGAAAATCAACTCAGTTAATTGTTGCTGTGAGATTGCAGTGCATTGCTGTATGATGATTGGCCAAAGCATGTACCTGACTTGCATGCTTTGGCCAATCACAGTGCGCTCTGCTGAGAGAGCCATAACTTTGGCCAGTCATGGCTCAGGGGGACTAAATTCACACCCAACACTATATAAGGCTGCTTACATAGCGGCCAGTGCTGTTGGCATGGACAGAGAGATAGCTTATATATATATATATATATATATATATATATATATATATATATATATATATATACAGTGGGGACGGAAAGTATTCAGACCCCCTTACATTTTTCACTCTTTGTTATATTGCAGCCATTTGCTAAAATCATTTTAGTTCATTTTTTTTCCTCATAAATGTACACACAGCACCCCATATTGACAAAAAAACACAGAATTGTTGACATTTTTGCAAATTTATTAAAAAAGAAAAACTGAAATTATCACATGGTCCTAAGTATTCAGACCCTTTGCTCAGCATTTAGTAGAAGCACCCTTTTTCCTTGTCAAAAGAAGTTTATTGAGTATACAATGTTATAAAGATACATAAAGTAAGTTTACAAGGATCTATAAAGTAAGCTCATTGTTTTACAGTAGGGTTTATATAGGTAAATATCATGAAATTTCAAATATTAAACATTGGGTTCACGTAAACCTAAATTAAAGATATATATAATTTCCTTAGTTACTTTTGTAGGTATTTAAATGATTTATACCTACTATACATATTGTTTACAAGTAGAGTGTATATAGGTCAAATAAATTCTGATAATGAGCTTTAATCGTAAGGTGGAGAAAAGGAAAGAGAAAGAAGAAAAAGGGTTGAAAGGTAGAGGTACGGTCCGCAAGGTTGTCCCGCTTGTCAGTTTATTATTCTTTTTAGTTCTCTTTGAAGCCTTAGAATGGGTGTCTCTGTAAGTCATTTAATCTGTTACCATGGCAACAGGACAGAGTCATTGAAGTTTGACAGGAACTGTTGTTTTATCCATTTTCTGTGAATTGTTTCTGCTAGTACCAATGTAGGTGATTTCCATGCCTTGGCCACTGTTTGTTTTGCAGCTGTTATTAGTTGGATCATAAGTTTGAATTGAGAGAGTGTTAACCATTCCGGTTTTAGATTAAGTAAAGTTATATATGGATCTGGTTGTATTATTTTTTTAAATATTTTAGATGCAATCACGAAGACTTCCTTCCAGAAGGTTTGGATTACTGGGCATGTCAACCATATGTGTAAATATGTGCCTATTTCTGGGCATCCTCGAAAACAAAGAGCTGAGGTATTAGGTGAATATTTTGCCACTCTAGCGGGTACAAGGTACCAGCGAGTTAGGACTTTATAATTTGTCTCCAGTGCTAAGATGTTGGGTGAAGATGACTTAGATGTGAGCCATATGTTAGACCAGTCCGTGTCTTCTAAAGTTCGTCCCAGGTCCTCCTCCCACCTCTGAACGTAAGAGGGTCTATTAAGATTTGCTACTCCATATAATTGATTATAAAGTGATGAAATTGTACCTTTAGCAAATGGATCTTTTGTACAGATTGATTCAAAAATGGATAATTGGGATAATGGTGTATCCCCCTTTAGGAATGGTGTATAGAAATTTTTGATTTGGAGATATCTAAATATCTCAGAGTTTGGTAGATCATATTTTTCTCTAAACGATGGGAATGAAAGGAATGATTTAGATGCTATGAAGTCATTTAGTGTCTGAATGCCTGATGTTGTCCAAGCTTTAAAAGAATTTGGGTAGATCCATGCCGGATAAAAGGCCGGATTTCTGATAAAAGAAAGGAGAGGATTATGTGGAGATTGTAACTGATATTTGGTTTTTAGTTTATCCCAGAGAGATAAGAAGTGTTTAGTTATGGGATTATGAATTTTAAGGCGGTCTTTAGGATCAAGCCATAATAAATTTGATATTAATAGAGGGTCATTTTCTGAAGCCTCTATAAATACCCATAATGGGATTTCCTGTTTTGCATGGTATTTGGACAGACTGGCCAAATGTGCTGCTCTGTAGTAGTTAGTAAAATTAGGGTATCCCAGGCCTCCTTTATTTTTGGGAAGATGTAGTGTGTGTATAGGTATACGTGGTTTAGAAGAGCCCCATATAAACGAAGTTGCTCTTTTTTGTACTATTCTCAAAAAATAGGAAGGAATTGGAATAGGGAGGACTCTGAATAGATAAAGCAATTTGGGTAGAATAGTCATTTTGATTGCATTAATCTTCCCTATCCAGGATAAAGGAAGTTGCGACCATTGTTTTATTAGATTTGTGATCTGTCTTAATACAGGAGGATAATTGGTTGAGAATAAGTCAGAATGAGATGCTGTTAAATGAATTCCAAGATATGGGATTGATTTTTCTGCCCATGTGAATGGGAGTGCAGCCCTAGCCGGGATCAATTCCATGTTTGTGAGTGAAATATTAAGCACTAGGCATTTCTTAGGATTAATCATAAGGCCGGATAGGGCTGCAAATCCATCAAGAGCTGGTATTAAGTTAGGACCAGAGACCTGTGGTGATGATAGAAAAAGTAATATATCGTCTGCAAATATACATAATTTGTGTGTAATACCTCCTACTTCAATGCCAGTTATAGTTTGGTTTGTTCTGATGTATTGGGCCATGGGTTCGAGTATAAGGGCAAATAATAAGGGAGATAATGGGCAACCCTGTCGGGTACCTCTTTCAATATTAAAGGCTTCAGATTTGTATCCAGCATATTTTATATAGGCTTTGGGTTTATTATATAATGCTTTGATCCATGTTAAAAAGTGGGGTCCAAAACCCCATTTTTGTAATGAATATTGCATATATTGCCAGGATACTGTGTCAAATGCCCTCTTAATATCGAGAGATAGAAAACATAAAGGGATTTTCCGTTTTTTAGCAATATGTGCCAATAACACTGCCCTGCGTATATTGTCGCCTGCCTGTCTATTTGGCATGAAGCCTACTTGATCTCTATGTATTAATTTTCCTATAATGCTATTGAGGCGTTTTGCTATTATTTTTGCTAATAATTTAATATCGAGGTTTAACAGAGAGATAGGCCGATAATTCACACAGGAAGTATCATCAGAAAGGGGTTTTGGGATCATACAAACAATTGCCATTAGTGTTTCTTGCCGAAAAGAATGTCCATCTAGAAGTTTGTTAAAAGTTTCAGTGAGAATGGGAGAGAGTATTTCTGAGAATGTTTTATAGTATAAAGCCGAGTAGCCGTCTGGGCCTGGTCTTTTGTTAAGTTTTAGGTCTTTTATGGCGTTAGCAACTTCATCTATAGTTATAGGCTCATCCAAACTGCTTTTTTGATTCTGAGATAATTCAGGTAAGGTTATTTTTGAGAAGAAGGATTCAGCCTCTGTAGGATTAAATTCATTGTTTGTCTTGTATAAAGTTGCGAGATGTGAGTGAAATTTATGGACTATTTTAACTGGATTACAAGTGTAAACATTTTTTGATAATTTCAAACGTATTGGTTTGAAAGATTTGTTAGTTGAATTTAATGCCCGAGCCAAATATGTACCTGGTTTGTTTGTATTCATGTAGAAATAGTGTTTGGAGCGTTTGAGTGATTTATCAACTGACTCAGTGAGAAATAGATCATATTCCAATCTAGATTTTTCCAGATGAGATTTTGTACTCTGAGATGGATTATCTTGAAATGATATGTAGGCTGCATTAAAATTGAGTTCTAGTTTTTTTGCTAGATTTTTGCGTTCCCGTTTAAATAGTGCCATTTGTCTTTGTATTGTACCACGCAAGACAGGCTTATGAGCTTCCCACAGTGTTATTGGGGAGATGTCTGTTGTATTATTAATTGATATGTATTCCTTTAAAGCTTGTTTAATGGCCATCTGATGTAGTGGGTGTTTGAGCATTATGTCCGGTAAGTACCACGTTGGGTCATGCGCTTTTGGTATGGCTGAGGCTATAGTAGTGTATACTGCATTATGGTCAGACCACGGAATCGGAATTATATCTGATGCAATAATTTCTGGTATCATTCCTATTGTTAGAAAAATATGATCTATTCTGGTGAAGGTTTGATGAGGGTGCGAGAAATAAGTGAATTTCTTTTTCATTGGGTTACTTTCTCTCCACGAATCTACCAGATTGTATTTGGAAAGAAGTTGAGAAAAAGGTAATCTAGAGGTTATTTTGGATGGTGTAAAAGGTGATTTATCTAGAAATGGGAGGAGGACCTGGTTCGAATCCCCACACATTATCACTGTTCCTATTTTGTGTGTATTAATCACTTGTAATATATGTGAGAGGAATGGTGTAGGTTGTTTGTTAGGAGCGTAGTAGGAAATCACCGTGATTGCTGTATCCATTATATAACCCATGAGTATCAGGTATCTACCTTCTGGGTCTTTAATTTCTGATGATAAGGTGAATGGTGTGGATCAGTGAAATGCAATTAGAGTTCCCCTTTGCTTGGTACAGGCAGAAGCCGTGTAAATTTGTTGATAAAAAGGAGAAATATATTTTGGAGTAGAATCTTTGGTGAAGTGTGTTTCTTGGAGGCATACTATGTGAGCCTTCTTGTTATGGAAAGTACGGAAGGCTTTGGTCCTTTTTTGAAGGACATTTATTCCCTGAACATTCAGGGAAAGTATATTCAGTGGTGCCATGGCAACAGATCAAATAGTTTTGACTTACTTTTTGTTATGCAGAGCTGACTGCGCAGATCAACCTGTGTGGACTGAAGAGATGAATAGATAGAAAAGAAACCAGTGAATTCTGGAGTAAAGAGTAAACAAAAAACATATGAGATTAGATGATACATTGTATAAATTATTTTTTGCAAGTAATCACAATTTACCCGTGAAAGAGAATAAATATCTCTCTCAGGGGAATAAGTGCCTTCGTCACACTCCCACATAATATGGTTGGGAGAATGAGGAGGGCTAATGGGGGTACACGGATCTTCCGCTTACAGGAGAGAAGTGCTATGTCAAAAGACATCAAAATGATGTTTCATTAATTGGAGTGCAGAATATAGTTTTTGTTGAAATTATCTATTCCAGGGTGGTTGTATATGGTTAGTCTTGCCCTAGGCTAAATAATTCAGTTAGAAAGGTACTGTTAATAACTTTGGTATTGATGAAGATAGTTTGAATTATTTTGGGATTTTAACCCTTTTAGAGTAAACAATTACATATTTTATTCATATGTAACTGTTTAGATATGTTAACTCATAAAATTGAGGTTGTATTGCTTCAGATTAGAATAAACAAAAACATAATTCTAGGAACTAGTTAGGTAATAATATATTTGTTTTAAGAAAAGAAAGAAAAAGCTTCCATTACTTCTGGATTATTGAACATATTTGTCCTAAAAAGTAATAAATCTATTGTTATTACCTGATAATATATAACTGAACAAGAATTTCCTTATTTCACTTGTATATTCTAAGGCTATATGAATCAGAAGTAATAAGAAATATAACTGGAATGTAACATGATCCCACACAGTGTGTGACTATCAGAATGCAGTTACATTCAGTTATAAATATAGGTTTTTTATAGAGAACCATCTCTTAGTATAATAAATGAAGAGATATCAGGAATTAGGATGTCAGTCCATTGAATCTTCTTGGTCCATGGATGATGTGGCATAACGGCCTCTTTTGTGAGAATGATGATTCCCATTTTGTTCTGAAATTTTCTGGGTGCTGCCTGAAGGTGAAGATGATGCCATTCTTCTGCGTGTGGGGGTGTTGCTGCTTGTGGGTTCTGTCAGATTTAATTTTAAAAGGGTTTGTTGTAGTTCATCTGCTGATCTGCTTCTGTAAATTGTACCTTGGTAGTTAAATCTGACTGAAAAGGGGAAGCCCCATTGATACATAATGTTGTGGCGTTGCAGTTCCATTAGTTGGGGTTTCATGGATCGTCTTTTAGTAATAGTAAGTTGGGATAGGTCAGCAAAAATTTGATAATTGTGTCCTTGAAAATTAAGTTCCTTTTTTTCTCTTGCAGCAATTAGTATTTGTTCTTTCGTTCTGTAATAATGAAATTTTGTGATTATATCACGTGGGGGTCCATCTTTCTTTTTGGCTGTGAGGGCTCTGTGTACTCTGTCCAGTTCTAAACGTTCAATAGGGATATCTGGCTTTAGTTCTTGTAATAGAGCAGTAATAGTAGATTGCAGGTCTGTCACAGTTTCAGGTATTCCCCTTATGCGCAAGTTTGAACGTCTGGCTCTATTTTCATAATCTTCAAGCTTAGTTTGAAGTATTAAATTCTCTTTTTTTAATTGTTCCAATTCTGTTATATTTTCTTGGGTTGTAATTTCAATTTCATCCATTTTTATTTCTAAGGCTGCGGTGCGGTTTCCCAGCTCTCTTATTTCTTTGGTTAGGCTTTTTGTTATTTGGTCTGAGGTTTGTTTTAAAGCCTTATGAAGCATCTTTTCAAACTGTAATAATATTACTGGGGATGCTGAGGAGGCTTGTGGAGAAGTTTGTGAGAGGATTTGTTCTGTATCTGACTCAAATGGAGAGTCTTGCTGTGACATTTTCTGTCTGTGAGAGCTCCCTGATGCTGTATCTTGTGAGGTGACTGGAGCTGCTTCAGCTGCAGTGAGTGCCTGTGAGCTCTTTGTGAGGTGATTTTTATTTCTGCCACGGTTTCCTCCCAGTACCATATTTCCTGCCCAAACTTTCACAGTTTGTTCCCTGGGGCAAAAAGGTTCAAATGGATACCTTTTGAGCCTGCAGGCTCCGCTTTGTCCTTCTCTTCTCTCCTCAGCGGTGTGGAGCTCTAACAATGCATGTCTGCTCCGCTAGGCTCCGCCTCCTGCCCCCCCCAGAAGCACCCTTTTTGATCTAATACAGCCATGAGTCTTTTTGGGAAAGATGCAACAAGTTTTTCACACCTGGATTTGGGGATCCTCTGCCATTCCTCCTTGCAGATCCTCTCCAGTTCTGTCAGGTTGGATGGTAAACGTTGGTGGACAGCTATTTTTAGGTCTCTCCAGAGATGCTCAATTGGGTTTAAGTCAGGGCTCTGGCTGGGCCATTCAAGAACACTCACGGAGTTGTTGTGAAGCCACTCCTTCATTATTTTAGCTGTGTGCTTAGGGTCATTGTCTTGTTAGAAGGTAAACCTTCGGCCCAGTCTGAGGTCCTGAACACTCTGAAAAAGGTTTTTCATCCAGGATATCCCTGTACTTGACCGCGTTCATCTTTCCCTCAATTGCAACCAGTCGTCCTGTCCCTGCAGTTGAAAACCACCCCCACTGCATGATGCTGCCACCACCATGCTTCACTGTTATGACTGTATTGGACAGGTGATGAGCAGTGCCTGGTTTTCTCCACGCATACTGCATAGAAATAAGGCCAAAAGTTCTATATTGGTCTCATCAGACCAGAGAATCTTATTTCTCACCATCTTGGAGTCCTTCAGGTGTTTTTTTTAGCAAACTCCATGCAGGCTTTCATGTGTCTTGCACTGAGGAGAGGCTTTCGTCGGGCCACTCTGCCATGAAGCCCCGACTGGTGGAGGGCTGCTGTGATGGTTGACTTTCTACAACTTTTTCCCATCTCCTGACTGCATCTCTGGAGCTCAGCCACAGTGATCTTTGGGTTCTTCTTTACCTCTCTCACCAAAGCTCTTCTCCCCGATAGCTCAGTTTGGCCGGACGGCCAGCTCTAGGAAGGGTTCTGGTCATCCCAAACGTCTTCCATTAAAGGATTATGGAGGCCACTGTGCTCTTAGGAACCTTAAGTGCAGCCGAAATTTTTTTGTAACCTTGGCCAGATCTGTGCCTTGCCACAATTCTGTTTCTGAGCTCTTCAGGCAGTTCCTTTGACCTCATGACTCTCATTTGCTCTGACATGCACTGTGAGCTGTAAGGTCTTATATAGACAGGTGGCTTTCCTAATCAAGTCCAATCAGTATAATCAAACACAGCTGGACTCAAATGAAGGTATAGAACCATCTCAAGGATGATCAGAAGAAATGGACAGCACCTGAGTTAAATATGAGTGTCACAGCAAAGGGTCTGAATACATAGGACCATGTGATATTTCAGTTTTTGTTTTTTAATAAATCTGCAAAAATGTCAACAATTCTGTGTTTTCCTGTCAATATGGGGTCCTGTGTGTATATTAATGAGGAAAAAAATGAACTTAAATGATTTTAGCAAATGGCTGCAATATAACAAAGAGTGAAAAATTTAAGGGTGTCTGAATACTTTCCGTCCCCACTGTATATATATATATATATATATATATATATTTATATACTGTGCATTTAGCAGCATAGACTATATATTCAGTGTTTACTCTATATTCAGTCAGTGCAGACAGTGTATTAATACATTAATATACATGTAAAGTAGTGAGTGTACAGCTTGTATAACAGTGTAAATTTGCTGTCCCCTCAAAATAACTCAACACACAGCCATTAATGTCTAAACTGCTGGCAACAAAAGTGAGTACACCCCTAAGTGAAAATGTCCAAATTGGGCCCCAGCACTGCCTTAACCCTCTTGGGCATGGAGTTCACCAGAGCTTCACAGGTTGCCACTGGAGTCCTCTTTCACTCCTTCATGATGACATCACAGAGCTGGTGGATGTTAGAGATCTTGCACTCCTCCACCTTCCATTTGAGGATGCCCCACAGAGGATGCCCCACATGTCTCCAGACCTCAATAGGGTTTAGGTCTGCAAACATGCTTGGCCAGTCCATCACTTTTACCCTCAGCTTCTTTAGACTAAGATAAACTTATTTGGTTCAGAAGGTGTCAAGTGTGTGTGGCGGCAACCAGGTGAGGAGTACAAAGACAAGTGTGTCCTGCCTACAGTCAAGCATGGTGATGTCATGGTCTGGTCTGAATGAGTGCTGCCAGCACTGGGATGCTACAGTTCATTGAGGAAACCATGAATGCCAAAATGTACTGTAACATACTGAAGACAAGCATGATCCCCTCCCTTTGGAGACTGGGCCATAGGGCAATATTTCAACAAGATAACGACCCCAAACACACCTCCAAGATGACCACTGCCTTGCTAAAGAAGCCGAGGGTAAAGGTGATGAACTGGTCAAGCATGTCTTCAGACCTAAACCTTATTGAGCATCTGTGGGGCATCCTCAAATAGAAGGTGAAGGAACGCAAGGTCATAACTTCTACCAGCTCCCTGATGTTGTCATGGAGGAGTGAAAGAGGACTCCAGTGGCAACCTGTGAGGCTCTGGTGAACTCCATGCCCAAGAGGGTTAAGGCAGTGCTGGAAAATAATGGTGGCCACGCAAAATATTGACACTTTGGGCCCAATTTGGAAATTTTCACTTAGGGGTGTACTCACTTTTGTTGCCAGCAAAGTGTCATTTCTGCAGTGTTGTCACATGAAAAGATATAATAAAATATTTACAAAAATTTGAGGGTTGTACTTACTTTTGTGAGATACTGTATATATATATATATATATATATATATATATATATATATATATATATATATATATATATATATTGTATTTATTGGCGTATAACACTCACTTTTTCTCCATGAAAAGTGCGTGCGTGTTATACGCCAATAGTTAAATTTTAGCTGCCTCGGAGGGGACAGGGAGGGGGTCGGGATGAGCGCCGTCAGATTAAATACAGTGAGAATCTCCTGTTTACTTGGCAGCCTCTGTAATAGGAAGTCCCGTCTCCTGGGACGCCATTGGACCACTGTTCTGTCTGTTCTGTCTATCATAGGAGATTTTCACTGTATGTAATCTGTGGGCGCTCGTCCCGCCCCCCTCCCTGTCCCCTCTAGGCTGCAGATGGGCATCGATCAGGCTGCATTGATGGCAATGGTGAGGCTGCTGCATTGATGGCAATGGTGAGGCTGCTGCATTGATGGCAATGGCAAGGCTGCTGCATTGATGGCAATGGCAAGGCTGCTGCATTGATGGCAATGGCAAGGCTGCTGCATTGATGGCTGCATTGATGTGGACTGATGAGGCTGCATTGATGGCACTTGTGAGGCTGCAGATGGGCATTCCTTATTTAAAATTTAAGTTTTTTCCTGCAACTTCCCTCTTAAAATGAATGTGCGTGTTATACGCCTGTGCGTGTAATACGCCAATAAATACGGTATATATATATGTGTGTGCATGTGTGTGTGTGTGTATATATATATATATATATATATATATATATATATATATATATATATATATATATACACATATATACAGTATCTTATGTATGCGTATATATATATATATGTATATATATACACTCTGCATCCAGTGTACACAGTATCTAATACAGTGTGTACAGTTTCTACTACACTTCTGGTGGTGTACACAGTATACAATACAGTGCAGCCATTGTACAGTTTCTAATACACGTCAGGCGGTGTACATAGTATCTAATACAGTGTGTACAGTTTCTAATACACGTCAGGCAGTGTATATATATATATATATATATATATATATATATATATCTACATTCAGCGTACAGGAAATGAACATTCAAGATGGGCTCATACAGTGCGTTCGATGGTGTATACTTTCCAATACACTTCAGGCGGTGTACACAGTATCTAATACAGTATAGTGTGGTGCTGCAAAACAAAAAATACATCGTGTCTGGAAGGCCACCAAGAAGAGGCAGACGCTCACAGGCCACTAAAAGAGGGCAAACAGCCTCTGTGTCTACAGTTAACAGTGGTGGTCGTGGTACATCCTCTGCAGGTGGCCGTGGGGCATGCTTGTCCTTTTTTGCTGCTGCTGGCCGTGTTATTGAGCCACAACATGAGCCCAAGGAGTTGTATGTGGATGGGTGGAGGTAGTTACATATAATGTGATCCTTAGCCTACGAAAGAACCCTAGGATTCGTGGTATCAAGGCGAGGAATCATTACTGTCTGTCAATCCTTCTTGATCCACGTTACAGGGGTAAAGTTGCACAACTCATCCTGCCTTTGCAGAGGGAGCAGAGGATGAAACATCTTCAGGAGGCCTTGAAAAAAGGTTTGTATAATGCATTTCCAGACCCTAGGAGGTTACCATTACCTGGTGCTGGACAACGTGTTGCTGAGGCTTCGTTCAGTCAGAGGAAGAGTGGTGGAGAAGATAGCCGGCTGACCGATGCCTTTAAATAATTTTTCAGTCCTCAGCACCAAGGTCTGGTCGGTTCAAGCAACCATCACCAGCGTCTGCATTATATGGTGCATGAATATCTAGGGCAAGAGCAGACTTGGAGACCTTTCCAACAGAGCATCCACTGGGTTACTGGGTCTTGAGGATTGACCACCGGCCAGAACTTTCTCAATATGCAATCGAGCTACTGGCCTGTCTTGCATCCAGTGTGCTTTCTGAACGCACATTCAGTGCTGCTGGAGGGTTTGTAACAGATCAAAGAGTGCGCCTGTCCACAGACTACGTTGATAGGCTCACATTCATAAAAATTAATCAGTCTTGGATCAGCAGCTATCAAGCACCTGATGCTGATGTAACTGATTGAATTTGCTATGGATCTGGGATCCCTTGAAGACTGCCTATGCTGACTATCCTATTCCTCCGCAATCTTGATGATGCTAGCTTTTAACAATATTTTTGATTTAGGTCACCACCACCACCACCCAAGGCCCAATGTTTCTGCTCCTGTTTAACAGTGACATGTAATTACAATTTTTTATATAATATTTCACAGCAGGGCCCGTTCCTGCGCCTAACAAGAGTATCTGTGAGGGGTTACAGTGTTGTGGCACCACCACGCAAGGCCCAATTTTTCTACCCCTGTTTAACAGGGGCATGTAATTACAATTTTTGATATAATATTTCAACGCAGGGCCTGTTCCTGCACCCAACAAGATTAACTGTGAGGGGTTACATTGTTGTGGCACCACCACCGAAGGCCCAATTTTTCTGCCCCTGTTTAACCAATTCAATGCCAGGCACTTTCCCCCTTCCTGCCCAACACAATTTTTAGCTTTCAGCACTGTCACACTTTGAATGACCATTGCGCGGTCATGCAGCACTGTACCCAAACTAAATTTTTATCATGTTCTTCCCACAAATAGAGCTTTCTTTTGGTGGTATTTGATCACCTCTGCAGTTTTAAATTTTTGCGCTATAAATGAAAAAACACAACAATTTTGAAAAAAACAAAACTGGGCACTGATAGGCAGCACTGATAGGCAGCACTAATGGCACTGATAGGTGGCACTGATGGGCACTGATAGGTGGCACTGGATAGGCAGCACTGATGAGGAGCTACTGACAGGCATTACTGAGAGGCACTGATTGGCACATTGATGGGGCACTGACAGGCATTACTGATGGGGCACTGATTGACACTTTTTTGGGCACTGATTGGCACTGTTGTGGGCACTGATTGGCACTTTTTTGGGCACTGACAGGCATTTATAGAGGGGGACAGGCTGGCAGCAGATGGGCACTGATTGGCAGCTGATGGGCACCTTTTGATGGGGGCTTTGCTGATTATCAGCACAGACCCCCCTCTGACAGGGAGAGCCGCTGATTGGCTCTCCCTGTCAGCGTAAACCGAGGAGAGCCGTTTACTGGCACTTCCTGGTTGACGCGATGATCAGCTGTGATTGGTCACAGCTGATCACGTGGTAAAAAGCCTCTGTCAGAGACTTCATACCATGATCAGAGTTGCGGTGTGTCATACTGACACACAGCACCTACGGTCGCCATGCTGCACACCCCCATGCGCTGGCTCTGTTATCCTGATCACATCATATGACATCCGGTCAGGATAACACAACCACTTTGCCGCCGTCATTTTGCTATACGGCGGGTGGCAAATGGTTAACAGGGGCATCTAATTACAATTTTTTATATAATATTTCACAGCAGGGCCTGTTCCTGCGCAAGAGTAACTGTGAGGGGTTACAGTGTTCTTGCACCACCAACACCTAGAGCCTGTTTTTTTCTGCAGAGTATGTAGGGCAGGACGTATAGTATATATACGGCTGTTCAGAGTATATAGTGCCTGGGGGATCCCCACACCATTTTTTTAAATTTGGTGCGGGGTTCCCCTTAATATCCATACCAGACCTGAAGGGCCTGGTGTGGATTTTGGGGGGGACATCCATGCCATTTTTTTTTGTGGTATTTTTGGAGCGGAGTTTCCCTTAATATTCATACCAGACCCAAAGGGCCTGGTAATGGACTGGGGGGGGACCCATGCCTTTTTTTCAATGATTTTTATCTATATTGCCGGGAGCCGACAATACATTACAGCCGCGAGCAGTTTTGAAAGAAAATTTTTCCTTTAGAAATGTAATTTTGCTGTGGTACTGTTATAAACATGGGAGATATGCGCTACTTTACAGGCAGACTAAGAAGACCCCCCAGGGATGATATTTAAAGGAATATTTCATTTTTATTGTTTCACTTTAAGCATTATTAAAATCACTGCTCCCCAAAAAATTACAGTTTTTAATTTTTTTTTGCATTGATACATGTCCCCTGGGGCAGGACCCAGGTCTCCAAACACTTTTTATGGCAATAACATGCATATAAGCCTTTAAAATGAGCACTTTTGATTTTTCCCATAGACTTTAGCGGTGTTCGCATGTTCGCACAAATTTTTTGCCTGTTCGCAAGTTCTGGTGCGAACCAAACAGGGGGTGTTCGGCTCATCCCTAGACCTTAGGGAACAAAGGCCTCTGGTAACCAAGTAAAAAGGGAATCAGAACGTACCACTGAGGAGGACTCTAAGGGTGGGTTTCTCTATAAATTAGAGTAGGACTGTGCCTTATAAAAACTTGATGTGGTAGTTTGTTTTCTCATATATGCATGCAACATAATTTCAATCCTAGAAACAAATTTATATAGTTGGGCTCTTATTACTTGATACCGTTCTACTTCACCTCATATAGAAATTATATTGTTTGCATTGGGTGGTCAAGCCTCTGAGAATACAGTGTGAAAACTACTTAACCACTTCCCCCCTCACACATGTACAACCGCTACAAACTAGAGCAGTTTTTACATTTTTCTATGGACCTGTTTGTTCAGCTATAATTTTGTCATTACTTAAAGCAGAGTTCCACCCAAAACTGGAACCTCCACTCATTTGTCTCCTTCCCCCTCTAGTGCAACATTTGGCACCTTTTGGGGGGAGGGGGGAGCAGGATACCTGTCTTTGACAGGTATCATGGGGGAGCGGGATACCTGTCTTTCACAGGTATCCTGTCCCCACTTCCGGGATTCTCGGCCGTCACCGCTCGGCTCCCTCCTCCTTCCCCCGCCACTGGGCCAGTAGAAGAGCGCAGCAGGTGCCTCGCGCATGCGCAGTAGGGACTCAGCATGAAGCCATAATGCTTCACTACTGGGTTCCCTAACTGGCTATGGCAGCGGCAGCACCTGACAGCTGATGGAAACATCAGCTGCGGTGCCGACATCGCTGAACTCCAGGACAGGTAAGTGCAGTATGTGTAGCTGCTGGCTTTTAATTTTCGCAGCGGTGGGTGGACCTCGCCTTTAAGATAACAAATTTATAAATATATTGTTTTTTAAGGACAAACAGCTTTATTTTCGTGATATTGTATTGCAAAAATAAACTTTAATAAAGCTATTTACAAATGGAATAAAGTGTTGTTATTTTTTTTTTTGATTTGCAGTTTTTTAAAATGTGACGCTTAATGCTTAATAAAATAAATATTAAAAATCAGGAAAATAATAATTGAAGGGAGAAGGGAAAGAAGGAGAATTAGGACTGATTAGTGTAAAGGGTGTAAAGTGTAGGGTTAAAAAGAGGTTAAAGTATAACTAAAGGCAAAACTTTTTTTTAAGTTTGGAGGAAAGGGATTAGAACAAGTATGTGTTTTTTTTTTTTTTGCTGCCTGTGCTCCCATTAGGGAAATTCACCCTCTCAATTTGACATGTTTACCATTGTGACTGAAAGTTAAAGTTAAAGAAAAACACAAATTTTGGGTTGTCTCCAAAATAGTAATAGAGTGTTAATCTTCCAATGGGGGGTACTAGTTCTGCTGGCCCTAATGACAACAAGGGATTCCTTAACTTTGGATTTCCACATCCTGTTTTGGCTATGTGACAGGAAGTGAAGGGATATCTCCCCAGTGGGACATATATGGCAAAAATAAAACTTACAACTTACAACCCTTCCTTTCTCTATCTAAAAAACTTTTGCATTCAGTTCTTCTTTTAAATAAACAAATTGTATTTCTTTTGTGTGAGGTTGCTTTAACTGACAGCATCTGCAGATCTACGTTCATTCTGTTCATCTGCAGCTGAACAAAAGTAATAATGTTACTTTGTATCTCTGTATTTCACATATGAACTGTGTTGATAAATATTGAGTCTGATGGTTCTGTTTATCAACAGCTGCAGCTGCTAGAGCTTCTGTATATACAGAGCAACTTTCAGCTTTATTTTCAGAGAATGCCCAGCAGTTGGGAGGGGGAGATGTTATACAGAGGCAGAAGGATTGTATGTTCTACACCATGTCCTGTGTGCTACGATCAGGGTTTTTTGCACATGTGTAGCACATCCAGTGTCCTCATCTAGTGGTTAACAGTAGGAACAACAGTAGGAACTGACTGCAGAGAATTTCCCTTTGGATTCTGATTTGCAGACATACAAGCCACAACAAATTATTTGATATCTTCTTTATCAGTAGACCACAAATAAACTTGAGTGATGAGGTCAAAAGTAGACTTCTGATATTTGTCCACATTAGAGCTAGGCCCCATGCAAAATCTTAAGAACACTTGTTGAAAGGGTGTGACCAACAACAATAGGACATCGCTAGGCCCAGATTTGGAGATTTCAGGTTCAGATGTTCGGGGGGAAGTTTCTTGATATTTTTTTCTCTGCTGGACGATACGTATGGTATGAATAAACTATGAAAAGAGAAGAACGCAGTAAGTCAGGCAGGGATTCAGCAGATACTGAAGGTGAAAAGGGTAACTGAATGACTGGCTTCCTATAGTATGTTGCACCACTGCTCAAGAGCCAGATTGACAAGTAGTTCCCAGTCTCTGATGGAGTAGATAACCACAAAAATGAACTTATTGGGGAGATAACCTACAGAGATAAGATTACTAACCATGCAGAAATTTGCAGACTAATTGCAAAAAAACTCTTTGGCTAGTTCATAAGGTTTGTGAAAAAAATAAATAAAAAGGTATTCATCATGGAAAGTATTTCTATTGTATTTATGTATAAACTAGGGTTGCACCGATACCGATACCGAGCATTTGCACGAGTATTTGTACTCGTGCAAATGTTCTGATGCTTGACCTGATACAGGGCAGTCGGGGGAAAAGGTGCTGCGGTGGGGGGAGTTACAAGCACTGTGTATATTTCAGTAAAGCAGCTGACAGCCGCTTCTCCTCACCCTCCCGCGGCTTTCATCTGCTTTATTAAAATCTATACAGGATTGGTGCTTGTAACTCCCCCCACCACTGCACTGATCATCCCTGACTGTCCCCTGTGTCTTCCTCTATGTCCCCCTTATGTGTGCTCCTCCGGTCCCCCTCTCTGTGCTCCTCTGGTTCTCCTCCAGTCCTCCTCCATGCTCCTCCGGTCCACCTCTGTGTCCTCCATGCTCCTCCGCTTCCCCTCCATGTCCTCGGTACTCCCCTGGCCCCCCCGTGTCCTCTGTGCTCCTCCGGCCCTCCTTCGTGTCCTCGGTACTCCTCCGGTCCCCCTCCATGTCCCCCATACTCCTCCAGTCCCAGTACATGTCCTCTGTGATCCTTTGATCCCCTCTGTGTCCTCCGTGCTCCTCTGGTCCCCCCCTGTCCCCCTCTGTCCTCCTCCGGCCCCCTCCTGTCCCCTCCTGTCCCGGATCTGTCACAATGGAGAGTGGAGGATGGAGTCGGTAAATCTGTCATTTATCAGCTCCTTCCTTTCTAAAAGTCAGTGATCATTGACTCTGTCCATTCATAACTGAGCATCGTAAAATGTGTTTAGGATGTCTCAGTTTATGAATGAACAAGGGCCTCTGTCTCCTGTCCATTTATTTTCAGTGCAGCTGAAGCTGCAGAGAAAGGGACTGGGGAAAGGGGAGATGTCAGTGGTCTGTTTATACCCCTGATATCTCACCAAAGCCCCCCCCAACAGGGCTGATAAAATGAATAATAATAATTAAAAAATTGTAATAAATATTTAAAAGGTAAAATTGTAAAAAAAAAAAAAAAAAAAAAAAAAGGTCAAATAAAAAAAACACTTACGGGGGCGTGGCCTGGACGGGAATCGAGACGGCTGCCTGAACAGATAGCTCCTGCACAAAGAGGATGACAAACACCTAATTTGGGTCAATAGAGGTACATACCCATGATGGGAAAGCCTAACAGGAGCACCTCGACACTCCGCACACAAAAGGAGCCCGGTACGCAGATCAGCGGTAATATCCCGGAGATCTTCCAGACCCGACATGCTGCGCAACTTGAGGCATCGCAGGCCTCACAGACCCCGCAGGCCTCATCCCCGGACTCAATTAGGAGCAGCGCGGAACCGCTCATGGACGACGACGGAGCCGGCGCTCCTCTCCCAAGCCTCCTTGACCTCCAAAGAGACCTTCAGAGAGTCGCCCTGGACATCAAACACACCATGATGTCGGCGATCTCAGATCTAAAGGCAGACATTCACTCGATGAACCACCGAATCTCGGATGTAGAGGAAAACGTGCAAACACAAGCTACAGTAATTAAGCAAGTACAGAAAACATACGATATGCATCTGCCACATTTGTTTGAGCTCCATAGTCAAGTAGAGGACCTAGACAACAGGGGCCACAGGCACAACGTGAGGGTGAGGGGGGTCCCGGAGGGAGTTGACCAGGCCGCACTGCAGCACACAGTATGCCCTATCTTTAATGACTTACTGGGCCGACCAGCAGACTCCCCCATAGAAATGGAACGCCTGCACCGTGCATTACGGCCCCCTCCCCGCGATTCTGAACCACCCAGGGACATTGTGTGTTGCATTGTCAACTTTCCCCTTAAAGAGGAGATTCTCAAGAAAGCAAGAGACAGAGGCCGCATATTGTTTAATGGCACAGAGGTGAAACTGTTTCAGGACTTATCCCAAATTACATTACAGAACAGACGCACCCTACGCCCCCTGCTGGAAGTCTTGCGTACACATAACATCCAATATAGATGAAAGTTTCCGTTCTGTCTCTCAGCATCCACCAGGGGTCGCACAGCTCTTCTTCGAACCCCGGAAGATTTACTCACTTTCTGCGAACAATTGGACATACCCCTGATGGACCTTCCTGAGTGGTACTCTTTCTACTTTCCTACGGAACCATGGAAACCAGTCTCACACAACTCCTCTCCCAAAGCTCAACGACAACGATCCAGACGTCGCAGATTGGACCCCACATCACCCGGAGAATGCCCTTCTCACCGAGACTTACCTGCTCGCAGCCCAGGACCGGCAGACACTCCTCGTTGGAATTACCATGGCATAACTTAACCCTGGAACTTCTCATAATGCCTTCACGCAGCAAACACTAACTTTTACTCCCTCCTAGCTTATCGCATCTCCCTCTCCCCCGGATTTTCTGTTTTCTTTTTCTCCTTTTTTTTCCCCCTTTTTTAGTTGGCGGAGAAACAACAGACCTCGAAAGATCGTACACTTTACAAGAATCCCTACTGGAGACTTTATTTCCAGATATGAGTCTTATGCTCTGGCATCTTGTAGAAACTTCAACACCCCACAGGGATTTTGTGAGTAAAGATCTAACATAAGATAGATGGTCTGTTATCTCACCCACTCCCGCATTAGGCACTGTTGCCATTCACACACTTATTTGTGAAAGAATCATACCTACCTGAACAAGACGATCTCTCTTACCAAGAGCATAATGCTAAAACACTTGTCTTTCCTGAACCACTTTAGCTGTTATTTGCTTGTTTTTTGTTTTTTTGTTTTTACGGGTAATACTATGGGAGTCTGGATTGTTCAAAGTCTAGCTATAAGTCAATCTGGTAATTACACATTAAAACCACCATTGGAGGTTGGTCTGTTGTGCTCCCATGCTCCCCTCCCATATAGAAGGGGAGCCCTGGGGGCCCCTTTTCTGTACGTACCATCTAAATTTGCAGATACCTTTACCCTCTAACAATTTCTCACACATCGCTAATAGCCTATGAGCCATCAACAAGCTTCCTACAACGCCACTTTACCCACAAAAAGGATGAGGAAACAGAAACACTACACCTCATCAGCAGTAAAAAACTTTCCAACACTAACCAATCCTCCAGTGCTTTAACATTCATACTTACTTATTGAGCCATGAATGATGGTCCAGACTCCCATGCTAGCCAACCTGACTTGAGTGTGAAGAGGCAGGAAAGTGAGATGAAGTAAGATATAGATAGATATGCTTCTAAAATTTCATTGTCTTTATTAATAACAACGTGCTCAATGATATTCGACTGAAATAGGTTGTTGTTTAAGTCCTCTTTTAATCTTTTAACCGTTACTTGTTAAATATTTCAATACTCATGGTCATATCTCGCCAAAAGGTGTTCTAGTGTAATGTCGTTAACATTAGAAACGGTGTATGATTCGTCGCAATTTGTCAATGCACGTGACCGAAATAGCATTAATATGACCCCACACAACACACATTTAGATTTCCCAAAATGCAGTTTTTGACACACCTCTTCGCACCCTTAAATGCTAATATATATCTTAGTTCGTCCTCCGCAGTGCTACAGCACTCATTCCCACCCCAGTTTGCAAACCCCAAACAGCTGTCCATACGGACTAGAGCTACTAATCCAAGCCTACGACCACCTCCGGTAACGATTTACATACGTACCCAGCTGAATTGCTGAGGTACTCTCCCCAATTCCCACTAAGCTAATCTTATCTACCCCCCTCCCTTCCCTCCCCCCCTTTTAAATCTTCCCACCCCCCTTGTCTTACACCCTCTTTATTTTATCTAACTTCTCTTTCCCTTTTCACATCTTTTCTATATCGAATCCCTCTTGCAGGTAGGGGCCGCTCCTCTCTCCTTTTCCCCAGTCTCCACATACCCACGAAATCATCCTGTAAAACACATAAGGGACATAAAACTAACTAAATACTCGTAATATTCCCCGCAACCCTAGAAATACAATGCCGAAAGAAGCAACCACTACTCAACAACTCTCACTAAAATGCCTGTCACTTAATGTAAAAGGCCTAAATATCCCAGAAAAGAGGTCGCAAGTCCTCTCAGCATTAACTAAACACAAAGCCCACTTCCTCTTACTACAGGAAACACATTTTTGCACAAAGCATACCCCCAAATTAACAAATCACATTTATAAGCATACCCTCCACTCTACGAACCCAACCTCTAAAACAAAAGGAGTCTCCATACTTATCTCAAAACACGCTGACTTTCAACTAACAGACTCCCTGGTTGATCACGAAGGCAGATACATTTTTGTTAAAGGCACATACGCATCTAAACCAATCGCGATAGCAAATGTGTACTGCCCGAACGAACACCAAGTAACCTTCTTTAGGCAAATTTGTGATCTTCTTTCTACCTTTCAAGGGGTATAGTAATACTTGGTGGAGACTTTAATGTCCCTCTAAATCCGACATTGGACTCCTCTACAGGGACCTCTGCACTCCCCTATCGTGCACTACGGCAAATTAAACTCCAACTACAAAGTTTGACTCTCCACGACACATGACGTACCATATTCCTGACGGACAAAGACTACACATTCTTTTCCTCCCTGCATCAAAAGTACTTGAGAATTGATTATATATTTCTATCCCAGACAGACCTATCATTTCTCTCACATGCCACAATAGAACCTATGTTTTTATCAGACCACCACCCCATCACGATAACTTTAACTTTTCCAGAATACAACAACAGAACTAAGACGTGGAGGTTGAACCCTTCCCTCCTTAAAGATCCTGACGTATTAAGACAAATAAACACCCTACTTAAACTATACTTTCAAGAAAATTCTTCCCCAGCCATAATTCCTATCACACTTTGGGAAAAGTGCGTCATTAGGGGGAAACTCATAGCCCTAGCAACGAACGAAAAAAAAAGACATCAGGCCCAGATTGCTTCACTCATCAAAACCATCAATAGACTTGAAACGACACAAGCAATCTACCTCTCAATCCACACTACAGGACCTCCTACATGCACGATCCACCCTAATGGAGGAATTAGGAAAACGTACAAGACGACAATACGTTCTCAGACAGAAAGTGTTCTATGAACACGGTAACAAGAGTGGGAGATTGCGTGCTCGCACGATACAGGCAGCCAAAACTTCATCTATAATTCACCATTTGCGCACTGATAAAGGCATACTTCTCTCTTAAAATTAAGACATAGCTGCCCACTTCAAAAAATTCTACTCTAAACTTTACAATCTGCCATGCCACAACACAGGTTTACCTAATACTTCAGACCGCCAATCCCAAATACAAGACTTCCTAGCTCAATACTACCCTAAAGCAATCACTTCACAACAAGTTGAAGCCTTAGAATGCCCATTGACCACTGAGGAGCTGAGTCTAGTTATAAAATAAATGAAAGTGGGCCTTTAACTCCCTATCGAACCCACTAACCCCATTGGGCAACATGCTAGAGCCTCATATAGCAGTCATTCCGAAAGCAGACAAAGATCCTTCCCAAGTGTCCAACTATAGACCCATCTCACTACTTAATGTAGATATTAAATTATATGCAAAGATGATAGCAAACAGACTATTACCCCTAATCCCTGGCCTTGTTTCAGCTGACCAAGTGGGCTTTATCCCGGGTAGGGAGGCCAGGGATAATACCATACGCACCTTGAACATTCACCATTGGCTCACTTCCTCGGACACTAAGGGATTCCTGTTGTCACTAGACGCCGAAAAGGCATTTGACAGGGTGGCCTGGGACTATATAGGAGAAGTATTACAGGGCATTGGCCTACTTCCACGCATGTGTGCACTCATCAACGCCCTATATGATAATCCCTCAGCAAGGGTTAAAGCAAACGGCCTTCTGTCAAACGCCTTCCCAATTAGTAACGGAACCCGCCAAGGATGCCCATTGTCCCCCCTAATCTTTGTCTTGACCCTAGAACCCCTTCTAAATAGACTACGCGCTAATACAGATATTCAAGGAATAACTATTAATCAGAGAGAATTTAAGGTAACTGCTTTCGCAGATGATATTCTACTGACACTCCAATCACCTCGTATATCCTTGCCCAACTTGTTGAAGGACATTAACCATTTTGGTGTGTTATCAAATCTTAAAATCAATTACCCCAAATCCCATGCCCTGAATATCTCCCTTTCCTCACAAGATGCCACCCACTGCCAAGATTCCTTTCCTTTTCAATGGAGGGGAGACGCCATTACTTATCTAGGCATTGGAATTACTAGGCGACTCACAGACCTTTATGACTATAACTTCTTATACACCTTATCAAAAATTCAGACAGATTTAAAAAACTGGGCCACCCTCAATGTCTCATGATTTGGGCGCTCGGCCCTGATAAAAATGATTATCCTTCCCCGCCTTCTTTACCTAATGCAGACCATCCCAATCCACTTGCCCCCTTCCTTTTTTCTATCATATAAAAAAACTTCATCTGGAAGAGCGGTCCCCCACAAATTAAATATACACGATTGACATGTGACAAGACCAAGGGTGGGATTGCTCTCCCAGACCTTCATAAGTACTATCTGGCCTGCCATCTAACTAGAGTAGTAGACTGGAGAACCAATAAAATAGGGAAGCCCTGGGTCGTATTAGAAAGCTCCTTTATACATAAGCCATTACACAACCTTCCCTGGCTCCCACCAAAACACTGGCCCCAACTCATTAAGATGCATCCACTTATCTACCCGTCATTACTTGCTTTTACTTTGGCTGTAACCTCCTTTCATATATCCTCACAACCAGGGCCTTTGACTTCCCTGAGGGGGAACCCAGATTTCCCCCCAGGGGAGTCAGATGCATTTTTAAAACAAGAATGGCCACACGACGATATCCAAACACGCCACTTTTTCCACGAAGGCCGGTTACGATCCTATGAAAACCTAAGATCCACATCCCACACAAAGGATTTTCCTTTTTGGTCATATAGACAGTTGAGACACTTTTTCACCTACTCAGACTCCAATGACCTATGGTCAAGACAACTTACACCATTTGAAACTTTATGCTCTCAGAACACAGCACAAAGACACCTAATATCTATCATTTACTCCCTTCTTCAAGAAAAACCTAATTCCTCACAGACAGAAACCCTACGATTATCCTGGGGTAAAGATCTACGCATAGCCCTCACTGATGATGACTGGGAAACCATTCATGTACATGCACACAAAGGTTCACTAAACATAGCTATACAAGAAAATGGCTATAAAATACTCACAAAATGCTACAGAACACCGACTCGCCTACACAAATTCTCTCCCTCAATTCCAAACACCTGCTGGAGGTGTAATAAAGAGGAAGGTTCCATGATCCACATCTGGTGGGAGTGCCTAGTGCTTCAATCATTCTGGAAAGAGGTCCATGACATAATACAACGGGTCACTACCTACACTCTGGATTTTAATCCAGCGCAATATCTCCTCCATCATACAACCTTACCTAAACGATCCTACCATAAATCACTGGCCATGCACATGGTAAACGCGGCCAGATTATGCATACCTGTACACTGGCGCTCAACCAACCCCCCGACTATCAGGGAATGGCTGACGAATATTGCTAAGATAGAGGAGATGGAAGAATTGATCTATATCTCACAAGATCGCATACAAAAATTTACCACTGTCTGGGCATGTTGGACACATTTTAAAAGTACTGATTGTTACAAGTCTTACTTCCCGACATTATATTTCTCCCCCCTGAGTGACAAGGGAACTATCCGGTCACTCTTTCTGATTGAGGATGATTGGCCTGAGGGGAGGAGCGGTCCTCTACCCTCTCTACACCAGCGCCCCCTACCTCCCTTTTCTTTCCTCTTCTCTCACCCCTCTTTTCCAGGTGTTTCTTTTTATACTCACCCCCCCCTCTTCTGTATCCCTCTAATATCCCCACTCCATCTAAGATCCCTCTCCCATTTATTCATACCTATCCATACCCTCCCTACAATATCAGACAATCAGTGTAATTCGTATTAATAACCCAACAGAAACATGTCACTCTTATATAGTTTCATACAAGTCTAATACTCCTCTTTACTTCGTGACTGGACCTGGTGATAGTGGCCCACATGGAGGATTTTTAATCATAACAATACTTGTATTCAGCATAATGTCTTGTAGTAGATTGTTCAGATGGATCTTCTTTTCCCTCCTTATATAGTGTCTATTTTCTTTTGGATGCACTTCACTTATCCTACCATATAACTTCATTTCCCATGATCCAGACTGTAATAACATTTTCTGTATTACTAACGTATAACAATATCATGGATGCATCTTTCAAAACCTGTTTAACTGTTTGTACATGTAATTGTGCTCTCTTTCAATAAAACTTTTTTGTGGAAAAAAAAAAAAACGCTTACACCATCCACCCCCCCCCCCCCCAAAAAAAAAAGAAAGCATTGTAAAAAAAAAAATGTATATATATATATATATATATATATATATATATATTGTAAAAAATAATTAAAAAAATTAATTGTAGAAAATATTTTTTCTTTAGCTTTGGAAGAGCATTTGGCATTGGCATCATTATTCATACGATGGTAACATGGTAACAGAGGTAATAGAGTGTTGTGGAATAGTCTTTTATAAACTGCCAGTAATAAATACAGAGGGCCAACGTCATTGGGAAATTCATTAGGAACTTCATCCATTAATAGACCTTAAGTACATGATGAGTACATGAGAAACACATGGCAAAAACAGAGAATATATTACAAAAAAGTACGTTATGTTTTTTTGAAGAGATGTTATTTTTCAGTTTGGCATTTAAACTATTAGCTTCAAATCAAGTATTGACAAAATAGTGGTCTTTGCCAAAGGTTGAATAATTCTCAAATCAATATCAAGCATACCGATCTCTGTAGCCAGCTGCAGGTACTAGAGCTACTTATGCTGAAAGTTCAGAACAGGAGCTCTAAAGTAGTTCTCTCAGGTGGCTTAAGGCCCTACACACAATCTAAAAATCGTACAAAAATACCACTTTCGAAGCGATTGAATGATAATCTGATCATTGGTACGTGGCTTCCAGAGCTGATCACAACAGTCCATGCAAAATTATGCATGGACAAGCACAGATATTTTTTCCGTACGATACCAGATCGTATGATTTTAGTTTAATCAGTACAGTTATTGTCCAAAAATACAATATGAATACTATACAATACATTACATCAGTTCCGAATTTTTATTCCGTTGTACGAGAATTTCCGTAACTTTAGTAACCTCTTCATTTTCGATATGGAGACTAGCATGTAAGATAAGAAGGTTGCTGAGTCACTGCAAGGAGGGGAAGCAGGGTGTGTTCAGCTGTTGAAAGAACATTTTTAACTACTTAAGTACTTCTATTTGTACATAGTACTGTACAGAGAAATTTGAGGATGAATTGCTACATAGTAGTGCCAAGTAAATACAGTTGTATTATTGAATAATTTGAAAATGTATTAAAAAAATAGGATGTATTTATTTCTGTATCCAATTTATTAAAGCGGAACTTCTTTCATTTTTTTCAACTTTACATCTATGTGAAATCTTCTGCTCTTGTTTTAAATTTGGATAGTAAAACATTTTTTTTCTGTCAGTAAATACCTTATACAGCCATCTTCCTGTTTCTTGTCTGGTAAAAAGGCTAGGCTTATGACATCATGCACAGCTTTCTCTCACTCACTCACTGAGAGTTTGCCAGGAAGGGAGGGGGGGTGTGAGTCATAAGAGGGCCAATGAGAGCTGCAGAGCTGGAGGTGTGCCTCTGTGTAAATCCAGAAAGTGATCAGGCAGCTTCAGCAGCCCACAGTTAAAACGGTTGCAGCCAGACTTAGTAGAGATTTCTGCAGCATATTTGGCAAGTACAGAATTACATAATATATAAAATAATATGCACAGTGGTTGGAGGGAAGCTTCAGAATGGCAAAGATGTTTTAATTAAAAATTATGTGAGTTCCTCTTTATTCTGTAGTTTTTTTCTTTCTTTTTAAAAATTGTTAATCAAGGGGCAGATGCATCTATTATTATTATATTATATTATAGGCGTGTGTGCTTTACTAACAATACATATTAGATAGAGGGACTTAAGTGGAATTCCCTGCACTTGAGTTCCCAGGTCTACAAATGTACTATGGCCATTACAAAGGGTCCCACAATCCTGATTTTTAATATATTCTGTATTAGATTATTTATCAATTTTGGGTGGTCTGAACCTTTACACATTGTCAAATATACTTGAAAACAATAATAAATTACCTTTTTAATGCTTCTAATGCTGCATGTGATAAATAAATATTCTTTATGCTAAAATATATGTAGTTTGTAATGAATAATAATTCAAAAACATTATTTAGCTTACAGTATTTGCTATACTGAACATGATTTTAAAAATATCAAAGCAAAGAAAAATGATGACTATTTTATCTAGTGTGTTGCATATTAATTTATTTTATCTGGTTTGTTTTTCTTCTTTGTAGTTGCACTCTGCAGTGAAAAGAATTCAAGTTCACCGTCCAGGGTTTAATTATACATTTGCTCACATTTGCATGTTGAGCAATGAGAAGACTTGCATAGTGGATGATATAGTACATATTTTGGAGGAACTTAAGGCAGCTCGGTCCCTTAATCGAACAAACTTTATCATCACATATCCCATCACACAGTTAAAGGATGGCAGAGAAGTGTACAATGGGCACCAATTGGGAGGTGTCACCGTGCACAGCAAAGATCGGGTTAAGTCTGCTGAAGCAATTCAGCTCACATACTATCTGCAGGCAATCAACTCCCTCAATGAACTAGTGGCTGAAAAGTGGGAATCCATTTTCTGTGAAACTGTAGAAAGCTTTCAGAAATTAAACAGTGAGGTCAAAATGTACCCTTTCACGTCTTCATCTCTAGGAGAAGATTTTCAGAAAACCAGCAGGGTTGCAGAACGTTACCTGATTACAAGTCTTATGTTAGTCGTCTCACTGGCTATCTTGTGCTGCTCCATGCAAGACTGTGTCCGAAGTAAGCCATGGCTTGGTCTGCTTGGGCTGGTGACCATCTCTTTATCTACACTCACCGCTGCTGGAATCATCAATCTCACTGGAGGAAAATACAATTCCACTTTCCTGGGTATTCCATTTATCATGCTAGGTAATGAGCTTTTTAACTTTTGCATTCTGTTAATAAATGGATGTAATCCTAAAGGATAAGTGCACCATCCTGCTTCTACCCTGTTCTACCCAAGGCATTACAGTGCCTTGAAAAGTATTCATACCCCTAGAAATTTTCCACATTTTGTCACGTTACAACCAAAAACGTAAATGTATTTTATTGGGATTTTATGTGATAGATCAACACAAAGCGGCAAATAATTGTGAAGTGGAAGGAAAATGATAAATGGTTTTCAAATTTTTTTACAAATATCTGAAAAGTGTGGCATGCATTTGTATTCAGCCCCCTTTACTCTGATACCCCTAACTAAAATCTAGTGAAACCAATTGCCTTCCAAGGTCACCTAATTAGTAAATAGATTCCAACTCTGTGTAATTTAATCTCAGTATAAATACAGCTGTTCTGTGAAGCCCTCAGAGGTTGTTGGAGAACCTTAGTGATAAAACAGCATCATGAAGGCCAAGTAACACACCAGACAGGTCAGGGATAAAGTTGTGGAGAAGTTTAAAGCAGGGTTAGGTTATAAAAAAAAAGATTTAAACATCTCACGGAGCACTGTTCAATCCATCATCTGAAAATGGAAAGAGTATGACACAACTGCAAAGCTACCAAGATATGGCCCTCCACCTAAACTGACAGATCAGGCAAGGAGAGCGTTAATCAGAGAAGCAGCCAAGAAGTGGCATGGTAACTGGAGGAGCTGCAGAGATCCACAGCTCAGGTGGGAGAATCTGTCCACAGGACAACTATTAGTTGTGCACTCCACAAATCTGCCCTTTATGGAAGAGTGGCAAGAAGAAAGCTATTGTTGAAAGAAAGCCATAAGAGGTCCTGTTTGCAGTTTGCGCGAAGCCATGTGGGGGACACAGCAAACATATGGAAGAAGGTGCTCTGTTCAGATGAGACCAAAATTGAAATTTTGGCCTAAAAGCGAACGCTATGTGTGGCAGAAAACTAACACTGCACATCACCCTGAACACACCATCCCCACCCTGAAACATAGTGGTGGCAGAATCATGTTGTGTCGATGCTTTTCTTCAGCAGGGACAGGGAAGCTGGTCAGAGTTGATGGGAAGATGGATGGAACCAAATACAGGGCAATCTTAGAAGAAAACCTGTTAGAGTCTGCAAAAGACTTGAGATCGGAGGTTCACCTTTCAACAGGACAACGACCCTAAACATACAGCCAGAGCTACAATGGAATGGTTTGGATCAAAGTATATTCATTTTTTAGAATGGCCCAGTCAAAGTCCAGACCTAAATCCAATTGAGAATCTGTGGCAATACTCAAAAATTGCTGTTCACAGACGCTCTCCATCTCCATCTAATCTGACAGAGCTTGAGCTATTTTGCAAAGAAGAATGGGCAAAAATTTCACTCTCTAGATGTGCAAAGCTGGTAGAGGCATCCCCAAATAGACGTGCAACTGTAATTGCAGGGAAAGGTGGTTCTACATAGTCAGTATTCACTCAAGGGGGCTGAATACAAATGCACACCACATTTTTCACATATTTATTTGTAAAAAAAAAAATTGAAAATCATTTATCATTTTCCTTCCACTTCACAATTATGTGCCACTTTGTCTTGGTCTATCACACAAAATCCCAATAAAATACATTTATGTTTTTAGTTGCAACTAGGGATGGGCGAACGGTTCGGCCCGAGCATAAGTTCGGGCCGAACTTTGGTTGTTCGGACGTTCGGCGAACACTGAACAATATGTGGTGTTCGCGGCAATTTCAAAAGCCGTGGAACACCATTAAAGTCTATGGGACACTAACATTAAAAACCAAAAGTGCTCATTTTAAAGGCTTATATTTATTTATTTATTTCAGGTACTTATATAGCACCATCAATTTACGCAGCGCTTTACAAATACATTGTACATTCACATCAGTCCCTACCCACAAGGAGCGTACAATCTAAGGTCCCTAACTCACATTCATACATACTAGGGACAATTTAGACAGGATCCAATTAACCTACCAGCATGTCTTTGGAGTGTGGGAGGAAACTGGAGTACCCGGAGGAAACCCACACAGGCACAGGGAGAACATGCAAACTCCAGGCAGGTAGTGTTGTGGTTGGGATTCGAACCAGCGACCCTTCTTACTGCTAGGTGAAAATGCTATTCACTACACCACTGTGCCGCCCATATGCAAGTTATTGTCATAAAAAGTGATTGAGGACGTGGTCCTGCCCCAGGGGACATGTATCAATGCAAGAAAAAGTTTTAAAACGGCTGTTTTTACGGGAGCAGTGATTTTAATAATGCTTAAAGTGAAACAATAAAAATGAAATATTCCTTTAAATATCGTGCCTGGGGGGGGGGGGTCTCCTTAGTTTTACCATGTTTAGAACAGTACCACAGCAAAATGACATTTCTAAAGGAAAAAAGTCATTTAAAACTAATCTTGACTATAATGAATTGTCGGGTCTCTGCAATATAGATGAGGCCCTTTGGGTCTGGTATGAATATTAAGGGGAACCCCGATCCAAAAATTAAAAAAATTGTGTGGGGGTCCCCCCAAAATCTATACCAGGCCCTTCAGGTCTGGTATGGAAATTAAGGGGAACCCTGCACCAAATTTAAAAAAAAATGGCGTAGGGGTCCCCCCAAAATACCAGACCCTTATCTGAGCACACAAGCTCGCAGGCTTCCAGGAAAAGAGAGGGGATGAGAGAGCGCCCCCCCTCCTGAACCGCACCAGGCCACATGCCCTCAACATGGGGAGGGTGCTTTCAAGTAGCCCCCCAAAGCACTTTATCCCCATGTTGATGGGGACAAGGACCTCATTCCCACAACCCTTGTCTGGTGGTTGTGGGGGTATGCAGGCGGGGGAGCTAATCAGAATCTGGAAGTCCCCTTTAACAAGGGGACCCCCAGTTTCCAGCCTGGGGGTCCCCTATGTCATTTTTTTTTAAATTTTGGCACAGGGTTCCCCTTAAAATCCATACCAGACCTGAGGGGCCTGGTATGGATTTTGGGGGGACCCCCACGCAATTTTTTTTTAAATTTTGGATCGGGGTTCCTCTTAATATTCATACCAGACCCAAAGGGCCTGGTAATGGACTGGGGGGGACCCATGCAGTTTTTTTCAATGAGTTTTATCTATATTGCCGAGACCCGACAATTCATTAGAGCCGCGATCAGTTTTAAATAGCTTTTTTCCTTTAGAAATGTCATTTTGCTGTGGTACTGTTCTAAACATGGGAAAACTGCTCCACTTTACAGGCATACTATAGACACCCCCCAGGCACAATATTTAACGTAATATTTCATTTATATTGCTTAACTTTAAGCATTAAAAAAATCACTGCTCCTGAAAAAACTGCCCGGGTCCCCAAACACTTTTTATGACAATAACTTGCATATAAACCTTTAAAATGAGCACTTTTGATTTTTTATGTTCGTGTCCCATAGACTTAACGGTGATCGCCTGTTCGTCCGAATTTTTTGCCTGTTCGGATGTTCTGGTGCGAAACGAATTGGGGGGGTGTTCGGCTCTTCCTTAGTTGTAACATGACAACATGAATACTTTTTCAAGGCACTGTATATTGCAAGACTGTGGACCTGTTTAAGATGTAGGTTCTATAGACTGCATCGCTCAGAATAGTTTTTGTTTTTTGTTCCTCATGCAAGAGGTTAGAATTCTGAGCACTGAAACCTTAGACAGTGTTTCCAAAACTACACCTAAAGCACAGTGCTGAGGTATAATTACAAAGTTGCTGGAGGGCTGAGAAGGCAGGAGCAGAGTAAAAATAGTGCATTAAAAGGTGTACTTATCCTTTAAAGTCCCATAGATATGAGATGGTCATCTTTCAGTCTGAAAGACTGCAATCACATCAAAAAAAGTTGCATGTCTAAAAGCAATTTGTGACCTGTGCAGCCACTTCCTGGCTTTCCAAGAAATATGAAAAGTCTTCATAGCTGAGGGTTTCTTCTGCCAAGTTTAGCCAGCTATTGCTTTTTAGTAACTAGGCCAGTTCTTCAGGGTTGCCAGTACACTGTATAAGCATCATAATACATATTTATGCACTGATTAATCAAAAGAACTAGCATTCACAAGTCAAGCTTCCTGATCACCATCTCATTTTTATGGTCACATTTACATGTTGTGTTGCATTATAAGATAATATGGAACTAACATGCTGATGCATTTTTTTTAAAGAGAATAATTCTGAAACGTTATCTGCTTGTAGTCATTGATTTCCTGGTGAGGTGCCAGATTTGTCACTGGATATTTTTCTCTCTGGATTTCTGTTCGGATCAACTCCTTTCTATTTTTTTAATCATGATATAATTGAAAGACTATAGGCTCATGCACTAAGGTGTTGTGAAGGGTAGTAACTAATCATAGTAGTATTAAGGTTGCAGGTGTGAAAACTTTGATTGATTGGCAAAGACTACTGCATCATTTTCTCAACTGTTTGCCTTATAGATTAAGCTCAGTCATGTCCCTTGGGCCTCTGCAATTCTACTTTTGAAGTCATAATATTGGTAGGTATGTAGGATATCCACTCACTGGGCCTTATTGATCAAATTGTTCAATTGCTTTATACTGCACTAAAAGGGTGTAACAAGAACATTTAATTTGGTCAACATTGCCTATTAAATCAGAAGTTAGTTTATGGCAACACACATTTCTATATGCATCTCTCTGTGTAAATGGGTTTATATACACCACTACAAGTTGCAAACTTTTGTTGTTAGGCTAATAGTTACTTTGGATTAAACGGTAACTAGATGTTTTATGCAAAAGGTGCAGCTTAGAAGCCACATGTTATATAAAATTGCAAGGAATATTAACTGGCTTATTTATCAGGAGGTTAACTGCAATTTGTTTGCTGGACATTTAGGGCACGTTTCCATTGTCAAGTAAAACACTGGCTGACAGCATATTCCCCATTATCAGTTTGGTAAATGCTATCAGCATTGTGTGATGAATGCATGATGTATACTGTACAGGGATTTGCTGCAACCTTTATAAATATAAAAAATAGTGACGCTCTACTGACAATTCATATGCCAGCTATTATTTCTTTATAAATATGCCTTTTAGTTTGGCTAATTTCTCATTCTAATGCAGTTGGGTTAAAGAATTTATGATGATTTGTTTTTTCTTTTTTTTTTTCTTTTTTTTACAGATAGTGTAATCGGTTCAAGCCATATAAATGATGTTGTGTATTTTAAAATTACTTTTTGGCAACATGAACACATAGCTAAAATAAGATTCATTCAGCTTTCCAGAGGGACCATATACCCTTTTCCCCTCCCCTATCTCTTTTCTTTCCTCCTGATCTCCCCCACTTTCTCTCTTAGCTCTTTCTCATGGTGCAATTTACCACTCAAACTGGATTGTCACAAGCAGAGGATAGATAGCTACGTTTTTGATTGATATTGATTTGACCCTGAGTGAACAACCCCCTCCTCCCTATTCTGGCAACTGTTGTGACCTGGGAGACTGCCGGGGCAAGTATCCCCTGGGAGGAGAGTGAGGTAACGGACGGGGCTTGTCATCGGACTGTTACTCCTCAGTGTGAACCCATAGGGGTGGAGTGATTACCCTGGAGGCCCTAGCGTGATTTGACCCTAACCAATTCTGATACATAAGGACCACTTTCCACAGTGGATCTGATCGACCAGCTCACTTACGTACATAGTGGTTATAAAAGTCTAGATAAACACACTATACTTAGATAATTGATAATCCTAAGGACAGGTGAGCCAAATATACTATCTAAACCAAATACATTTTATGTGCAAAAAGTTTAGGAGCTTCTGGCCCCATGGGACCTCTACGTTTTATGACAACATGTAATGTAATGTACTGTTACTACTGTTATATGTTTCCAATAGAAAATATTGAAACTGAGATGATAACGCAAAACATTATACGGATAACACATATATGATTAGTGAGTTACGCATATAGATGTACACACAGCTATATGCCAAGCATTTAATGTTGGATATTTGACCCTTACATGTTTGACACTCTCGTCTCGTCAGTATATTGGCCTGTAGGAGGGGGCATTATCTGCATTGTTACTTTTATATCTGAACTCAAAATCTCAATAAATATATTGAAACAAGATTAATTTAGAACCTCTAGATAGTTGTCCCCAAGTGCAGCACAGCCCACTTTAGTATAAAACGTTTTATGATTTGGGTGCAGTAGCAGAGAACGTCAGACTAGCTCCAAATACAGGTACCAAGGGCTACAAGAGAAAAGGGGAATCCAATTTTAACCCACTTAATGAAGGAGGATTAAACTTCTGCTTGATATTACTCACCCAGATCCCTCTGCTTAATAGTGTACAGAGATACGATTACATATTTAGCCATATGAGAGGGCCATATGCTGTTCTCATAGTGTTAATAAAGTGAATTGCTAAGAGTTCACAAACTTGGCAAAACAGAAAAAAGACAACTCTTCTTTAAATCAAATCTGCGTTCGAACTATGGAAACCCCTACCGTGGCCCTACTAAAAACAATTGGACATAAGTACCTTAACAATAACATTGTACTGTTCAAACCCTTTCCTCTTGAGGCTCTGCATACGGCTAGTAGAGTGCCATGTGTGTCACCTTCTTGGATTACTCCAGGGAAGCCCAGTGATGGTAGACTGCCTGGCCTATGTAGCTCTCATGCCAGTGTTCTTATTCTGCCCATGATTTCTTACAGGCAAAACACTTGTCAAGGTAATTTTTCTCTGCAGCACTTGGGGATACGCTTGCAGGTTGGGACATAGCTAGAGCAGATTACTGCTCCCATGAAATGTTGTATTCAAACTTTAAGGAAGATCACAAGAGATTATCAATGAATTGTGCTAAAAAAAACTGCACTGTCACACATGGGAGGAGGTGCAAGTATGGTTAGCAGTTCAGGTGGACAAAGCGACTTGCACACATTAAGGGAAACAAAAAATGTGGTCACAGAGATGATAAACATCTGTAACGTAATCTGCAATGAGTTAAAGGGGTTGTAAAGGTAAATGTTTTTTCACCTTAATGCATTCTAAGCATTAAGGTGGAAAAACTTCCAACAATTCCCGCGCCCCCAGCCCCCCCGTATTACTTACCTGACCCTTCAAAAGTCCCGCGCTCGCTCCCGACATCCTCTTCGCCGCTCAGCCTGGCCGCTGATTGGCTACAGTGGATGGATTGAAAGCAGCGCAGCCATTGGCTCGTGCTGCTGTCAATCACATCCAATGACACGGCGCGCTGGGGGGTGGGGCCGAGTGATACAGTGAGCGGCTATAGCCGCCGGCTGTATCACAGGAGCGCGCCCGCAAGAACTAACCACCGTGCGAGGGAGCTCGCATTAAGGTGGTGAGTCCTTGCGGGGAGGAACTCAAACAGCCGCCGAGGGACCCCAGAAGACCAGGTTCGGGGCCACTCTGTGCAAAACGAGCTGCACAGTGAAGGTAAGTATAACATGTTTGTTATTTTAAAAAAAAATACCTTTACAACCCCTTTAACCATGATGGTTGCTGTCCCCAAAACCCTTTGCAATCCCAAAAGCTTGATGTTTATATGAATGTGTAGGGTAACCAGACAAAGAGAAAATGAAAAACAAACCTTATAAACTGTACAGTTTAATCTTTGATGCTAGCTTTTCATACTATTGCTCCATAACTCAAGGCAGTTCAAGTCATTTCAAATTGTTTTCAGTTTTTCTAATGTGAATATTTGTAAGTGGGTATGGTTTATCAAAATATAAAACATTTTTTTTCCTTTTTTAAAAAGGAACTGCAGTTATTAGCAAAAAAAACCCCAATAAACCTTTTTACTCCCCTGGTCACGTTTCTCTCAAAACCTCTGAGGCAGACATATGTACCTTCTCACTCTTCACTCACTCACTCTCACGTCTAGATAAAGAGGATAAAAGCCAACAGATACCTAACCTAGCACATGTGCTCAGGGCAGCTATAGTTTGCCATGGGTATGCATCAGGGATTGAAGCATAGACTTTAGGAGTGAGGAGAATAACACAACATAAATACTGCTAAGCACTGAGTAGGCCATATCAGAGAATAAAGTACATTTGTCTGCGCCTGAGGTCTGCCTTAGTAATTTTGATCAGGAGGGAGAAGTGTTTATGGGAGTTTGCTGATAATTGCAGTTCTTCTCTAATACAGTATGTCCTTGTTTTAAAGAGATTGTAAGCCTAAAAAATAAAAAAAATAAATCATGTTCCTTTAAAACATGTTAAATCGCATAGTGCTTGTACAGTGTCATTTGTCCCTTTGTATGCTGTAAAAAACCTGATTGATCCTGCCTGTTCCTGTGTCTCCCTAGGTGTGCTGACCACAGTATTCATGGCTGCTGATCCATGATGCCATGGTCTGTTTACGTGCCTCTGTCAGCCTGCAGTCTCTCCCTCTCTGTCTGTCTGTCCCTCCCTGCCTGTCAGCTCCTGTGTGTGAGCCGCCCCTCCCCTTCTGCTGCTATTCCATGTGACAGTAAAGTTAGTGCTCGCAATTACTGCCAGCCCCTTTATTATAACAAGCTATATGACACAGTGTATGTGTTTTTTTTATTCTACAGCCAAATAACATTTTTCACATTGCCAATGTGTGATCATGTGTGCCCGCCGACATTGTAGTCCTTAGATCGGGGAAGCAGAGCACATCGGCTCATCGGCTCTACACATATCCTGTGTAGTATTGCTTGTTATAACAGAGGAGCTGGCAGTAATTGTGAACAATGACTTTACAAACACTTCAATTTTGAAATGATTGGTTATAGTAGACAGAGCTCTGTTTATGTGTACCCATGAGATTTGGTCACTTGGTCTTAGCACCGATTGCTGGCTCTGTGAGCTTTTGCTAGACATCAGTATTAGCCAAAACTGACTGAGATCTGGCAGCTCCACAGTTAGCTTGAGCAGGTTGACAAAACCCTATGTAGGCATCTTTAATTAATGTAAGTGACAACTGCCTTGTACTTGTGCCTACAAGCTTTTTAGCCTTTCTGCTTTGTGATAGAATCCCAAATATCTCAAAGCTTCACATTTTTTATTTCAGGAAGGCGTAATGCGCTGCCACTGATGATTTGGCACTGAATTATATTTCTAAAACAATCAGCCAAGCACATTGTGCTTTGGAAGTTAAATCCAGTGTTTGAAGATCCTTTTGCAATGCACTATTATTTACAGCGTAAACATCTGTACAGCTGCTAATCTCTTAAATTACAATTTATAAAATGCAGAATACATTCCCATTTAGGTAAATGGAATAGCTGAACAGCAAACTGCTAAATTTGTAATTATGTTGTCAGCTGAAAGCAGATGGATTATCGTAATTAACAAATATGACCTGAATTGCTGCAATCTTGGGATGAGGAAATCACAATATGAGTTTGCTTAGGATTAAATAATAGAATGCTTACAACTGTGTTTTAAAAGGATTTCCCCTCTTCTACCAAATATATTTAACTTGTTTCTAAGAAAAACGTTGACACTCATTGTAATCGTATTTAAAGGGCCATAAAATAAAGACCACACCATTTTTATAAACTGATTTATTGTAATACTTTCGTGGGCTATATGTTTCAGGAGATTATCAGAACAGGTCGTATAGTGGAAAGCAATATTTTCACTCTTGTTTAACAAGCCTATATAAGAAAACTAACAATAAATCTCATTTTGATGCTTCATAGTATCCACTATGGGGGACAAAAATAAAGAGCAAACTTACACAAATACTATATGTATAAGCCCTAGTTTACACCAGTGCGGCTTTGAAATCATGCTACTTCAGCATGATTTCAAAGCCACAGATCAGCATGATGTGCACCTCTGATTTTATTGCGGTTTACAACTTCATTTAACAGAAGTCTATGCAAGTCACAATGAAATTGGAAAAAACGTAGTGTAGGTACCATTTTCAAAGTCACTGCGACACGAGTCGCGGCAATTTGAACAGTTCCATTGCTGGCGATATGTCATGCATTTTTTGAACTGTCAAATCGCACTGGTGTGAACCAGCGCTAACTATAACGATTGCAATTTCTCAACACATACACTTTATTGCCAAAAGTATTGGGATGCCTGTCTTTACACGCACATGAACTTTAATGGCATACCAGTGTTAGTCTGTAGGGTTCAATATTGAGTTGGCCCACCTTTTGCAGCTATAACAGCTTCAACTCTTCTGGGAGGGCTGTCCACAAGGTTTAAGAGTGTGCCTATGGGAATGTTTGACGATTCTTCCAGAAGCGCATTTGTGAGGTCAGGCACCGATGTTGGACGAGAAGGCCTGGCTCACAGTCTCCGCTCTAAATCATCCCAAAGGTGTTCTATCAGGTTGAGGTCAGGACTCTGTGCAGGCCAGTCAGTTTCCTCCATCTCAAGGCCCTTCGGGTCTGGTATGGATTTTCAACTCTTCTGGGAGGGCTGTCCACAAGGTTTAAGAGTGTGCCTATGGGAATGTTTGATGATTCTTCCAGAAGCGCATTTGTGAGGTCAGGCACCGATGTTGGACGAGAAGGCCTGGCTCACAGTCTCCGCTCTAAATCATCCCAAAGGTGTTCTATCAGGTTGAGGTCAGGACTCTGTGCAGGCCAGTCAGTTTCCTCCATCTCAAGGCCCTTCGGGTCTGGTATGGATTTGAAGGGGAACCCCACGCTAAATTTTTAAAAAATGGTGGTCCCCCCAAAATCCATACCAGACCCTTATCTGAGCATGCAGCCTGGCAGTTCAGGAAAGGGGGGGGGCGATTGAGCGCCCCCCCTCCTGAACCATACCAGGTCACATGCCCTGACGTGAGAAGGGGCAGTGCCACCGGGTGATGTAACTGGGTGGCCCCGCCCCTTGCCTATAAAAGAGCTGTCAAGGGTGAAGAGAGGGCAGTCAGTGCATAGCCACTTAGGAGGCGAAGCGTTTTTTGCTATTTTTCTATTTTTTGGGTCGGTAGGCATTGTGATGGACATCTTGGGACACTATTTACTGGTATTTCTTTTTTAATAAAGGATTTGTCAAAAACTGTTTCCTGTGTTTCTTAGTTTTTGACACTTTTTTTTGTGAATATTCACATGGGGGGTCTGGATCTGGGAGACACCTTGTTGAAGGGGGCTTCCAGATTCTGATAAGCCCCCCATCCGCAGACCCCGACAACCACAGCCCAGGGTTGTCGGGAAGAGATCCTTGATGAGGTGCTTTGGGATGGGGGGAATGTTGAGGGCATGTAGTCGTATGGTTCAGGTCAGGAGGGGGAGGTACTTGCTCACCCCCCCCCTTTTTCCTGACCTGTCAGGCTGCATGCTCGGATAAGGGTCTGGTATGGATTTTGGGGGGAACCCCCTCTGACAGGTTGTTAAGGACGCGGGCGGTCTGCTTTATAATCAGAATTTGACACAAACGAAACTAATTCCATAACGAGACAAAATTAGTAACATAACAAATCTATCTGGAATGAAACTAAGCAAATTTTTCCGTTCTGCATATGTCTAGACCTTAGGATCTCTATTTCCACTCTTTGCACATTTTAACACACTTGTAGAACAGCAACATAAAATAACTTTGTGCATGTGTTCAGTAAATCTGGATTCCATGTTTAGATAGCACCATCAACACCCACAAGTCATAAAAATTCAACTCCTTACAAAGACCTCATAAACTTTTAGATCATTCAGCGCTTTGTATGTTCACTTTTCATTCTCTCCTCTTCTCCTCTGTTCCTTCTGACATTCTATATGTAGGCGATCATTAAATTAAACATGGCAGCCAGGTTACATTGATACAAGTGAAAGGTATATGTTTTATATTTGATTGATTTAAAAAAAAAACATTTTATGCATTAAGTTATGTGATTCTTTCCTGTCAACACCACCAAAGAGAAGAAAACAACCCCTATATAGGATCTCCTGAGCTTTGTCCCAGCACTGCAGGGTTCAGCTGGAAAGGTCAGTGGTAAGAAGAAGAGGACAGAAAATAGACATGGGTGTAAAGCACACAAAAAAGTCATGATAACCCCATGAGCGCTTTGGCTCGTGGGTGTTGGTGTCAGAACATCAAAGTAATACGTACTGTGACTTTATTGAATACATACTTTGTAGATGTTGCTACTAGTTACAGGTTGTGGCTTCAGAAAAAAAATTACATTCAAAAGAGGAGGAACATGATGCTTGTTGAATTTATAAAATTCCTATTAAGTTCATTTTAATTGTAGGCTGTAAATTACAAAAAAAAAATGCAGCTTCCCAATTTTTAGATGTGGCAGCTACATCGGTTTCCTTTTTTTTAGGCTTTTTCCCTTTCTTTTCACCTAGTGATCCAGTCAAGGTGTCTGTTATTTTTCAACTTACTTTAACTGACCACACTGTCCAGATAAAGTGGCAGTTAGAAGCTTAAAGCCCAACCCAAAAGTGGAACTTCCGCTCATTTGTCACCTTTTGGGGGGAGAGGGAAACCAATACCTGTCCCCACTTCCTGGAGCCATCACCACTCGGCTCCCTCCTTCTTCTGCTGCCGGGTCAGTAGGAGAGAGGAGCAAAGCATTGCGCATGTGCAGTGGGGTTTCCGGCATGAAGCTGTAATTCTACACTGCCGTGTTCCCCGCATTGTACCCGCAATGGCGGCAGCAGCACCTGACAGCTGATGGAAACATCAGCTGCTGTGCCGACATCGCTGGACTCCAGGACAGGTAAGTGTCCTATTTTTAAAAGTCAGCAGCTGCAGTATGTGTAGCTGCTGGCTTTTAATTTTTGCAGCTGTGGGCGGACCTCCACTTTAAGACACACCATGTAACACTGACAGGGTGCTTACAATGGTCAGCTTTTATTAATATATGTAAAACCTCTACTTCAACAGGAAAAAAATCTGTTTTTTTTTAACTGCTTATAAAGTGTTAGCTAGTGTTCAACTTAAATTTTTTAGTCAAGTTCGTTTAAATCTACAAGTCTTACATTACCCTCTCCACAGGTTGACAATGCTGCTGTCCAAAGGTGTCTGCCTCAGTACCTCAACCAGAATGCAGGCACCTGAAGACAGGAAGTGTGTTATTGGCTGGATTACTAGGTGAAAAAAAGGAAAAATGACACAAAAAAAGAAAACTAATGCAGCCACCACATCTAAGGATTGGTAAACTACAATGTATTACATCTTTGTTTTTATGTTTAATACCACTTTAACCACTTAATGACTGCTCTATAACAGACTTATTGCTGCAGGGCGGCCGTTCTGTGCAGAATCACAGATATATAATAATATAATGCTAACAGGCAAGGGGTTGTGAAAAAATATCATGGGGGTGGCCACTGATGTTGTGTATGTAGCACTAACCCCTCAAGGAGCTGCTGATTTATATCGGGCTGTTACCGTCACCTCTTTACTGTAGTTTCACCAATACCAGAACTTAGAGTCCATGTTGAGCTTTGTATCTGACAATGTAGGCACCAGTCACTTTAGTACTTTTTCAATGCTTTAATAGGAAATAACTTGAAGAAGTAGCAGGAAAGAGGTAGAAGAAGAGTTGCAGGGAAGTTCAAATACCTTTTCTTTAGGATACTGAGGAATTTGAATTTGATAGATCTCTCTCACTGACCTAGCAGCCGGAGCACGAACAAAAAGTCTCTACCACAGACTTGAAAAGAGCTATTTTACTGTACGATCCTCTGCCACAGGACGTAGTAGTAGTTTTAGATGAACTGCAACACAGTACCAGAACCTTTAAGCCAACCCAGCAGTACTTGTGTGATAGATTAGGTTAAGATGCATCCTCCAATTGAGTCACCAGGCCCCTCTTGAGACACCAGCATTCTGCATGGTCCTCTCCAAAGACGGGTCCTCCCCTGGGTCTTCTAAATTGTCCGGCTTCTTCCCGCAGGACAGATAGCACAGGACCATCCCCATAGCAGTAGGCCCCAGACAGGCTTCTGTGCCTACCTGCATGGCTGCAGCATCGCAGCCCTCCGGCCTGGAGGGCCACGAGTTAGAACTCCCTGTCACATACCTTTAGGCCAGCAGGTGAAAGAGAAAGAAAAATGGCGTCTGCCTCTTAAGTACTCCCTCCCAGAATTCACAGCAGTGTACCACCTCTGCCGAGTCACCTCTGGGCAAGAAGAGCACCCAACACACTTCAACCTGCTGCCTTTCAACACCGACCTATAGTGACAATGACACCTACAGGCAACAGTGTGGAACTGCAAACAACACAGCCAATGCTGGAACAGAGGCTAATTTAGCCATAGATTAACTCTGAACTATGTACAGAACAGATAACCTACTAAATTTACAAATAAGTGCCTGAGCAAAAATTTGTCAGCGCTACATACTCCCCTCACTAGGATAGACGTTGTCCTCAACGTCTGCCAAAAATATGACTCTCAAGCCCGAGAGTAGCTATTTGAACCTAAAAACCTGGATAGGGAAGAAGAAAGGCAGTAAGAAAGAATGTTACAATTTCAAACATTAATACAACAGCATATTCACATCAGTCATGTTACAAGAACCCCACTATCTATCTAACTGTAAGGTCTCTAACAGCTTAAGAGAAGATCTAGTTTTACCTGAAACATAATTAAACACACAAAAATATACATTAGCATCACTAGTCAATTGGGAGCAAAGCCTCACTCCCAAGAGAATGACACTTTCTTCCACACTTTTTTTTTTCAAAGTGAACTAAAAGTAACTTAAGCCTGGTTTCACACATGTGCGGTGCGAATTGAAGCTCAGGTTTCACTGGGGAGATAACAATCTCCTGTTCAACGGATTCATTGCGTTTTTGCTCAGGATTAGAGAGCAGGGAGAGGGGGAGGGAGGGGGGGGGGGGGAGGGGGAGGTGTAGTGAGGAGAAAGAGAAAATCCTTGTTCAGAACGCAATGCATCTGCGAATCAGATGCGTTCCCATAGGAGATAATAGGCTTGTAGTTCGCACCGCAATGCCCAAAAAACGCACACGTTTTTTGTGCAATGCGCAGTGCGAATGCAACGCACATATGTGAACCAGATGCATTCATATGAATGTATTTTAAAATGTCCTGCGAATTAGATGCGGTGTAAGCCGCATCTAATTCGCATAGGTGTGAACCCGGGCTAAAAGTCCATCCCTAGCTATTTAGCAGAAGAAATCCAGCATAGCAAAGAGTCTTTGGATATAGAAAGGCTGAGAGAAATGAAGTCTCTTGACCACAAAGTTCTCTAAACCCTGGCATTGACATTATATACCCCAAAGTTCTCTTTTCTTTAGCAGAATCAGAAGATAACAGTCCCTGTGCATAATCACCAATAAAACCGGGGATCCGGTAAAGTCAGTTTCTTCCTCTGTTTATCCACAGTGGTGATAAAATAAACAATGTCATCTTTTCCAGATCTGCAAATGACCACTTTGTCAGCATAGATGTGCCGACCATAATTCCAGTGCAGCAAACACCCATTGAAACATTCATCCATAGCAGCAGAATAACCAGCTCTCCGGAAAGGTTTTGGTACAGACAAATAGTCCCAAACAGCTTCACAGTACCACTGCTCTCGATTAGCCTCAATTTCCTGCATAACTTCTTGAGTAACATAAGGAAATTCCAGATCATACTCTTTAGCAACTCGTTTAGTGAGCACTCTCTGTAGTCGGGCAAGTCTAGGTAAAGTTCTGGTTTTTCCCTGACCAGGAGGCACACAAGAATTTTAGCGATTTGCGCACCATGGATCCGATGGGTATCGGCTCAGACCCAAACTAACTAGTAAGTTTAGACAATGTCTCTGTAATAGTACTGTGTGGCTTCACACATGGTGATGTCTTCCCAGAATACATGGCTATCCATTCTGAAAAGGTAAAAGTAGAAGCAACATCTTCACCCTGGTTCCACAATAATTCCTGTGACATTGTCTCAAACAAATCATCATCACCGGAGAGATCTGACAAAGAATCTATCTCCAAATCTCTCAACTCTTCTGCTGGTAAATATTTACAGAGTCCCAGATATGTTCCCCCTTGATCTCTCACCCGTTACTGTCGTGGACTTCTCCGGATTCATGTACTCCTCCGGCTCCGGTTCAGGTAGTCTCTGGGGTAGGCCTCGACCGCGGCCACGAGAAGCCTTCACATATCCCACCTTCCTCGGGACAGGTGCAGCGGGAATAGGTGTAGTGGAAGTAGAAACAAAAGTGATGTCTGCCGATGAAGCAGTAACAGCGACATCTCCCTCAGGAACACTCACAGTAGCAGATGAGACCAAGGCCTGTTGCTCTCCAGCAGTAATGGCAGTAGTTTCCACCATAGCGATCCCTGTAGCCCAGTCCACTCGATAAGCATGGGGCGACATTGTAGGTTGCTCCACTGTGAATAGGTATTCTCCGCACTGCAAACATCGAACAAATGGACGGAGATGTATGGCCAGTTCTTCACACTTGTGGCAAAGCATGCCCAACCCATCAATATCTCCAATGGTATATAGTACGAACCTCCCCTGCGGCTTCAAACGAATGCCGGTATCCGTCAGCAGGGTTCCAGTCAGCATAGTACCCGCAGTGGTACTTGTAGGAAACATCTTGGACCCCACAGTTGACGGTATCAATGGAAAAGAAGACATGGCTGCACTCTGATCCTCTCAGTATGATCACGAGGCCTCTTTTCTCTTTTGGCGCCAGACACACACACGTGTCTTACGCAGCAGCTAGCAGGTGTAGCTCCTCCCACTTGCTCCTCTGATCACATAGCTCCTGGGATTTTACTTCTCACCCGCAGCCTACACAGTCAGAAATGTAATCCTGCAGTTTAACCCCTTCTTTTCCTGGAAAAAGTGACAAAGTCCAGAAACCTCTTTTTTTTTTTAGCATAGACTCTCGGTGAAATACTTCTCAGAGTTGCGAGAGGGCAACAGCAAACAATCCCAGACGACGCCCCCACATGTAGCACTAACCCCCGAAGGAGCTGCTGATTTATATCGGGCTGTTACCGTCACCTCTTTAGTTTCACCAATACCAGAACATAGAGTCCATGTTGAGCTTTGGATGAATATACCTTCAGTCCAGGATTAAATCTTTGCTCACCCGGATAAATCTCTCTCACTGACCTAGCAGCCGGAGCATAGCACGAACAAAAAGTCTCTGCCACAGACTTGAAAAGAACAATTTTACTGTACGATCCTCTGCCACAGGCCGTAGTAGTAGTTTTAGATGAACTGCAACACAGTACCAGAACCTTTAAGCCAACCTGGCAGTGCTTGTGCAATAGATAAGGTTAAGATGCATCCTCCAATTGAGTCACCAGGCCCCTCTTGAGACACCAGCATTCCGCACGGTCCTCTCCAAAGACGGTCCCTTCCCTGGGTCTTCTCAACTGTCCGGCTTCTTCTCACAGGACAGACAGCACAGGACCATTCCCGCAGCAGTAGGCCCCAGACAGGCTTCTGGGCCTACCTGCACAGCTGCAGCATCGCAGCCCTCTGTCTACGAGGTAGAACTCCCCGTCACATACGTTTAGGCCAGGAGGGCCAGCAGGTGAAAGACATAGAACAATGGCGTCTGCCCTTAAGTACTCCCTCAGAGAATGCACAGCAGTGGACCACCTCTGCCGAGTCACCTCTGGGCAAGAAGAGCACCCAACACACTTCAACCTGCTGCCTTTCAACACCGACCTATGTTGACTAGGGATGAGCTTCAAGTTCAAATCGAACTCATGTTCGACTTGAACATTGGCTGTTCGCCAGTTCGCCGAACAGCGAACAATTTGAGGTGTTTGCGGCAAATTCGAAAGCCATGGAACACCCTTTAAAAGTCTATGGGAAAAATCAAAAGTGCTAATTTTAAAGGCTTATATGCATGGTATTGTCATCAATAGTGTTTGGGGACCTGGGTCCTGCCCCAGGGGACATGTATCAATGCAAAAAAAAGTTTTAAAAACGGACGTTTTTTCGGGAGCAGTGATTTTAATAATGCTTAAAGTCAAACAATAAAAGTGTAATATCCCTTTAAATTTCGTACCGGGGGGGTTGTCTATAGTATGCCTGTAAAGGGGCACATGTTTCCCGTGTTTAGAACAGTCTGACAGCAAAATGACATTTCAAAGGAAAAAAGGTCATTTAAAACTACTCGCGGCTATTAATGACTTGTCGGACGAGAACACCGGAGAAAGAATCCATCTTCTTCTTCCTCTGATCCTCTGCTTCTTTCTCCGGTGTTCTCGTCCGGCATCTCCCTCCGCAGCATCTTCTTCTCTTCATCTTCTTATCTTCATCTTCTTTTCGGGCCGCTCCGCATCCATGATTGGATGGATGGCTCCCGCTGTGTGACCCTTCTCTCTTCATCTTTTTCTCTTCATCTTCTTCTCTTCATCTTCTTCTCTTCATCTTCTTTTCGGGCCGCTCCGCATCCATGATGGCATGGAGGGAGGCTCCCGCTGTGTGACGCTTCTCGTCTTCTGAATGTTCTTAAATAGTGGAGGGCGGGGCCACCCGGTGACCAAGTAAAGTTCCTGTGCGTCAGAGGGGGGCGGGGTCACCGGGTGGCTCCGCCCCCGTTATTTAAGAGCCGTCAGAAGAGGAGAGGCCCAAAAAGAAGATGAAGACAAGAAGATGAAGAAAAAAGATGAAGAGAGAAGCGTCAGCGGGAGCCTTCCATCCAATCATGGATGCGGAGCGGCCTGAAAAGAAGATGAAGATAAGAAGATGTCGCGGAGGGAGATGCCGGACGAGAACACCGGAGAAAGAAGCAGAGGATCGGAGGAAGAAGAAGATGGAGGAAGAAACCGAAGGAAGATAGAAGAAAGAAGAGAGAAGATAGAAGATGGAAAAAAGAAGACTTTAAATAAGGAATTGTCAAAAACTGTCTCTTGTCATTTTTAACATTTTTGACAGTTTTTTTGTGAAATGGTAGGGGTACAAAAGTACCCCCTTACCATTTCACACGGGGGGGCCGGGATCTGGGGGTCCCCTTGTTAAAGGGGGCTTCCAGATTCCGATAAGCCCCCTGCTCGCAGACCCCCACAACCACCGGCCAAGGGTTGTGAGGATGAGGCCCTTGTCCTCATCAACATGGGGACAGGGTGCTTTGGGGTGCTACCAATGTTGAGGGCATGTGGCCTGGTACGGTTCAGGAGGGGGGGCACTCTCTCATCCCCCCTCTTTTCCTGCGGCCTGCCAGGTTGTGTGCTCAGATAAGGGTCTGGTGTGGATTTTTGGGGGGACCCCATGCCAAATTTTGGCACGGGGTTCCCCTTAATAGCCATATGAGACCTGAAGGGCCTGGTATGGAATTTAGGGGGACCCCCACGCCATTTTTTTTTTAAATTTTGGTTCGGGGTTCCCCTGTGGGGAATTCCCATGCCGTTTTTATCAATGAACTTTTATGTGCATTGTCAGACCGGCAATTCATTAATAGCCACGAGTAGTTTTAAATGACTTTTTTTCCTTTGAAATGTCATTTTGCTGTCAGACTGTTCTAAACACTGCTCCCGAAAAAACTGCCATTTTTAAAACTTTTTTTTGCATTGATACATGTGCCCTGGGGCAGGACCCGGGTCCGCAAACCCTTTTTAGGACAATACCATGCAAATTAGCCTTTAAAATGAGCACTTTTGATTTCGAACGTTCGAGTCCCCTAGACTTCAATGGGGTTCTGACGTTTGTGCAAAGTTTTGGTCTGTTCGCAAGTTCTGGTGCGAACCGAACCGGGGGGGTGTTCGGCTCATCCCTAATGGTGACACCGACACCTACAGGCAACAGTGTGGAACTGCACGCAACACAGCCAATGCTGGAACAGAGGCTAATTTAGCCATAGATTAACTCTGAACTATGTACAGAACAGATAACCCACTAAAATAACAAATAAGCGCCTGAGCAAAAATTTGTCAGCGCCACATGTAAAAAAAGTGCTGCAGCAGAACTGACATTTACACAGGAAAATAATCTTTAAAAATGCCACCAAATTACATTTCACTTAGTTTCTTAAAAAAAAAAAACTGCACACAGATCCCCCAAGGATCTGTTATACATTTTGGGGGACATGTGGAGGTTTCTGTGTACTTTTTAATTTTTTTTAAGAAGCTGGCAATAAATGTAGTTTTCTGGCACCATAAACTGTATAATTTTTTTTTATTTGTAATTGTCATGTTTTTGCTGTAGCAAATCATTGAGTCTGGTATGGAATTTAAAGGGGGTACCTAAAAAATAATCCTTGAGGCCCGTCAGGAAATCCATACCAGATCCTTTAAGTCTGGTACACATTTTAAAAGGGGACTCTCTTTTTTTATTTTGCTTTAAGTATTTTTTAATTTTTTAAATAAATAAAAAGAGACAAGGTTATTAAAGATAATAGAGAGTCTAAAGCCCCATACACATGATCTGATTTTTCGACGGGAAATGTTGGATGTCAGGCTGTTGGCAGAAAATCTGACCATGTGTATGCTCCATCGGACAATTGTTGTCGGACTTTCAAATGTTGCCTAGCATGTCTTCAAATTTTCCACCAACAAATGTGTTTTGTCGGATTTTCTGATCGTGTGTACACAAGTCCGTCGGACAAAACTCCAAAGTACAAACACACATGCTCGGAAGAAAGTCAGATGTGGGTGTGGTGCTATTCTGGTGTCAGGCAAGGTACCATACCTCTATTCTTATCACCCGCTAATAGACCAATGTGAAGTTTTTGGGATGACTTGAATTCCCGAAACACTTTATCCCGAAAAAACAAAACCATAAATAATATTAATAAAAAAGGCAAAATGGTCGCTGTTAAACTGAATGAGCATGTGCAGCATGAACACCGCACACTATATAAGGGTAGGAGATGTAGCAAGCGGCACGCTCCCGTAGACGTCCAACGATGAAACGTGTAGGGCGTGGCCTGACCAATGTCATCTCCTAAACAGATCGTACCTAGGATTTTTGATGGATCAAATTCAGATCTTTCATGCTATATTGACATTTTCATAATGTGAGTACCATTCTATTTATCTTTGAATAAAAGTTTTAAACGTTTTTACGCTATGGGCACCCCTTCTTTTTTATGTTAACATAAACACGATCCGGCAAGCCAGAGACTGTTGCACAGTGGCACAAACTGTGACCGCGCAATACCCCTGCAGGGGTGACAGTATCCGGTGAGTGTTTGCACAGTAGGAGCACGTTTTAAAGGCACAGTCATGAAAGCACACTGGAATAAGAAGATTGTTTTTCACAATATTGTTTTACTAAGAAGAAAAAAAGTTTCCAGGCACAGCATAACCTGGGCCTTTCGAATTTGGACTATTTAAAACAATATTTGTTTTTTTTGTTTTTTGGATCACCACCTGTTTCTGAGCACAAGTCACTTTATCACTGCCTGGACCTCATATTCCTTCTTCTCCCTTCCCCTCCATTTTTCCTCCACCCCCCCTTCCTCCCCCCTCCCCTTCCCCCCTCCCTCATGGACATTTTGATGAATGTATGTAACAATTGTACACTTTGCTAAGTAGTACCACTTGGTAGATGGTGAGCAGGATTAGTCAGCCACTATCTGAAGGAAATCATTCACGCAAAATTTTCATGTATTTTATAAATATTATTTATGGTTTTGTTTTTTTCGGGATAAAGTGTTTTGGGAATTCAAGTCATCCCAAAAACTTCACACTGGTCTATTAGCAGGTGATAAGCACAGAGGTATGGTACCTTGCCTGATACCAGAAAACACTTTGCTAGTAGTACCACTTGGTAGATGGTGAGCAGGATTAGTCAGTCACTATCTGAAGGAAATCATTCACGCAATATTTTCATATATTTTTTATTAATATTATTTATGTTTTTGTGTTTTCGGGCTAAAGTGTTTTGGGAATTCAAGTCATCCCAAAAACCTCACATTGGTCTATTAGCAGGTGATAAGCATATAGGTATGGTACCTTGCCTGACACCAGAATAGCGCCACACCCACATCTGACTTTCTTCCAGCACAGCTTTTTCCACCTAGGTGGCAATTGCATCTGTGGAGGCAGCAATTCTGAGCTATAGTTGCATTTATCTCCACTGCACAGATTCACCATTACTCTTCTAACACATGCTCAGAAGCAGAAGTGGTCGGTCTAGTAAGCTAGCGTTTGTAATGGAGAATTAACATTTGTGACGTGGCAAATTACAGTATGAAATCTCCAAATGCAGTGCACAATTCTCTTCTTCATTAATGGGATAATAATGAAGCTGCTTTGCGGCTTTGCTGGTGATAATGATGGAGTTATTGCAAATGAATTTTCAAAGGCTCTTTTTTTCTAGTGATATCAAGAATAATATTATTACGTTTTTTTTTTATTTGTGCAAGTTAGCACAACTCCATTTTCCCATAGTTTTTAAGATCATAGATATAACTATGTTGGTGTCAATTTTACATTGTATTTTTCAAAATGTAACTGCCTACTCCCAAACTGTCATTTGAAGTAAAACACATAGCCAAGTATTATTCTCCACAATTTTTTTATTGTGCATTAAAAAAAAAATAGAGATGCTATCTGCCAATAGAACTTAACCAAAAAGTGCATTCTATGCATCCAAAAATATAGAAAATATACCAAATCAAATCATTATTCAACCAAAAAAATAATGTCAAAGCAATAACTCCAAGGCCAATAATAAATAACACGTTATCTCCTCCGATTCCGCAACATGTCTGGTTGACGAACGGCCGTTCAGAAATGAACTGAAAAGCGCAAACTGAAAAGCGCTAAATGAAAAACGCAAAAAGAAAAGCACGAATCAACACTCATTAAATTTCTACTAACACAAAATTAGCAGAATGAGCACAAAGGGTGGTGCTAAAGAGCTGAAAAAGCACGTAGTAAATCTAGTACGCCACTACGTTCGTAATTGTTGGCCAACATTTGTGTGACCGTGTGTATGCAAGACAAGTTTGAGCTAACACCCTTTGGACAAAATTCCACGGTTTTGTTATTGGAAAGTCCTATCGTGTGTACGAGGCATTAGCCTTTCAGTATATACTTTGCACATATGCCATTGTCCATGCACTCACGTAATACGCCTTAATTATTTTGCCACAAATAAAAGTCTTAAAGATACACATAAACATTTAGAACAAAGATAATTCTTAAAAATAAAGCTCATCCAATAGCTATGCCTTTCTCTATGTAAAATATAGACAGTGAACTATCACTTTTTCCAAATATACCTTAAAGAAGAACTCAATTAAAATAGTTGGTAACTAAACCATCACTATTTAGACAATGAACCCCTTGGTATGTGATACAACATAGTGTATAAATTGCAGGGGTAAGAAGAATAACATACAGCACAATACAGAGTTCAGTAGTCATTAGTATATACCATAGTGCCTCTTGCTGGTCATTGGAAAGACATTTAGTTTAACAAGACCACTATAGTACAACAATCGTAAAGTATAGCAAAAGTATCTAAAAAAGTTTAGTCAGACTTTACTGATATAAAAAGGAACATGCATTACAGTATATAAAAACATAATCAAATTTTATTATAATTCATGAAATCACAATTGGACCTAATACAGTTTTCTTGCTAATACGTAGCATATACCAACTGCTAATTACAACCACAATAAAGGCATATTTAATTCACTTCTGACTGTAACATAATCTGTGGCCTTGTGGGAGTAAGGTCAATGCTCTTCTCAATTAGCTTCATCAGAACACGTTGAGGATAATTTCAGAAGTATTTCAAGCTTATAACTGTGGTAACCATGTAAGAGACTCCAGGGGCAAGCACTGAGACAGAGAAAATGAGTGAGGGAGAGGCTGTATCCAGATACTGCTCACATGGCATAAGGCTATCAAATCTACGGTACCCTAATATGGCCATATAAGCAGGCTCTGGATGCTGACTCTCCCTCACTCTCTTGTTCTGTCTCATTGCCTGCCTCAGCAGTCACCTACATGGTTGCCATGGTTATAAGCTAGAGTTACCTCTGTGATTATCCTCAATGCGCCCTGAAGACGCTAATTGAAAAATGCTTAGACCTATGAGGACTTACCCCCACAAGGTCACACATTATGTTAAAATCAAGAGTAAATCAACGTGGTTCTAAACGTTCAAGGTTTTTTGCCTTAATGCATTCAATAGATTAATGTTAAAAATCCTTCTTGCAGCGCCCCCTCCCTATAGCCCCCCCCTTATACTTACCCGAGCCCCATCTCGATCCAGCAATGCACATTAGAGCAGTGGCTCTCCCAGGTCTCTCTCTCCTCATTGGCTCACACAGCAGAAAAAGCCATTGGCACCTGCTGCTGTCAATCACAGCTAGTGAGCCAATGAGAAAAGAGCAGGTGATGAGGCTGAGCTGCGCTCATGTGTGAATGGACACACAAAGCATGGGTCGGGAGCAAGCCAACTCAAGTACCCCCGTAGTAAGAGGCTTGCTATTGGGGGCAGTCTACAGGTGGGAGGAGCCCAGACCACCGGTGGGGGACCCAAAAAAAGAGGATCGTGCTGCTTTGTGCAAAACAATTGCATGGAGCAGGTACATATAACATGTTAGTTATATATACCGTTCATATATTTACTTCCTTTAGAATCACTTTAAATTAGCCTTTATTCTGGCTGTAATTAGCCATTGGTATATACTACACATTAGATAGAGAACTGTATAGAAATCAATTGGTTTTAGGACCCATATTAGGTCCAATTGTGACTTTATGATTGTTTTATAATACAACTTGATCATGTATTTATATACTGTAATGTGTGTTCCTTTTTGTACCAGTAAAGTCTGATTAAACTTTTAAAATAATTTTGGTCATTGAAAGGATAGAATCCCGGTGTTGTTGTCATTTGGAGGAAACATGACCAGTGGTCATTCGGAGAAAAAATGCCCCAGCATGTGTGGTCGGAGGGAGAACAAAATGACCGGTTGTCCGTGGTAAAAAAAAATGGCCCAGCAGCCATGTTCAGTGGGAGAAAAAAGTTATCATTTTGTTAACGCTCTAAATGTATATTTATGAATTATTAACCATAAGATATGAGGTTGGTTAAATAAGAATTCTTATGACCAGAAGCGAAAGCTTTAATATAATAACATTTATTAAAGTAGCGTTAAAAGTCTACCTAATACACAGACAATATCTATAGTCTTAAACAAGGGAGAAAATATTAGGTTATAGTACAAGAAGACAAAGTATATTCATCACAATACAAATGGTAAACAAACAAACATGACAAGCAGGTATACCTTTAAGCGCTGGGAGATGCTCTGATAATTACCTATATTAATGTTCCTGGGCCCAGGTCAGTCTTCATCTCTCTTCCACTCTCTTTGGGATTCCTTCTTATAGGCCCATCTCTCATTGAATTGAATAGGGCCACTCTGATTGGGGTATTCTGTTAGCCCTCTACTCCTACCAGGCGTATCTCCTAATTTGGGCAACTTCCTCTTGTTGGGGTAACGAGCTAGTGATAAGTTGTTTGAAGAGGAATTAAGTTGAAGGTCATCACCTTCTCTTGAATGGGGCGCTTAACTTATGCATGGCATTAATCAAATTGGAAAAATTCTGTGAGCCACAATGATCTTATGCCTTGCTTGTGCTACCTCCAGCTGCATGCTCTAATCACGCTTCATATAACATATCCCCCTGATGATGACACGTGATACCTGTGTCAAAGACGCATAGGGGAGGGGCCAGGACGGAGAGACTGACACGGACTTTACACCAGCGCTGTCCCAGCACAGCATACCGTACCAAACATCCAGTGATTTTGCATAGAAAGCCGTTATAGTATGGTGCACTGACGCACCAGTGCCATGTGAGTAGCCAGGTGTGGGGAGCGTTTTCTTTTACTAAACGTATTTTGACTATATTACACTATATAGTTTCCTTTTCATTTATATGTATGGAGCCACATTGTTTCCAGCTGGAGGAGTGCAGCAGACACTGAGACTGAGCCCAGGGGTGGCTCCAAAGCATATTTGGACTCAGAGTAGAAGCTGAGTCACACGCTCAGAGGTGAGCACATTAGCTTAAGGGGGTCACGAAGGAGCACAGGAGCATGTTTTGCAGCACTCAGGATATCTTCGGCATGATGTTGGATTGTTGTCACAGCTGAACACCACCTGCACGCATTGTTTTATTATCACTGCTGGACATTATTTGCACGCACTATTTAGAGTGCCAAAGAGAACTTTTTTTCATTATTTATTATTTATTAATTTTTTTATTTAAAAAAGGAGGATACTTTATATTGAGCACTAAGCACTTTTTATGTTGATTAAGACACTATGTATGGTGTAACAAGCACTATTAAGCACTAATTTATGGTGTAACAAGCACTTGTTTTTTCACACCTTGTTTATTTATTCAACATTCATATTATTTGTATTTAATATTATCGCACTAGTAAGCACAGAGTTGGTTATTATTAATTTTGTTTTTGGGGTCACCCAAGCGCAGCGCATAACTTGTAACTTATGCATGGCATTAGCCAGGGCAAAACCTCCTTTCCTGAACAGATGAAAGAAGTATTCTCATCCTCTCAAACACCCCTTTGAAATGGACAAATGGTTGATTAGCACGGAGGAATACAAAGGCCTTTATCGAGCTAATGAATTTGGCCTGGTAACAAATACACACTTCAGATGGGTATCTCTTCCTGGCCCTTTGATTATTAAATATAGGTAAACAGCCGATTGTCTCCACAGTACATCCTTCTCACATGCTACAAGTAGCTGTTAAATGCATTAGCTCTTCTCAGGCAAATCCTGTCGCATATTTACATCTAGCTGAATTAACCCTCTACTGAGAAACAATAACACATACTATTATTTCTTATCCAAAACTATATATATATCTATATTCAAATATTCCCAGTTGCTACTGGAGATTCCACATAAACTCATAAGGCAACAATTTGCAAGAAATACAATTCCTGGCATGGGTGGTCAGAAGGAGAAACAAATGCCCCAGCATTGGTGGTCAGTTGGAGTAAAAAATGTCTGGACATTGATAGTTTGTGATCTCTCTTACCCTTAGCCAAGGCATGTGAGATCTTTCCACAAATCTGTTTTCATGTAATTCTTCTCAAGTCTGTCCAGGACCACAAAATACTGCCTGAAGTGTCGTTTTGTGACCCAGTGATGTCTTCTTCCATGCCATACCACTTTTACTTACAGGAAGATTTCCTATACCAAGAAAAGTGGCTCTTTTGAGGAGCACAGCTCATTTATTCTAAATGTTAAAACCCTAGTTGTTCTCAGTAAGAATTTTAAGTTCACCAAGTTAGCCTTCAGCCTAAATGAATATATAAAAATAATTAATTTATTAAAAATATATATAAATTAATGGCAACATAACATTACAGTAAGTTTAGATCTTGACATCTCTGAGAGCTTCAGGTATAAAGCATTTAAATTGAAAATGCATTTTTTTAGAAGAAAGCAAGGTATTAAGAGAAAAATGGAAAGCTAATAATAGCTGTCTATGATTTATGGTGTTAACAATTTAAAGCAGAGGTCTTAAAGTTCCCTGCTGCTAAAGCTGATTTTTAGGACCCTTACTTAGCTTTACAAGTGGGATTTTTTTATGAGTGGCATTATACATCAGATGATATAAGGTAGCAGGCATGCCAAGCCAATCAATATACAAAGCAGGACATGCTTTTGATGCCAATATGAATGCCAGGGAAAGTAAGTTCACTACAGTTTGGGATAGAGTACAAGATCTTTCTGACATTATGCAAATCACTATTTATAAGTAAATATTTTGAAAAGAGGTCATTACAGATGTTATAGTATTTTATGTTTAATTGTTTGGCAGTTTGTACTGTTTGTGTAGCTATAAAGTGAGTGTTACATGTTTGTGGGCAGCATCTTCCTGCCTGGTATTTCTGACACAGATGAACTCTATGGGCTTCTAAATATGGGTTTGCCCCTTTTGCAGGTGACTGGGGCAGGTGCTAAAGTGTCCTTGTTTGCAGTGATGAGTTGAGAATTTAGCGTGAGGCGGATTCAATGAACTTTACTGAAGTTCAGATGCTGAATCTGAACCCTGCTGAAGTTTATTAGTGCCAAATTTTAGAAATCAGTAATGGCCACTTTTTTAGGCTAATAGGCAATTTGTCAAAGAGCATAGGGGCACTCCCTTGGGAACATGTACCAAAGCAAAAAATAATTCTGTTTAGTGGTGAGCAGCAATTTTAATAATGACTAAAGTGAAACATTAAACATTCTAAATTTATTTTAAAAACATGGCTAGGGTATGCCTTTAAACTGTCTGTGAAGTGGTGCATCGCAGAAGGGTCTGACATGGATTTTTAGCAAGACCTCACTTTTTTTTTGCACAAGTCACCTGTGAAATACTTGCTGACTGCTGAATGAGCCTGATGGAGAAGGCTCACTTCATGAACTTGAATAATCCTGTCACATTTTATTACAGCAGTATTATTGCTAAATAGTTCGCTTCCCACTGCTGCTAATTGGTATACTTCTTGCTGCAGCCGGAGGTTCAACTCAACCAAATGTTTGCTTCGTTTGGCCATTTACCAAACCTATGCCCTAACAAAATTCAGTCCGAGCGTGGATTTGGACCAAACTGAGAGTTTGGTCCCAGGCCTGCTGACCTTTATTGAGCTATTATTCATAGTGCTGTGTTAGAATTATGAGTAGAGGACACTTTTGTATTTTTAATAACTGTTGAATCACTGTCAAGTTTATGCCTAGTGGGTTGGATTGGGCAAACAGTTAATTATCTGGGGCAACCTTCTGGAAACGTCCTTTGTGTTTGGTATCTTATCTAGGGGCCTGAATCCTGCTCTGGTTCCAGATCTCTGAGGACTCTGTCCTCATGGTTGAGTTCCAGAAAGCTGCTAGGGATCTTGCTGCTATCAATGAGCTATGCTGTAAAATTCTTCATGTTCCCTGGTGTTGGATAGTGAATGGAGTAGTGATGTCACTCTCACTGTCATGTGGAAATACCCAGGCCAGCAGTTGTCATGTGGAAATACCCGGGCGAGCACAGACATATGGAAGGAGACCACATTCTCCTTCATGCCTGGAGGCTTTGGATATTTGATGCAGGCTGCAGCAGAGGATGGAGCAGGAGGTAATGCTATTAAGGTAAGTATAGTGCCTGTAAAAAGTATTCATATCCCTTGACATTTTACACATTTTGTAATGTTACAACCATAAATGTATTTTATTGGGAATTTATGTGATAGACTAACACAAAGTGGCACATAATTGTGAAGTGGAAGCAAAATGATAAATGGTTTTCAATTTTTTTTACAAATATCTGCAAAGTGTGGCATGCTTTTGTATTCAGCCCCCCCGAGTCATAATTTGTGGAACGACCTTTCCCTGCAATTACAGCTGCTAGTCCTTTTTGGGTATGTCTCTACCAGCTTTGAGCATCCAGAGAGTGACATTTTTGCCCATTTTTCTTTACAAACTAGCTCAAGCTCTGTCACATTGGATGGAGAGTGTCTTGGAACAGCACTTTTAAAGTCTTGCCACAGATTCTCAATAGAATTTAAGCCTGGACTTTGTCTGAGCCATTCTAACACATGAATATGCTTTGCTCGAAACTATTCCATTGTAGCTCTGGATGTATGTTTGGGGTCATTGTCCTGCTGGAAGGTGAACATCTGCCCCAGTTTCATGTCTTTTGCAGACTCTAACAGGTTTTCTTCTAAGATTGACCTGTATTTGGCTCCATCCATCTTCCCATCAATTCTGACCAGCTTATCTGTCCCTGCTGAAAAAAAGCATCCCCACAACAAGATGCTGCCACCACTATGTTTCACGGTGGGAATTGTGTGTTCAGGATGATGAACATTGCTAGTTTTCTGCTACACATAGCAGTTTGCTTTTAGGCCAAAAAGTTAAATTTTGGTCTCATCTGATCAGAGCACCTTCTTCCACATATTTGCTGTGTCCCCCACATGAATTCTCGCAAACTGAAAACTGAACTTCTTATGGCTTTCTTTCAACAATGGCATTCTTCTTGACACTCTTCCATAAAGGCCAGATTTGTGGAGTGCACAACTAATAGTTGTCCTGGGAACAGATTCTCCCACCTGAGCTGTGGATCTCTGCAGCTCCTCCAGAGTTACCATGGGCCTCATGGCTGCTTCTCTGATTAATGTTCTCCTTGCCCAGCCTCTCAGTTTAGATGGACGGCCATGTCTTGGTAGGTTTGCAGTTTTCCATACTTTTTCCATTTTCGGATGATGTATTGAACAGTACTCCGTGAGATGTTCAAAGCTTGGGATTTTTTTTATAACCTAACCCTGCTTTAAACTTCTCCACAACTTTATCAGTGACCTGCTTGGTGTGTTCCTTGGTTTTCATGATGCTGTTTGTTCACTAAGGTTCTCTAACAAACCTCTGAGAGCTTCACAGAACAGCTGTATTTATACTGAGATTAAATTACACACAGGTGGACTCTATTTACTAATTAGGTGACTTCTGAAGGCAAATGGTTCCACTAGATTTTAGTTAGGGGTTTCAAAGTAAAGGGGGCTAAATACAAATGCACACCACACTTTTCAGATTTTTTTTTTTTTTTTTTTAAATTGGAAAACCATTTATCATTTTCCTTCCACTTTACAATTATGCGCCACTTTGTGTTGTGCTTTAAGGAAGTAAAATAAATTGTCTAGGGACAATGTATGAGAAATTTCAGTTGAGGGTCACAATTTAAGTTAAGTTGGCATACACTGTTTTTTGTTTAGCCTGTGTTATGCAGTTCAAATTATTGAAGCTCTTTTTGTGTATTTTGTTTTCTGATATCCAGGTCCAGTCCAAATACCAAAACAGCAGCTGCATATGATAGGGTGCAGCTGCTGTTTTGCAGAGGAATGTCCACCTGGTGCCTTCAATTTTTTTATCACAATGTGTTGGGTGGGAGAGGGTCGGCATGGCCACCCACACAGCAAACATCAGAAGGTTTAGTAAGAACTGTCTGAAATGTGCCAGCTTTACAAGGCCCAACCAAGTGGAGGCATTGTTAGAGGATTTCTTAGAGAAAGGACCTATCCTCCCAAACAAGTGAAGTCTCTAGTTTCTACACAGGTACCAAATGTGCAAGATTTCTATCTTTGATAACACATGGGATACATTGGTCAGATAAGAATGCAGTCCATTGCAATGAGCTTTTGTTATAGCAGCCCATGCATCGGAGCTCCTGGATTTTTGGTAACTCAGCACACTGCAACGTGCTGGTGTAAAAAAATTTGCCTTTATCACTCTAGCCTAATTGACACATCTCTAGTGCCTGAAGAAACCCTATACTTTGATCATGCAGGGCAAAGCAACAGGTTTGCTTTAATGCTGCCCCTTGCTGGCAACACATACTCTCCTTTTCTTCATTTCTTTTAATCCATTTAGCCAGTACGAGTGAAGAAAATACCTGATACATCTGGGTATCAAGGAGCATGTGACTCCTCCTCCTTCTGTTCATGTGATGCCTGGTTATTGACCCAGCATTGTCACCTGGGGCAAGGAAACAATCTATAGACTTCAGTAGGCAATGGCAGATTTTACTAAAAGCAAAATTGGCAGTTGCCCAGGTCCCCAGAATCCAGGGCGTCTATAGGGGAGCTAAAAAAAAAAGCTAAAAAAAGGCTGCTGGAGCCATTCTTTTTTTCATTTTTGAGTTACAAATGCACATTTTAGGCATGAAGATTATTTAAAACCTCACTCATTATATATGTTTCGCAAACAGAAACCTTGTAAAACAAAATCTTGGCAGTTGCAATTTTTTAGGTTACAGAATAATCACTACTGCTTATCAAATCTGTATTTTTTATTTTTTTTTTTAAATACACTCAAAATAATGTTAGTGCACACAAACAAAATATAATACCCAATTTTGCAGTAAAATATAAAAGATGAGGTTGTGTTGCATATAAAAATACCGAGTACTGTGAAGCCTAAAAATTTTACATGCCCCTGAAATGGTGAGAAACTATGGTACCCTAAATTGTCCATAAGTGATCATTTAAAAGTCTTTATAGGTCATCAGTTTAGAGTTAACAATGAATTATGGCCTTAGATTTATTGCTTTTACTCCAGCAGATGCAGCAATAGCTAAAATATGCAGCACAATTGTCACTGTCATGCGTGTGTGCACCAAAACTGTGTGTTTTTTTTGTGCATGTCTGCGGCAGCAGGGGGTGTTTTTTAAATTACTTTATTCAGCTTTCGTTTTTGAGTTTCTGAGAAGTGCTTACTTTAACTAGAAAGCTGACAGCCAGAAGAAAAAAATGTAAACAATCTGTTTTAATGCCAGATTTCCCACTGAGTATTACCTATGTCAGTGACTGCAAAAGGGTTAAAGTTAGTTTTAGCTTTGCAAGTCCTTTACACTTTTTCAGTGATGACCAGCAATAGCAGACTGAATATTTTTCTCATTAAAGGTTTCTTTTAAAGGATTATTCACAATACCTTTTTCTATGCATGGAAGCATTGGTTCCATATTATCTGTACTGTTACTTATTTAAAGGATTTACTGCTGAATACGATTCAATTCAAAATGTAAACACTGTGTTTCAAACAGTAATGCCCTGTACACACGGTCGGATTTTCTGACGGAAAATGTGTGATAGGACCTTGTTGTCGGAAATTCCGACCATGTGTGGGCTCCATCACACATTTTCCATCGGAATTTCCGACACACAAAGTTTGAGAGCAGGCTATAAAATTTTCCAACAACAAAATCCGTTGTTGGAAATTCCGATCGTGTGTACACAAATCCGACGCACAAAGTGAGAGAGATGAAAGCTATTGGCTACTGCCCCGTTTATAGGCCTGACGTACGTGTTTTACGTCACCGCGTTCAGAACGATCGGATTTTCCAACAACTTTGTGTGACCGTGTGTATGCAAGACAAGTTTGACCCAACATCCGTCGGAAAAAATCCTAGGATTTTGTTGTCGGAATGTCCGATCAATGTCCGACCGTGAGTACAGGGCATAATACCTAGTAAATGCATGTCAGAATCAAAACACTTATGTGCACTGACCTTTATGCATTTTCCAATTAAATTGGTGAAGGAGCTCATGAACTGAAAACAGCCTGGATCTAAGATATGATTAACCCACCACCGTGTGTAAGCTCAAAACACATCAACTAAAGGCCTCGATAGACAGCTCAAATCCTGTCTGATTCCTGCTGAAATTCAAGATGTGGTTGGCCCTGCAAGCACCTCCTGGATTCATGAAAGTCACCTTAAAAACCAACTGAGCTGGGTGGAAAATTATCAGTAGAATTGTGACTGCATCCTATCAGATGCACTGTTCAGCAGCACCATTGTACTTTTAAAGGATCTTCTATCCTCCCTCAAAAAAAATTTAAGTTGGCAGCTACAAATACTGTAGCTGCTGATGTTTTATAAAAGGACACTTACACTTCCAGTGATCCAGCGCTGTCCTCTCCTAGGCCAGTTCTTTGCCAGTTTTGGGTCCCTGGCACAGGCATGTTTGCTAAGGAAGGCCGGCTGTGGCGCCTTACGGAGTCACACCTGGTTTCCCACTGTGCATGTGCGAGCTGTGCTGTGGATGGCCCTGCAGCCTTCTGGGACCTGTGCTATGTCCCAGAAGGTTGCGGGCAAAGAGGGGGCCAAACTTCTGTTCGGATTGCCAAGGTGATGTGCAAAGGAAGTGGGAACAGGTATATGTCAAAAGTGGTAGAAGAGGGAAGTAGGAGATGAAAAAAGCATAACTTCCCCTTTTGGGTGAAGTTCCGCTTTAAGGCTGTATTCACACCTGGGCAGAGCAATTTTCAGGCATTTTAATTTGAGCATTTTGCAAGCGTGTACAAGCATTTTAGAAGTATATTACAAGCATTTTACATGTATATTCAAGCTTCAGGTGGGAGGGGATTAGGGGTCGAGAGCTGCTGATTGGCTGGAAAATGTGAGATAAAACATTTATGTTGTGCACTTTCAGGCATTTTCATTAAAGTCTATAGGGCCAAAAATGCTCCAATTTGCCTGAAAAGAAGCTCAAGTACTTTTCTGAGTTACAAAGGTTTTGCTACAGGGGACAAAATGTTCAAATGTGAACAGGGGCCATTGAAATAATTTGGATTTTGCTTGTTGAGCGTCTTGGAGCTTTGAGCTTTAAGCTACAAAATGCTCAGGTGTGAATGGGGTCTACAGGTTTGCTATTATCAATATGCCATGGAGCCCACACTTTTTTTAACCACTTGCCGACCAGCCGCCATCATTATACTGCGGCAAAAAGAAACAAAGGAAAGCGCCTCTGAGTGCAGGTATTTATTAATAACAATAGATAAGCAATCCACACGTTTTTTGCAAAACCACGTTTTTTTAACTACAGTGACTATTCGTTATGGACGTTTTATATTTCTAGCAATCACAAACTTATCCCTATTTTTAGTTTACTGCATATCCCACTGCATTTTTATTGCATTATTGTATTGCATTATTTATTGCATCATTTTATTGTATTATTGCATTATCATTGGTCCTATGCGCTAACATATATGCATATTATACTGCGGCAGGTCGGCATGATCCCACGAACCGTCGTAGCTCCTTTAAGCAGGATAGCAGGCACGCGCTTGCTCGCTGCATTGTGGGGGTGCTGATGCTCATGGCCCGTGGTTGCAATGACCTCTGGCTGTGCGCGATCACGGGCGCGAGAGGCAGAACAGGGACGTGTGTGTGTAAACACACAAATCCCTGTTCTGTAAGCTGAGGAGAGGCAGATCGTGAGTTCCTAATAGCTAGGAACCATGAGCTGTCTTCTCCTATAGTCAGTCCTCTCCCCCCACAGTTAGAGCACGCAGTCAGGGAGCACAGTTAACTCCTTGATCGCCCCTAGTGTTAACCCCTTCCCTGCCAGTGACATTTACACAGTAATGAGTGCATTTTTATAGCACTGATCGCTGTATAATTGTCAATGGTTTCAAAAATGTATCAAAAGTGTGTGATGTGTCCGCCATAATATCGCAGTCCAGATAAAAATCTCAGATCACCACCATTACTAGTAAAAAAAACAAAAATAATAAAAATGCCATCAATCTATCCCCTCTTTTGTAGACTCTATAACTTTTGCGCAAACCAATCAATATACACTTATTGCGATTTTTATTACCAAAAATATGTAGAAGAATACATATCGGCCTAAACTGAGGAAAAAATTAGCTTTTTCTTTAAAAAAAGTGGGATGTTTACTATAGCAAAAAGTACAAAATATTGTGTTTTTTTTAAATTGTCGCTCTTTTTTTGTTTATAGCGCAAAAAATGAAAACCACAGAGATGATCAAATACCACCAAAAGAAATATCTATTTGTGGGTAAAAAAGGATGTCAATTTTGTTTGGGTACAGTGTCACATGACTGCGCAATTGTCAGTTAAAGCAACGCAGTGCCGAATCGCAAAAAATGGCCTGGTCATTGAGCATCCAAATCTTCCGGTGCTGAAGTGGTTAATTCGAAAAAAAACGTAAAATAGGTTTGGCAAATCATCAGTCAGATCTGCCTGAGCAGTCTCCTTAGTTTTAGTTGCAAGCAAACTATAGTGAATACTGTAAGTAATAAAGCTACTTTTACCAAGCAGCACTATCATGCATGCTAAATAGTAATGGTCTAAAAATGCAAGTCATCCTTACATTTGTTCTGTGCCATTGCTATGCATTTTTACCTCTTACTAAATGTAAATCTCAATTTGGGGGCAACTTGTATCGTCCAGCAATTTAAGGCCTCAAGAAATTATATGGGCCATAGGTACATCAGAATTGATCAATTTTCAAAAAATTTCAGTATAACACAGCAACAACACATTCTTAGGTTTACATACAAATCTTCTATTTGCGCTAAAACGCAAGAGACCAACTTTAAGATCCTAACCAGGTGGTATAGAACCCCAGTGAAGTTGCAGAAAATCTTTCCAGGCACATCTGATCAGTGCTGGAGATGCAAGGCAGACAAGGGAACCATCTTACATATTTTTTGGACCTGTCCCAAACTACAACACTTTTGGACAGAGGTTCAACGCATCCTCCAAAAACTCACAGAACGCGAAATCCGAATGACCCAGCGTACTTTCTCCTGCATGCCACCGACATACCAGGGAAAATATACAAAAAATCTATTATCTGGCACCTTCTAGAGGCTGCTAAAGCTTGTATCCCTCTTAGGTGGAAGTCTCCACAACCCCCAACAGTAGGAATGTGGATTCGAAAAGTAAAAGAAATAGGTAGATTGGAAGATCTAGTACTAATTGCGCAACATCAACAGGAGCGATACTCTAAGACTTGGTCGCCATGGAACGTCTTTATCTTTTCAGACGAAGACAGAACCCTCCTTGACAATGACCTGAATGACTAAAAGTCATCCTGTTACCTAAATGACTATTGACCCTATTGGCTACAGAACATCCAGAAGTTCTGACTCAGCGCCCTCCAACGTGTGGCGGGCACACACAGAATTGTCCTCCAGATCCCCACCCCTTCCCCTCCACTCGTTACTCTCCCCCCCAACCCCTCTTCTTTGACTCCTCTTTTTGTTCTTTTCCGCTATTTAACTTCTTTCTGTCCTTCTGCTCTTCTTTTGGCTTAATAGATCCGAATTAACGGGATCCATTCCTTCTGATATAAAATAGTTAAAAGGCAATGGACCCGGTCGGAGACCCACTAAAGGGCAACACAACAGCACCATTAACGTTTCTGTCCTTTGCACACCCAGCACCAAGCTGTTGTTTTTTAAGCACTTATCAAGAAAAATAAAAGAGACGTCTCAGTTGAGCAAAATATCATAATGTCCTTTGGATGCAGTATAATAAAATATTCTCATATATAAACTGTAAATGCTCAAATGTCTGTCTTTGACCGTGTTCCTTGAATAAATAAAATAATTGTAAAAAAAAGAATTAAACAATTTTCAAATATATATATACTATAGTTTGTAGATGCTATACCTTTCACACTAACCAATTATTACAGATTACATTTTGGCCTAAATTTATGATTTTGATTTCTGATAAAATTTGATTTTATTGGATTTGTTTTATGACAGAAAGTAGAAATTGTATTGTTTTTCTTCAAAATTTTCAGTCTTTTTTCGATTATATCGCAAAAAATAAAAAAAATTAAAGCAGTGGTGATCAAACACCACCAAAAGAAAGCACTATTTGTGTGAAAAAAAATATAAAAATTATAGTATTGCATGTTAAAGTAGCTCAGTGCTGAAAAGCAAAAAAATGGTCATAAAGGGAGTGAAACCTTCCAGAGCTCAAGTGGTTAAAAACATTTTGCCACTAAATGACAGTTTCAGTCCCCAGTCTGTTTCTACTTGTAAGCAAAGTAGCCTGGGGATCACAGGTGATGCAATGTTTCTTTTTTAAAACTAGGTACATTGTTTTACCCCTTTATATATTAGCCATTAGGTATCTGCAGTGAAGTGGCTGCACTAGTGATTTGCATTTGCAGTGAACCCTTAATTGTATAATCACACACATAGGTTGGACTTGATGGACTTGTGTCTTTTTTCAACCTCACCTACTATGTAACTATGTAACTATTGTGGTTTGATGCTGGACTGAGGTGCTATCTGTATCACGTTGATAAGGTGTAAATAGTGCTATGGTAAAAAAAGGGGGTGTTGTAATTGCGCAGGTGAAAGTGATGATAAGTGGTCAAAAAAGCAGCTGGCAATCACACAACAGAACAATTTGTGTAAAATACATATAAACCAACAATTGCCGTGCTTTGTGAATGGTTTACCATTCGCATAGCATGGCAATTGTTGGTAAATATGTAATAGTACTATACTTGACATTTGATCTTGACTGAACTTGATATTCCTTCAGCTGCCCATCTGTTCTACATTTTGACTATAATACATATTTCTAGATTTCCTGGTAATGACTTCTGATGCAATCCATGACTAGAATTTTCCTTTACCTCCCAATAGCAATAATATCTGTTGTGAAATACACAGTCTCTGTTAGTCCATGTAAAAAACTAATGATATTATATGAAAATAGTAAAGTCCAGAGCACTTAAGGCTCTAGGAAAAGAAACCAGGTTCCAAGGTACTGCAGAAAAACACAAGGAGAGAGGCACCTCTAAGTGTAGACGTTTTAAAACTATAATAAAGCATACAGTTTACGAACTCACATTTAAGTGATGATAACAAGCATATCGGTCCCAGCAAGGACGAGTCCTGGTGACACTCCTACTTCCTACTCCCCCCGATCGTCAACGCTGTAACGCTGTCTATGTAGATGTCCCCGTTGCGGGTGGAAGGCCGGCTGCTGTAGAGGAACTCAGAACGAGGCGTGAAACACAAGGCAGGGATGGCAGCAAGGGATGACGTCACTCCTAATGGACGCGTTTCGTGAGCATGCGCGCTGCAATATTCCGGTAAGCTGTGCTCCTTTCTCAACGGACTTCAATGAAGGAGCCATTTGGGGTCATTATAAAGGGAGTGAACAAGGGAGGGGAGGGGAGTGTGACACAAAGAAATGGGCAGCACTAAGAAAAGCAGTCAAGGACCAATGGATATACACACAGTGCAAATCTTAACAAAATAAAAAATGCCTAAATACAAAAAGTTAATTAATTTAAAAAATAATCAATTAAAAAGTGTTTCTTGATTAGCTATTCATTTATAATGGGCATATTTTTATACAGAAAATTGGATCATAATCACGGAGCCTAGTATTGCTAATACTAGATTATTATAAAAATGCAATAGAAGAGGAAATGTTTAATATGAAGAAAGCAATAGTAAAAATAGAATAAAATGGAATAACTAGGAGGCAGTCCCATACTATCATAAATAATAATCACAATAAAAATATATAGTTTATACGGATACTATATAAAAAATGAATAAAATGTAAAACGTTAAAAACAAGGTGGGGAAAGCAGACAGATGAATGCACACATGTTCACACATGGCTGGTGTAAAGCAAGAACAGCAATAGTATCATCCAATATCGATGACATTAAATTATGTTACGATACACCAACTAGATTGGTCACATGCTTAATAAAAAAGATGGGGGGGGGTTTACAGCATTTTCATTCAACTTCGTATAAGTGTGCAGAATATATATGTACACATGTATGTGCACACGTACATCTATATATCGTGCTAAGAGGTGCTAAAAATATTAAAAAATACATAATATAATAAAATAATATTACGTCAAAAATGGTCCAAAAGATGTACTAAAATACCAAAGGAATATGCAATATGGAAATCTGTGTGTCTGTAGTATAACAGAATTATTTATATAAGAATCTGTATATACCTGACTTTGTGGCCCAAAAAACTGCCAATATCCAGTTTATGCCTTCAGGAGGAGTAGGTACTGGCCAATATTATGAATGCAGTAGGCAAAACATAATACAGTATGAGTATATAGAAAACATATGTAGAAAAAAATTATATAAAAATATATATAAAAATTGTTTAGGGTATCTCTAGATCACATTACTACCGATACCTACAAATTAAGATCCCGCCTCCCCCATGTGATAAGAACCTGAAGTAAAATAAATAAAAAATTAGGAAGTGAAAAAGATGTTATTATATTGTAAATGAAGGTAAGTGTATAGATACTAATATACAATATATTTATATAATAGTGGAAATTTCAATGCCTTTGTTAATACCACCAGACGAAAGGGCATCAAGGTTATAAATCCAGAATGTTTCTCTGGCACAAAATTTCTTAAAGCGTTCGGCCACTGAAAGAGTAGGTTTTACCTTTCGTACTGAAAGATTTTTGGCCATGTCTTGCAGAGGGCCTTGCGGCACTGGTACATTCCTACAAGTGGTATAAGGACTGGCTTAGTAGAGGAAACTAAACTAGGTCTGACTTTACTAGGAGCAATTCTGTTTTTTAGATTTGGCACTTTACGATAGGTCACCCTAGGATGTTCGGGGATGACTGTTTTGACGTTTGGATCCTGTTGTAGGATGTCCAAATGGTTGGCCAGTATTTTCTCCATCTTTTTAAAGCGGAGGTCCACCCTAAAAAAAAAAAAAAAAACATAAAAATGCTCCTAAAAATCAAAAAAAAAAACTGAAAAAAATGTTTTTTTTTGCTTACCAGAAATGGCTGTTGCTAGGCAGATCGTCCTAATCTGCCATTTCCTACTCATTCCGATGCTGCATCTGTCCCCCGGCGCCTCTACCACTGAGAACCAAGTGATCAAACACTGCTGATCGCTCGGTTCTCACAGCTTCGTGAGCAGAGAGCTGGTGACTGTCAGTCACCAGCTCTCTACTCTGCCTCCCCCCCGCGTTCACTGGAGCACTGAGCTGTGGAATGGTCGGCTCAGGCTCTCAGCGGCCTGGCATGTGGGTGGATCCTGACTCCATTGTCACGATCTAGCTTGAGGCTGTATCGGCTCTGTGACATCAGCCGACAGTAGGCTTCAGCCCGCTGTCTGCTGAAAATGGGCCACAAGAGTACAGAACAAACTGCACTCCTGTGATCCACAGGAGAAGTACAGCAAACAAGCTTTGGCTGTACTTCTCCTTAACACAGATGAATCCATTGGTTTTGTATTAGCAGTGTAAATTCCATCCATTGGTCATCATCAGCATGAGCCTTTCTCAACCTATAAAGTGACTTGCAGACTATGCTGGATAATTTCTAGTGTGTGATGAGTAACGCCACTAACAGTGCAGAGCTTCAGATACTAAATGGTACAATAAGCATAGAGTTAATGTTGGTCTGCTTGACTGTTCTTCTTCCTCGCACCAGATCATGCAAACAGGCAAAAAATTTGTAAGAACAAGCGAGCACCATTAAAGTCTATGGGACACGAACATGAAAAATCAAAAGTGCTCCTTTTAAAGGCTTATATGCAAGTTATTGATTAGTGATTTTAATAATGCTTAAAGTGAAGCAATAAAAATGAAATATTCCTTTAAATATTGTGCCTAGAGGGTGTCCTTAGTATGCCTGTAAAGTAGCGCATCTTTCCCGTGTTTAGAACAATACCACAGCAAAATGAAATTTTTAAGGGAAAAAAATCTCATTTAAAACTGCACGCGGCTGTAATGAATTGTTGGATCCTAGCAATAAAGATAAAAATCATTGAAAGAAACAGCATGGAGACCTGGGTCCTGTCCCAGGGGACATGTATCAAGGCAAAAAAGTTTTAAAAACTGACTTTTTTCAGGAGCAGTAATTTTAATGCTTAAAGTGAAACAATAAAAATGAAATAATCATTTAAATATCATGCCTGGGGGTGTTCTTAGTATGCCTGTAAAGTAAGGGGCATGGGTTCCCCTCCCAGTCCATTACCAGGCAGTTTGGGTCTGGTATGAATATTAAGAGGAACCCCCCACCAAAAAAATAAAAAATGCGCGGGGGTGGGGTCACCCATTTACGTCACCGGGTGGCCCCGCCCTCAGCTATATGACAGCTGTCATCGCAAAGAGGCTTCAGTCAGCGGGAGCCTCCCATGGAGGCGGGGTTGTTGCATTTATTTAAATTTTTTTCCTGGGTCATCGGACGCTGTGATCGAAGATGAATGGACATCGCAGGACAGTTTTTTTTCCTTTAATAAAGGATCTGTCCCAAATTGTCTACTGTCATTTTTACTATTTTGACACTTTTTTGGTGAATGTGTAGGTGTACAATGTACCCGATACCCATTCACATAGGGGGGCTGGGATCTGGGGGTTCCCTTGTCAAAGAGGGGTTCCAGATTCCGATAAGCCCCCCGCCCGCAGACCCCCACAACCACTGGGCAAGGGTTGTGGGGATGAGGCCCTTGTCCCCATTAACATGGGGACAAGGTACTTTGGGGGGGTCCCCAAAGCATCCTCCCCATGTTGAGGGCATGTGGCCTGGTACGGTTCAGAAGGGGGGGCACGCTCTCGCCCCCCCATTTTTCAGCAGCCTGCCAGGTTGTGTGCTCAGATAAGGGTCTGGTATGGACCCCTACGCCATTTGTTTTAAAATTTTGGTGCAGGGTTCCCCTTAAAATCTATACCATACCTTCAGGGCCTGGTATAGATTTTGGAGGGACCCTACGCCATTTTTTTTTCTAAATTTGGCACAGGGTTCCCCTTAATATCTATACCAGACTTGAAGGGCCTGGTATGGATTTTGGGGGGACCCCACGCATTTTTTAAAAAATTTTGGTGCGGAGCACCCCTTAAAATTTAAAACAGACCCAAAGGACCTTGGGGGGGGGCCCAAGCTGTTTCTTTCAATGATTTTTGTCTATATTGGTGGGATCCAACAATTCATTAGAGCCGCGAGCAGTTTTAAATTATTTTTTTTCCTTTAGAAATGTCATTTTGCTGTGGTATTGTTCTAAACATGGGAAAAATTCGCTTTGTTCACAGGCATACTAAGGACACCCCCAAGGCATGATATTTAAAGGAATATTTCATTTTTATTGTTTCACTTTAAGCATTGTTAAAATCATTGCACCTGAAAAAAAAGGACGCTTTTTAAAATTTTTTTTGCATTGATACATGTCCCCTAGGGCAGGACCCAGGTCCCCATGCCGTTTTTTTCCAGTGATTTTTATCTATATTGCCAGGATCCGACAATTCATTACAGTTTTAAATTAGATTTTTTTCCCTTAAGAATTGAATTTTGCTGTGGTATTGTTCTAAACACTGTAAAGATGCGCTACTTTACAGGCATACTAAGGACAAGGCATGATATTTAAAGGAATATTTCATTTTTATTGTTTCACTTTAAACATTATTAAAATCACTGCTCCTAAAAAAAGTCCATTTTAAAAACTTTTTTTTGCATTGATACATGTCCCCTGGGGCAGGACCTGGCTCCCCATACACTTTTTATGGCAATAATTTGCATATAAGCCTTTAAAATTAGCACTTTTGTTTTTTCATGTTAATGTCCCATAGAATAACGATGTTCCATGGCTTTCGAATTCTGCCACTGCATAATGTTCACTGTTCTGCGAATAGGCAAATATCGGACTCACCCCTAGTTAGCACTAGAGCATGGCTCAGTTACAGTTATAGCATGAAAACCCATATCTCTGAGGGGGCGCATGCGCGCGAGCGAAGGAGATGGCTGCCTGATTCCTCCGCTCCGCGCCATCGGAACCACTATACCGGCCGTATAGTGCACAGATGGACCAGGGACACAGCACAAACTTCTCCACGGTCACCGGAATAGCCCTGGACTCTGCTGGTAATGTACCGATCCGGCAAATTAAAACAAAAAACCCGGCAGCCCCAAAAGAACGCCTCGGGCCCTGGCAGAGCAAAATCCAATATGGCGCCTGGACCTCCGGAGCCGGATGACGCTGCTCACATGTCAGATGAGAACCCAGAGTCTCCCACAGACAGTCTGCAGCAATTCCCCACGGATCTTGTGAGCCCTCTTCCCTTAGACCCTGACAATCTCCTGGCAAAATTTCGCTGTATAGTGAGAGATGAAATTAAAGTGGCCTCTCGCAAGCTCTCCTCTGACCTGGTGCGGGGCCTTAAAGAGATAGGCCACCACACCAATCAATTGGAACAACATATGGATCTAGCCACGACAGTGGTGGAGGGTCATGAAGAAGAGGTTGATAAACTAACAGCGGAGCTTGAGACCCTGAGAGATAAGTTGGAAGATGCAGAAAACAGGGCCCGCAGGGACAATTTACGCATCCGCGGTATTCCCGAGGTGATGACGGACCTGCAAGGCACAGCCACTGCTTTCTTTCAGGAACTGGCTCCGGAGATTCCAGTGGACAGGTTAGAGTTTGACAGAATCCACAGATCCCTGGTCCCTAAGCCCACAGATGGCCCCCCGAGAGACATAATCATAAAATTCCACTACTACCGCACTAAAGAAAAACTCCTACAAGCAGCAAGAGATCAGCAACCCCTCTCCTTCCAAGGAAATTCCCTTCAGCTATTTGCGGATTTGTCTCCGGTCACAATTGCCAGACGGCATGGCCTTAAACCATACCTGCAAATCTTACAAACCCAAGGGATTAAATACAGATGGGGGTTCCCGTTCAAGCTAACCTTTTCCCACTTGGGCCGTCAATTCCAGGCCACATCCCCAGCAGATTTGAGACGTCATTTTCAGGATCTGCAACTGGATCTCCCTTCTTCCCAGGTGACGGCGGCGTCCTCGTCCTCCGGACCGGGACTCCCCAGACCCCCCCGACAAAATTCTCAGCGTGCTCAACCGGGATCCCAGGCTCTCCGAGATCTACAGTCCCAGAGGTTCCACAAGTCCAATAATGGATGAAGGTACTCTATTGCACTTTCTACTGAGATGGCACCTGACCCCCCCTCCTTTTTTGTGTAGCCCGACCCCCGGGCCATGGTCGATTTATCCCATTTACTTTCTGACTTTTACACCTGGTTCATCTGCGAGTGTTTGGAACTGAACTTGCGGCTTTTAGTGCACCTTGTTTTGTCCTCAGTTTATGGTCCGCCCCACTAGGGAGATGGCGGAGAGGGGTGAATGCAGACTCATTTATGTTTGACACGAAGACGCGGATATAGGAAGACGCTCTCAACCACCTGTTTTTTCCTTTTTTTTTCTTTTCCTTTTAATTAATTTTTTTTTTAACATTAATTTTTTTTTCTTTATTTTTTATTATTATTGCCATTTTTTGTTTCTTACTAACAGAAGGTGTATTGCAGTGTCCAGATACATTTTTTTTTTTTTCTCAGGATTCGAAGTGGCGGGGGGTGGGCAAGGCCGTTGCTGCGGAGGTGGCCCTTTGGGGTGTTCTGCAGCGACACGGCTAGTGGTTTCCGCGCCCTCCTCCGGCGCCTCCATTTTTTGGGGGCGGTGGGGAGAGGGCGCGGAGGGGGTTAGGTCAATCCCCCTGTGGGAGTGGGGGTGTTGGGTCTTTGGGCCCTCGCCCCCGGACCATTGGGGAATAGTTTGTGGTTGAATTTTTGTGTCTGTTTATGCTATACCAGCACCTGTTTAGTAGACACCTTTGACTCAGTTGTGCTAATTGTTATTACTCTTATTATCTCTATAGTTTTTTTCAATCGTCCTTAGTTTCTGTGCGCAAAACATTTGAAACGATTAAAATATTATATGCTAAACTGGTGGTCCCGACGGACCGATGCTCCCCCTAATGAGTCGGTGCTTGACAGAGACGTTCGTCTCTGTCGACGTCCTACTCGAACGTGGGTCTTACAACCCACAAATTAAAGCAATTAAGATATTATTGCTTACTCTACTTCAAGCTCTTCTTACTACATTTATCCTACTTGCCTTTCTTTCTACTGTCTTTTTCTAGTCCCTCCCCCTTCCCCCCCCAACCAGGTCCGTGGGGTGTCCGGTTGAGAACCAAGATAGGAAACCCCCCCCTAGTTTTATGTCTCTTAATTGGCTTTCCCTGAATGTTCAGGGTATGAATTCCCCCAAAAAAAGGGTTAAGATCTTCAAATACCTTAAGCAACAAAAAATTGATATAGCTTGCTTGCAAGAGACCCATTTCTCTTCCACTTCCTGCCCCAAATATTTTGCAGCGCATTACCCGCAGGTTTTCCTGGCCATCGCTTCCACTAAACACAGGGGTGTCCTGATTGCCATAAGCAAAACGGTTCCATTTATTTGCAGTAAACAAATAGCCGATCCAAATGGCAGGTACCTACTTCTCCAGGGCACTGTTCAAGATAACGAAGTGACAATATTGACTTACTATGCCCCAAACGTAAATTCAGGGCCCTTTCTCTCCCATGTCCGCTCCCTGTTACGATCCCACCAAAAAGGCACCCTCCTGATGGCGGGGGACTCTAATGTAACTCTAAATCCCTCTCTCGATAAATATCCACCGGACCATAATTCCCCTTCCCCTGCCGCCAAATCTTTTTCACAGTCCCTACTAACTCATGATTTAATAGATATATGGCGAGAGCTTCATCCTTTGGGTAGGGACTACACTCACTATTCTCATCCCCATCATTTGCATTCTAGGATAGACCATATGCTTGTACTTCGCAAACACCTTCCCTTAATAGAATCAACCTCAATCCTCACAGTCCCTTGGTCGGATCATGACCCCATCTTGACGGTCTGTCACTCTCTTCTAAGCAAACCACAATTTTCTCCCTGGGTGATGAACGATTCTCTTTTATCATACAAGGAGATCCTTACAGACATTCATACCGCTTCCGTTGAATATTTTAGAATTAATACAGGCACAGTATCATCCCCAGTCACACTCTGGGAAGCATACAAAGCTGTTCTTCGGGCACACGTAATCCGTATAGCATCTAGACGTAAGAGAGAGAGGGCAAAGATTCGACGTGATCTCGAACTACAGCTAGAGGTTGCGTCCACATCTTTCAAACAATCACCTACCCCTGCTAACCGCACATTTTTAGATAAGGCTCGCACAAAACTGGATCTATGCTTAACGGAAGAGGCAGAAAGGACATTGCGTTGGGCCCGACAGAACTGGTATATTAAAGCGAATAAACCTAATGCAATACTAGCTAAGAGAGTACGTACCTTTGCCCCGAAATTTTCCCCCATCACCCTTCGCACCCGTCATAATATTCTAACTGGCAACCCTCAGCGAGTCCTGGAAGAATTCAGGTACCGCCTTACAAAACTTTACTCAGAACCAGACCATCTCTCAACGCAAGGTCTTGATTCCTTTCTTACAAATTTATCCCTACCTTCTTTATCTGAAACCCATATAGCCCTGATGGACCATGATATTCAGGTCTCGGAAGTTCTTCAGTGTATAAAGGAGTTGAAAGTGGGTAAAAGACCTGGTCCAGACGGCTTTACAGCCCTTTATTATCGGAAAATGGCAGAAGTCGTGGCCCCCTATTTAACTAAGATGTATAATTCTGTTAAAAATTGTAGTACTTTTACGTCCAATCTCCTGACGGCCAATATTGTCATGATACCAAAACCCGACAAAGATCATTCATCCTGGGCTAATTTCCGCCCAATATCCCTAATTAATATCGACATGAAAATCTTAACAAAGATTCTAGCCACCCGCCTCAATTTCTTCCTCCCATGTTTAATAAAAAAAGATCAAGTAGGCTTTGTTCCAAGGAGACAGGCAGGTGACGCTATTAGGCGTCTCTTGAAAATACAACATATTGCTCATAACAGGTCCCTAGAAACAATGTTTCTGTCGCTAGACATTAACAAAGCTTTTGACACACTGTCATGGCCCTACCTAACACAAACACTTAAACATTTTGGATTTGGCACTTCTTTTATGAGTTGGGTCTCGGCTATTTATAATTCACCCCAAGCCAAAGTGAAGTACTACGGGTTTGAATTAAATACCTTCCCCATCAGAAGGGGCACACGTCAGGGATGCCCGTTGTCCCCATTATTATTCATTTTAGAGCTCGAACCCTTGGCAGAAGCCATTAGATCCCATCCGGATATTGCAGGCGTGGAGATAGCGAGAACCTCACACAAACTGTCAATGTTTGCGGATGACATTCTACTCACCATAACTAAGCCGAGACTCACTCTGCCTAATTTACTAGCACTTCTGGACACCTATGCTAACTTGTCGGGCCTATCTGTCAACCCCGCTAAATCTAAGGCTATGTCGATAAATCTTCCGCCCACTGAAGTAGCGTCCCTTAAGTTACACTTTTCATTCCATTGGTTGACCTCGTTACCCTATTTAGGTATTCAACTTACCCCAAATTATTCGGGCCTATATCAAGCTAACTTCCCCATATTGTTTAATAAACTTGCAGGTATGCTCTCCTCGTGGTCTAATCTTCCGTTATCCTGGTTTGGTAGGATTGCTACCATCCGTATGTCTTATCTCCCAAAATTGCTTTATTATTTTAGGGTTTTACCGGTTCAGGTCCCCTCTCATATACTCCGTATCCATCAGCGCAAAATCATGCAGTTCATATGGGGCTCCAAGGAACCTAGAATTAAGAAGCAGGTGCTTTTTGCTCGTAAGATTAATGGCGGTCTATCAGTTCCCAACCTACAGGCATATTGCACAGCAGCAGCTATAGCACCATTATCCCATCTTCATGAGAAACAACAAATGCCGCTATGGGCCACGATGTACATGGTAGACTCACACCTGATACCTCTAGCCTCCCTTCCATGGCTTCCTCAGACATATCGCCCAAATAATATAGGCCCATGCCTGGCACATTCAATATGGTTGTGGGACTCAGTCAAATACTCAGCAGGACTCATCTCCCCACATCTTCCTCTACTTTCTTTTCTTCGCTGTCCATTGTTTCCACCAGGAACTGACAACCCACAGCAATTCCGGTGGTGGACTGAAAACGGCTTCACGGATGTCCACTCCTTACTTTCCCCAACTAGAATTATAACATTCGCAGCCTTGCGCTCTTCCCATGACATCCCTCTCAGAGAACATTTTAGATACATGCAAATAAGACACTTTCTCCAATCCCTCATAAAATCACAAAATACCCCCTACATGTTAACTCCATTTGAAAGTCTGTGCAGATCTCGGCCCCAATCCTCGGGTCTGATTTCATTGATTTACACAGCCATTATTGGCTCCACAAAACCGCCCTTATGATCATATCATCTCCAGTGGGAGGCAGAACTGGGAAAAAGGTTGGACCCGGAGGATTGGCAGGCCATGACTATCGCATTGTCCAAAAGCTCTAGGAATGTTCTTTTCTTGGAAAATGCATACAAAGTACTATACAGATGGTACTATACTCCAGCCAGACTGGCGAGTTTCATCCCATCATATTCCCCTTTATGTTTCCGTGGATGTAGGCAAGAGGGCACAATGGCACACATTTGGTGGAGGTGTCCCAGGGTATGCAGACTGTGGATTAGGGTTTATGCACTCCTTCGAAGTCTTTTCAACACTAATATAAAAAGGGACCCATTTGAGGCCATCCTGGGGAAGCCAATCACTGAACTGTTGAGACCAGAACGCCAACTGGCATCCCATATATTTACTGCAACTAAATTAACTATTGCAAAAGCTTGGAAAACCCCAATTCTCAGTTTTGAAGCGGTAAAAAACCGCGTTAATGACATCATGGTCAATGAAAAATTGACTGCAATATTATCAGATAAGCACGATAAATTTCTTTGGACATGGCAGCCATGGGTGAATTATGCCCATCCCTCCAGATTTGATTCAATGCTACTTTCACTGTAATGGGTTTCCACCCCTTCACCCCGCGGACCCCCCCTCCCCTCTACTACTTTCCCTCTTCCCTCACACTCTCTTCTTTGTTCCCCCCCATCTTTTCTACCCTATAAACCTACTATAGCTCCTCTCTGTTCCTTTCTGCTCTAACATTCTCTGGTTCCCTTTTTCTTTTTTCAGTCTCTGACCCATGAGCTTACTCCTGTCTGGGACAGAGTACAAGATGATATTATAATATGAGCACATATTACCACCTTAGAGTATTGTTCATCACTTTATGGTCAGATAATACGTTTATTTGTGTATCCTACAATACACCATTATACATATCGCTATTGTTATGTAATTTGAGACTACTCATTAAGCTTATGTAAGCAAGCAATGCACTATGTTTACTCATGTGTTCTCTTTGTTACTGTATTGGCCTTTTTATTCAATAAACCTTTTGTACAAGAAAACCCATATCTCCATCAATTATTACCTGAATGGGCAATAGTCACATCTAGAAAACTAACAGAACTGAAGCTGCTGAAACTAAAGCAACATATTTGTGGAATGTGTGCATAGAGATGAGGGCTGTTTGCAATCTGCACTTCATTGAGTTCTCCTTTAAATATTTTCAGCATATTTTCTTTTCATCTGCTTGCTTTTAACATGCACTCACCAAAGTATATGATTCCCGTACATTTAAACCCCTACAGCATTTTCAGAAAAATATACATCTGGATTAAAAAAAAGGAAAGATCCAATATCAACAGACTGTGGACAGCTTTGAGAGCTTTATTCTCTTAGTATCAAGGGATTTAATTTTTTTTGTAATCCATATAGAATTTCATGAGGTTTACCCATAAGACCACAGCACAGGCTGGCAGCACAGATATGACCATTGAAAGAATATTAGTGCATAAAACACTTCAGTCTCAAAAACATGATGGCTAACTGATGGTCTTTTGTAATCTGCTGTGTAAAATAGCCCCAATTATTAGCAATAAGTGTGTTATATAAATGAGAAAAGCACTAAATGGTACTTTGCAGCCATGGTATTGATCAATTGATAATAACTGTGTGCTGATGTATGTCTTTAGTAAAACATCCCCGTTGTTCTAAGCTCAAAGCTGATAATTTATTTTCACACTTAGGAGTCTATGTATAAAAAAATTGTTGAACAAATGCTTCTGACATTCGTTCAATTAAAGTTTTTTTTTTTTTTTTATAGAGATCCCTAATAATAAACTGCCAACTATGGACTTAAAACAGCAACATAATGGGTTGATTTACTAAAAAGAAATAGGCTATTCACTTTATAGGAGAATCTTCACTTCCAGACACAGCCATGCAGTTATGGTCATGCTGGGAATTATAGCGCCTTTGACTTTCCACGAGTTCAGTGATGCAGCCACCTGGAATAACAGGGCACAGTGGATGTCACAATAGCAGCACAGCAGGAATCCCTGTACCCTTAAGTTGACACTCAGGGAGCAGCAGACCCTGGTCAAAGTAGGCACAACCTGCCTGCTCATCTTTCCTCACAAGTGTGTTTTCCCCCTATAGTGCACCAGACTTAACTCTTGCCTTCACTCATCAGCCGATTATAGTACTCCTCTCCCATTGCTAAGGGTGGGCTTCCTGTTCAGGCTGTTGTGACAGCCAGTCAGAGTCCCTCCAGCACTTGGCTTCCAAAAACATAGCCAATGCTCCTCCATGTCTGGGGACACTTTTGTTTTTAACACTCTCTACTAATGCAGAAAGATATAAATATACACCTCAACAAAAGGGAATGTTCTGCAATGAGTTTAACAATCAATAACAAGGCTACATTGAAGACGATGTCTCTCTAAACCAAACTTTTTATGAAAGACTGATTATTAAGAGGGACCTTGAGCCTTGGATACCTGTAGAAATCAATAAATGACCTTAGTGCTGGCACTCTGGTGAAAAGCAAGTCCAGACTTCACACAATGTTTCGTCAATAAGTCTAATATAATAACTGTCAGTCTTAGCTAAAAAAAAGTGAATTGGACTCAAACTTTCATTCCCCAGCTATCGTTTTCCAAGGTAATTCTTGTTTGCTGTGAGTTAACACACAGTTCTTATTTCCTTTTTGATAAAGGAGGAGCTCTGTGCAGCTTTATCAGCCAAGAGCTATAAAGCAAGGACTGACACGTTACCAATAAATTTAGGCATTTTTTTAATGGAAGTATCTTTAAAATTGTAAATAGCTATGAATGTAAAATGTGCATCAAAGAGCTCTTCCTCTATTGTTATTATTATTATTATACAGAATTTGGCAAAACAAAGTCCTGGCAGCAATGACTTCGAGCAAGCACTCTCAGTAGCTCTGGAACAGACCTACACAACATCCAGGAGGAATTTTTGACCATTCATCTTTACAAAACTTCTTCAGTTCAGAAACATTTGTAGGCAGTTTGTTGTGAATGGCTCTCTTGAGGTCATTCCCCAGCTTCTCTATGGGCTTAAAGTCTGGGCTCTGACTGGGCCGCTCCAAAAGGTACATTTTATTTTTCCAAAGCCAGTCTGTGGTGAATTTACTTTGATGCTTAGGGTCATTGTCCTGCTGCATCAAACAATTTTGACTAAGCTTCAGCTGGTGAATGGCCACCTTGACATTATCTTGTAGGATATTTTAGTAACTTAGGAATTCATTTTTCCCTCAATGATGGCAAGTGGTCCAGGCCCTGAGGCAGTGAAAGGCCTTCACTGATGTTCCCTCCACCATGCTTCATGTTGGGATGAGGTTTTGATGCTGGTAAGCTGTGACCTTTTTGTGCCATACATAGTGCTGAGTATTCCTCTTAAACAATTCAACCTTTGTTTCATCGGTCCACAAAACATTTTCCCTGTAGCTATGTGTTTTGACAAGGTACATATTGGAAAACTTCAGGCACGCAGCAGTGTTTTTTTTTTTTTGGATAACAGCAGCTTCCTCTGTGGTTTGCCATGGATACCCTGCCTGTTCAAAGACTTATGTATGGCATATTTATGAACAGGGATGTTTGGCAGTTCCAGGGATGTCTTGAAGCCTTTAGCTGTTACTCCTGGGTTCTTCTTTACCCCATTGAGGATTCTGCATTTTGCCTTGCGAGTCATCTTGGATGGGAGCCAACTTCTGTGAGGAGCAGCCACAGCACTAAACTGTCTCCTTTTATAGACAATTTGTTGAACTGATGGATGCCTAAATGCTTTGAGATTGCTTTATATCCCTTTCCAGCCTTATGCAGATCAACTACTCTTGATCATATGTCTTCAGAGATTTTCCATTTGCGAGGCTGGTTCACATCAAATAATGCTTTTTATGAACAGCAGTCTTAAAATGTTTGAGTGTTTTTTATCAATCAAAGTAGCTATAAACCACACCTTCAAATTTATTAATTGGGCTCCAGGTGTGCAAACTACTGACTCCGATTAGCTCTCATTGAAGGAATTACATTTATCACATATATTTGTGTGTTATCATTTTAAGCACATTGTGTTTGTCTGTTGTTGTGACTTAGATGAAGATCAGATCACATTTTATGGCAAATTACTGCAGAAAAATCTGTTTATTGCAAGAGATTTGCATACATTTTCTTGTCACTGTATATCTGAAATTTCTAACGTATTTAGGATAATTAGGAGTGAGGAGCCCACTTGGGTTATGTTTTGACTTCCAAGCTGGGCATACAGTGATGGAAATTCGTCCGATTCAGCATGGATGATCTGTCAAAGGAACATGTTGGAAAAGTTACAGTTGCTGATCAGTGTATTCTGAGAGTGGTGGGTCTCACTGTCAGAACAAAATGCCCTGGCAGGAGATATTCAAACAAGTTTTTTTTTAAAGTGTATCACCAGCCAAAACCTTTTAACTTGGGTTAGGAATGTTAATCAAGGCAAGAAGCAAGTGCATATCTCTACAGTAGACAGTACAATACAACAATGAACCTGAGTGAGATTCTAACCCTTTCCTATTCTATCCATGGTTTTTTGTTCACTCTCAACACACAACTGAATGAGTCAGAGTAGTGAGTCATACCCCTGCCTGCTCTTTTCACATGGGCATGTCTTGTGGTGAGAGTAGCAAAGATAATATAAAGGTAAAAAAAGCTACTGCTGTGCCCTCTCTTTAGAAAACCCATAGTTCTCTGTGTCACCAAGATATACAAGATCAATTTAAAAACTTGCAAATAATTGACCAAAAACTATCATCCATCTTTTGCTGTGCATTTAAGGCTGAGTTTCAGACAGATAAATACATAAATGAAATATATATAAGGAAGCTGTATTACCTGCCAAAAAATGATCTTTCTGTCCACCTAGTCCTGAGATTTACACAGCTCTGACACACAACAAAGCTTGTCTGGAAGGACAGGAGATCTATTTTTAATCCTGTGTGGTTAAGTAATACGTAGAGGGCTATGTATAAGAAATTGTCATTTAAATGTCTCTTATATTCAGACAAAAGTCGTAAATAATATGCATAATGTTTGTAAAATGTGCGTAATGTCAGTTTCTTTTGCATTTCCTTGGGAATTCTTAGTTGTTTTATTATCCACGCTGTGAAGCCATACAGACACCTGCGTACTGATGGTCCTTTGAGTGGGGAGGAAAAAATAGGCTAGCTATTTTAGTATGGAGGTGAGGGAATCTTTTGCTCAGTTTTCTCACACCCACTTTGGGGCATATTTTCTCACACTGGTCAGCAGTAAGGGGTAAAATATTATTCTGTATATATCACTGTATTTTACAAAGAAGAAGGACAGGCGGAGTTGTGTGGAGGAGTCTGTAGACTAGGAGAGGGGTGCATGTAGTGAATTCCCTGGACTAGGAGAGGAGTGCATGGTGGGGATTCCCAGGACTAGGAGAGGAGTTCATGGAGTGGAGACAATGAACAAGGAAAGGGGCACATGGAGCAGAGTCCCTGGACTAGAGCAGTGTGCATGGAGTGAAGGACCTGGACTAAGAGTAGGGTGTGAGGAGCAGAGGCCCTGGACAAGGAGAAGGGTGTGTGGAGCAGAGGCCCTGGACTAGGGGTAAGATGCATGGAGCAGAGGCCCTGGACTAGAAGAGGCATGGGTGGAGCGGAGGCCCTGGACTAGGAGTGGGATGCGTGGAGGAGGCCCTTGACTAGGAAAGAGGTGCATTGAGTGGAGGCCCTGGACTAGGTGAGGGGTCTGTGGAGGAGGCCCTAAACTAGAAGACAGTGGAGCGGTGTCCCTGGAATAGGCAGGGTTGTGTGGAGGAGACTCTGGACTAGGAGAGAAGGTGTATGTAGCCAAGACCCTGGACTAGAAAGGGGATGCCTGAAGGCCCCTGACTAGAAGAGGGGTTGTGCGAAGGAGTTCTTTGACTAGGAGAAGTGGAGTGTGGAACAGAGGCCCTGGATTAGGAAAGAGAGTGCCTGAAGGACCTAAACTAGCAAAGGGGGTGACTGGGGGCCCTGGACTACAAATGATGGTTCATTGAGGGCCTGGCCTACAAAATAGGGTGACTGGAGGCCCTGCTGGTTTCTGGAAGAAAGATCCTGGACTGAATGAGAGCCTGGGCCCAGGAGGGAGAGTCTGAAGTCAGTGATCTCAGAACATAAGTTACACTTTACATAGTTACATAGTTACATAGTTGGTAAGGTTGAATAAAGACCTCAGTCCATCCAGTTCAACATATGTGTGTTTGTGTCGATAATCATTTCTCATATCCCTAATTATTGTGTTTGCTAAGATGCATGTCCAAGAGTCTTTTAAAACTATCAATACTTCCAGTTGACACCACCGAATGTGGAAGAGAGTTCGACATTCTTCTCGCCTTGACAGTGAAAAACCCCCTACGCAGCCTAAATTTAAACCACTTCTCCCCCATCTCATTGTTTGGCCAATGTCTTCTTACACTCCCTGAGACTGAATAGTTTGCTATCTACTCTGGGATCACCATTGAGATATTTGTATACCGCTATCATATCTCCTCTCAAGCATCTCTTCTCCAGGGGGAATAAGTTTAGTGCTTGTAGTCGTTCCTCGTAATTGAGATCCCCCAGTCCCCTTATTAATTTTGTTGCCCTTCTCTGAACTCTCCAGTTCCAGCACATCCTTCCTGGATATGGCCAAACCAGAGTTTTATAAAGTGGCAGGATTATCGTTTTATCTCTGGAGTAAATTCCCTTGTTAATGCATGCTAATAGTCTGTTGGCTTTGCTTGCTGCAGCTTGACATTGCATGCTATTGCTCAGCCTGTCTTCTACTAGGACCCCCAGATTAGCCACCCAGGTTTAGCCAACCAGTTTTAACCTTTGTTCTTTTATATTTATTGCCCATTGGAATTGCCCTCGGTGATATCCTTTATTTAATATGTTCCTAAAGCACTCCCATTTTTCCTCCATGTTCAATGGTTCTAGGATTTGGTCCCATTTAATATATTATAGTATGGAGCCAGGGTTGGACTGGGACAAAAAATTGGCCCTGGACTTCATCCAGACCAGCCCACTTTAATTTTGAGTGTCCCCATCAGTACCCCCTTCCATCAGAGTGTCCCCATCAGCACCCCCTTCACATCAAAATGTCCCCATCAGCACCCCCTTACATCAGAGTGTCCCCATCAGCATCCCCCTTACATCAGAGTGTCCCCATCAGCACCCCCTTACATCAGAGTGTCCCCATCAGCAGCCCCCTTACATCAGAGTGTCCCCATCAGCAGCCCCTTACATGAGAGTGTCCCCATCAGCAGCCCCTTGAGTTGTATTATCCTCATGCCTCCTTTACCTATGATTAATGCTGAATGTAATTATCTTGTGATCTCTAGTTCCCAAGTTGTCCTGTATTTCTATATCTGCAACAAGATTTGTAATTAATAGATCCAGCAAGGCATTCTTTCTAGTCAGGGAATCCACCAATTGAGACATGAAGTTGTCCTGTAAGACATTCAAGAAATGACAAGCCTTTTATGAGTGAGCTGTTCCTGCTGCCCAGTCAATATCTGGATAGTTGAAGTCCCACAGCCATTACAGTGCTTAATGAAGATCTCAGACTTTCCCAAATAGGTTTTTTCATATATGAAATAAATAAGATTTGATGGAGATTCATCCCTCTGTAGCCTACCATGAGTTTTGTGTAGAGCTAGTTTTTATATTTCAAAGTCAGAGAAAAACCCAATGCGAACTCATGATACTCCTGTGAAATCTAAAGCCAAGGCATTGCCTCTGCAAATAAGCAACATTCAGCTTCATCCATCTGCAGCTTTAACATGAGAATACAGATGCTTTTTAAAATATTGCTTTTCTATGCCAGTGTAATATATCTCACAGAGGCACTAATAGAATTGGATATAAATGCCTATAAAAATAAAGTAATAATACAGTACTATATTTTAAAATTACCTAGATCTAATACATTTGATAAAGACTGCACAAAGGGGATATTGGCATTACGTTTTCTTTTTGTGCATTACTGCACTTTCTCCAGACAGAAATCACTGAAAAACACTGACAGATAACTTTTCTCTGAAAACTATCATGAATCCCTGTCAGGCTGTGTTATACTGCAGTGCTAAACTGCATCCCAAGAGAGTTACCTGCTGACTCCCATCATCTTTTCAACCCTTAATCTGCAGAATCCTATATGTCAGTCACCATCAAACTCAGACACTTATTACTAACAGATACAGAGAGCTGTTGTTAGAGGACTGACTACAAAGGCAGAATGACAATAGGCTGAAATATGCTGCATGTATTTTGGAGGGACAATGGCTAATCTATAAAATGACACCATATAAGAGTAGCTTCTTCATTGGGTGGCATCTAATAAAAGCTGTAGATTGTCCAGTGGTGTTCTTTAGAGATAGACAGGATGAGCCCTTTGATCTGATTTCCAGCTCAAATCAGCTACATTTAGGACAGCAGAGCTTACAAGCCTTATGTACTATTCAAGTATTATTTATTTTTTATGTTAATAAACATATTCTACTTGCTGGCCCTTGAAGAAATATGAAGGATGGCCTTTGGTGACTTCCCCATTTTATGATATCATTGTGACCGATTGGGTTCAGAACATGAACATATGACAAAAATTACCCTAAATAAATATAAAAATAGTTACAATATATACATTGTTATCACCAAAACAATCAGTTAATATAGTTTAAAAGAGGATTCTTCTGTTTGATATTAACTATCATTTTGTGTTTTATTATACCTCTGACTCTCATTTTTACGATAAATAAAATTTTGGCTTTAGATAAAGTTTAAAGAAGGTCCCTACAGTCATGATAATTTTGGGGATGTTGCCACTGCATCATCCAAGCATAAAGCATTTATATTTTCATTATGAAAGTTCTCTTATCATTTAGACCCCTTTTACACTGGGGCGGTGTAAAAACAATAATGCTATGTTGTGTTCTCTTTTTAGAGATGTTCTGTAACAACATCAACTTAAGTGAATACTGTATTAAATGTTTATTTGTAAAACAAATACTTTCAGATTCCGATTCAGTAAAATTCACCCCAAACTATTATAGGTTCTCAAATACAAAAAAGTCTCATATTTTCTATACTGCTCTTTGCATTCAAACCACATGGCCTCCTATTTGGTACAGACTTTAATTGCTTTACCTTTTATTGCTTTTACTAATATTTCTTTAAAGAAAATCATTCTTCCAGCGTACATTTATATCCTTATAATCCAAATTCTAATCCCTCTCTATCTTTTTTTAGCTTTTGCAATGGTAATGAAATATTCAAATATAAGACATTGGGGCATTTATGAATTCTGTTATGTGAAGTAAAGACTTGTTCCATGTCAATAAACAATGTAATGTTTACCATCATTATACTAAATGGTCCATATGCAAAAAAAATATTAGGACATAATGACTCCTCCAAAAACAGGGTCATTACAGAGTTATACTGTAATTACACCTAATAATGTGCTTCCCAAAAAAGAGAAAAATATTCCAATGAATGCACATCTGAAAAGCTTAGATGTTCTTGTTTAGGTGGTCAGTCACTTCTTCCTTTAGCTGTCTGCTATTTTTAGGATTTACAAATACACATTTAACATTGTTTTCTATCTATTTTTAATGGGTTTATTTCAAAGTCATCTTAGCCCTGTGTACAGAAACAAGTGATAGTTTATTACAATTGTAGGGCCACCCCTGTAGGGGCCGCTGGAAGATGACCCTAGAGGTTGCCCTGACCTTGCAAGCCTCTGTACACCCCTGACACCCTGGATTCTGACATAATTCAAAGAGAGAATATGAATGCAAAAGACACTAAAAAAATATCAGAGATTGCAAATGGATATTTTACTGGATATTCTTGAGCTAACAAAGGAAAGAAAATATAGAATGTGGGTTTTACCAAATTGCAACTTTAGCATAAACAGAATTACAGAGATATACAATGAAATAGCAATAACAATGAACCTGGTAGTAGAAACCAGCAGATCTCAAGGGAAGCCCATGACCCAAGGTACAAGAGGGAGAAGAAAATACTTTTTGCCAGTCAGCTCCCTTTAAGCAGTGATGCCAGGGGCAGAACAAAATAACAAAACACAAAATGTACAACCAGAGTGAGAGTTCCCCTGTAAGATAAACAGGTATTGCATGCTGATTCCTTTGTGAGGGAGTCCTTGAAGTAAGGGTGTCCATAATCTTCAGCTAGCTGTGAAGGGGCCCAAAGAGGTTCCCGTGTAATGGTAAACAGCAAAGGTGTACAGCATAAGCAAGGTGTTTCCCAGTGGAAGGCCTTTGCTGTAGAAAGGGTGGGGCAAAAGTGTCTGCATGCAGTGTCTCTGAACATAATGCTTCAGTTGGGCTTCTGCCCACTCACCAATCCTTGAGAGGCTAGTGAAGATAGGATGTCCCAGGACAGGCTCTTGAAGGCTCTGCAGTCAGTTAAAGATGCCTGGCTGGCCACCGAATGACCCAAAGATTCAGCGGCATCTGTGTGGGCATAGGTGAGAGTGGCCTGGATTGTCACTCTGCCGATGAGAGGCTGAGGATCTGCCTCCAGGGATAAGGCTCAAACACGGAAAGGTCCTCCGCGTCATCCAGGCTCAAACCAACCAGGGGAGCCTGGCTTCTCACTTCTGTAGCTGCAGGTCTTCTGTCCCAAGAAAGCAAGCCCCTCCTAGGACCGTTCTATTTATCTGCTCACCCAGAATTCCTCCTCTCTCCAGCTAGCTGGAACTTGCAGTTTTTAGCAGCATTAGATCCATTGAAATCCTGGCTTTCCAGACTACGTGTACCACTATCCCCTGCTTTCATTAGTGGTATCTCTCTCTGCAGTCAGGAAATTATGTCCTCATCCCCAGGCAGGGCATTAGAGGGATCAAAGCTCAATGCAATCTTTGTTAATAAATGTCCCATGATGGCAAAAACAATATAGCCAGCACTTGGCTACATAATTTACTGTAGTAAGGACCCATTTTTTTACAGGGGTATGAGCTGTTTGTAGACAGTAATATGAATAATATTTTAAGGAAACATAAGCTAATTTTGGACAACATGGGAAAATGACTGTACCCCCACCTGGTCTTTTCTGCTGCCCATGGCCACAAAAAATAGTTTATAATCGGTGCCACCAGTATCCCTGAAGCAAGCATGAAAAAAAGTTGCCATGATGTTTTATTAATGAGGATGAGCAAGATCATAAAAGCACACCTAGGCTTTGTGACAGAGCCAATTAACCCATTGAAACAAAATGTATTTGCTAGCCATAACAAAGTGTCCTGTTGAAAGGACAAACTGTACAGCTAACAGCCTTATTCACTAATGAGTACTTATTATTAGAAGTCAGATATCACAAAAATATTGGTAAGAACACATCCAAATCCACAGCACCAGTCCAGACCCACTCCTCCTGCAATCCGCAAATTATCAAGCTGCTGGCTCCTATAGGCCATCTCTGCTTGCCATTAAAGGATATAAAGAGATGCAAGTTGCACATCTTTTTATTCAGCTTCCTTAAGGAAGATGGTTTTCGGGTGGAGTTCCTATGTGTGCAGTTGCTTCAAAGAAAGCTAATTAAAAATGCCATGTTTATGTGCAAAATGTTATTTTGCACATAAACATAAGCTGCTATCGTATATGGACTGCTAATGTACTTCAATGCATGTTTATAGTCCACAACTGTAATTGTGCTTTGGATTAAATGGTACCACAAAACACCACACAAAATGCTGTGCATTACGGTAACATGCATTTTAGTGCATGTTACTGCAGTGCAAATGTCTAAATGAGCCCTCAATAACCCCAAACCCCGGTCAAAGCATTATGTTTTTATGTTATTATGTCAGTCATGTAGTGGCTTTCTCAAGTAGGACCTAAAAAATAGTGTGGAATTGTGGATAAAATTTAAGCAGGTATTGATTGCAATTACATGTTTAGATCCACTTAAGAAATTTTCCAGTAGGTATATCTTCTTAATTTGCTCAGATGAAAAAATATACATATTTTAGTGACACCTACCTGAAAATGATCAGAATTTAGGAAGTTAACAAGAGTGTTAGCCTGAAAGTAATATACACTGCATATTGCAATTTCACTGTAAATTCTGTTTAAACAAGTGATTTTATTTCTGCGGGAAGAAAATATAGTATGTGCTGTAATTTGATAAGTGAAAGGTAGACCAATATACTGTTTGCATTAAAATGAAATTAATGGACATAGACAGGATCTTGTTCATGAACAAAAATTACATTGGATGTTCATGCCACTCGTGTAGGCATGCCCTAGGGACTGTTGGGATAATTACTTCAGTGTGGTTGATATGGTTTCATTACTGCATCTGGCGCAGTTACTGTACATCATTATATTTCACAATAAAGCCTTTGTGGAAAGTGGAAGCCTACCTGTGGTTTTCGATAGCTACAGCTAATTTTGATATATTTCATTGGTCATTCCAAACCAGTAATGTCCCTATGGGCCCAGGAGCAGTTTTACACATGAGACTTATGAAACCCCTGTAGCTCTGAAATTCTGAATGTGCATAATGTTTTGACATTTCACATTCATGCTGAAATGCAGTGGTACATAAAATTGTACCCATAACTTGTTGTTATGGAGTACTCAACTGTCATAATATTTTATTTGCCTCTATAGTTAATCTTTCAGGACAGATTTTCGGGGGTCTACCCTCTCTTTTTTTGGTCTAATCAGTACTGATGCACAGAAATTTTACAAAATGAATGCCATGTATCAGTGCTGCTTGGGCCTATGTAGAGGAAGGGAGTAAACTCTCCAAAAGCTTGTCCTGAAAAATTAACTGATAGTGCAAATAAAACAACTATCATGGACTGAACACAAATGCTATGTTGCAAGAACTGTGTAAAATTCAAACCCTTTCCTGAAATCAACATACATAGACAGGTGGTCAGTGAAGGTACAGTCTATTTATCCTTTTTTTTTATTGTAAGCATACAGTTATCTTTAAGCTATTAATTGGCTGAAGGGTGTATATCAATGTAGAACTCCTAAAACCAAGAAGAATATTGCCCATGGGACTTTGTGGAGTAATGCCAGAGTAAAGTATTTCACAAAGTATTAAAACGTGTTTATATATATTTTTTACTACCTTCTGAACTACTTTACTTTAGCATCACTACAATACTTTCTTGGTTTTACTGCATATTGGGTACTGAGGGCTGCTTTGGCCTGAGCACAGGTCGCCCCTTTTTTTCTTTTTTAGTTTATACTGATATTTTTCTTGGAGAAACTTTTTAAACTTAAAGAATAGGGGAAATATAAGAAAAAAGAGGCAGATTAGCCAAACGCTGCGCTAAAACTGTGCTTGATTAATACTAAATTATAAAAACAAAAAATCAACAGAACATAAGCAGCCTACACCAAGAGTCTACAATACAAAACCCAAAATCATAAATTATATATATATTAGTGCAGTGCTAAATTCTTAAAATAGAAAAAATATACATTAAGTGAAAACCATACTGAACCAGAAAACTAAAAGCAGACAATAATAAATTGTGCTAGTATTAAGAAAAATAAATCACCCAGGTGACATTTGAAATCATATATACATAGTTGGTAAACGCACAAACAAAATGTGGTTGGTGATCCTCAGATGTGGATCAGTGTAATCCACTATGGCAGTATTCACCGTTCCAATAAATTTGCAAAAAGAAAAAAAGAGAGTGGTCAGTGAAAGTGTGATCAGCACTGTGATGAAAAAGGAGTCCCTTGTCCAATGAAGCGAAACACCCAGGTGAGTAAGTTGTCTCCTTACCAGCTGTAAAGACCAATATGTTGGTCTCACCGAGCCCAGGGAATTATGATCTCCCAAAAACCTTACAGGAACTCCAGGGCTGTGGCATCTGTGTCACCAGAAAAGGATGAGAGGGACCAGGGGCTGCTCCATCTGTGATCAGCAGTATTACTCTCCTTTCTCTCCTCACTCTCTGATCTCTCTCTGACACATAGCCGAGTATACTTGGTTCTTCTCGGCGCCGCTCACAGTCACACCCAGTCCCGCCATTGGACCTGTGTTATGTCCATCATAGGGCGGGACTGGGTGGGACTGTGAGCGGCGCTGAGAAGAGCCGAGTACACTGGGCTATGTGTATCTCGGCTCCGCCCAGTCACTGTGATCTCGGCGGCGCTCGTTCAGCGCCGCCAAGTCCCTGCGAACTCCGCGGCGCCATATTTAAATCTACACGCTATGTGTATGTCGGCGGCGATCTGTCCAAGCCTGTAATGGACACTGGGGGCAAGGCTGAAATGACAAGGCTGCACTGACCACTGGGGCAAGGCTGCACTGGGGCAAAGCTGCACTGACAAGGCTGCACTGGGGCAAAGCTTCACTGACAAGGCTGCAATGGACACTGGAGCAAAGCTGCATTGACACTGAAAAGGCTGCAATGACACTGACAAGGCTGCAGATGGACACAATAAGGCTGCATTGATGGGCATTTTAATGTAAGTTTTTTTCCTTAAACTTCCCTCCTAAAAGTTTTTTCCTTAAAATTCCCTCCTAAACTTGGGGTGCGTGTTATACGCCGGTGCGTGTTATACACCGATAAATACGATATTTTTCTTAAGGTTTAAATGTTTCAGGATTTGACAGGTTTGATCAATATGGCTGATATATTCACTTACTTATGATATTACAATTCCTTTTATAGCCAGTTTTCTCTCCTTGGAAAGCAAAGTGCTATCTTTATATAGCTCACTGTAGTGGTTTTGGAAACAATAACGCTATTAAATAAGAAATTACTTGTCAGAGGTGAAACTGTACATTATTATAAGGTAATTAAGTCTATCTTTTGACAATAATTCGAGTTCATGTATTTGAAATATTGGGGCTGTTTAAAGTAATTTTAACCCAAGAACAGTAAAGCTTAAGTAAAGCAGTTGTCAGTAGGGATAATATGCCACCTTTAAAATTTACAAAAATAACCAGATTTCTTAGTGAAAAAGCAAGCAGCAAGTTTGTTTAAGGGGCAGCTCTTCTTAGCTACATGGCATTCACCTTTATTCCTCTGCCACTCTCTTTTCTATGCCAGTACCAAAGAGAAATATCTGGTCCATATTTAGGGGAATGTGAATCAACGTCTTTGCCCTTAATTTGTTTGATTAGAGAACCACTTCCATGCTGGAAATTATTTTCTGTCATTCAAGCTGTTTACAACATATTATCATGGGCAGTATAACAATTTTTATCGCAGAGAAGAAACGCTCCTTCGCACAAATGGATTACCAGACAAGCTATATAATGACACAGGCCTTGCTGCCCTCGAGGATGGGGGAATCCTAATAGTCAAAGATATAAAAGGAAAAGAAGGGGCGCACCAGCCTTGTGCATTATTCTTTGGATATATATTTATTAAAAACGATAAAAAGAAAACTACTCACAAACAATTATGAAAATTCTTGCAATATGAATAGTCATCAAGTAGCAGCATTCAGTCTAAGATGAATGGAACTCTCCAAGGGTCACAGAGGAACTCACAGAGATCACTGCCAGCTGACGCTTTTTGAAGGGAACATCCCTTCTTCCTGCTGAGCTCTGAGGAAGAAGGGATGTTCCCTTCAAAATGTGTCAGCTGGCAGTGATCTCTGTGAGTTCCTCGGTGACCCTTGGAGAGTTCCGTTCATCTTAGACTGAATGCTGCTACTTGATGACTATTCATATTGCAAGAATTTTCATAATTGTTTGTGAGTAGTTTTCTTTTTATCGCTTTTAATAAATATATATCCAAAGGATAATGCACAAGGCTGGTGCACCACTTCTTTTCCTTTTATATCTTTAACAATTTTTATCACTAAATGATTCTAAAAGTGTATTTGTTATTCTTTGGGGCTGATTTGTTCAAGAAAGAGAGTGTAACGAGCCCCTTGCTCACTCAGTTCCACTCTCCCGACACTCCTCTGCTGCTATAGAATCAGACTGCAGATCACAACATCTGATTGTTCGGTCATCCGATGCTCCGGGACTAGAACTACAGCTCTGTGCCGTTCTAGTCCAGTTGTGATAGCTCAGAACAAACACCAGGCAGGCTGTATGTAAGTTCAACCAGGAATATCCTTTATTGCAAAATACAGGCTTTTATACACTAAAAGTGGAGGTGCTCATATTACTCTAACAATACAGCTGTAACCTAATTAACCTAATTAACATGAGCTAATTAACTAATCCCTTTAGACAGCCTAGATGACTCAGATATTACTTTTTGGCCAGACTGGCCGTCTTGTAGTTCCGAAAATCCAATCAACATTATCACAATCAACATAGACTCTTCTTCCCACAATAACAGAGTTAATTAACCCAAACAACAATGGGGATCTAATGACTCTTAGATCCCATACTAGAGACTTATTTACAATACACATTTTAGCAGACAACAGACAGACAGGTGTTGGAATTTACATCAGCATCTCCTAACAGTATCTGTCCCAGCATTATGAATCAGTCACTATTCCAATATTCATGACAGAGAGCTTTTCAAAGTGAATTTTTTCTTAGTGGATGAGTTAAAAATGGGTTCACTATAATTATCCAATTATCCATTGGAGCAAGAAAATTTTAGTAAACCAAGTTAGTACATCAAAACAAACTGAAATAAAATGCAAGTCTTTAGCCTATCAGGTGAAGGGAGATAAAAATAAATTTCAAAATGCTTAAAGTATAACTAAAGGCAGAATTTTTGTTTAGAAATTCTTTAACATAGTAGAGAGAGAGAACACCTGTCAGTTTTTTATTGCTGTCTGTACCCTTGTTAAGGAGATTTACCTTTCTAATGTTGTCACTGAAATGCCAATGCAAAATCCCAAATTTTGCATTGTCCCCAAAACAGTAATAGAGGGGAAAATGTCTGATGGAGACACTAGTTCTGGTGACCCTGGTGACAACCAGGGATTCTCTCACTTTAGAGAGAGCTCTCACTTCCTGTTTTGGCTATGGGGCAGGAAGAAAAACCTCCCAAATGGGAAAAGTGTTTCCTTTAGTTCTACTTCAAGGATATAGAGAGAAAACATATTGGTTTCCTTGTTGCTGATTCCTCCATTGAGTTTGAGCATCCATTGTTAAAGTGGAACGAAACCCTTATGTTCTTTGCAGCAATAAAACAAAAATCTACATTTCTGGATGGTCTTGGATATTCAAAAATGCAAGATTTATTTGCTTCTCTCAGAAACTTTTTCATGCTGCCCCTTCTTCCAAAGTTGGTACTTAGCTTCTTTCTAGAGATGCAGTTACCATGGTGCTACACACATGAGCAGCTCTAACAACATCCATTTGAAGGTTTTGGGAACTGGCATAAGCACAATGGCATTGATCACCAGAGGTATAACTTAAATGCAGCACACACTATGCATATGCTAGTAGGCAGAATACAAATGAAAACACTATAAAAAACAAGATTGATATGTTTGAGTAGATATTTAATAACATTGTTTTATTTTGGGAAACAGTTAAATCAGTAGGTTTAGTTCTGCTTTACGCTTGTACGTATTTCTTCCAGGTTTCTTACATCTTCTCAAACCCTTGTTCTTTGCCCTCCAGGATACTTGTCTGGCATGTACTTCAAGCTGTCACTCGGTCTAATATGATTTACTTTTGCGACTGTGTTCTGTTTCACCCTTTTTTCAAACTGCTTTTATTATTCTGTCCACCATTCTCACAGTCATGTCAGTTTGCTATAATACATGTGAAAAGACACACATACAAGCATTTCATTTTATCACTTGCTATTGTTTGTTTCACAATCAGTTCTAAAGCCAAATAAACAGTATACCCTATTACGCCCCACAAAAAACCTGGGAAAATATTCCTCTTCTAACACAATGTTTCTCTATCAAATGCAATATTTATGATGGCTTTTTTTTTTCAAATTCATACTTGGAAGATAAAAACTCTTGACCTTTCAAACTGAAAGAGGTATTTTTCTTTATTATTTCTCGATATAGGATTACGTTTCCATCCAGACCTCTAGGTAAAAAGTATTTAGCTTATAAGCCATGGATGATTTTCTCTGCAATAGCAGTCATACAGAAACCACTTCTGTGTGAAGCTTTGTCACTTGTCCAATTCCCAGACATTAACATCTTGAGATTGGATGATTTAGTTCCAATGAGCTTCTCAGCAATGGCTGTGCAACACCTGTATAGGAAACAGAACTTGTGCCTATTAATGCTTATCCTTACTGATGTCATACCTGCCAATTGCAGCCACAGGTACATGGCATCAAATAAATCATGTCAATTGTAATTAGTGTTTTGATTGAATAAACATTTTAAGAGAAAACTCCAGTTAAGAAAAAGAAAAACTGAAGCTACTGCTGCACATAATCAAATTATATTATTATTATTAATATTATAATACTGAATTTATATAGCACCAACAGTTTGTGCAGAACTTTACAAAATGAAGGGAGACAGTACAGCTACAAGAGGAATCAGAGGGCCCTGCTCATAAGAGCTGTTGACTCGGGCCCTTACTCTACTTATTTTGTTGTGCAATGCAAGCACTTGCATTAGTGTATGGACTGAAATTACAGCTGATGTGTATGTGATCATGGGAGTTTAGCTTTAAGGAAGGGACACAGATGGTAGCAGCACCAATTAAAAAAGAAATGACTGTCATGTAAAACACAGGAAGGAAAGTTTTGACTGGATCTCATTGAAGTGGTCCTTTTTTTCATTTTTACATAGCTGTGCAGCAATTAGATGCAGTAGTAAGGTCGGCGCATAGATCCTATTTATATAAACTGTACAAGCCATGGACTTCTAATAAACAATTTGTATCCAAAAAAACAAGTATCTATGCAACCCACTGCATTTTGCTTACTGACCATGGATTTTATTATATTTGTGCAGTTCTTGTCCAAGCATTTTAGTGTCATGCACTGTTACAAAAACAAAGTTGTGTCAGCTTTTGAGTGGTTTCTAGCAAGCACATTTTTCACTGTTTCATTGGTACCATATACATATTTTAGCTGTGTGTATATAGGAAAAAAACAGATACTCATGTAAAATACACCAAAATTCATTGAACAAAAAACAAATAATTAAAAGCACAAGGATACATTGAGACTATTTTCCTGAAATAGTTTTTTAAGGCTCATGTTGAGTAATAAATATAACCTTTCTGTATTAGAGCATCTCCTCCTGGGGTCCTAAGATGATGCTTTGAGAGGACGCAAAGTTGTTTTTTTTGGGGTCCCTTGCTCTCGAAACACTAGCTATGTGCTAATAGGTACAATAACTAATATTTGCTGGAAAGAGACTGAGCACACGCCCAGCTGTTTTGCAATGGGGTTCGCTTCTATGACTTTTGTACCATGTTGTTATCTTGGAAGCACCTAAACCCATTTATTGTTTATGAATAAAGAAAATTAATAATATTGAACCTAGAAAAGAATATTGAAAAAACTGTTGAAACAGAAGTTTTTAATTATATGTACACCCCAAGCAATGACTAACAGAGGAGAGGAGGAGTTTTAGGAAACAGTACAGGTATTACTGCTTGCAGGAAGTTTACAATGGATTGTCAAAATAATCATTGTTTGTATTGCTATTATAATGCTGTTGTTATACAATATACTGTGACCATAGCACTTCTTTACAGTTGAACTACAAATAAGGAGCTGCTTGATCTCCCAAAAGACTTGTAATTCTGTCTGTCCAGTTCTGAGATTTACATATTTGTACCACACAGCACAGTCAGCTGGTGATCTGACTTTTCTCTATTGCTGTTAAGCAATGCAGCCTGGTAGTTTCTTGCCTCCAACCCGTAATTGGACAGGGAAGGAGAAACCGATGAATAAAGTCACCTCTCTGCTCTCTCCCACTGCTGTTTGTTAGAATATACTGTATGCAAACAAAACACAGCTGATTGGATCCTAGTGCTTGTACTAGTATGTCTCTTTCAGGTTTAATGCTGCTGCAAAGTCTGTTCGATCATTCGCCGAATTGCAAACGATATGGGCCGTTCATGCCAAATTCGTGTGGCGCGTCATGGCCCATAATTCACTGCGGCATTGCAGTGCATTGCTGGCTAATGATTGGCCAAGCATGCACTATGACCCGCATGCTTGGCCAATCACAGCGCCATCTGTAGACAGAGCTGTAATTGGCCAAAGCCAGGGTGGCTTTGGCCAATTATGGCTCAGGGGGTTTAGTACACTCCCCACACTATATAAGGCCGCCTACATGGCGGCCCTGTGTAGTGTGTTCCGGCGTTGAGAGACAGAGACAGAGAGACAGTGTCATTTGATTTAAGTTAGATAGATTAGGGAGGACAGTCAGTCAGTTAGCTGCACTTACAGTGTATTGTGTATATATATATATATATATATATATACACTGTATTCAGTTTAGTTAGATCCGTTCCTGTTATTATCTTCCTACTGACAGGCAGGCTTGTGTTGTTACAGTATTTACAGCTACCTGAAGAATATTACTGGTGTTCTTCTGATCCTATTAGTACCACAGTCAGGCAGCTAGACTATTTACAGTTAGTATAGTGTGTTCTCCTCACAGTGTTCAGCTAAAGCTACACGTTAGTGTAGTGCGACCTCTGCACAGTGTTCAGCTAGAGCTACAAGTTAGTGTAGTGCGTCCTCTGAACAGTGTTCAGCTAAAGCTACAAGTTAGTGTAGTGCGACATCTGCACAGTGTTCAGCTAAAGCTACAAGTTAGTGTAGTGCGACATCTGCACAGTGTTCAGCTAAAGCTACAAGTTAGTGTAGTGTGTCCTCTGAACAGTGTTCAGCTAAAGCTTCAAGTTAGTGTAGTGCGACCTCTGCACAGTGTTCAGCTAAAGCTACAAGTTAGTGTAGTGCGTCCTCTGAACAGTGTTCAGCTAAAGCTACAAGTTAGTGTAGTGCGACCTCTGCACAGTGTTCAGCTAAAGCTACAAGTTAGTGTAGTGTGACCTCTGCACAGTGTTCAGATAAAGCTACAAGTTAGTGTAGTGCGTCCTCTGAATAGTGTTCAGCTAAAGCTACAAGTTAGTGTAGTGTGTCCTCCTCACAGTGTTCAGCTAAAGCTACAAGTTAGTGTAGTACGACCTCTGCACAGTGTTCAGCTAAAGCTACAAGTTAGTGTAGTGCGTCCTCTGAACAGTGTTCAGCTAAAGCTACAAGTTAGTGTAGTGCACAGTGTTCAGCTAAAGCTACAAGTTAGTGTAGTGCGTCCTCTGAACAGTGTTCAGCTAAAGCTACAAGTTAGTGTAGTGCGACCTCTGCACCGTGTTCAGCTAAAGCTACAAGTTAGTGTAGTGCGACCTCTGCACAGTGTTCAGCTAAAGCTACAAGTTAGTGTAGTGCGTCCTCTGAACAGTGTTCAGCTAAAGCTACAAGTTAGTGTAGTGCGACCTCTGCACAGTGTTCAGCTAAAACTACAAGTTAGTGTAGTGCATCCTCTGAACAGTGTTCAGCTAAAACTACAAGTTAGTGTAGTGCATCCTCTGAACAGTGTTCAGCTAAAACTACAAGTTAGTGTAGTGTGACCTCTGCACAGTGTTCAGATAAAGCTACAAGTTAGTGTAGGGTGTCCTCTGAATAGTGTTCATCTAAAGCTACAAGTTAGTGTAGTGTGTCCTCCTCACAGTGTTCAGCTAAAGCTACAAGTTAGTGTAGTGCGACCTCTGCACAGTGTTCAGCTAAAGCTACAAGTTAGTGTAGTGCACAGTGTTCAGCTAAAGCTACAAGTTAGTGTAGTGCATCCTCCCCACAGTGTTCAGCTAAAGCTACAAGTTAGTGTAGTGCGACCTCTGCACAATGTTCAGCTAAAGCTACAAGTTAGTGTAGTGCGTCCTCCTCACAGTGTTCAGCTAAAGCTACAAGTTAGTGTAATGCATCCTCTGAACAGTGTTCAGCTAAAGCTACAAGTTAGTGTAGTGCACAGTGTTCAGCTAAAGCTACAAGTTAGTGTAGTGCGTCCTCCTCACAGTGTTCAGCTAAAGCTACAAGTTAGTGTAGTGCGTCCTCTGAACAGTGTTCAGCTAAAGCTACAAGTTTGTGTAGTGCACAGTGTTCAGCTAAAGTTACAAGTTAGTGTAGTGCGTCCTCTGAACAGTGTTCAGCTAAAGCTACAAGTTAGTGTAGTGCGACCTCTGCACAGTGTTCAGCTAAAGCTACCTGTAGAAGGTTGATGGTGTTTTCCTGATCCTATCACTACCGCAGGCAGCTACATTATTTTAACATTAGTGTAGTGCGTCCTCTTCACAGTGTTCAGCTAAAGCTACCTGTAGAAGGTTGGTGGTGTTTTCCTGATCCTATCACTACCGCAGGCAGCTACATTATTTTAACATTAGTGTAGTGCATCCTCTACACAGTGTTCAGCTAAAGCTATCTGTAGAAGGTTGGTGGTGTTTTCCTGATCCTATCACTACTGCAGGCAGCTACATTGTTTACACGTTAGTGTAGTGCGTCCTCTTCACAGTGTTCAGCTAAAGCTACCTGTAGAAGGTTGGTGGTGTTTTCCTGATCCTATCACTACCGCAGGCAGCTACATTATTTACACGTTAGTGTAGTGCGACCTCTGCACAGTGTTCAGCTAAAGCTACCTGTAGAAGGTTGGTGGTGTTTTCCTGATCCTATCACTACCGCAGGCAGCTACATTATTTTAACGTTAGTGTAGTGCGTCCTCTTCACAGTGTTCAGCTAAAGCTACTTGTAGAAGGTTGGTGGTGTTTTCCTGATCCTATCACTACCGCAGGCAGCTACATTATTTTAACATTAGTGTAGTGCGTCCTCTGCACAGTGTTCAGCTAAAGCTATCTGTAGAAGGTTGGTGGTGTTTTCCCGATCCTATCACTACCGCAGGCAGCTACATTATTTACACGTTAGTGTAGTGCTACCTCTGCACAGTGTTCAGCTAAAGCTACCTGTAGAAGGTTGGTGGTGTTTTCCTGATCCTATTACTACAGCGGGCAGCTACATTATTTTAACATTAGTGTAGTGCGTCCTCTGCACAGTGTTCAGCTAAAGCTACCTGTAGAAGGTTGGTGTTCTCATACTACAGGCAGGCAGTTGATTTTGCTAGCTGCACTATCAGAGTATATATATATATATATATATATATATATATATATATATATATATATATATATATATATATATATCCCAGCTTAGTGCAGCTACATCTCACTGCAGGCCATTAGTGTGTCTGGAAGGCCAACAAGGAGAGGCAGACAGTCACAAGCCAATAAAAGAGGGCAAGCAGGCTCTGTGTCTAGAGGTAACAGTGCTGGTCATGGAGACGGTGCATCCTCATCAGCACGTGGCCATGGGACACGCTACACGCTTGGCCTTTTTTTTGGCAGCTGGCCGTGTTGAGCCACAACACGCGGAAGACTTGGTCGAGTTGATGACCAAGCCGTCCTCATCCTCCTCATCCTCTCTCACCCATGCTCAGGGTACTTTGTCTGGCAAAGCAGCTGCCAACGCGGCCTCTTCCCTCAGCTCAATGGCATCAGTGACTCCTTCCCTAGCCCCACCATGTCCTCCTGAGAAGTCCCTTGAACTTTTTGACCACAGTGTTGGGTACATGCTCCAGGAGGATGCCTAGTGTTTAGAAGGCTCTGATGATGATACTGAGCTAGATGAAGGCAGTAACATGTCATGCTCCCCCTGCTGCAGCATACTGCCAGGTTTGCTCCAGTGATGAGGAGGGAGGGGATGATGAGGTCACTGACTCAACGTGGGTGCCTGATAGGAGAGAGGAGGAGGAGGAGGCACATCACCAACGAGGCAGGATGCCCTCCAGGGGCCAGCCTAAGGGCAGCACACTAACTGCATCACACCACAAAGCTCCGCATGTGCAGGGCACTGCTGTCTCTGCTCGTTATTCCAAAAGTTCTTTGGTGTGCATCAGATCGCACTGCTGCTATTTGCAACATATGTCTCAAGTGTATCTCGCGTGGCCAAAACATCTCCCGCTTGGGCACCACATGCTTGACCAGACATATGTTGACCTGCCATGCAGTTCGTTGGCAAGTGTATCTAAAAGACCCACACCAAAGAACAAAGAGGACCTCTCCTTGCTCCTCATCAGCTGAGATCTCCAACCCCACTATACATTCAGTCCTCTCTGAGACCTGCACTGAGAGGAATGAAGGTGTAGAATTGAGTGTGTCACAGCCAAGTGCTTGTGGGCAATCTGCTTTCGGTACACCGACATCAGGCAAATTTCCCTGCCCCAGCTGGGGCCCATGTTACAGTGATTGCACCTACCCCATCAGCTGAGAATGTAGGTGACAGCTAATGAGGAAAGTACAGTTCTGCTTTTGGTTGACCTCCAAACAAACCTCATATGACAATAACCCAGACATCGGGACTGTGGTCACTGCATAACCTGTGCATGGCTTACCGTCTGGGGTGTAATACCTGGAACCAGTAATAAAAAGGTTCTTAGCATCTGGGATGGGAGCCTACTTCACCAGACTGCTGCTTGCTGATTCAAATTCTATCAAAGAAAGACAGTCTTGGCACAAAATTGGTTAGAATTAGAGCGGTTAGTATTGTTGGCTTGAAAATGTGTCATTCTCACCACTCTCATCCCCCCTTTTCTTCCCTCCTCATTACAAACTGGAGGAAGACATGCAGGGTTTAGAATGGTGCAAAATAAAACAGTGAAATAGCCTATGATACTTTTACCTTCTTATACACCTGTACACACACTTTCAGAAACTCTTTGGACCTGAAAAGATACTTATAAACAAAAGTTATTACTCTATCCTTCAAAGAATGCTAAACAATACAACATTCGTGTACATTGGTAAATTGTCACTGACATTCCTCAAAACCGATAATAACTAAACCCTCTGTAAGTCTTACTTTCACATTTTTACTTAAAATACAACAGCCGCGACACGCAAGAGGGCTGTCGCGGTAGTTTCAAACATGTTACTACATACAAACATTGAAAAGAGACAAACATTTAGATACAAATATGGGGAAGACATTTCATAGTTCCCAAAAACGAAAAAGAAAAAAATTTAAAACGACCAGATGGAATGCTGCCTTCACTCTTTTAGCGATAGAAAAAGAATATAAATTGAAAAGCACGAGGGCATTTCAAAATCTTTGCATGGACCAGCCACACAAAGTTCAAAAACAGGCCTGTATATTTTTAATCACACCAACGTGTACTAAGCATCCATCAACTCACTCAACATTACAGATTTCTGAAGCCGCAGTCGCTCTACATCAACTCCAGAGGGATACCCAAAATAGTATCCTTGGACCACCTATGTCAATTTTTCTGGGGTTTAATGGCCTTTTCTCAGAACTAGACTCCATGCTCTTGTGCATCTGTTTGACTGTGGGAAGCCTCGCATTCCTTCCCTTGCACGGACTGCCATTGCCCATGGCGATTTGAATTGGCTTATCGTCTTACCCCTGCGTCCAGGGAAAACCCTTGCACCCATTTCGGAGACCACCGGATTGACGGACTACAACCACTATTAGTCACTCAACTAGAAACACTAAAACGAGGCATCAACTCTATGGCTTGCTGTCCCAACACTTTTGGCACAGAACTACAGAGTACCACTCTTTTAACAACCAAACTATTAGCTATGCCAAATGATTCACCAACAACCACAGATCAACCCCCGAATTATGTCTCTACCCCTCACAGTGTATGCATACACATGCGCATTGCGCTGTACGACCGTACACTGCGTCGTCAGACGAATCTACACAGAGCACTTTTGCCTGCTTCTTTTACAAAACACTGCGGCTTCTCTCTGTACCTCAATAACATGGATGCCTCCTGTTTGCTCTCTACTGAAAACTGTATTACAGTATAAAACTAAAAAGACAGCTGGGAGATATTTAAAACACTTTCAAACTCCAGTATTTTCCCATTGTCCTTCCAAGCACAAATCTTATTTGCTTGTGTGATACCCCAAGCCCCCCCCCCAACTTACTGTGGATACATAAAATGCTGAAAAGAGCTTCCTGTTGCATGCCCAGCTCTAAAACCCCTCAAACTGGTTTATTTACATATCAATGTACAGGAAAGGGGAGGGGAGGGTAAGCCTAGTTTCATATATTGCAGGCTATACAATACAACTAAAGACACAAAAACACAAAACAAATAAAAATTAAACACATACCGCTAAAAGTAAAATAACTGTTAAAGCTAGTCTTGTTATCCATTGAAATTCAGTGTAAAGTAGAGATTTCACTCAAAACCAATATTCAATACAGAAAACGCAATAGTTTTCTTGAAAAGTATGTAAACAGTACAAAAATAGAATTCACTTAAAAAGAGAGGGAAGGTGGCGGTCCAGACTACATGGCTACACACACACAAAGAAAATTGGAGCAGCTTCCCCTGTAGGAAGGTCCACAGGTCTTCTAAATGGCTGCCGATCCACATGGTGACTACAACAAAAGCCAGACCCCAACAAAATGGCGCATTTTCCTGCCAAAACTGAGAAAATGGCCGACCGTAGTCACATGGTAGACAACAACAAAAGGAAATAGCAGACAAAAAACATTTTCCTGCCAAAACCAAAAATTTCTCCCCACAAAATTACACATTTGAGATAGACAAACATTTAAAAGTGTTAAAGTTACGAACAAGCACAACTTAGGAACACATGGTAGATGAAATCTGGACCACAGCAAGATGGCCGATGACAAAAAGACCACACTAAAAACACAAGCACACGGCTAAAACATACCCTCTTTTCTCAAACTCAGTTCACATCCGCTTTCACAGGAACAAGACATTGAGAAATACAGACAGTGAATGCTTGCATGTTCTTTTCATCTCAAAACAAAACCTTTCTATTGTCCACAGGGAGCAGCCAACTTTTCACCATTGTAACATGCTTGGCCGCCCCTCCCCCAGGCCGCATGGCCATTTGAAATTGCAGCAGCCATCTTCCAACCAAAAAGCTTTCCTATATTCAACTATCAAAATCCACTAACCATCTGTGTCTTGAGACAATTAAACACTCTTCAAAACTCATGCAATTTACTTGTCCCATACATAAGTAATAATTACAATTCATTCATTTCTCACATGCATTACAAACTTGTTACACAGCATCAGTCACACTCACATTGCAGGCTGCAAATAATCATACATTTCTATTTATCAGATACTTATTACACAACATACAGTTACACACAGTCTCCTTACACAAATATTCAAGATACAAATCACACACACATGCAGGCACACACCAGACATACAATCAAACTTCCAGCATTATTTCAAAAGACGAAAAATTAGTTCTTTTCACGAAGCAGACCCTCCCCAACATATCTTAATGATCCGATTGTGAAGGATGTTCTGTTCACTCCTACGAATCTGGCTCGCCATTCTGTTACCGAAATTTGGCTGCACACAGAGCACACAGTCAAATCTCCTGTTTCTAGTAATAACAATTTCGTCTAATGATATAAATGCATCTCACCTTCTGATCGTATGCCATCCTCTGGTGTAGCCCTCCTCTGGTGTGTGCCCCTTCCCCACAAACAGACACAACACATCCTTACGTTCTCAGCTCCAGCATCACACTGCCCGCAAGCCCCCCCCTGCCAAGCAGTCTCCTGGCTCTTTATGAGCATAACAGGAAGTCCCAAAACTCGAGGGTTGGGCTTCCAACAGCCAAACACCTCTTACAAAGCTTGTGACCTCACAGGAAATGAACACATAAAGGACATGACCAAATAAAGATTGAACAACACAACCAAATACAACCAAATGACAATGTTGATCAGGCATACCGGGGTGACACAAGCAAACAACCGCTAAACCGATAATGTCTTTGCAGAGCGAACACACCCCCACCAGACGATCGTTCTGTGCATTGCACAGGGGCCCTTTGCTGGCGGACATGTCTTCTTTCTGCTCTCCAAACACCAGGAAGTTTTCCACTACCTAACAGGTCTCAACCAGCGTCAGTCTGCCCCAGTCAGCTCTTTAGAGCATGCTGTGAGAGAACAGACACTGGGAGACTCTAATGACAATACATTTATATAAAATTTTCTACAACAGCTCACATCCTTAACTTGGTGGTTCAGCGGTTCTTGGGCAGGTACCCGGGCTTACAGGATGTCCTGAGGCAGGCCAGGAAAGTCTGTGTGCATTTCTGCCAGTCATATAATGCCGGTGCTCAGCTGGCAGACCTCCAAAAGGAATTTAACCTGCCCAAGAACCGTCTAATCTGTGACATGCCCACCAGGTGGAACTCAACGTTGACCATGCTGCAGTGGCTGCACACACAGCAGAGGGCCATCAATGAGCACCTGTGCGACTATGGCACCAGGACAGGGTCAGGAGAGCTTGTTTTTTTTCCCCACACCAGTGGGCCATGATCAGGGATGCATGCACTGTCCTGTCACCATTTGAGGAGGCCACGAGGATGGTGAGCAGTGACAGTGCATGCATCAGTGACACTGTCCCCCTTGTCCACCTATTGGAGCACACGCTGCATGGAATAATGGGCAGGGAACTTGAGGCAGAACAGAGGCAGGAAGAGGAGGACTTCCTTAGCTCTCAAGGCCCCCTTTATCCAGACAGTGTTCCTGCGTGCCCGCCGATCACACAGGAAGAGGACGAGGAGGAGGAGAAGGATTTTGTCAGTATGGAGGTGGAGCCTGGCACTCAGCATCAGCAGCAGTCTTTAAGGGATCATTTACAGTCCCAAGAAACACACGGACTTGTACGTGGCTGGGGGGAGGTGGCTGCGGATCATGTTGTCCTTAGTGACCCAGAGGTTTTTTGGACCGAATGCCTCAGCAAACCTATGCTGCATGGCCTCCCTGATCCTGAAAAGCCTGCGGAAGGATCCTCATATTTGTGGTATCAAGGAGAAGGAACAATACTGGCTGGCAACCCTCCTTGATCCACGTTACAAGGGTAAGGTTGCTTAGGCTTCGGTCAGTCAAAGAAGGAGCGGTGGAGAAGGTGGCCATCTGACCGATGCGTTCAGACAATTTTTTAGTCCGCAGCCCCAAGGTATGATCGGTTCCAGCAACCATCGCCAGTGTCTGTTTTACATGCTGCAGGAATACCTAGGGGCAAGATCTGACTTGGACACCTTTCCCACTGAAAATCCTCTAGGTTACTGGGTCTTGAGGATGGACCACTGGCCAGAGCTTGCACAGTATGCAATTGAGCTACTGGCCTGTCCTGCATCCAGCGTTCTTTCGGAACACACATTCAGTGCTGCTGGAGGCTTTGTAACCGATCACAGGGTGCGTCTGTCCACCGACTCGGTCAATCAACTGACCTTCATAAAAATGAATCAGTCTTGGATCACCACCAGCTACCAAGCACCTGATGCTGAAGTAACCAAATACATTTTTTTGAAATGTCAGATCCCTTCAAAGACTGCCTATGCTGATGCTGAGTGACTATCCTGTTATACTGAGTAATTATCCTCTTCCTCCTCAATGATCATGATGATAGCTTGTAAGAACATTTTTGGTTCTGGGCGCCGCCAGTCCCGCCACCAGTGCCTAAGGCCCAATTTTTCAGCCCTTGTTTAACAGGGGCATGTAATTACAATTTTTCATGCAATTCTTTGCAGTAGGGCTAGTTCCTGCGCTCCAACTAGAGTATCTGTGAGGGGTTGCAGTGTTGTGGCACCAGCACCAGTGCCTAAGGCCCAATTTTTCAGCCCCTGTTTAACAGGGGCGTGTAACTACAATTTTTGATGCAATTCTTTGCAGCAGGGTTAGTTCCTGCGCTCCAACTAGAGTATCTGTGAGGGGTTGCAGTGTTGTGGCACCAGCACCAGTGTCTAAGGCCCAATTTTTCAGCCGCTGTTTAACAGGGGTGTGTAATTACAATTTTGATGAAATTCTTTGCAGCAGGGCTAGTTCTTGCGCTCCAACTAGAGTATCTGTGAGGGTTGCAGTGTTGTGGCACCAGCACCAGTGCCTAAGGCACAATTTTTCAGCAGTGTGTAGTTACCATTTTTGATGCAATTCTTTGCAGCAGGGCTAGTTCCTGCGCTCCAACTAGAGTATCTGTGAGGGGTTCCAGTGTTGTGGCCCCAGCACCAGTGCCTAAGGCCCAATTTTTCTGCCCCTGTTCAACAGAGACATGTAATTAGAATTCTTGATCTAATATTTCACAGCAGGGCCCGTTTCTGCGCCCACCAAGTGTATCTGTGAGGACTTACAGTGTTGTGGCACCAGCACAACCACCACCACCAAAGGCCCAATTTTTCTGCCCCTGTTCAACAGGGGCATGTAATTACAATTCTTGATCTAATATTTCACAGCAGGGCCCTGTGAGGGCTTACAGTGTTGTGGCCACAACAATACCTAATATGAAAAAAGGAAGACACACATAAAAAAGAGATAAGAAAGGCTGCGCACCCCGAAAATTGGATTAAAGAAAAATAATTTTCCCCATGGGGCTTTAAAACAGCAATGCACATAATGAAAGGAAGTTCTTAATAGATGTATAAAAAGTTTTATCCAATATCATGGTTTGAAGTACAGTATAGAGAATCATCTGGTACAGTAACACACATCTTATTCCCCAGTGCAGTAACAAACACATATTAATACACATAATTAGGTTACATAATGTTACATAAATAGCAAGCCCCGACGCGTTTCGACCTGTATATGGTCTCTTCAGGGGGACAGTTGGATCTAAAAAAGAATTACATCAATTAAATTCAAATAGATAAATATATATATTATTGTGCATCACTTGGATTAGACCAAGATAATGAGTCTTTACCGCTAAATGGTGGAATGGGTGTTCTCTAGTCCAGGATATGTGCTGAGGGCCAATGGAAACACCGGAGGGCTCGGGGGGCCACCCTCACTCTCCCAGGAGAGCCAGCCTCAGGGGGCTTACAAGGAGCCACACTTAGCGCGCCCCCGGGAGGGGGGGGGAGGGGAGATGAGGGGGAGGAGCCCACACCTGCAACAGAAACCCAAGAATAGCCATGTATTAGTTAGAGGAAGTTTGATAATTAACTTGGTAATGTACTGAGTGTTTCCAATTTGTCTATGTGGAGACTGGCGTTGGATAGGATTTTTACTATGTAAATATATTGAAATGTTAATTCCATTCCATGGATGTAATCGATAAGATTTAATGATCGTGTGATCCAACAATGCAGTGGTATGGTAGGTCTGTTATACTATTGTAATGGATAGGTAAATAAGAAGGATAAAATGGGTGAAAAAGAGGGAAAAAGATGTGTGTGTGAAAAAAAAAAAAAAAAAAAACACAGCAACAACGATGGCCTAAATGGAGAGGAGTGCATTGTGTGGTGGAGAATGGTGTGAATGAGGTGGTGCATGGTGTGGTAACATGACATGGTGCTTGCTTGGTGCCTGCTGTGTGAAAACAAAAATGAAAAGTGAACTAAAAAAGTGAAAAGCCAATCAAAATGTGAAAGTGTGTGTGTAGGATGGTGGAGAGTGCTGTGTGGAATGAAGGTGAAATAACCAAAAGTTTACCTTATCAGTTGTATAAATCGTGTAGGCTGAAGGTAATGTTGGACTTGTTGATAGGTTCAATGTGATAAGCTTGGTGGCGATCATGCAAAAATAAGGGCTCTAGTGTAGAAAGAACCTGGCAGCAGTAGCATTCATCCTGGCCTGTAGGAGATCATGATCTAATTATCAGGCCTCCAGTCTCCCTTTATATCCAAATTCAGGCAAATGGGATAATCATGTGCAGGTGCAAACCCCCCACCCACACCGCCCCCAAGAAAAAAAATCTGTTTGTAATTTTGAACTGGTATATTTTTAACGTGTTTAGCTCCAGCCAAAAAAATCTATTTTAAGCTTTAAGCTTTCCCCGACTTGCTGATACCCCAACTTGCTGACGCCGCGACTTAGTTGGGGTAGGCGGAACACTTTGGTGGGGGTGGGTCACCGCACCTCTTGACCTTTGACCTCTGGGGACACGCCTGCTGACCTTTGACCTTTGGGGGTGGACCCTAACCCTAACCCCTAACCCCTACCCCTAAACCTAACCCTAAACCTAAACCCTAACCCTAACCCTAAACCCTAACCCTAACAACAATACCTAAGGCCCTAATTTCTGCCGAGTATATAGGGCAGGCCCCTACTTTCAAACATCCAACTTACAAATGACTCCTACTTGCAAACGGAAGGAGACAACAGGAAGTGAGATGAAATCTACCCTTAGGAAGGGAAATTCTCTCCTGTAAGAGTATATATGGGAAAAACTTTTCTCCTTTCCACTGATGCTTTATCACCAATCCTTGTTTCACAAAAAAAAAACTAATTTTTAAAAAACATTTGTCATTGGGACAAAAAGTGAGGTGAAATCTTCTGAAGAGGAGCACAGACAGCAAAACAAATGTCACAGGGGTGATAACCCTTCCCTAGGTTTTCCAAAAAGCTTAAAATAGATTTTTTTGGCTGGAGCTAAACACGTTAAAAATATACCAGTTCAAAATTACAAACAGATTCTACTTAACAACAAACCTACAGTCCCTGCCTTGCTTGCACCGCCTGTATACTGCTGTATGTGTATGTGTGTATGTCAGAGTATATAGGGCCTGGGGGCCCCACACCTTTCCTTTTTTAATTTGGGTGCGGGGTTCCCCTTAATATCCATACAAGACCCAAAGGGCCTGGTAATGGACTTGGGGGTACCCATGCCGTTTGTCTCACTGATTTTCATCCATATTGCCAGGACCCGACATTACATTAAAGCCGCAAGCAGTTTTAAATGACTTTTTTTCCTTTAAAAATTACATTTTGTGCAGGGACTGTTCTAAGCACGGGAAACATGCGCCACTTTACAGGCATACTATAGACACCCCCCAGGTACGATATTTAAAGGAATATTTCACTTTTTTTTTTTTTTTTTTACTTTAAACATCATTAAAATCACTGCTCCTGAAAAAACGGACGTTTTTAAAAGTTTTTTTTGCATTGATACATGTCCCCTGGGGCAGGACCCGGGTCCCCAAACCCTTTTTAGGACAATACCATGCAAATTAGCCTTTAAAATGAGCACTTTTGATTTTGAACGTTCGAGTCCCATAGACGTCAATGGGGTTCTAACGTTCGTGCAAATTTTCAGTACGTTCACAGGTTCTGGTGCGAACTGAACTGGGGGGGGTGTTCGGCTCATCCCTAATTACCACTGTAAAAAACGAGTTATTACTGTATTAATAACTATATTTCAATAATTCATATTGATGAGAAAAGTTCCAAGAAAAATCCGTTAAGTTCTCGTGTAAAACCTCCAAAATTGATTTAATGATCAATTAGCAAAATGTTACAAAAACAATGTCAAAATGTAGAATACAAAAATAGATTATTCTTAAAATGAAGTTTAAATCAGATATGTCTGTGTGTATGTCTTGAGATGTGTGTCTGTGTGTGTGTGTCTTCATGGAGAGCTGCAGTGCAAGTGTCCCTCTCCCCACAGCCTGTCTGTACTCCTTTAATTAACCCCCACCTTTCCCAAAGAGGCTGGCTTAAAAAAGGTTCGTTATAGTCCCATAGAAAAGACCGGGAAATTTGAATTACTCCTTCCAACATTCCTAAGGGTGGGGCTATGAACTATGTGAGAAAAGCTATCGTTTAAGAATCATTTAACTTACAATATATACATTTCCTTTAAACATATAAAATCCTACATATCAGTATACATATATATAAAATGCAGTGTTCTTAATAATATCCTAATCAAGAATTATAGTAATGTAAAGAAACAGCTTATATTCTTAACATATTGGAACTTTGTGTCTTTGGAAAGATTGTAACTTTATCTCTTACGATGGGGGAGGTGAATTAGTCGACACTAAATTGCATCCATATGTGAGTTGAATCTCTCCCAAGAAATGCATACTAAGCCTATACCAGCATAAACTTTCATGAGTATAAAAACCTATATAACTTCACCTTTTCCCAACATAGAAGATATATATACATTTATATATATATTTATATATATAATTCAATTATCACAAGAACTCAACCATTCATAAATTCTGATATTCTAACATTTCCCTCTCAAAATGATTGATTAACCAATCTTATCATTTTAAATCTAAATAAATCTGAATCTAACTCTAAATCCATTTATACCTCAAACGCATCACATCCGTATTCATTCATCCTCAAAGATTTTAAGATAATTGATTTAAATATATATTTTCAAATTTGATTCTGTATAAGGAAAAGTGAATTCATAACACTTCATCTTCATATACCATAAAAAATATTTTCACCCTTATTATTTCCTTTTTCTTTTACCAAATAAATCAATCCCCTTAATTTCATGATTCATAAATGTAACATTGTTGTACAATACTTTGAAATATAGATATCATTTCAGAAATTTGTTTCATATTTTCCCTCCAAATTGTGTTTAACATAAATCTATAATCCATAAAACCTTTCTAATAACCTTGTCAAAATTAAACATAAAATATGTTCTTAACTTCAATTTGTTCATATGAGTGAGATGATTTCAAAACTAAATACATATTACAATGTAAAGTTAATCCTATCTTGTTTATGTACCTTTAAGAAAAATGTACGGTCTTAATTAACACCAGATGTTCCCTCTAACTAGAATGACTCTATTGTAGGGATGTTTAACCCTTTCAACTCTGAAAATACACTATGAGTGTAAAAAATGATGTGTAAAAAAATCTCATCTTGATATAATAAACATGTCCTGTCACATAAAAATTATATATAAAAACTGAAATATATATGATGGATAAATTATTCCATCAGTAGTCAAAAAAAATCAAAAGTCCATTGTTTTTAGAATGTCCTCTCTTATCAGAGGTTCTCGAGAATTTTTTCTTCTTCTTCTTCTTCCTGCACTCTGTAAAGTTGGAAAAACTTTATTGAACATTAAAATGACAACAATAACTATAACAAATGAATCTCTTCTGTCAATTCTTCTCCCAGAACTGATATTCTTAAACTTCAAGATTTTGTTCCCATCTGGAAGGTCTAGAAATATTAAATTTCTTTCTTTTGGTGACTTACAAGTCAGATCCTAAAAAAGAATGCAGTATCATTATTGAGAATTTAAATACATGCAAAATATACCTTCATTTACTTATTCATTTTACATACCAAAATTCTAATATTTTATTATGACATACAAACCATATTTTAATAATAACATTTCTAATTACCTTACTTTGCTCTATTTTTCTTAAAATTACCTATACTCTAATTTATTATTCTGTGTATTTAAACGACAGGACGCAATTTCTCTTTTTTTAGTCATAATATAAAATCTTGTTTTCATAAACCAAATAAAAGATTTTAAATTACCCCAGAAGACAAAAGTTAATTGTTTATCCATTCACTTCTCCTCTATAATATTTCAGAGTAATGCGTGCTGTACTGTACTTCTAACATTTTCAATTCAGCATTTTCTGTAGAATTTTTGCTGAATAGTATAACCATTCTTTGAGTAACACCTAGAAAGACCTGTTGAACAATTCTTAATATTATTGACAAATCCTGTCTGAAAGCATCTCTCAGCACTTGTTCTAACAATCCCATTTATAGGCTTTCTGAATAAATTTAGCTGAGAATGTTCTGTTATCACATCTACCTCTATGGGTTTAGATTTTAAAGTTTTAAAAAATGGGCAATATTTGTCATATAATTCTCCTGAATGAATTCTCTTAAAAAGAATTTTTAATGACAGATCAGGTGTCTGTAATATGATTATCCTAGATCTCACAATCTTTTCTGTTACTTTGACTGCAAAATAAACACTTAACAATTGCTTCATAGTTGTGTCAAAAGTCTTTTCCATATTTGTCAAACCTCTGGAGAAAAAACCTATTATTTTCGGTTCACCATCTTTTACCTGAAAAAAAAATTATTGAGATGGAATTCTCAGATACCTTAGTAGACAATAAAACAGGCATAGATATTCCAATTTCGATTGTATGCAATGAAACAGCATTCTGCAAATCTTTTTTCAACATTTCAAAAACATCTGTATGGGTTTGAGACCATTGATCAAACACAACATCTTTTTGTTTCAGGAAATCAAATAATGGTTTAACTTTATCATCATATTCCTGCAAAAACTCTTTGCAAGAATTTACCTCACTCAAAAATTGATATAATGCCTTGTAAGATGTTGGAACTGGAATAGCAGAAATGTTTCTAACTTTTTCCTGTGATAACTTTCTCTGTCCATGACTAATTTGCATATGAAGAAAGTTAACTTTATCTTTCATTAACTGAACTGACTCTGTGTTCAATTTCAATCCTGCTGTTTGTAACAGAGTAAATAACTCTGTCAACAGAGTGACATGTTCCTCTGTATTTTGGGTAGACAACAAAATTTTGTCCACATGTTGGAAAATACATTTTGGTCTAGAAAATTTTGATAAAACTTTCTCCAAGCACTCGTGCACTATTCCGTCACTGATTTCCATTTCTGGAATTATTCTAGTGAAGGCATACATTTCTTTATTGAAACTGAAGGCAAGTTTATAATGACAGCTATTTGTTACTGGTACTGAAAAATGACTATTGGAAATTTCCAGTACTGAAAATACTTTGGCCTTGGCATCCATTTGTGACATTAAATTTAAATTAGGAACAATAGGTTTGTTATTTGTAATGCATTTATTCAGTGATCTTAAATCAACTGATAAAGAATACGAATCATCAGCATTCTTGATAGGCCAAATACAATTATTTACCACTGATTGTGCCTTCTTTAATATTCCTTGTTGTAAAAATGATTGTACAATGTCAGAAACTGGACCTATTGATTCTTGTGGCAACTTATTTTGAATTTGGGGTTCAGGGTCTCGTCCCTCAATTTCTATCTCAATATCTTTAAACAAACCTGTATCCATTTTGTTCTGACTCCAAAGACTTTCATGTGCTCTTACTGATTGTTCCAATTTGAGATTGGTTCCTGTGTGTGGCCAATTAAGATCTGAAGAAATGTCAGCGACTGCTGTACAAATACTTCCAACATTATTGTACATGGAAGAATCTATTAACCTAGATTTGGGCCTAGATGAATCTTTCCATATAGTAGAATTACTTAAATCAATAATCCAATCTAATTTACTAATCACATCCATGCCTAAAATATTCTCTGTATTTTGGCAACACCAGATGTCTATTTTAGTTTTTAAAACTCCTGGAATCTCGAAATTCACACCAGAAACTTTATCTGCAACTGTATTTCCTTTTCCATTGAAACCAATTAAATTACATTTTGGAGAATCAATATTCACATGTAATTTGTTTTTAGTTAAACTGAGTTTAGATCCTAAATCTATTAACCATTTAGTATCCTTGCCATTTAATAAACCATGTAACCATGGCCTTCCACTTTCATCTAATAAAAGTGAAGTCACATATTTTAATGTTGGAGATGACTCAACCTTTTTTCCTAAATCCTGATGGTGATGGAAGTAATCCATCCCTCTCATTTTCATCATTGTTTTTCAAATTGATTGAACTGTCATTAACAGTCAATGTACTGATCTGTTTGACTTCTGAAGCATAAGGCAAATCAGTCAAACTATTGTTTGAAGAAGAAAGAATATATTGCTCAGAAATATGTTCTGTATTTTCTACTTTCAAAGTTTTCCTTTGTGTAGTATGTAGGGAAGTATTTCCTGTCTGCTCTGAAACTTTAGTTCTGCCTGTGATGTGTATCTCACCATCCCTGGGTGTGGCCTTACACGTGGCACTCTGAACGCCATTTTTCTTTTCTTTATCTAAACGGCGTCTGCATTCAGCAGCTTTATTCAGTATTTTTGTTTTAAGCAAAACTTCATGTTCCTGGTCATCAACCTTGAAAAACCGCATATCTTGTACAAAAGGCTTCTGCATAGAATCTGCAGTAACATTCATAGAGTCTACATTAACATTAATCTCTAAACTCTTGCTTGACTCTGCTTTAAACTTTACATTATTCTGTAACTCAGACAACTGAATATCCTTTATTTGAATTGCACTCTGCAAATCATCTATCCTTTCAGTCAAAATCTGACAATTAGTACATAAACTATTGTCCTTTGTTTCCTCTTTTGTACCAACTACATTGCTTTCAAAAATTCCTGATACCATTGTATCATAAACTTTAACTTAATCAAATGCCTAACCTGTTTGCTGAATTTCTTAAATGTAAATTTTGACTTTTGTATTTTCATATTAGCCTGTAAGCATTCATTGAACATGTAACACCATAATTCATCATCTTTAACAAACTTTGACAAATTTTTAAATTCTAAATCACTCTCACTGGATAATTCATGAATTAAATCCATAACTTACCAATGTAAGACGGCTTCCTTCATGTAACATGCGTTCCCTCTCTTGGTGGGAAATTACGTCATCAAGAAACAGATTTTTCTTGTACGTGCACAAACGTCTCACCGATTCTGATGTTTTTTTTCCTTCCAAGTTCAGTTCAATGATGCCGAAAATTAGCTTTTTCGATTTCTTCTGAAAGCTTGTCTGAATAATCACTGTTTTTGCTGATATTCCCTCTCGACAAGCGGAAGGAGAAATTATTGAAAAAAAATCGATATTTGGACAAAAAGAATCTGGCAAATGGCTCGCCACTGTAAAAAATGAGTTATTACTGTATTAATAACTATATTTCAATAATTCATATTGATGAGAAAAGTTCCAAGAAAAATCCATTAAGTTCTAGTGTAAAACCTCCAAAATTGATTTAATGATCAATTAGCAAAATGTTACAAAAACAATGTAAAAATGTAGAATACAAAAATAGATTATTCTTAAAATGAAGTTTAAACCAGATATGTCTGTGTGTATGTCTTGAGATGTGTGTCTGTGTGTGTGTGTCTTCATGGAGAGCTGCAGTGCAAGTGTCCCTCTCCCCACAGCCTGTCTGTACTCCTTTAATTAACCCCCACCTTTCTCAAAGAGGCTGGCTTAAAAAAGGTTCGTTATAGTCCCATAGAAAAGACCGGGAAATTTGAATTACTCTTTCCAACATTCCTAAGGGTGGGGCTATGAACTATGTGAGAAAAGCTATCGTTTAAGAATCATTTAACTTACAATATATACATTTCCTTTAAACATATAAAATCCTACATATCAGTATACATATATATAAAATGCAGTGTTCTTAATAATATCCTAATCAAGAAATATAGTAATGTAAATAAACAGCTTATATTCTTAACATATTGGAACTTTGTGTCTTTGGAAAGATTGTAACTTTATCTCTTACGATGGGGGAGGTGAATTAGTCGACACTAAATTGCATCCATATGTGAGTTGAATCTCTCCCAAGAAATGCATACTAAGCCTATACCAGCATAAACTTTCATGAGTATAAAAACCTATATAACTTCACCTTTTCCCAACATAGAAGATATATATACATTTATATATATATTTATATATATAATTCAATTATCACAAGAACTCAACCATTCATAAATTCTGATATTCTAACAACCACTAGCTCTGTTTTAAAAAAAAAAAGTGAATAAATATTAAATTGGTGTTTTCCAAGTTTTAGGATTTAAACCTCAGAGTTTTAAATAATATATTTCTAATACCTAATTATTTTACAGTGTAAGAATTACCATTCCTGCCATTTATGTGTATTCTGTCATGGACATTTTACTTTCCATGTTGTTACTGGTGATAAAGGTGAGGTTGGCAGCCCCCAAGCTAGTCAGTAATGTACTTTGAATGCTGACAAACTGTATATGCAACAAAAGGGATTATAAGAGTTGTATTTAGACATTATGGGGTTGATTTACTAAAGGAAAATAGGCTGCTTATTTAGGGACCGAATTTTCATTGCCCAGTGGAATTTCCTATAGCTCATTAAATGTGGTGAAAATTCGCTTTTCAAAGAGTACTCAACTACATGCAAGGAAAAAAAAAAAGAGTTTTGCTTGCACATAACTGTAAAATTGAAATCCAGAGTTTTACCTCATACACTAAGCTAAGGAAAATTCCCCTGTAAAGTGAACATCCTATTTACTTTCAGTAAATAACTCCTATACGTCTAAAAACAGTAGGTTTCAAACTGGTATTAAACCCAAAATGAGATGCTCCTGACGTTTTTGTCCAGTTTTACTCCTATGTACTTGCTGTTTATGCTGTCCCCCTTCTATACTTTGAGCATGCTTCTGTTGACAACTACAGGAGTACATGCAGCCGCTCCCTGCACCACACACACACAGGCAGTGCAAGAGACACATAAGCAATGCGACGCTTCTCCTCCTCTTACACAGCGATGGTTGGTAGAGGCTGCAGTACAGATTATGGGCATGCATGCGTAGTGGAGCAAATATGTACTTCCATTACAACAATCACATGACCTAAATGCTACATACAGTCTATACAGCACTGACCATGTCCACAGCAATTAGTAAAGGAAATAGTTTGTTTGGGTCAGCTTGGCAAAAACAAACTATTTAAAGTTAAAGTAAATCTGGAGTTTGGCTTTAAAGTAGTACTACTACATCCAAATAGTGGAGATTGATAGACTGCCATATGAGACACCACAAAAACACTTGCATTTTATAACCCTTGCTAAGCAGCCACTACCGTCTAGTGTACTGCCAGAAATGCAGCTGAATGGCACACAGGAAGCTTGTGGATGCTCAGCAAGCGTCAAGCTGACCCAAAAAACGATTTATTTTTCTAATTGCCACAGCCACTGTCAGTGCTATATAAACTGTATGTAGCATTAGCTTTACACAGTATACAGAGTTGTGTTCCACTGAGTCAGGCTAAATGCTGTTCAGTCATTCACAGGAGGCTTTTCATTTCATCAGTGAATACAAGGCCCCCTCTGATTGACTGAGGTGGATATTGAGACATCATCTGCCCACCTCTCTGGCTCAGTCAATCAAAGAAAGCCTTGTATTTATTAGTAGAGGTTTCCTGTGAATGGCTGATAAAAAAAACAAAAACAAAGAGGGTTTGGTTAGCAGCCTTAAATAATTGTGCGAAACATAAAAAATGGGCGCACATATGTTTATGACATAGCAGAATATATAGACAACATCAAGCATAGGAGCACCACTTGGCTTCTAATCCAGCCCTCTGTGCACAGGCGAATAGATCACTACTGACCTGATGGCCCCTCCTGCAGCTGAGCTCCAATGTGTGTAATACAGAGAAGGCCTATGACATCAACCTGACAAGGGAACACTTATGTGCATGACTACAAGACAACATCCACAAGCCCCATCCTTAGCCACCAGCATGGAATAGGAGCAGACCTGGACACATGTGGTTACTGGATCTGCTAATCCGAAGGACTGCTCTAGCCAATAACTAGAAGTTGGAAGTTGAGCCACAAGACAGGGACCTCCCCGGCCCGATGTTACTGATGGCGAATGCGCAGTTACAACATGTTTCAAGGTTTACATGCCATTTCATAAACCTGACTGCCTTGGCTAAGACTTTTTTTCCTTTTTTCGTCCTGAAACATTTTCTGCCTATGGTTAATGAAGGTGTACATTTTACACATCTTTTTCCTATATTGGAACTTCCCTATCAGGTTGCATAATGTGGCTAGGGGAGTAAAAAGTTGAGTTTCCAATGGTTGGATTTTCTTGGAGCAATATTATTTCTAATATTGTGAGCTTTTCTGTACACAAAATAAGGTTTGCTGGGGATAATGGGACCAAGTTTGGGATCTTCCAGGAACATATACCAATGTTACCTGATGATGTTCTCCATTTGCCTATACGTATTTGCATTGAAACTAAATAACAAATGTCACTTCAGTGGAGTTAGATGGCTTATTCCTCCCCTATACCCAAATGAAATTTGGGGAAACGATCTGAAAAAGCTGCCTCTATGTGTGACCAATCATCTCCCTTGTCAAGAAATCTGTCCGTCAAGATTTTACTCTAAGTAGAATAGTCAACATCTGTAGAACAGTGCTTTCCTAGATGACAAAACTAACTTTTAGGGATATGCCTAATCCAAATAGAATGGTCTCAGCTCCTGGATAGGGATGAGCTTCGAGTTCGAGTCGAACTCATGTTCTACTCGAACATTGGCTGTTCGCAAGTTCGCCGAACAGCGAACAATTTGGGGTGTTCGCGGCAAATTCGAATGCCGCGGAACACCCTTTAAAAGTCTATGGGAGAAATCAAAAGTGCTAATTTTAAAGGCTTATATGCAAGTTATTGTCATAAAAAGTGTTTGGGGACCTGGGTCCTGCCCCAGGGGACATGGATCAATGCAAAAAAAAGTTTTAAAAACGGACGTTTTTTCAGGAGCAGTGATTTTATTAATGCTTAAAGTCAAACAATAAAAGTGTAATATCCCTTTAAATTTCGTACCTGGGGGGTGTCTATAGTATGCCTGTAAAGGGGCGCATGTTTCCCGTGTTTAGAACAGTCTGACAGCAAAATGACATTTTGAAGGAAAAAACTCATTTAAAACTACCGCGGCTATTGCATTGCCGACAATACACATAGAAGTTCATTGATAAAAACGGCATGGGAATTCCCCACAGGGCAACCCCGAACCAAAATTAAAAAAAAAAAATGATGTGGGGGTCCCCCTAAATTCCATACAAGGCCCTTCGGGTCTGGTATGGATATTAAGGGGAACCCCAGCCAAAATTTAAAAAAAAAATTGACGTGGGGTTCCCCCTAAATTCCATACCAGACCCTTCAGGTCTGGTATGGATTTTAAGGGGAACCCCGCGCCAAAAAAAAAAAAAAAAAACGGCGTGGGGTCCCCCTAAAAATCCATACCAGACCCTTATCCGAGCACGCAACCTGGCAGGCCGCAGGAAAAGAGGGGGGGACGAGAGTGCGGCCCCCCCCCCCTCCTGAACCGTACCAGGCCACATGCCCTCAACATTGGGAGGGTGCTTTGGGGTAGCCCCCCAAAGCACCTTGTCCCCATGTTGATGAAGACAAGGGCCTCATCCCCACAACCGTGGCCGGTGGTTGTGGGGGTCTGCGGGCGGGGGGCTTATCGGAATCTGGAAGCCCCCTTTACCAAGGGGACCCCCAGATCCCGGCCCCCCCCCTGTGTGAAATGGTAAGGGGTTACTTACCCCTACCATTTCACTAAAAAACTGTCAAAAATGTTAAAAATGACAAGAGACAGTTTTTGACAATTCCTTTATTTAAATGCTTCTTCTTTCTTCCTTCATCTTCTTCTTCTTCTGGTTCTTCTGGCTCTTCTGGTTCTTCCTCCGGCGTTCTCGTCCAGCATCTCCTCCGCGGCGTCTTCTATCTTCTTCTCCTCGGGCCGCTCCGCACCCATGGCATGAGGGGGGAGGCTCCCGCTCTTCTCTTCATCTTCTTCTTCATCTTCATCTTCTTCTTCATCTTCTTCTTCTTCTTCTTCTTCTCTTCTTCATCTCTTCTTCCTTCTTCATTTCTTCTGCGGGCCGCTCCGCATCCATGCATGGAGGGAGGCTCCCGCTGTGTGACGGCGTCTCTTCGTCTGACGGTTCTTAAATAACGGGGGGCGGGGCCATCCGGTGACCCCGCCCCCCCTCTGACGCACGGTGAATTGACGGGACTTCCCTGTGACGTCACGGGGAATGCCACAGGGAAGTCCCGTCATGTCCCGTGCGTCAGAGGGGGGCGGGGTCACCGGGTGGCCCCGCCCCCCGTTATTTAAGAACCGTCAGACGAAGAGACGCCGTCACACAGCGGGAGCCTCCCTCCATGCATGGATGCGGAGCGGCCCGCAGAAGAAATGAAGAAGGAAGAAGAGATGAAGAAGAGAAGAAGAAGAAGAAGAAGAAGATGAAGAAGAAGATGAAGATGAAGAAGAAGATGAAGAGAAGAGCGGGAGCCTCCCCCCTCATGCCATGGGTGCGGAGCGGCCCGAGGAGAAGAAGATAGAAGACGCCGCGGAGGAGATGCTGGACGAGAACGCCGGAGGAAGAACCAGAAGAGCCAGAAGAACCAGAAGAAGAAGAAGATGAAGGAAGAAAGAAGAAGCATTTAAATAAAGGAATTGTCAAAAACTGTCTCTTGTCATTTTTAACATTTTTGACAGTTTTTTAGTGAAATGGTAGGGGTAAGTAACCCCTTACCATTTCACACAGGGGGGGGGCCGGGATCTGGGGGTCCCCTTGGTAAAGGGGGCTTCCAGATTCCGATAAGCCCCCCGCCCGCAGACCCCCACAACCACCGGCCACGGTTGTGAGGATGAGGCCCTTGTCTTCATCAACATGGGGACAAGGTGCTTTGGGGGGCTACCCCAAAGCACCCTCCCAATGTTGAGGGCATGTGGCCTGGTACGGTTCAGGAGGGGGGGGGGGCCGCACTCTCGTCCCCCCCTCTTTTCCTGCGGCCTGCCAGGTTGCGTGCTCGGATAAGGGTCTGGTATGGATTTTTAGGGGGACCCCACGCCGTTTTTTTTTTTTTTTTTTTGGCGCGGGGTTCCCCTTAAAATCCATACCAGACCTGAAGGGTCTGGTATGGAATTTAGGGGGAACCCCACGTCAATTTTTTTTTTAAATTTTGGCTGGGGTTCCCCTTAATATCCATACCAGACCTGAAGGGCCTTGTATGGAATTTAGGGGGACCCCCACATCATTTTTTTTTTTTAATTTTGGTTCGGGGTTGCCCTGTGGGGAATTCCCATGCCGTTTTTATCAATGAACTTCTATGTGTATTGTCGGCAATGCAATAGCCGCGGTAGTTTTAAATGAGTTTTTTCCTTCAAAATGTCATTTTGCTGTCAGACTGTTCTAAACACGGGAAACATGCGCCCCTTTACAGGCATACTATAGACACCCCCCAGGTATGAAATTTAAAGGGATATTACACTTTTATTGTTTGACTTTAAGCATTTTTAAAATCACTGCTCCTGAAAAAACGGCCGTTTTTAAAACTTTTTTTTGCATTGATCCATGTCCCCTGGGGCAGGACCCAGGTCCCCAAACACTTTTATTGACAATAACTTGCATATTAGCCTTTAAAATTAGCACTTTTGATTATTCATGTTCGTGTCCCATAGACTTTAACGGTGTTCGCGTGTTCGAACGAATTTTTTTCCTGTTCGCATGTTCTGGTGCGAACCGAACAGGGGGGTGTTCGGCTCATCCCTACTCCTGGAATGTAAATAGGGGTTTCAGATAACTGCTTAAAATTGGTTTTAGAGACAATGCTGCCATATATATGGCTCAACTCCAGGTTCAGAAATACTAAAGACATAGTGTCCCATACATGTGTAAAAGACAAGCCGATCAAGTTATTATTAGCAGCATTGAACAAACAATTCGATTGTGGCCGGAGGACATTCCCATATGATGATGATGACAGCCAATATAGCACCCAAAAAATATGACATGGAAGCGAAAGGATTTTTATTCCAGATGCAAAGTTCCTCCCAGTTGCCCATTGTGAGATTGGCATAACTGGGAGCAACACTGGCTCTGTCACGTACCTGGTTGTAGAGCCCGGTATGCAGGGAAATGCCTCTCTTACACCTGACTCAAGAACCCCTGATAGAGCAGACAGGGAGCCCGGGAGTGCAGAGTGGCACAAGTGCCTGGCAGGATCGCTGATGTAGGGGCTGCTTGGAACTTCCGATGAGGCTGTGGAGAGACTTTCAGCAAGGAAGATGGCCGAAACAGCAGGCAGGCTGGAGACAGGATCAGACTGTAAGCAGGACTCAGCAGTCAGCGAGGAGGTGTTCTGTAGATCGGAACACAGACAGGTACAGGCAAGCCGGGTCATTCACTAGCAGACAGATCAGGAACAAGCATGGTAGCTGGAGCAGAGTCAAGGTACAGGCTGAGTCGGTAACAGGCGAGCAGCAAGGTAACCAAAGGAGAGACAGGAGCAAAGTCAGGACAAGCCGGAATCAGATGCAGGAGGAATGGAGGAGTAGTTCATGGACAAGCCAAAAGTCTACTGGAAGAGGTTTTCAGGATCAACGGGTAGCAGGGTTTACAGGGAATGCTGTAGACCAGACAGCAATGAACCTGGGCATCAGTCTCTTTTAAATAGGGCATCTGGCGCCAATAACTGTCTCAACACGCATGTGGGCATCACTGTGCGCGCACCGCTATTAGCACATCTGCACATGCGCGTGCACCAAGTGTCTCTTCTCATTGGGAACCCATGCATAGATGTTCTTCTGCTGTTGACATTTTGATTACTGGCTTTCCCTTCCTGACAGGCTCCCAATGCAGCAATCTTCAGCTGGAGGAAACAAGTCCTATTTGCAACCTCGGAACACCCAATAAGAAGACAGTATGCGACCGGTCTAAACTATGTGGCATGTTCACCAATGCCAGGAGCCTGGCAGACAAGATGGGAGAACTAGAGATACTATTGTACGAGAAGGATTTAGATTTTGTGGGAATTTCAGAGACTTGGTTCAACAGCTCTCATGATTGGCTGGCAACCATTCAAGGGTATTCCCTTTATCACAGGGATAGAGAGGGTAAAAAAGGTGGAGGAGTATACCTGTTTATACCTGTACAAGTGAATGTGAGCAATGACATCACTAAGGGAGCTAGGGAGGAGGTGAAATCTATATGGGTAGAGCTCAAAAGGGATGAAACTAAGGGGAAAGTAATACTGGGAGTATGCTATAGGTCCTCTAACCTGAGGGAGGAGGGGGAGACAGACCTCTTATCACAATTTGGATTAGCAGCAAGGATGGGAAGTGTCATCATAATGGAGGATTTTAATTATCCAGACTAGATGGAAGGAAACGTGCATTCGTCTAAGGCTTGCCAGTTCCTAAATGTCTTGTAGGACAATTTCATGGGTCAGATGGTAGACGCACCAACTAGAAACAAAGCGGTACTAGATCTACTGATTACCAACAATACAGACCTGATCACGGATGTGAAAATACGGGGCAATTTAGGAAACAGCGATCACAGGTCAATTAGCTTCAGTATAATTCACACAAAAAGGAAACATAAGGGGAAAACAAAGATACTGAATTTCAAAAGAGCCAACTTCCCTAAACTACAAACCTTGCTAGAAGGTATTAATTGGGATAAAATCTTAGGAACAAAGAACACAGAGGAGAGATGGGTTTGCTTTAAGAGCATATTACATAAGGGCATTAGCCAATGCATCCCATTAGGAAATAAATTTAAAAGAGCGAATAAAAGTCCTGGGTGGTTTAACTCCAATGTAAAAATGCATATAAAAGCAAATGAGAAGGCCTTCAAAAAATGCAAGGCTGAGGGATCGTCATCTGCATTCAAACTTTACAAAGAATGCAACAAGAAATGTAAGGGTGCAATTAGGGCGGCTAAGATAGAACACGAAAGACACATAGCAGAGGAGAACAAGAAAAATCTCAAGAAATTCTTTACGTACTGGTATATAAACAGTAAAAGATGGAGGACAGGCCATATTGGCCCCATAAAGAATGAGGAAGGGAATCTGGTTACAAAGGATGGTGAGATGGCAAAGGTATTGAATTTATTCTTCTCAGTCTTCACGAGGGAATCTTTGTTAAGAATGGTTCTGTTCTTGGACCTCTCCTATTCTCTATGTACACCTCCTCCCTGGGTCAGGTAATAGCCTCCCATGGCTTCCAATACCATCTCTATGCTGACGACACCCAAATCTATCTCTCTACTCCTCAGCTCACTCCTTCAGTCTCCTCATGTATCACTAACTTACTAACAGACATATCAGCCTGGATGTCACACCACTTTCTCAAACTCAATTTATCCAAAACTGAGCTCATGATTTTTCCTCCCCCACGCCTCTGCCCCTGATCTCTCTGTCAAAATCAATAGCACTACTATCATCCTTTCCCTGCATGCCAAGGTTCTAGGTGTAACCCTGGACTCTGAACTATCTTTCGGCCCACATCCAAACACTTTCCAAATCTTACCGTCTCAACCTCCGCAACATCTCCAAAATACGCCCCTTCCTAACCAATCACACCACAAAACTCCTAGTTGACTCCCTGGTCATCTCCCGCCTCGACTATTGCAACTCCCTCCTCATAGGATTACCGTTACACAGGCTATCCCCTCTTCAGTCTATCATGAATGCTTCTGCCAGACTCATCCACCTTACCAACAGCTCAGTGTCTGCTACCCCTCTCTGTCAATCCCTCCACTAGCTTTCACTCACCCAAGAAATTACATTCAAAATTCTAATAACAACTTACAAAGCCATCCACAACTCGGCCCCCAGCTACATCACTAACCTCAGTGGTGTACTGCTTCTAATACACTTCAGGCAGTATATATATATATATATATATATATATATATATATATATATATATATATATATATATATATACTGCCTGAAGTGTATTAGAAGCAGTACACCACTGAATGCACTGTAGATATAGGCTACACTGGATGCATAATATATATATATCTCATTGCCTGCACTGACTGAATATCAATTAAATACTGAATATATAGTCTATGCTAAATACAGAGTACAGTTAGTATATATATATATACACACACATATACACTAGACTGACTGTATATATACATCAAATACACTGCCACTAACTGAATAACCTGCCTGCTTAATCTAACTCACGCTATCTCTCTGTCTACGCCAACAAAACTACACACAGTCGCTATGTAAGCAGCCTTATATAGTGTGGGGTGTGGACTTAGTCCCCCTGAGCCATGATTAGCCAAAGGCATCCTGCCTTTGGCCAATTATGGCTCTCTCAGCAGAGCGTGCTGTGATTGGCCAAAGCATGCAGGTCAGGTGAAGGATCTTGCAGTGCATTATGGGGCATTCTGCGGTGCTCAAATTTTCTTGCAAACGCCCCATAATGTTTGCTGTTCGGGTGTTCGCCTGCGAACAGGTGAACACCCGATGTTCGAGTGGAACTTATGTTCGACCTGAACATCAAGCTCCTCCCTATTTGTCAGCCTCACAAGTAAATGTGTCATCATTGGAGCAATTTCGTCTAACGAGGAGTTACTTACTATAGAATATTGATTTAATCAGCAGTTCCAAATGAGAACTCGTGGCATGCAGAATTGTGTTTCCTGCCCTTTTTGTGATATAAACTACAGCCATTTTCCTGGTTTTCTATTTTCTTTCACTTCCAAAAATTTAGCCATCTCGTTATGGTAGGTCATCGTAAAGTTCATATTGTATGTCTGAGTTTGGATATGTTGTGAATACATCATAATTTGCCACAATTTTGTTTTAGAGTGCCATACCCTTTTCCTTGAAGAATATAAAATTGGAAACGTGTTGGGTCATCCCGGCTGTGGGACCACTATCGAAATATCAATATATTTGCAATTGGGTCCCTGACCGGGTACATTTTGGGTATTGCTGCGATGCAAGAATGTATATTGCCAAGACATATTATGTATCAGCCATGATGTGTTTCTAAAGAAGTATATTTTATGATGTATAAATAAAGAGATTATATTTTTTGTACTATATTGTCAATAGTAGTGGCCTTAAAAGTTCCATTGGAGTTATTTACTCTTGCTGGAGTTATAAAGGGAGGTTGGCAACATATGGCCTTTTTTTATTATCCTTCTTTAAAAATAGTATGCTATTAAGATGAGACTTCTAAATCATGTTAGTGTTTTTCAAAAACAATTCAACTATATCCAACCATTCTGCTATTCATTATAATGGCTGGTGCATTGGATAAGTGCATAGATTTGAGTCCCTTTGCTCAACCTCAATGAGGCTTGTTTTAAAGGAAGCAGTGATTGAGAGGATCTAGAGGCACTGCTGACCACTTGTTCTGGAAATGTTATTTGCCTACGCATTATAGTTATTCAGTGCTTTTAATACTTTCTGAGGCAACTATCTAAAATAAAAATGCAGCTCAGGAGTTCTGACTTCATTCAGACTGAGACAGCCAAGTAGACAGTGTTTTTGGGAGATCAGCTGTGGCACCCCCCATATGCCCCACCTGTGACAGATGGTAAAGTTAAGACTCCAGTAGAGACACATCCAACAATAAGAACCTTCCTCTGAATTCTAACCCTTCGACAATTACAAATTTGGATCACTACCAGATTGTTACTGTATAGTATGACATGTCTGGAATGCGTTCATACAGACTTTTAAAGTAACTGATAATCCACCTTAATATCCTTTATGTCCAACCTGCCCCATTGCTTACTGCCTGGAATGTTACAATACAGTCTAATTTGTATTGATTTTGTATGATCAAAATTAGCATTTGTAAATACCTCTCTGTTGTTTTGCAAATAATTGAATAGTTTCAGGTGGACAGTAGGTTGTTGTTACATTCTTACAATCTCTTGCATGAAAATAATGTCAAGAGTAGCAGAAGCAGACACATGCTTGTGTATTATTAATTATTCTACTTTAATTCTCCCAACCAGAAGCTGGTAAGGCCTGAATGTGTATTAAATTAGGGATAATCAGTTGAAATTATCATTTAAACTTTTTGACCATAGAAGAGGGATTTTTCTGTTTAACACTCAGCCCTGCTGTTGTGTAACAACGAATTGATAACGTATTCAGGTACACTATAACAATCATCCACTATCCAATGAGTACTATTACTTAACATTGACCAGAACTGTTCTTATATGATTTTTGACTTATGTTAATGAGGCTCAAAAATCTGAGGGTGATAATAAGGGTAAATACCATCGGTGCTGAATAACCTTAATGTAATGTATAGTTACTTATTTAATAAAACTAATGAAAAATAAATTCAAATACATTTCAGGGCTCTGCACCTATGCCAAGGATAGAATATGCAATATTATAATTCTTGTATAGTTACCTCAGTTCTTATAACAGTTTACATAACTCTTTGTTGAGCTTAATTGGCCATAAGCACGCATAAATGTCCACAAAGCTACAAAAAGGTTATTTCATTTCACATGTAATGTCTCCTTTCAAATATAGGTCTCATCCAATTATATATTAAAAGTAATTGGTCTGGATGGATGAGCGCCAATTTCCCTATTCCCATATGTATGTGTATTCTTCAATGGTACTAGTGGGGGAAAAAACCTCTAAAATAATCCTTTTCTCTTATTGATATGGAATTTGAAAGAAAATTATTTCATAACAAACAAATGAATATTTAACCACTAGGCGCCTGCACTATAGCCGAAAAATGGCTACAGCATGGCACTCAATTGTCGGGAGGGCGTCACTGGATGTCCTTCTGTTTACTTGCTTCCCACGCGCCTCTGCGGGCACGCATCAGGGAAAATCTGTGTTGACCTTGTCCCTTGGACACAGCCAATCACAGATCATGCTAAATGGTAAATCACAGTGGCCATTTAGCACTCGATCGTGGCGTTGAATAAGAGATGATCTCAAATGTAAACATATGAGATAATTTCTCATTGCCGGCTCTCCCTCCTTACACAGAGACCGTGTGTGAGGAGGGAGAGTGACCTGTGCTGCAGAGTGAGTGAAAACTACATAAAACACAATAAATACAGTGCCCACAGTACCTATCAGTGCCATCTGTCCCCAGTGCCACCTGTCCCCAGTGCCACCTGTCCCCAGTGCCATCTGTACCAGTGCCACCTGTCAATGCCATCTGTCATCAGTGCCACCTGTCAGTGTCATGTGCCATCTGTTACCAGTGTCACGTGGCATCAGTGCCATGTATTAGTGCCATCTGTCATCAGTGCCACATCAGTGTCATGTGTCACCACTGCCATGTATTAGTGCCATCTGTCATCAGTGCCACATCAGTGTCATGTGCCATCAGTGCCACGTATTAGTGCCATCTGTCATCAGTGCCACATCAGTGTCACGTGGCATGTATTAGTGCCATCTGTCATCAGTGTCACGTGTCATCACTGCCACGTATCAGTGCCATCTGTCATCAGTGCCACATCAGTGTCACGTGCCATCAGTGCCACGTATTAGTGCCATCTGTCATCAGTGCCAAATCAGTGTCATGTGGCATCAGTGCCACGTATTAGTGCCATCTGTCATCAGTGCCACATCAGTGTCACGTGTCATTGTCTTGGTGCTCTAGGGCCTTCAAAAGTTAATAGTCAACAAGTTAGATGTGTAATTTATGCTCCTAGAACACCTGATGGTGCTCCCTGCATGTTGGGCCTCTCTATGTGGCCAGGCTGTGAAAAAGTCCCACACATGTGGCATATTACTTGGGAGGAGTAGCAGAATGTATTTTGGGGTGTCATTTGTGGTATACACATGCCATGTGAGAGGAATAACCTATTACAATGACAAATTTGTGGGGAAAAAAATCTTAATTTTGCAAAGAATTGTGGAAAAAAATGACAACATCAAAAACCTCACCATGCATCTTATTAAATACCTTGGAATGTCTACTTTCAAAAAAGGGGTCATTTGGGGGGTATTTGTACTTTCCTGGCTTGTTCGGGTCGCAGGAAATTAGATCACCAGTACATCAGGTGTGATCAATTTTTTATGATTTGCACCACAGCTTGTAGACTCTCTAACTTTTACACAGACCAAATAATATCCACTAATTTGGGTTATTTTTACCAAAGATATGTAGCAGTATAAATTGTGGCCAAAATTTATGAAGAAAAATTAATAATTTGCAAAATGTTATCACAGAAACTAAGAAAAATGCATTTTTTTTTTTTTAAATTTTCGGTCTTTTTTCATTTATAGCACAAAAAATTAAAAACCCAGAGGTGATCAAATACCACTAAAAGAAAGCTCTATTTGTATGAAAAAAGGACAAAAAAATCATTTGGGTACAGTATTACATGACTGAGTAATGGTCATTCAAAGTGTGAGAGCACTGAAAGCTGAAAATTGGTCTGGGCAGGAGGGAGGTTTAAGTGCCCAGTAGGCAAGTGGTTAAATGTTGATCTCAGTAATACCAGGTATACAAATATAGGAGTAAACCTTTTGTCGATACTCAGCATCTGTGTTTCTCTACTTAAACTGTTATGTAATCTTCAGATTTGACATTCTTTATCACCACATTCCGTTTATTCCTCAGTCATATCTTCTAGTCTCAACATTCAGTCTTTTCAGTCAAGTCTACAGGTCAGCTGTCTCACATACTCTCTGCACCAATCCTGCAAGCAAAGTCACTAACCCGATGAGATATCCTCGCACTCAATATTTGTCCCAATGCTCATATACTGAGGAAGTCCTGGTTTTACTGAAAAGCAGATGTAATGCACACTTTCACCCTAATGAGCGAGCGGTTCAGTCTTGGATGTATGGACCCAGGGTAAATAAACACCTACTAAAAATCCACAAACATTGTAGAGACAACAGCACAGACAAAGATGAAGTCTCACTAAGCAGCTTCTGAGGCCTGCTTTAGATGAAGGAGCCATTTTACTTCTGAACCAAACTCTTAATTCACCTTTTTATTCCTATTAGTTCTTCAAGAGCAGATAAAATGGGTACTCCACAACCTCTGAAACATGTTGAGCTATTTACCTTGGATTTTCATTATAAAATACATATTTTTTTACTCATTTGTTTTCTCCAACTCCTCCTGCTGCTCCAAATGGATATGTGCCCCTGAGGTATTCACCATTTCCCTAATACCACACCCAAGGTGATTTCAGACACCCTAGCAGAACAACTTTTTTTTGCAATACATGGCTTACATCAAATTACCACTTAAAAATGTTTCAAATACAATTGCTTATTATTTATATCGATTGCTTGTGCTGTTTTATACTTCTGCTCTTGATGTAGAATTAAAGCTCGGATTCCCACTGAGACAGTGACTGAGAAAATCTCCTATGGTTCAGTCTGCATATATTTTATGAATAGAGAAGTCAATGACTCATCATATGCTAATGTTTTATTTGTAAAACTATCATGATCTCCAGCAATGAAGCATTTCCTTGTTTGATACCTCAATGGTCTTTTTTTGTCTGATTTTATGTTCCTTGTTGTATCAAGGGAGTCTTTAATTTTCAGTTACTGCTTTCTATAATGTGCGTGATTACATTGTGCTTTATTATGCCCTGGAACAGTGTAATTAAATCCCTTATTGGACCTTTATGTCATTTTCAAGTGTAGGACCTTCATTTTTCTGTTACTGTATATTTTGTGTTATAAAATATTTCTAAGTCATTCTGCACCCAGTAAAAATAAACATGTTTTCCACATACATTACTAAGTGCACCATACATTTATAGCCCAGGGGAACATCACCTATAAAGACATAATGTATGTTTTTTTTCACTTCTAAATATAAAAAAAAACAGTAAAACAGAATCTGTGCAGTCCTTTAGTTTAGTGACAAATTCTGGAATCTCCTTTTGTATTTAAAGGGCTCATAGATATAAGAGGCAGCCAGACAGCAACTGATCTAACTGTTGTATGACATCTTTAGTTTTCAGTAGTCACACACAGGAATGGATTTATGAAAATAAATCACAAACTAGGTCCTGAACCAGCAAAGGGTTTATGAGGTTATAGAGCCCTGTTGCATTTTTTTTTTATTTTTTACAGTCCTGTACAGACTTCAGGGAGAAAAATAATATGACCACTTCAGCTCTCCCACCTGTACACCTATGCAATTTTTACATTTCTGCTAAGATAACAAAGTAATACAAAAGTTGTATTTTTCTATTTTGTGTTAGTATTAAAATAAGTAGTGTTATTATACGTAAAAGTATTAATTTCATACTATAATGCCATGGGTCAATTTTACGTTAACATTTGGTACTGTACTCTGGTGTTTTATATGTTTTAATACTTGTATACAATCTTTATTTAGCAAATAAGCATTGAATTCTGGTTATCTGAGTGCATTAAAAGGTCTTCTAAAGAGAGACCTGATTGAAATTGATTGACTCATTTTTTTAGTTAAAAATAACAAACATGTTATACTTACCTGCTCTGTGCAGTGGTTTTGCACAGAGCAGCCCAGATCCTCCTTTTCTTGTTACCCTCTCTGGTGCTCCTGGTCCCTCCCTCCTGTTGAGTGCCCCTACAGCAAATAACTTGCTATGTGGGCACTTGAGCCGAGCCACATCTCCCTGTGTCCATTCAGACACGGAGCCGTGGTCCGGCCCTGCCCCCTTTCTCTCCTCATTGGCTGACTGACTTTGATTGACAGCAGCAGGGCACCAATGGCGCTGCGCTGCTTTCTCAGCCAATGAGAAGGGGAGTCCTAGGCATCCAAGACAATCTTGCTACTTCGCTGGATCTAGATGGACCTCAGGTAAGTATTAGAGGGGCTGAGGGAGGGCTGCTGCACAAAGAAGGTTTTTTATCCCTGCATTCTATGCAGTACGATAAAAAAACCTTCGCCCTTTACAATCACTTTAAGGAACATAGTTATATGTATAAAGTAACAAATTTGCCAAGTATAGCATATATGAGAAAAGAAAAAACAGAGCATAACAGATTTTTTGTTCCTGTTCAGTTTTGTAAAATTAAATATTTTTAAACAACAAAGAAAAAAATGAATCTAGCAGGTTGTCTGGTCTTTTCTAATACCAAATAGACAAAGCTGATGCACTACTGAGTATAATATGGACATTTTAAATATAACAGGAACTGTCACTTAAAGGGGTTGTAAACCCTCGTGTTTTTTCACCATCCTATGCATTAAGGTGAAAAAACACACCTGGCAGTCACTGGCCCCCCAGCCCCCCCCCATTTTACTTACCTGAGCCCCTTCATCTCTTCGGCGTGGATACACTGTCCCTCTCTCCACGTGGGACCCAGCTCTGGATTGGATAGATTGATAGCAGCGCAGCCATTGGCTCCCACTTCCGTCAAACAAATCCAATAACGGGGGCCGAGTCCGGAATTCATGTCTGTGAACGCAAATGCTGGACTTGGGAGAGTACCCACAAGGTAACCCCTCGGGAGAGCACTTCTCCCAGGGGGTTATCTGATGTGGGGAGGAGCCGCGAGAGCTGCCGGGGACCCCAGAACAGGATGTTCAGGCCACTCTGTGCAAAAAGAGCTGCACAGTGGAGGTAAGTATGATATGTTTGTTATTTAAAAAAAATAAAAAAGGATCCTTTACAATCACTTTAAGAGCATTACTTACTGTTTCCTACTTCTTTTGACAAAGTAATCTGGGACTGTAGTTTAGTGCCGTGATAAGTAACTATGTGCCCCATGAGTGAATGGGTTGTTGGTATGTTTGCAAAGAAGGAGTGAGGGGATACAGGGGTTTTATTGGGAATAGGATCATGCTTCTTGATCTGGGGTTGTTTACTAAAGGTGAAAAAACTAATACTCGTGCTAAAAATAAAAATATAAAACAAACAGAGTCACATTCAGTATATAGCTGGTCTAGCCATGTATATTGTAGTTAATCTTGCCATGTGAGAAGTGGTCAAAGACATATAAAATCAGGGAAGGGGTAGGGGAAAAAATGGGGGGAAGGAAGAAGGAAGGAGGAAGGAGAGGGGAAGGGGGGGATATAGGTGAGGTATGAAAAGGTTGTTTAAATATACAACGTTATATGAAGATAATTGAGATAAAGTGCACATGTGCAAAAAATTATTAATATAACAGTCACCTAAGGAGAGGTGAACACAATAAGATATCACAGGGCACTATAGTTAAATTGGGACAGCGCCACACCCATACCTGAATTTTTTAATCTAGCTGTTTTCACTTCATGTGGTGACTGCATTTTGGGGGGGCAGCAGTTCCAGTCTATTTGAAGTTTACTATTAACCATTTCCACTGCGCGGGTTTACTACTACATTTTTCGTTGTTTACTAAAGGCAAATAGGCGAGCAAAGTTGTACTCTGCAGAGGAATTTCCCCCAGTGCTTAGTGAATTTGGTACAGTTTCACTTTACAGAGAATACCCATGGATGGAAGTCAGCAGAGCTTCTTCTCATTCACTAAGCTCTGGAGAAAATTCCCTTGCAAAGTACTTGATTTGATTGTAGCCATATTAGTGCAATTGTGACAGAGAAAATTGAGTACTGTCCGTGATACTTTTTTTATTTGCACTAACATACAATTTTTCAGGACAAGCTTTCGGGGTATGTCCCCTTCTTCAAGGTCCAAGCAGTAGTGATTCACAAATTTTTAAGCAGCATATTAAAGAAAAAAAAAAAGAAAAGGAAAGCCAAACACATACAAATCAATGGTAATAAAGATAGCTGCAGAGTTAGTGAGATAAGACAGAGGGAGAGAGAGCTATAGAATGCAGGGGGGATACTAGTCACAGAGGGGTCGTAAAACTTTAGCATAATGTGTAAGGAAACCAATATCTAAATTCAGGCCGTTATTTTTCGTATCAAAAAGAAGTGAGGGGCGTGGCCAAGATGGCGCTGTGAGCGGCGGCTTTTTCTGAGAGCTCCGCTCATCCAAATCCCGAATCCAGCTCCATCGCCCTCTTTCACCTACAACTTTCACCCCAGCTGATCGGGGGGGACCCAGGCACCCCCTGCCAAGTGAGGAGCGAGGAGGATTTCTGCTCCCGGACCGCGATCGGCGCCGCTGTGCACTCCCGCTCCACTAGGCCGAAGCCGCGGTCTCTCCTGACGGGCCGCGCGGCGAGCCGGGAGTCCCCTGGCGCGATCGCCCCGGTTGTTGCACAAGCCGGCTGCTGTGGACTGCTGAGGGGGGTGAGTGGATTGACCCTGGACTGAAAACAGGCCGTGCTCTGGGCCTGGTCTCTACCCCCCCCCCACGCATAACTAGGCCGCAATCGCGGCCTCCCCATAAGATCCGGATCCTGCTGGCCTGGAGGAAGAGGCCCTGAGACGGTGGGGGACATCTGCCTGGGCAGAGGAACCATTTCTGGAGCACCTTCACCCTCGGCCCTCCTGATAGTGGGGGGAGCTGGCTGGGCTGCATAATCTGACAAGCCTGTGGAGCCCTGAAGTGGACAGCCTCTACATCATATAATTGCAGGTGAGAGGAAAGACTGTTAAAGGGACACACACTGCTCCATACCTACTGCTTGACTACCCCTGACCCTGCAGACAGGCTCCATCACTCGCTTACTCTCTGCTGCCTGGCCTGGGCCCCCTAACACCTGAATGAGACGCAGGAACTTCAGCGCAAAATATATTAAAGGGGGGGACGTGACCTTGCTATGGAAACGTGAAGACGCGTCATCGGGAGCTCTGCACTGAAACGGGCCGTGAATCACCCGTAGCACTGATCAGCTAAGCCATCCATTCATGCCAGGAGGCCGCAGCCACCCACCGGTCACTGAGGTACGGAGGGGACCTGAAATCTCACACTACTTTCTGCGGCAACAGCAGGTTTCCTCGCCGGCGGGAAGGAGCAAGATGGCGCCGCCTCGAGTCAGCATGGCGGGCGCTGCATCCTCAAGTAGGAAGGGCGCTCCTGCAACTACCTCCGCAGCGGAGGAGGACTTTCCCCCCTTGCCGCACAGAGCACCCTCTCCTATAGTGTCCCCGGCTCCCATAACTGCTGACACCCCATTGCCTCCAGATTACGCCGGTGACCTAAGCGGCCTAGTTGAAGGCTCTCTGAGAGACATAGTGTCAGGCCTCCCCACCAAACAGGACTTAAACGCCATGGCCACCTCTATTGTTAACGCACTAACCAGAGAACTGCATGACCTAAAACAGCAAGTGGATGTGGTCGAGGAGAGAGTCACCACGATCGAAGCCTCCCAAACTAATAGAGAAGCGCGCCTCACTACACTGGAGTCGGAGTACGGGGCCTTCCGCCGCCATCTTGTCGATGTTCAGCTGCGCCTGGACGACGGCGAGAATAGGAGCAGACGAAACAATTTGCGCCTAAGGGGGATCCCAGAAGCCACCATGGGCCCAGACCTCCGATCCACAGTGGTTGCCATCCTAAACCAGGTTCTGGGCAAACCACCGACAGCTGACCTGGAACTGGACAGGGTGCATCGTATTCCAGGCCCCAGACCCCCGCCCTCCGCACAGAGATCATCATCCGAACTGGACTTTCCCCGTGATGTATTATGCAGGGTGCATTTTTTCACAATTAAGGAGGACATTCTTCGCCTTGCCTGGGAAAAGGGCCCAATAGACTTTGACGGGGCTCCCATCAGGATTTTCCCTGACATTTCCAGACAAACACGCACCATGCGTGGGCTCATGCGACCCCTACTGGAAGTTATCCGCGAGGCTGATGCCACCTACCGATGGGGTCACCCCTTCCATCTTATTGTCAGGAGGCAGGGGGCAGAATTCTACCTCCGCACGCCAGACCAACTCCCTGCCCTTTTTCATTTCATTTCCAGGCCAGTAATTGAGGTACCCAACTGGTTTGAATTTCTGCTCTCCCAGGATCCACAAGGTTCAGCACCACCCAGACAGCAGAGGTTTCGACGCCCAAGATCTCACCCGCCAAACCGAGAAGTCAGAAGAGCCCATCCTACATCATCCGAGGACTAAACGCACGCTACCTTTCGGTTTTCGGTAAGACTTTCAGTACCTCATATGGGTAGGTGCCCCGCTCCTTCCCCCCTCTATGGCGATCCTCCCTGGAACATTTAATTCATCTTTTTTTTTCATCAGACACCATTTTTATTTTTGTCTTCCTGAAGATGCCTCCTTTTTTCCGTGGGCTAATTCTTAACTTTGGACAGGGGCGGGGGGAGGGGGGACGCATTGTTATAATTGTTATAAATGTTGCATTTTTGCTGCAGGCTAGACTCCATGCACTCCATCCGAGTATATCTGATGTGAACGTTGACGCTGAAGAGGAGATGCATGCATGTTTTCCATGATTCACATCCGGCCGTGCTGCCTTGGCGCACTGACAGTCGGGCGGTGGGGGCTCTATCCTGGTCCTGTCTAGGAGAAGGGCGAGTGGACCCCAGGGGCCCTCTGTCCTCGACCGCCACTGCGATGCGTCAACGCCAGTAAGTCATGGATGTTAGAGTTCTACTTAGTTGTACTTACTAGCCTTAAACACAGTTGCGTTTATGGATGTTATGCCCAGATTTGTGGTAAATCACACTTTATTTACGATGGTTAATGTATTGTTTTTCTCAATGTTTCTGATTCCTAAGGCCCCCCACTCAGTGCATCTCCCTACCACCCCCAAAAGTACCTTGTTATATAGCTTTTCTTGCTTACATAGGCGATAGCAATAACTATTTGGTCGCGCGCTTCGCCGCATTGGCCACCCCCCTTTAGGGCGACCTCCCGGCTGCTGCGCAATTCCTTTTGTGTCTTAGCCGGGAGCTCATAGAGTAGCTACTTGACTAACTTAGATTACTCCCTCCCTCCTTCCCCCCCCTCCCCCCTTCACTTACCCTCCTCCCCTCTCTCTCTGATCCTGTCATCTCCTTCTTTGTCCCCCTCTCTTCCCCGGTGCTGTTACTCTCTAGCTGGGTGGGGGCGTGAACCTGAACTAAGAGTGATCGTCCTCCTCATCCTGTCAACGATCCTCAGTGCCCCGGCTGCCACAATGGCTCTCCTAAAGGTGACCTCCCTTAATGTACGGGGTCTCAATATCCCGGAGAGGCGTTCCCAGCTCCTAGCTGACCTACGCAGAACTAAAACCCAAATTGCCTTTCTACAGGAAACCCACTTTCATGGCGAGCATATTCCTAAACTGACTAACAATCTGTTCCCGACGGCATACCACGGTATCTCACCTATCTCCAAATCTAAGGGGGTTAGCATTTTAGTGGCAAAATCTGTACCTTGGGAGTTCGGGGCGCAGCAGGCGGACCCCCAGGGCCGCTTTCTCCTGATTAAGGGAAAGGTGTTTGACGTTCAGGTCACTTTTGCCAATATCTATTTCCCCAACGCCGACCATGCACAGTTCCTGCGTGGGCTGATACCCAAACTACTTGAGTTTACGGAGGGGATGCTCATTTTTGGGGGTGATATGAACTTTGCGATGGACCCCCTGTTGGATACCTCGCGGGGTGCTTCCCATCTCTCATACGCCCGCCTTAAACGAATTAAATCTGATCTTCACTCACTTCGTTTGATGGACCCCTGGCGCCTCTTACACCCCAGGGACAGGGATTACTCGTACTTCTCACAAGTTCATCATTCGTACTCAAGACTAGATTACCTGCTCCTTTCCCATAAAGACCTGCCGAGGGTGGTGGACTCATCCATAGATGTCATCTCCTTTTCTGATCATGCCCCAATACACCTGATGCTCCAAATGGGACCAATGTCTAAATCCCCACCCTCATGGAGACTGAACGAGTCTCTGCTTCAATCTGCAGAGATCCGTGCTGAGATTCAAGCCAAACTACAGGAATACTTTGCACTCAATGAAGCCTCGGTCCCCAACCCCTTGGTGATGTGGGAAGCGCACAAGCCAGTTATCAGGGGCATTTTGATAGGCATTGGGGCACGTCTCAAGAGGGAAAGAACCCGTAGAACTGAAGAACTTCTTCTTCAGATCAAGACCCTTGAATGTACACATAAGGCCAGCCTAGCTCGCTCCGTATACCAGGAGTTACTTAAAGCGCGTGAGGAGCTTCGCTCGCTTCTGTTGCATAAAACCAAAGAGAGGTTAGCATGGTCACGTCGTACAATGTACGAATTCTCTAACAAACCTGGCTCTCTTCTAGCCAGAGCTTTACGCGGTCCCCGCACCAAAACTTTCATCCCCCACATTCTGACCCCTTCGGGTCGGAGGGTCTCTACCTCAACAGAAATGGCGGAAGAATTCCGTTCATTTTACAGCGGTCTCTATAACCTAGACAGACCCTCTCCCGATGCCCCTAACTCCTCTGGGGGACCCACCCCACACGAATATTTAGCCTCCTCTGGCATGCCATCTCTATCGGCCGATACCGTGGAAGAACTGGAAGACCCCATTACGGTGGAGGAGTTGGGGGTAGCACTGGCGAGTTCCAAGCCTAAGAAAGCCCCAGGCCCTGATGGCCTTACTCCAATCTATTTCAAAACCTTCTTTGAGACGCTTTCTAAACCGCTAGTGGATGCACTTAACTCAATCATGAAAGGTAACTCCTTCCCCATAGACTCCCTTAGGGCTTACATTTCTCTCATCCCTAAAGAGGGAAAGGACCTACTTCGGTGTGGGAACCATCGACCGATAGCTTTGCTAAACACCGACTTGAAACTATTTGCCAAAATCCTGGCGAACAGATTGCTCCCACACATACCAAACCTAATTCACAAAGACCAAGCGGGCTTTGTCCCCCAACGGGAACCCCGTGACAACACCATTAGGGTGCTGAACCTCATACATGCTGCTAGGACCACGCGACGACCCCTTCTCCTGCTGTCAACTGACGCGGAGAAGGCTTTCGACCGTGTAGACTGGTCGTTTGTTAGAGCTACTCTCGAACACATTGGCCTCCGGACGTCGATGCTCAGCTGGATCTTATCACTCTACTCTAACCCCACAGCGGCGGTTAGGGTCAACGAAACCAGGTCGGGTTATTTTAACATTCGGAATGGTACCAGACAGGGTTGCCCCCTGTCTCCTCTAATCTTTATTCTTACCTTGGAACCTCTGCTCTGTAAGATACGGGCCAACCCCCAAATAGAGGGCTTCCGTAAAACATCTGGAGCCCACAAGGTCGCCGCTTTCGCGGATGACCTTATCTTCTTTTTGGCTGACCCCATTGCCTCACTTCCCGTCTTGCTTCATTCCTTGAGGGAGTACGGAGCTTTGTCTCTATTTAAAATAAACATGTCTAAATCCTCCATGCTTAATATCACACTGAGCTCGCAAAATATCCGACAATTACGCTTGAACTACAAGTTTCACTGGGCAACCAATACCATTCCGTACCTAGGAGTGGCCATCACCGCGGACCCCGCCGACCTTTACCAAGCAAACTTTGCCACTCTTCTACACAGACTTAAAACAGACCTGCAGCATTGGCACTCCCTCACTTTAACGTGGTTTGGACGCTGTAATGCCATCAAGATGACAGCTCTCCCGAGGATACTCTATCTCCTGCAGGCCCTCCCCATACATCTCCCGCCCTCCTTCTTCAAGCGAATCGACGCACTTTTCCGAGATCTTGTCTGGTCGCACAGGCAGCCTCGCATCAAATTACAACTACTTTATATGGCAAAAAGTAGGGGTGGGGTGGGACTACCAGACGTAAAAGCCTACTACAGGGCAACACATCTTACCAGACTAATAGACTGGTACTGCCACTCAGAGGCCAAACAATGGGTCACTATGGAGATAGAGGATTCCGATGGTACGGCTAGGAGTTGGCCGTGGCTTTCCACTCCGATCCCGAAGATCATCGCCGAACACCCAACTCTGGGAAACACATTAAGAGTGGCCAGAGAAACCTTTCGTAAAACCACGATATCACCTATTCCTTCTCCTATGGTGCCGATACTGGGCAACCCTGATTTCTTGCCGGGCTGCCAGGGGCCGATTTATAGAGCCCTATCGGAGGGAGATAGATGGCCACACCTCCACGACTTCCTGGATTCCGGTGGCCGGCTCAGGACGGCCGCAGGAATGGAGGACCTGGACACGCCATTGGATTTCCTGAGCGGTCTCCAACTGCGTAATTTTTTGCGCCGAAGCGCTCGGACTTTAGGTCCCCCACGCCCACTCACGGAATTGGAACGTGTCTGCCACCGCAGAGAGCCCGTACGCCACTCTCTGTCCTCGATCTACCTCTCTCTGATTGCCCCGGCTGAAGGCTTTGTGCCCCCCTTCCTCACTAAATGGGAGACAGAATTAGGAGCGCATTTTAATGAAGCACAAAGGGAAAAGATCTTACATCTTGCCCAAAAATCTTCTCTAGCCACAAGGGTCCAGGAGACATGCTACAAGATTGTGACCAGATGGTACAGAGTACCATCCACTCTTCACAGGTTCCTCCCGCAGGTACCAAGTCTATGTTGGCGTTGTGGAGCAGGAGAAGGAACAATGTTGCACATTTTCTGGGACTGTCCCAAGATTAAACCTTTTTGGAAAGAGGTGACAGATACGGTCGAGCGTTTAACGGGCGTCGCACTGGGGGGAGATCCCGGGGCCTGTCTGCTGCACCTATCTAGAAGTCCAATTAAGAAGTATAAAGCCTCACTCACTATACAACTACTTAATGCGGCTAAGGCCTGCATCCCTCTATTTTGGAGATCGGAAATCCCACCAACGAAGATCCAGTGGTATGCCAGGGTTAACGAACTGCGCGACATGGAAGATCTTACGGCCACCCTGCATGACAGGGAGGAAACCTTTCGGGAGACCTGGCGCCCCTGGCAACACTTCATCTACTCCGAGGCTTACCTCCGGGAGGTGACTTAGCGTGGACACCCCCCGTTATGAGGGCCCCGCCTGGCTGGAGGGTGGCACCACCACCCTCTTCTCTTTACCTCTCTCTACCCCCCTTCCTCACCTACTTCCCCTCCTACTCCACCTCTCCTCTCTATCTTCCCTGTCCCTCCCTCCCTATTGTCTCCCGCTTTTTACCTCTTCCCTTCCCCCCCCCCCACCCTTCCTGGGTTCTCACACAACCCCCTATACTCTTCCGGCTAAGGGAAGATCTGATCAGATATATTGAATATCATGGTCTACATTACTTCATGTTAGTCGCCCTTTGCCGGACTCTACTGATCATAAAAGGAATATCTCCACCCCCGGTCAGTGGAGAGTTTCTCTCTTTGTTATTTTGGCTTACCCTTTTACCTGTCGATAAAGGATAATTACACGAGTCATCAGTTTACACAAGGCATGTCCCAGGGAATTGCTTGCAAATGGACACTAAGATAATCATTACATTAGACCCTCCCTTGCACTCAGGCTCCGCCTTCACCATACAGATTGTGTAAACAAGAGGATTGTTTATGTGTTACATCTCTAGTCGACGACAGTTTCTGTTAAAATCCTCTCCCTACTTCTGTTTTATATTATCCATTAAATGTTATAGATCTTGACAATATGTACATCAAACTGTAACATACATTATTGAAATTAAAATAAAATAAAGGAATTTAAAAAAAAAAAGAAGTATCATTCTTAGTTCAAACGTTTTTCTTTCCTGGATAGTTCTGAAATTCCCTTTAAGAACTAAAACATTGAGGTCTTCTATAGTGTGGTCCGGCTGTGAGAAGTGATGTCCCACAGGTGTGCATAAACTGTCTTCTTTATGTTCTTTGATGGTGTGTCTGTGCAAATTCATCCTCGCTTGCAACTTCTGTCCTGTTTCACCAACATAAGATCCTTTGCTGCACCTGTTGCATTGGATGAGGTACACCACATTACTGGAGGTACAGAAGTAAGATCCTATGATATTGAAGGCCCCATTTGTGTGTGTAACACTTTTGGATAGGTTGATCTGGCTGCATAGTTTGCAGCGTTTTTTATTGCAGGGTTTGCTTCCATTATTTGTGACTTCATAATCAGAGTGAAGTTTCCTGCTGATTAGTTTGTGTCTGAGGTTGGGTGGTTGTCTGAAAGCCAATAATGGGGGTTGTTGGAATATTCCTTTTAGAGTTTCATCCTCTGTTATAATGGGTTGTAAATCTTTGATTATCTTTTTGATCCCTTCTAGTGCTGGGTTGTATGTGGTGACTAGAAGTACTCGGTTATTTGTTTTTTTCTCTGTGTATTGGAGGAGATTTTCTCTTCGGGTTTTCAAGGCTGTGTTTATGCTGTTGTTGATGGTTTTTTCTTTGTAACCTTTCTTATGGAAGTCTGCCAGTGTTCTGAGATGTTTATCTCTGTCTTCTGGGTCTGAACAAATTCGGTGGTATCTGATGGCCTGGCTGTGTATGATGGCTCGTTTAGTGTGTTGGGGGTGAAAACTGGAACTATGAAGATAGCTGCATCGGTCAGTAGGTTTTTTGTATATCGACGTGTGAAGCTTGTCATCCCTGATGTATACTGTAGTGTCCAGGAAGTTGACATGTGTTTTCGAATAGTCCATTTTTAGTTTGATAGATGGGTGAAAAGTGTTGATAAATGAGAAGAATTGGTTTAGATTTTCTTCACCTTCAGTCCATATCATGAATATATCATCAATATAGCGATAATATCTGTATGGCTTTTGTTGTATGCTGTTCAGGAATTTGTCCTCCAGGTCAGCCATAAATAAGTTTGCATATTGGGGTGCCATTTTGCTTCCCATAGCAGTACCCATACACTGGAGATAGATGTCATTATTGAAAGTGAAGTAGTTGTGTGTAAGAATGAATTCAATGAGCTGTGTCACATCCTCAGCTGTGTATTTGTGGCTTGGTGAGGATGATAAGAATCTGTGACATGCCGCCAACCCATCCTTGTGAGGAATGTTACTTTACAGAGATTCTACATCCATAGAGACTAGAAGTGTATTCGGTGGTAATTGTTGTATATTGTTAAGCTTGTTCAGAAAATCAGTGGTGTCTTGCAGGAAACTCGCAGTGTTCATGACTAAAGGTTTTAACATGTTTTCTACGAGGCCTGAGATATGTTCGGTAAGTGTATTCATACCAGTTATAATGGGTCTGCCTGGATTTCCTGGCTTGTGAATCTTGGGCAGCATGTAGAAGTCTCCAATTTCTGGATTATCCGGAATCACATTGATGAGTTCTGAATGTAGGTGGCTTGGTATTGTCGCAATGAGACCTTTTAATTGTTTAGTAAAATCCTGGGTCGGATCATAATCCAGTTTTTTTGTAGTAAGTAGTATTTGCCAGCTGCCTCTGGCCCTCTTGTATATATTTGTCTGTATCCATCACAACGACTGCTCCCCCTTTATCTGCTGGTTTGATGGTTATGGCCTGATTATTGCGCAGATCATGTACAGCTCTTCGCTCCAGTGGTAAAAAGTTGTATAATATTTTCTTTTGCTGGGTGGATATCAGGGATGTAACTAGCAGGCTGAAGCTGTCAATATAGGTGTCCAGTTTGGGGTTGCGTCCTTGTGGAGGTGTGAAGTTGCTGTTCTTTTTCTTTTGTCACCTTCTATTGTTCTAGGATTCCTTTCCTTACTGTGAAAATATTCTTTGAGCCTTAGTCTCCTAAAGAATTCCTCCATATCTGACCATACCTGTAAATTATCCAATTTGGTGGTTGGGCAGAATGTGAGGCCTTTGGAGAGGACTGTTGTTTCTGGTGTAGAAAGTTGATGATTTGACAGATTTATGATTCCGAGTTCCTCTGTTATATCCACATTTTCTGTAAAGTCAGCATTTACACAAGGGATACCTTGGGATTCTGGATTGGCTTCCAAGTTGCTGATAGCAGGAGTTATAGAAGTTGTGTTTGTTTTGTGTTGTTTAGGTTGTATCCAAAAGGTCTGCTCTTGGTGTAGGTTTTGGAGTTTTTTTTGCTTCCTGTTCATGGCAAGTTTTTGCAGTTGTCTTTGTAAGGTTTCGATTTCATTCTTAATTTGGTTGATGCTTGTGGGGTCCAATGGTGTTGAGGTTTCAAACACCAACTGCTTTTGTTTCCGGATTGTTTCCCTTTTACCATAGAGTTTATGAATTAGGTTGTTCCTTAACCTTTCGCTGGTACATCTGCAGAGTCCTTCTGCATAAGGAGAGTTCAGTGTATTTGCACAAGGATTTTTAATCCGGAGATCCTGTGGTATGAGATTCCTCTTTTTGCATCTTGAGAGAAAGAAGATGTCGCTGTTGACCTGTGTTTCCTTTGTGATCAGGTTGGTTAACTGCTTCTTTATGTGGCTAAATGCAGTATCTTCCATCATACTTGATTTGATTGTAGCCGTATTAGTGCAATTGTGACAGAGAAAATTGAGTACTGTCCGTGATACTTTTATCTGCACTAACATACAATTTTTCAGGACAAGCTTTCGGGGTATGTCCCCTTCTTCAAGGTCCAAGCAGTACTGATTCACAAATTTTTAAGCAGCATGTTAAAGAAAAAAAAAAAAAAAAAAAAGGGAAAGCCAAACACATACAAATCAATGGTAATAAAGATAGCAGCAGAGTTAGTGAGATAAGACAGAGGGAGAGAGAGCTATAGAATGCAGGGGGGATACTAGTCACAGAGGGGTCGTAAAACTTTAGCATAATGTGTAAGGAAACCAATATCTAAATTCAGGCCGTTATTTTTCGTGTCAAAAAGAAGTATCATTCTTAGTTCAAATGTTTTCCTTTCCTGGATAGTTCTGAAATTCCCTTTAAGAACTAAAACATTGAGGTCTTCTATAGTGTGGTCCGGCTGTGAGAAGTGATGTCCCACAGGTGTGCATAAACTGTCTTCTTTATGTTCTTTGATGGTGTGTCTGTGCAAATTCATCCTCGCTTGCAACTTCTGTCCTGTTTCACCAACATAAGATCCTTTGCTGCACCTGTTGCATTGGATGAGGTACACCACATTACTGGAGGTACAGCAGTAAGATCCCATGATATTGAAGGTCCCATTTGTGTGTGTAACACTTTTGGATAGGTTGATCTGGCTGCATCTTTCGCAGCGTTTTTTATTGCAGGGTTTGCTTCCATTATTTGTGACTTCATAATCAGAGTGAAATTTCCTGCTGATTAGTTTGTGTCTGAGGTTGGGTGGTTGTGTGAAAGCCAATAATGGGGGTTGTTGGAATATTCCTTTTAGAGTTTCATTCTCTGTTATAATGGGTTGTAAATCTTTGATTATCTTTTTGATCCCTTCTAGTGCTGGGTTGTATGTGGGGACTAGAGGTACTCGGTTATTTGTTACTTGCAAAGTAAACAGTCTATTGCCTTTGGTAAACTGACCTATTTATCTCATCCCAGTGATGGGGGGGGGGCAGGATGTAAAAGCAGAGTGCATGCAAGATGGGGGAGAGGTGATAGGGAAGAGTTGAATCATGGGATACATTACATCCTTGGTTTCAAAGGGAAACATACTGTTCCATCCTAAGTATTAGTAGGGATGACACCAAACACACGTACAACAACTTTTGAAACAGCATATACCAGAAGTGGCAGCTGGACCATAGGTAAACAATTTGAAGGGAAATGAATTTTACTGCACTGCACAGTTATTTATAACCTAATGGGGCCTCTTTACTGAGAGACATTTAAAGGTGAATTAACCCTTTAACTGGAGATAAATGACCTGTCAGACATTAGGTAAGGCTTGTGTGATTGATTAGAGTAATTACACAAGAACATAAAAGTCTTTATCAGTCAACAAAACACAGCCTAATTGTAAATAAAATGTTTATTTATAATGTGCTATTTGAAAAACATGGGGTTGATTTACTAAATCCACTTTGCAAGTGAAGTTGTACTTTGCAAGAGAATTTTCCCCAGAGTTTAATGAATGTGGTGACATTTCACTTTTCAAAGAATACTTAATCAAGTGAAATAAAATTAAAAAAAAAACAGCATTTGGAATATGATTTGAATAATGAAGTCAGCAGGGCAGTGACATCAGGAGGGGGGCTGGGGGGGGCTGGAGCCCTGAATGGGTCCCCAAAAAGCCCCGGCTCTCAGGCATGCATCATTCAATTGTTAGCCTCGAGCGGCGCCGCCAAGCGGGGACCGATCTTATCCTGAGTGCCGCCGAGTGCGGCCGAGTGACTTAGCAGGTCCCGCCTTCTGGAGCCTGCAGCACCTATGATGGACGTCCCACTGGTCCAATGCCGGGACCGCGGGACATGTGATGTCCATCATAGGTCACATCACTGTCAGATCCCTGCTCGGGCGGGCGGCTCTCCTCTCCTCCTCTGGCTGCATGCTGTGATGATGATGGGCACACCACACACCATGGCTGATCTGAGCTGAGCTGCTACAGGACACATGAAGTTTGTCTCCAGGTCAGGTAGGTCAGTGTATGTATGTCAGGTAGGTAGGTCAGTGTATGTCAGGTAGGTCAGTGCATGTCAGGTAGGTCAATGTATACATGTCAGGTAGGTAGGTCAGTGTATGCATGTCACTACCATCAGTGTATGTCAGGTAGGTAGGTCAGTGTATGTCAGGTAGGTCAGTGTATGCATGTCACTACCGTCAGAGTATGTCAGGTAGGTAGGTCAGTGTATTGGTCAGTGTGTCAGGCAGGTGAGTTTAGCGGTCAGCATTGATGGGCACTGGTAAGCCAGGCAGCAACCAGCAAGTGAGCTTACCCCCCTGCCACACAACCACACCGCCCAGCCAAAAAACCCTGTGCCACAACCACCCCCCCGTGCCGGTCTTGGACTTTGGGCTGAAGCCCCTTGTCTTTTTGCCACCTAGCAACGCCCCTGCAGCAGGGCTTTAGCTCACTAATCCCTGGGGCAAATTCCTTTGCAAAGTGCAATTTCACTTGCAAAATGAACAACCTTAATCAACACCATAATTTCCAGACAGCTCATTACATTATGAATTATAAGAAATAGTGGTGCAGAAGTTAATATTTAGTGCAAATAAAGTTAAGTACAATTTCAATGCAAAGTACAAGTCCAAAAATAAATTGTAAATTACTAATTGAATTAAAGGGCAGTTTGGGGAATTTATGTTGGTTTGAAATAGGAGTTTACATTAATATCCTAGAGACAGTAGGAAAACTTACTAGACTGTCTAAGACCCTTCTACAGGAGATGGAGATGACACGCTGCCAAATATTATACCAGACATCCATTTAAGAAAATGGCATCCAAAGAATAATAAAACAAAAGAGCAAAAGACCCAGTAGAAAAAATGAGCAACTAAACAGAAGGGTTCTGATTCCAGATACCAGTCATAAGAAAAGAAAAAAGATGCTTAGCAGACAATCCACTGTCAGCCAGCAAGAATACAAGAAACATATTTGTGTGGGTAGTGAATGGAAAGCAGAAAATGAAAAGCAGAAGAGGCAAAGTAATAGAGAGGAACTATTCTGGAGGGTAGTGAAAAGTGCACAGTATAAAGCACAATAGAAGATTTCATCTCAGATCCTCCAGCTCAGACAGCAACAGCTTTACGTTTCTAAACCTCTTTTTCTAAACCTCCAGAAACAGCTGCTTTGGCCTACAAGGACTTCAACAGCCAGAAGAGAGCTGACAATACCCCTTTACAATTATTAAAACTAGATAATATGTATGCTTCTAAGCTACATTTTGAGTCGTGCATTCTGTCAATTAGAGAATTGTGAAAATATACAGTATATATTGTCTTTTTTCCTTTTTTGCAGAATTGATGCCTTAAGGCAGTGGTTCTCAACTCCAGTCCTCAGGACCCACCAACAGGCCAGATTTTAAGTATTACCTTGGGGAGATGCAGACAAGAATACTGCAATCACTGAGCAGCAAATGATATCACCTGCAATGTATTTCAGTTATCTTGCAAACCTGGCCTGTTAGTGGGTCCTGAGGACCGGAGTTGAGAACCACTGCCTTAAGGCTTAATTCACATCTATGCATGTTGCTTTTGAACATTTCTACAGTGCTTTTTGCTGTGCTTTCTGAGTTCTTGTAACCATGTTTTTACCTCAATTTTACTGTGATATTGCCGCGATTTGCGATTTATGTGTTTTGTTTTGTGTTTTTTTACATTCACTGTATACCACTGTATACCTGGTTTCTAAGGAGTGGGTCGGGAAGCCAGCCGACGCATCCTTAACAACCGAGGAGTCATCAGCTGTCAGCGGACTTCCCTGCTGACAGCTGAATGTAAAAAGAAAAAAATTGCTGGCTAAAAAAATCCCCCCCAAAAAACGGTGTGGGGTCCAACTCCAAAGACCATACCAGACCCTGCTCTGCACCCCCCCCGCCCCAAAGCACCTTGTCTTAATGTTGATGGGGACAAGGGCTTCTTCCTGACAACCGTGCTGGTGGTTGTTGGGGTCTGCGGGCTAGGGACTTATAGGAATCTGGAAGTGGACCCCCAGATCCTGCTCCCCCCCATTTGAATGGGTATCGTGTACATCGTACCTCTACCCATTCACCAAAAAAGCAGCGAAATGAAAAAAAAAAAAACCAAGAGCCGGTTTTTGACAAGTAGGGATGGGCTTTATGTTCGACTTGAACATTGGCTGTTTGCCCGTTCGCCGAATAGCGAACAATTTGGGGTGTTCGCGGCAAATTCGAAAGCCGCGGAACACCCTTTAAAAGTCTATGGGAGAGATCAAAAGTGCTAATTTTAAAGGTTAATATGCAAGTTATTGTCATAAAAAGTGTTTGGGGACCTGGGTCCTGCCCCAGGGGACATGTATCAATGCAAAAAAAAGTTTTAAAAACAGACGTTTTTTTCGGGAGCAGTCATTTTAATAATGTTTAAATTGAAACAATAAAAGTGTAATATTCCTTTAAATTTCGTACCTGGGGTGTGTCTATAGTATGCCAGTAAAGTGGCGCATGTTTCCCATGTTTAGAACAGTCTAATAGCAAAATGATATTTCTAAAGGAAAAAAAGTCATTTAAAACTACTTGCGGCTATAATGAATTGTCGGTCCTGGCAATAACATAAGAGTTGGCGTGGGGTTCCCCTCAAAATCTATACCAGACCCTACAGGTCTGGTTCGGACTTTAAGGGGAACCCCGCGCCAAAATGAAAAAAAAAATGCCATGGGGTCCCCCCAAAAATCCATACCAGACCCGAGCACGCAACCTGGCAGGCTGCAGGAAAAGAGGGGGGATGAAAGAGCGCCCCCCCTGAATCGTACCAGACCACATGCCCTCAACATTGGGAGGGTGCTTTGGGGTAGCCTCCACAAAGCACCTTGTCCCCATGTTGATGGGGAGAAGGGCCTCATCCCCACAACCCTTGCCCGGTGGTTGTGGGGGTCTGCGGGTGGGGGGTTTATCGGAATCTGGAAGCCCCCTTTAACAAGGGGACCCCCAGATCCCGGCCCCCCCTGTGAATTGGTAATGGGGTACAAATGTACCCCTACCATTTCACAAAAATGTTAAAAAAAAAAGACAATAGACGTTTTTTGACAATTCCTTTATTAATATCTTCTTCTTCCATCTTCTTCTGGTCTTCCTTCGGTGTTCTTCTTCTTCCTCCATCTTGTTCTTCCGCCGCTTCTTCCTCTGTCTTCCTCCACTTCTTCCTCCGGTCTTCTCGTCCGGCATCTTCCTCCGATCTTCTTCTTTTCCGCTTCGTCCTCTGGCTGATCCACCTCAATGGGAGTCTCCCGCTGTGTGATGCTTCTGTTCAGATGACAGCTTTTATATAATGGAGGGGTAAACGGGTGACCCCACCCCCCTCTGACACCACGGGGAAATCCATAGGGAAGTCCCCGTGCGTCAGAGGGGGCAGGATCACCGGGTGGCCCGCCCTCTGTTATATAAGAGCTGTCACCTGAACAGAAGCATCACAAAGTGGGAGACTCCCATTGAGGCGGATCGTCCGGAGGACAAAGCGGAGAAGAACAAGACCGGAGGAAGAAGAGGAGAAACAGAGGAAGAAGCAGGGGAAGAACATGATGGAGGAAGAAGAAGAACACCGAAGGAAGACCAGAAGAATATGGAAGAGGAAGCTGGAAAAGAAGAAGACATTAATAAAGGAATTGTCAAAAACTGTCTATTGTCTTTTTTTAACATTTTTGATAATTTTTTTGTGAAATGGTAGGGGTACATTTGTACCCCATTACCAATTCACACAGGGGGGCAGGATCTGGGGGTCCAATGTTGAGGGCATGTGGTCTGGTACGGTTCAGGAGGGGGACGCTCTCTTGTTCCCCCCTCTTTTCCTGCGGCCTGCCAGGTTCCGTGCTCGGATAAGGGTCTGGTATGGATTTTTGAGGGACCCAACTCCATTTTTTTTTAATTTTGGCGCGGGGTTCCCCTTAATATCCATACCAGACCTGAAGGGCCTGGTAGGAATTTGGGGGGACCCCCACGCATTTTTTAAAATTTTGGTTCGGGGTTCCCCTGTGGGGGAATCCCATGCCGTTTTTATCAATGAACTTTTATGTGTATTGCAGGACCGACAATTCATTATAGCCGCAAGTAGTTTTAAATTACTTTTTTTCTTTTAGAAATGTAAATTTGGTGTCAGACTGTTCTACACATGGGAAACATGCGCCACTTTACAGGCATACTATAGACACTCCCCAGGTACAAAATTTAAAGGAATATTACACTTTCATTGTTTCACTTTAAGCATTATTAAAATCACTGGCCGTTTTTAAAACTTTTTTTGCATTGATACATGTCCCCTGGGGCAGGACCCAGGTCCCCAAACACTTTTTAAGACAATACCATGCATATAAGCCTTTAAAATTAGCACTTTTGATATTTCATGTTCGTGTCCCATAGACTTTAACGGTGTTCACGTGTTCAAACAAATTTTTTGCCTGTTCACATGTTCTGGTGCGAACTGAACAGGGGGTGTTTGGCCCATCCCTATTGACAAGTCCTTTATTAAAAAATTAGCTCCGAGCTGTCTTCTCCCCAAGATGTCTTCACCCACTGCCGTCTTCTACCAGTGCTGTCTTCTCCCAGAGCTGTCCTCTTCTTTGCCGCCACTGTCTTCTTCCTCGCCCTGGTATGGTTTAGTGGGGGCGCTCGCTCGTCCCCACCCTTTCTAGACCTACCTGGATTCATGCTCGGATAAGGGTCTGGTATGGATTTTGGGGGGCCCCATGCCATTTAAAAAAAAATTTGGCGTGGGGGTGTCCCCTCTAAATCCATACCAAACCGAAGGGTCTAGTTTGTTCTTAGAAGGGGGGACCCCACGCATTTTTTTTGTGAATTTTTTTAGCCGGCAATTTTTTTTCTACATTCAGCTGTCAGTGGGGAAGCTCGCTGACAGCTATTGACTCATCAGTTGTTAAGGATGTGACGGCTAGCTCCTTGGCATTCAGCTATATACAGTGAATGTAAAAAAACCCCACAAATCGCAAAACGCACCAAATTTGCAGTCAAAACGCAGCACTTGCAAAACGCTGCATTTTGCAGGAAAAAAGTCCCTGACCCTTTCCGCTTTGCAGAGGCAGAAAAATGCATTGATGTGAATGTGTTCCATAGGAACCCATGTTAAAAAAATTCCCTGAATTTCTGCAAAATGCAAAAAGCATCAAAAAACGCATTAGTGTGAATAGAGCCCAAAATTGTATGTAAACAGTAGAGATGTCCATGTTTGTAAAGTATAAAAATGAAGATGGTTGAAAGTACAGGCATGAACTCCTTGAGCAGATGTGTGCATAAACAGGACATCTACTGCAGGCTTTGGAGAAAACAATAACAACTGTTCAAGTTTTTCTAACCTTTCATTGATACCCAAAATTGGTAAGCTGCATTTGTCTGCTGGTCCCAGTTGAAGCAAAATCTGATGTGCATAGGTATAAATGGATGATTAATGTACAATTGGTGAAACTGCCCTTGATTGTTGTTTCATTACGAGTATTCATCCAGTAAATACAGTTTGGTTCACGCATGGTTCTCAAAGCAGCTGTAAAATTGTAACATTCATATTATTCATATAGTACAAGAGGTACTGATGGAGAAATTAAACTTGCTTTCAAATATTATTTTGGTAGCACTCATGGAATTTTACAGATTGCTGTGCCTTACAGTGCGTTGTATGATGGCCAAGTGGTCACTGTAAGCAGTACTGCCTTCATGGGTTTAGCTCCTACCCTTTATCCTCTGCATTGATTTTGTTTGTACATTGTACTTTGCATGTTGGAAACCTTGTTTGCTGCCAGTGACAGTAATGAGCCTTATGCCCTGTACACGATAGGATTTTCCGATGGAAAATGTGTGATAGGACCTTGTTGTCGGAAATTCCGACCGTGTGTAGGCTCCATCACACATTTTCCATAGGAATTTCCGACACACAAAGTTTTAGAGCTTGCTATAAAATTTTCTGACAACAAAATCCGTTGTCTGAAATTCCGATCGTGTGTACACAGATCTGACGCACAAAGTGCCACGCATGCTCAGAATAAATTAAGAGACGAAAGCTATTGGCTACTGACCCGTTTATAGTCCCAACGTACGTGATTTACGTCACCATGTTCAGAACGATCGGATTTTCCGACAACTTTGTCCGACCGTGTGTATGCAAGACATCTTTGAGCTAACATCCGTCGGAAAAAAATCCTAGGATTTTGTTGTCAGAATGTCCAACCAATGTCCGACCGTGTGTACAGGGCATAAGTGTGCATTGTATCACTTCCATTTTACCTATTGGAATTATTACACATTATGCAAACTTGTACTGAAGCAAAATAAATGTGATTTTAACTGAAGTCTTAGCTTTCAGGGAATGGATACCTTTACTGCTGTATTTTTCAGCTGCAGAGAGGTGACAGTCGCCTAGTATTATGTTAGTTACTATGTTTTTTTTTTTTTTTTTTTTTTTTTTTTTACACACTTCTATGTCAAACATCACCTTTGTTTAGCAGGGGAAACTGCTAAATACAATTCTGTCACTGGGTAATGTTAGTACCCATCTGTAAAGCTGCCCATTACTCTGATCTTCACTCTGCCGTCACATTGCGCACTTCCAGGTGTGTCAGATGTCAAATCCCCTACTATATCTTGTTCCCTCTATTGGCCCCTACATCATTACAAGACACCTATACAAAAATCCATCATCATATGTCATTGGGCCTCTTTTGAAGTCTGTTGATACATGCACACATCTCCTCCTCCATCACAACACTTAATTCAAAGACAGAAGAAACAGCATTGACAGCTGAGTCAATAGAACTTCATTACAAGCTGTCTTGTAAGCATTCTTACCGATATTACACAAAGCTCACCATACAATACAGGTGGTTATCCTGCACTATTTTTCATCCAAGCAGTCATTTAGCAGGCACGTCACTTGTCATTTTTTCTGGTTTAAAGTCTATATATGATAATATTATGGCACAGTCATGTAAAAATATAAAACCTTTGCAACAGAGATAATAAAGATGATTGTTACATTCCACTGGTCTTCATTTTATTTGTATGCAAAGTGCATGTTACATCCTTTAATAATTCCCTGCAGAGATGTTCTGCTGAACCACAGTCAGCCTTGTGATTGTCATTTTCGGCCTGACCTTGAAGTGTTGACATTTTTCATTGTCATTATTGTTTGACTTGCTTTAGCCATGTTTTCAATGTTCTTTCTGTTATTGGAACTGTCCTAAACTTTATACAGAGGATCACATTTTCCACTTATTTCCTCCCAGGTCATTAATCATCATATTATCAAAATAAAATGCTGAAAAACTTATAAGATCAATGAATTAACCATTTCATTCTTGTTTTTACTTTCACTATTCTGTTATAATAAAGTCCATCTAATTAAGAAGTGTAATTTAGCCATTTTTTAATGGTAAATGCAGTAAGAAATCTGAATCTCTCTTGCGCCCTGCTAGATGTGGTGGTGTGGAAGGGGTGGGAGGGGAAAGGGTTGGGAGGGACTGAGCAGTACTTTTTCATCCTTTTTCTAAGTTCCTGCAGATAGAGCAAAATGCTGTCAATTCAAAGTGCTTAGGTGGCGCTAGACATGGCTATTCATTGATAAGGCTATCAACAGTACCAACATCTAAGCAGCTACAGCACCAGGAAGGGTGAAAATGCTGTTGTAATTTTATTGCAGAAGAAAAGGCATTTTTATCATATCAAATGAAATGCCTATCCAATGGTTCTACTGGCAGATTTAAAAGATATTTGCAAAAATTTCCAGGAAGTACATAAAAATTGAAGAAATATTTTTACTCTCAAACATGTCTCAGAGACAAACTAACAAGGATACATATCCAGATAACCTTTTGCAACTTATTTAATCCAGCCCTCACTACTTATTGGCCTTATTTTACTCCCTTTTCTTTTTCCTATTCCATCTGTATCACCCTTGTACAACATATTTCTCTAGTTCTCTAGTTTAGTGCCCCTTACTTTATTGGTCTCTTCCACCATACACCCCTATCTTTCCCTACTCTCCCTTCCAATAGAAAAAAAAATAATTTTGATCCCAACAACTGCCAGGCCTGCTCTGCTCGCTGATTGTTATAGACTCAGTAGAACCATGAATATTAAACACTGCTCAGACCATGTACGAAATGATTACTGGGCTCATAAAATATCTATTGTTTGCAAGACACCTGTAGTCTGGCTAATGCTGTAATGTTTTTTAAAGATACAAACAATTATCCTTTAAAAGGTCAGTCCATCAATAAGTAATATTTTAGCTATAGATGGAGCATACTGGACTGTCTCTATATTAGTCTTGAATACTTCAGCAGTTCTGCCATCTGCCACTTCAATATTCCTGCCACAATCCCTGAGTCTGTTCATTTGCATTTGGGAGATTTGGGCATTTCCCTGCTCTCCTTTGTATGTTCCAACAATTTATACGGCTTTTTCCATATTATAAAATACATTTTAAAAAATCCAGATGTGAGGGTGGGAATTCTTTATATTGGACAAAGTAGTTATGTGGATTTGAATATTGATCATATGCATCTCAGAAACATTTCACATGTACATGAGAAGAACACCAGAGCTTTATTTCAGACATAGATTGAACAAAAATGTTTATTGTGTTTGCTACTCTAGGCTTGTTTCACACAGGCTTCAGCTTGTAAAAGAGCAGTGTGAGCAACAAGCTTTGAAAAAAGTGTTTGCAGAGCGTTCAGCAGTCTTTGTTGAAGCTTTTAAAGTACTATTAAGCTCCAGTTTGTAAATGTTGAACACAGAACCTAATAGAAGTGTTGATTGCCGCTTTAAACATGTTGTTGGCAGGCTTCAGCACTTCTTCAAGCTTGTTGAAAGCTTACTGAAGCCTGCTAGGGGCTTGCTTAAAGTGGCTATCAATACTTCCATTAGTGTTCAACAATTACAATCTGGAGTTGAATGGTGCTTTAAAAGCTTCAACAAATTTTGCAGAAAACATTGCAGTTACTTTTTCAAAGCTTGCTGTTCATGCTGCTCTTATGCAAACTGAAGCCCCTGTGAAACTATGGTCTAGATTAACAAACTCCATGAGCACCTTTGTTCAATCTATGTCTGAAATAAGGCTCTGGTGTTATTCCCACATAAATGTATCTCCCTACCTTTTTGAACTTATTGCTGTAAGGACCAATGAGGGTCAAATTACACCTATGTATACCTTGACATTGTGCATTTTAATGTGTTGTTTTTCAGTAGCTTCCATTTATTTTGAATGGGCCCTTAACACAAAACAAAGCACCTGAAATATATTTGTTTAACATAGCTCATCACATTACATCTGTGCATTTTGATGCAATGTAGCACAGGAACATTTGCTTTTATTGCATATGTGCAATGAATTTCAGAATAATTGACAGAATGCCTGGAATGCATGGTAAAGCAGCATAACGTGCATACTGTATATTGCATGTTCATTTCTTTTGCTAGGGCATGTATGTGAATCAGGATATGGAACCCAATCAGAACCCATGACTAAGTACTCTGCTTCAACTCATTGGGTAATATATACATTTTTGCTAGCTTTGATTTATAGCTCAGCAATAGATACAGCAACTAAATGATAACCATTACAGAAATACACAGTTCACTATATGCAATGAAAAACAACTGTAGGCAAGCTGCAAATGAGGCAAGTCAAGCCTTAACGCTGAGCTCAAGCTAATTGGAAATTGTCTTGGCAGCTTTAAGTCTAGCGAAAATCCTAAGAAGCCTTGGCAGGCTATATGTAGCCTCCAGAGTAAAGTCATATTTTGGGTTCTAAAGAAAACCTTCAAAAGATAGCAAATTAAAAGGTGCTTTAAAGATTTCAGTGCATGTGTCTAAAAAGAGCATGCTGAAATAAACTGCAATCTTTTTAAGCTCTAGGCAGATATAAAAAACACAAATTATGGCATATCTATATTCATTGATACATCATTAATATGTTTTCTTTTTCAAATACAAGCAGTGTAGGTACCTGAATTTGATTTGGTATCAGCCTCTATACAGCAGAGTGTAGACAAGGGGAGGAAGAAACAGCACAAAGAGACGGTTAGTTGTGCTGCAGTGTATATACAGTATATCAACACAGGACATGCTAATAGGGGGAGACAGAGTGACAAAGAAATTAGCTAATTAGTACGCTGCTTCTTCATTCACTGTCCATTCACAGGCAGAGAGAGGGACAAGATATGTAAGCATTAATGAACTGCATCAGCGAAAAATTAGGTCTCCTGCCCTGCTAGACAGGACTTTGCTATCTGGCAGAGCTGTATAAATCTCAAGACTGGATGGGCAGAAATACAAATCCTTTGGCAGGTAGATGATCCCTTTATGTATTCATGTGTGTATTTTGCTGTTTGCCTGTAGATTAGCTGTAAGCTTTTAAAGCTGTTGTCAAGAGCATAGCTGTTCTCAACACACTTTTAGGGCATTTGTTGAAGACCTTTGGGCTTGTGTTGATGGCAAAAGTTTAACATCACTTAGAGACACTTCTATGATCATTAGTATTAATTGACAGGTACATTTGATCTGCATTGACTTCCTTCTAACCTGCATTTGAGCTTGCTCAAGTGGGAGCTTCTTTGCATTCCCATTGAAGTATGTGGGGGTGCAAACCCATTTGAAACACACAGCAGCCTCTAGACACAGTCCTTTAACCACTTAAGTATTGAGGGGATTAAAACATGGAGCTAAGTAATGGTGCACCCACACACACACATAGGAAGTGGTGAGGGAGTTATTGTGCGGGTCACGTTCAATGGCAGTATGGAGATGAAAGGGTTAATGTGCAGATGCACAGGATAAAGAAGAATGGGTTAATATACAGATCACAAAGAAACATGGTGGAGATCAGTAGTATAGAGGTTGGGGGAAGGGGTCAATTTTTTTTCCTGCTGCTGTGACTTGGACAGTGCTCAGGAACTGATGAATGAGTCATTAATTCATTAGTACTTGCTTCTTTCCCTTCCCTTGTTGTAGGAGGAAGGGGTGGGCTCACGGATATAAACACTACACTGTGATCACTGTGATTGGTCTCTCTCCCACTCTACATTTTTGTACCTAATCTATATTTTGTATTGAAAAATGTCTGACTAAAAGCTCAAGATACTTAACTAAAACTCTGATCACAGGATATGTTGGGTCCCAGGTCTTCTTTCTTCTACTCTGTAGCATAGAAGAGTCTGGTATGCAGTGTTCACATCACTACCTTGTGACATGGGTGCTGCCCATTGACTTTTTTTTGGCCAAGAGTTCCATAGCTAGGGTTTAAAAGACACGAGAGGAAATTTATTAAAACTAGTGCACACAGAATCTGGTGTAGCTGTTCATAGTAACCAATCAGCTTCTAACTTCAGCTTGTTTAACCACTTCAGCCCCGGAAGGTTTTACCCCCTTAATGACCAGGCCATTTAACTGACAATTGCGCGGTTGTGCAATGCTGTACCCAAACAAAATGTATGTCCTTTTTTCCCACAAATAGAGCTTTCTTTTGGTGATATTTGATCACCTCTGCGTTTTTTATTTTTTGTGCTATAAAATACAAAATCTAATTCCTTCATCAATTTAGGCCAATATGTATTCTGCTACATATTTTTGGTAAAAACAATCCCAATAAGCGTATATTGATTGGTTTACGCAAAAATTATCATGTCTACAAACTATGGGATATTTTACGTTTACAAACGTTTTATTGAAGTATTTCAGGCAAGTGCAAAATGTATAGGCACAGAGAGAACGGTAAAGTACATTCGAGAAACCAGATAAAATAGTGCAATTTACATCTCTCATGATGACTTTAACAAAGAAAAAGAATAAACAATACCAGAATAATAAGAAAAAAAAAATGAAAAAAATGTAAGAAATATAATTTGAATATACAAGATTGCATCTGTGAGGTAAGATAAGTGAGTTCTTCTGAGGTATGATTAGCTCAGGAATATCAAGGCAATATTACCATCAGTACTGGATGCGTTATCATAAAAGACCACAAACCTATCTGGTTATTAGAAATGGGGACAAGGAATTCCCGAAACACTGTTTGTTTGGCAAGTTGACCAATTTTTCCCATTTAGTCAAAGATGTGCATTGAGTCCATGAGAGTGTTATGCACCCTTTCCATCAATCTAATAAACTCCATGCGGAGGAGCACCTGTGACCATGGTACCAAGGAACATCGCCAGTTTAGGGCAATAGCCCATTGGATAGCACTAAAAGTGTATGTGCTAACTTTTGTCAGGGGGGAGAGACCTCTGGGAGTTCTGCAAATAAAATGCACAGCTGATAAGTCAGGGTCACAGGTACACCTGTTATTTGGAGTACCAGCGAGGAGGTTTTTTGCCACAAGGATTTCAAAACAGTGCAGCTCCAGAATGTGTGAAGGAGAGTACACCTGTCACGACATCCTCTGAAGCATGTGTCAGGAACCAGTGGATAAATTCTGTGCAGCCTGTCAGGGATATAGAACCAGTGGGTATGTAGTTTGACTATAGTCTCTTTGATAGAGATAGAACATGTGCATTTATGCATATTGGAGACCATATCTTGCCAGTCTTCTGCAGATATCTCCTGGGCCGTCTCTGTCTCCTATTCTATTATAACTGTTGATTTGGTCATAGTATTTTGGTCATTAAAGGTACTGGTATAAGATTGAGATAGTCCCCCTATCTCTAGAGGCCTCCCCGCACAGGTTTTCAAATGGTTATTTAGCCAATTCCCCAACTTGGGTTAAGGTGTTGGAAAAAAAGTGTCGTATTTGCAAGTATTTGTAGTATTCAGATCTGTGGAAGGCAGAATTCTGTTGTAGGTGCTCAAATGAGCAAAAGGAAGAGCCCTGCAATAGAGAGTCCAGAGTTATTAGACCCTGTGAGGTCCAGCTGGAAAACTCTAGGCCTGTATTACAGGCTGGGGGGAACTGAGGTTTACCTAGAAAAGAAGCTAAGCATGCAGACTAGAGAGTAATTTAAAAACTTCACCTTGTAGAGAGACCAGAGATAAAAGGGAATGACCCACGATACCAGTAAGCGGAGCAATGTCTTTAGGGGAAATAAGGCGTGACGAGAGGAGCCCCGGGATGTAGTTTGAAACAACCAAAACCCTCTCGAATTGTAACCACGGTATAGATGTTGGGGAGGTGTGACATGGCTCCAGTTGTATTAGCCGGGATGCCAGGAAGTATTTCCATAGATCTGGACATCCCAGACCACCTCTAGATTGGGCCCTATACATCAACAAGCGGCCCATTCAAGGCTTCTTGTTCTGCCAGATACATTTAAGCAGCTCTGTCTGTATTGTCATTATCATGGAACGGGGGACATAAAGAGGTAATGATCTAAAGTATAATAGCTTAGGAAGGATTGACATTTTTACCGCTTGGATTTGGCCTAAAAATTATATATGATGTGAGGACCATTGGGTAAGTAGGTGTCTAATAGAGGAAAAGGCTTGTGGATAGTTATGCGTGTACATCAATTTAAGGGGGCAAGTCGTATCCCTAAGTATTGTAGTGTACCAGAGCTCCTGGAGAATTCAAACCTATCTTTAAGGGTAGTTAGTAAAGGTTGAGGGATATTGATGGGTAAGGCTATGCATTTAGATGGATTCACTCCTAGGCCAGTAAGGTAGTAAAAGGTGTCTAAGGAAATAAGAAGGTTGGGAAGGGAGAATAGGGGGTCAGATATAAACAGAAGGACATGGTCCGCACAGAGACTTAGTTTGAATTCTTGGTTACTTTTAACATATCCTTTAATATTAGGGTTGGAGGAAATGCAGCGGGCTAGTGGTTCAATTGTCAAAGCAAATAAAAGGGGGCAACCCTGCCTAGTTTCCCCACCGAGAGCAAAGTACTCAGAGTTGCCCCATGGGAGTTTAATGCGGGTCTGGGAACGATGAGAAAGAGCCTTAAGTCCATTAATAAATTCGCCATTAAAGCCAAACTTGGCCAAAATGGTGTCTAAATAGGGCCAGAGAACACTGTCAATGTCCTTATTAATGTCTAGGCTCAAGAGTAGTACCTTACGGGAGTAGATTTCAGCATCCTGAATGATATTGGCTGCTAATTGTATATTGTTGGTGATCTGTCTAGATGGTATGAAGCCCGTCTGATCAGGGGAGATCAATGTTGTTATAACTGATACTAAACGATCCACCAATATACGGCCAAAAATCTTTTAGTCATTATTAATGACTGAAATGGGGCGAAAGTTCTGGGAACGGGTATGATCTTTACCAGGTTTTGGAATTAGGGAAATATTTGCCAGCAGCATGTCCTCCGGAAATGGTTTACCAGTCAAAATATGGTTATAAAGTTTCGTTTTTTTGGGGATTAACGATCTGGCAAATTTTTTATAATAAGATGCGGTGAACCCGTCAGGGCCAGGGATTTTGGATGATTTTAAGGAAGAGATGATAGAGGCAATTTCCTCTTCTGTATAAGGAGTGTTAAGAGTCTGTAACTGCTCTTTGGTGAGCTTTGATAGCGAGAGGGCATCTAGCCAGGTCTGAGAGGTGGGACAAGGTGGGGATGAAGGATCTGATAGGAGTTTTTGGTAGTAAGAGGAGAATATCTTTAAGACTTCTTTAGGGTGAGTTATTATCTTGTAATTTATATGAGTGTGTTGGCTGGATAGAGTGTTTCAGCTCTCTTGCGGACATAGCTGAAGCCGAATTGCTATGCAGGAAAAAACGGGCCTTAGACCAGCGGAAGGATTTTTCAGATTGTGTTGAGAGCAGGGTGTCTAGGGTGCTTCTCTTATCCTCAATTTCTGTTTCTGTCCATTTTAGAATGGGCCACTAAGTTGAAGTCGCCTCCTATTATGAGGTGGGGAGAGTGAAATTTATCCAGAACTTGAAAAATGTTTTTGAAAAAGGAGGCCTGGAACCCATTAGGGGCATATACTGAAGCCAGGGTGATCATTCTACCTTGAATAGAGCCTTTGACCATAGAGGTGGCTATTGAGGCTGGAGCCCCGAATCTGGGGCCTATAGCCCTGAGTCCAGGGTCGGCCCTACTATGAGAGAGTCGCAGGCTGCCGGACACAGCGCTTCCTGCACACCTGCGGCACTCTCACTGAGTCCATATCATAGAGTCGGGAGGAAATTTCTCACACAAATCTCTCCTGAGCTGGTAAGTGCAGACCATGGGGGAGGGGGGAAACTCTGTATACCCAGCCTATCTTCTGTATACCCAGCCTCTCTGTATATACCCAGCCTTTCTGTATATATCAGCATATCTGTATATACCAGCCTCTCTGTATATACCCAGCCTATCTTCTGTATACCCAGCCTTTCTGTATGTCCAGCCTCTCTGTATATACCCAGGCTCTCTGTATATACCCAGCCTATCCTCTGTACACCCAGCCTCTCTGTATATACCCAGCCTATCCTCTGTACACCCAGCCTCTCTGTATATACCCAGCCTCTCCGTATATACCCAGCCTCTCTGTATGCAAAATCTGCATCTGGTATCTGGTGGCAGGTGACACTGATGTAATAAGAGGGGCTTTGGGGACCCTTATGTAATAATATATAATGAGAGATATAGATATATATATATATATATATATATATCATCAAACATGACAGAGTTTTGGATCAGAATAGCCACCCCTCTCAACTTGGATTCATAGGTGGTGAAGTATCACTGGGTGGTTGTGAGTGGAGAAATGTGTCTCCTGTAGCAGGAGAATATTCGCACCTAAAGATTTGTATGATCTAAATGCTTTTCTCTGCTTACGAGGAGAGTTAAATCCTTTCATATTATGGGAAATTACTCTGAGGCCCATTGTGAATTGGATACAGGCAGCAGGAGGTCAGGAAAGAATCCAAGTTGAGGGGTGTGCTTACAGATCAATCTTATAATACTAATGAAAGCAATCATATTGGGAGCATGAGACTTGAGAAGGAGAACAGCGCCATCTAGTGAACGTAGTTGGTATAATAGCTAGATAAGCAATACATTTGTGATGCAAAACCAAAATTATTGAAAAAAGAAAAAAAAAAAAAAAGAGAAAAACTAAAAGTTCGTGAACAAGAAAAACAGGCCAAAAAATGTCAATAAACAGTCAGGAGGGGTCAGGGGAATAGTACTCACCTTGACAAAAAGAACATTTTTGCTTCGGACCATGGGATCCATTACTGTAATACTGTGGAACTGTCAGATAAAGTTAACAATGAACAGAGTTTTCCAAGTACCTGAGGGAGGTCCAACGAACCAGGATCTCCTGAACTGATGTAAGACCAATAGGTACAAACCAAATTAGAGTAGGGGGACAGCCAAACGGATGCAACAGGACTTCTGCTCAGTACAGAGAGAATCCAGTTGTTAATGAGCATGTCAGGAGTGTTCATCTATCTGCAACCTTGAACAGAAAAAAAAAACAAGGTGGGTAGAGAGAGGTAAGCATTAACGTTGACTCTGACAATCCCGCCTGGGAGATGGAGTAGCCCAAATGGAAGATGGAAGAGGAGTAGATGGCATCCTAGGAAGCACCGCTGCGTCGAGGAGGCCCAGATTAACCAAAAGCTCTTTGCCCACTGGGACTGTAGTAACCGTATATGTCGCGCCATTATGGGGGGACCTGCAGCTTGAACGGGAACCCCCAGCGATAGCAGATATTAGCAGATTGGAGAACAGAGGTGACTTCCTTCATCTTTCTGCATTTATCCAGGGTGGTGGAAGAGCTGTCTGGGTATATTTGGATAGATATGCCCTCCAAACGAATATTAGGGGTATTTCGTGAGGCCCTGAGAATTTATTCCTTAATCAGGAAATCTGTGAGGCAGAGTATGGTATCCCATTGGGGGTTTTTCAGGAGGAGGTTTAGGGCGCAGAGCTCTATGGATCCTATCGCAGATGAAGGCAGAGAGAGGGGAGTCAGGGAGGAGAGACTGGAACAGCTTTTGTACAGTTGGAAATAGATCAGTTACAGTCTCTGGGACCCCTCGCACCCTAAGATTATTGCGTCTGTTCCTATTGTTCAGGTCCTCTAGGTGGCCTTGGAGTTGAAACACAGTCTCAGAGAGAGATTCATGATCTTTCTTAAGATCTGAATAAGCCAGATTAAGCTCATCGTGTTTGGTTTCTAATTAATCAGTCCTGTTACCCAGAGCTAAAATCTGCAATGACAGAGTGTTTTTGGATTTGTGAAGCTCTGACTGAAATTTCTGAGCAATCTTATCATACATTGTAGTGAGACTCTCATTGAGATCAGCTTTAGTAAGCTGCCGTGAGTACTCACATTCTCCCGTGGAGTGTGCTAGTGAAGAGTCTGCAGCCAGGGAGTGTGTCTGTGTCTTTTCCAGCTGGGCACCATCTTGAGCCATCTTGCTCTGCTCCCTTACCCGAAGCAGGTAGGTTGTTAGGGACCTTTGAGCCTGTTTATTGTGGTGATTTTTAGGTCCCAGGATGCGCTAATTGTTCCCACTGGGTGTGAAGAAAAATCGGGGAAGAAAGGTGCCTGAATAGCCCCGGGGTAGTACTGTTATTCTCCATCACTTGTGGAGCTCTTAGCCACTGCTTCCTTCCTGCTTTATGCCATGCATACGCCCCAAACTATGGGATTTTTTTATGGCATTTTTATTTTTTTTTATAGTAATGGCGGTGATCAGCATTTTTTAGTGGAACTGGAACATTGTAGAGGACAAATTGCACATGTAACTGACACTTTTGACACGTTTTTGAGAACCAGTGACATTATTACAGTGATCAGTGCTAAAAATATACACTGTTACTGTACTAATGACACTGGCAGGGAAGGGGTTAACATCAGGGGCAATCAAAAGGTTAAGTGTGTTCCTAGGGGGTGCTTGCTAACCGTGTAGGGAATGGTCTGGCTGGGTGAAGACAGAGATCAGTGCTCCTGCTTAGCAGGAACACAAGATCTCTATCTTCTCCCCTGTCAGAACGGCGATCTGCCTTGTTTACATAGGTAGATCGCCGTTCTACCTCTCTGGGGAATGATCGCGGGTGGCCGGCAGACATCGGGTCCGCCAGACCCGTTGACTGGCTCCCCCTCTGTCCAATCAGCGTGCACACCCCCTAGTGTCTAATGCACTAAATGACCTACAGGTGCGTAGTTTCGCCCAATAGAGCTGACCTGCCGCAGTACATCCGCGGTAGGCGGTCGGGAAGTAGTTAGGTAAGCTTTGCCAATAAAACATGCATGCTGATTGGCTACTATGTACAGCTGCACCAGATTCTGTGTGTACCATGTTAAGTAAATCTCCCCCACAGCTTTGTAGTTTTTTCCCCTTCAAAATTCATCGTAGTAAAAACTGATGGTCATCCACAGGCACCTATTTTTTTTACTATGCGGCTGTCAAGGTTTTGTCATTTTTTTCTTTAGAGATTCTTAAGGTTAGATATTCTGACAAAGACTGACCTCTACTGACAGCCACTCAGAGACTCAATTTCGCACAGATGTTTTCTTCCTCATGCTTAAACTGCATCAATTTCTACTGGCTATTTTGAACAAACTGTTGTGTTTTCAAAAAGGTGGGTGGAAGTGGAGGTGTGGTCTGGTTGTGAAGGTCCCATTTATCTAGAAAATATTTTCTGTACTAAATAAATTAAAATGTATATTTATTTTAGATTTTTAAAAAGAATCAGTCTCTGATCATTTCGTGATTAGATATTTCACAAATATAAATGCGTAATAAAAACTTTTAAGCAGCAGTTCAAAAAAATTGGCAATGACGTAAAGTATTAAAAATTGCTCATATCAATGTAAATATATTTTACTTCTAGGCATCATTTGTAATAAATAAATAACAGCAACAACATAATAGCCTTTATGATGCAGAAGTTATAATATGCCATTAAAAGCTTCCTGAGGCTGTATAAACAGATATTAGCATTTGCAATGGTTGTGAAATAACTGATAATCAGTATAAAATTGGAGCATCTTTTTCCATTGCCTAAAGATACACTTTCAATTCTGAACTGGCTAAATATATTATTCTTATGACTCGTTCTTACTCTTTGTAAATAGAGCCCTCTCAAAACCTGACTTTTAGTTTTAGTAATGTGATTTAATATAGAAAGGAATGTCCTCCAAAAACACAGTGGCACAGTTCCTGAGATCTACCTGTGGATTTGTGACTTTTATGTTGTAAAATCTGCCTGGTTAAGTAGGTTTTGGAGGGCAAGTTATGGCATGCATCTGGAGGAAAATTGTATTAATGTTTGTTTTAAATAAACTTGAAAAGAGCAAGGTTTCTATTTTGATTGCCTTCTATGACCCAATTGAGGAGATTTCACCTCACGTCTAATTCCTGTGGCAGAACCAAGAAATGAGTGTTGCATTTGTCACAGGAAGTCATTAACAGTACTTATAAACTCACAGAGATTATAACCTTTCTCCATTTTACTGAAAAATAAAAACAGTTTTGTTACAGTGTGTCTCCATTGAATTAATTTCCCATTACTTCCTGTCCCAACAGGAAGTGGAGATAAATCTTCCCAATGTGGACACACATCGCAAAGAAAACTTGGCAGAGGTTTTAGTCCTGCCCTATTCTTTCAAAAACAAAAGTTTTGTCTTGAACTGAGTGTTTTACTGACCTTGGATATAGATGCCCAAAAGAAAAAGAAACCTTAATTGTGGTGAGAAGTAAGGGTTTAAGTGGTAAAGCAAGGATAGGATGATAGAGTTATTTAAAACTCAACAAACATATCTGTGTTTTTCTTCAACAGAAGATAAGGATTAACGGGAAAACATCTAAAAAGGAGTTGAGTATTCCACCTGCTGGCTAAACATGAGACTAAAAAAATTAATTCATATGTATCTGGAAAAATATTTTTAAGATATTCAACTTTTGTAAGTCGGCACAAAATGTTGTCTCTGTCTTTGCTGTCCTCCCTAAGTATCATGGATAAAGTTTATCCTTGCTGGGCTGTAAAAGAATTTGAATTTTCAATGATACACTCAGTATCACTAGATTGTAGTCAGTCTCTTGAATAAGCGGGGACTTTTTAATACACTTCCTGCCTGATACTAGAGGTGTTACATTTAAAATATATTTTGCAAAACACATAGTTAATCATCCTTTAGATGTCAAAAGTACTACATACTTATTAATAAATGAAATTATTAAGTTCCTGTTTTGTAGACTTTGCAGGTGAGGAGATACAAGTAAAGGTCAACCTGTTTTTATTAACAGCATTATAAATGTAACAGTGATAGTTACCCTGCTGGGATCTGAATATATCTATTTAGAGTGTAATTAATAATGAATTGTCAGTTTATGGTTACATATTTGTAGGCTATAATAGCAGGTAAAAATAGTATGACCTTAGCTCCCTGAGTATATATAATTAAGAAATATGTAACGAAGTCAGCTACTGATAAAATCTTTGCACATCATTATAATTATAGATTATAGATTATGAAAAATAAAATACATAAAAAGAAAAACATATAAAAAGCAGTAAAAGTATACTGTGATTAACAAAACTGCGCTCGTGTGCTCAATTTAACAAGACTAAAAACGTAAGTATACAAACAGAAGTGTAGGTTAAAGCAGCAACTGTGAGATATTCAGCACAGTATTATATAGTACTACAAATTCAGAGCTGCGCTAAATTGAATTAGTGATATATACCTATATAGCATGTAATTAAATAAAAATGCAAAAATCAAAAGTCCATGGGAACTCTTTGTAAAATGGATTTTTAAATAATTTTAGGTGTTTGTATAATAATAAGAGAATTTTATTGATTATATGTGATCTAAGTTATTATTTTTATGTTCCAATTATGTTTTATTTGAGCTGCATACAATTATTTGGAGTAGATACAGTATCTCACAAAAGTGAGTACACCCCTCACATTTTTGTAAATATTTTATTATATCTTTTTATGTGACAACACTGAAGAAGTGACACTTTGCTACAATGTAAAGCAGTAAGTGTACAGCTTGTATAACAGTGTAAATTTGCTGCCCCCTCAAAATAACTCAACACACAGCCATTAATGTCTAAACTGCTGGCAACAAAAGTGAGTACATCCCTGAGTGAAAATGCCCAAATTGGGCCCAATTAGCCATTTTCCCTCCCCGGTGTCATGTGACTTGTTAGTGTTACAAGGTCTCAGGTGTGAATGGGGAGCAGGTGTGTTAAATTTGGTGTTATCGCTCTCACTCTCTCATACTGGTCACTGGAAGTTCAACAAGGCACCTCATGGCAAAGAACCTTCTGAGGATCTGAAAAAAAAGAATTGTTGCTCTACATCAAGCTGGCCTAGGCTATAAGAAGATTGCCAAGACCCTGAAACTGAGCTGCAGCATGGTGGCCAAGACCATACAGCGGTTTAACAGGACAGGTTCCACTTAGAACATGCCTCGCCATTGTCGACCTAAGAAGTTGAGTGCACGTGCTCAGCATCATATCCAGAGGTTGTCTTTGGGAAATAGACGTATGAGTGCTGCCAGCATTGCTGCAGAGGTTGAAGGGGTGGGGGGTCAGCCTGTCAGTGCTCAGACCATATGCCGCACACTGCATCAAATTGGTCTGCATGGTTGTTGTCACAGAAGGAAGCCTCTTCTAAAGATGATGCACAAGAAAGCCCACAAATAGTTTGCTGAAGACAAGCAGACTAAGGACATGGATTACTGGAACCATGTCCTGTGGTCTGATGAGACCAAGATAAACTTATTTGGTTCAGATTGTGTCAAGAGTGTGTGGCAGCAACCAGGTGAGGAGTACGAAGACAAGTGTGTCTTGCCTACAGTCAAGCATGGGGGTGTCATGGTCTGGGGCTGTATGAGTGTTGCTGGCACTGGGGTGCTACAGTTCATTGGGGGAACCATGAATGCCAACATGTGACATACTGAAGCAGAACATGATCCCCTCCATTTGGAGACTGGGCCGCAGGGCAATATTCCAACATGATAATGAACCCAAACACACATCCAAGACAAATACTGCCTTGCTAAAGAAGCTGAGGGTAAAGGTGATGGACTGGCCAAGCATGTCTTCAGAATTAAGCCCTTTTGAGCATCTGAGGCATCCTCAAATGGAAGGTGGAGGAGCGCAAGGTCTCTAACATCCACCAGCTCCGTGATGTCGTCATGGAGGAGTGGAAGAGGACTCCAGTGGCAGCCTGTGAAACTCTGGTGAACTCCATACCCAAGAGGGTTACGGCAGTGCTGAAAAATAATGGCGTCCACACAAAATATTGACACTTTGGGCCCAATTTGGACATTTTCACTTAGAGGTGTACTCACTTTTGTTGCCAGCGGTTTAGACATTAATGGCTGTGTGTTGAGTTATTTTGAGGGGACAGCAAATTTACACTGTTCTACAAGCTGTACACTCACTACTTTACATTGCAGCAAAGTGTCATTTCTTCAGTGTTGTCACATGAAAAGATATAATAAAATATTTACAAAAATGTGAGGGGTGTACTCACTTTTGTGAGATACTGTAGATGGAGAAAAAGTATTATAAAAAGTATTATATTTGTCCATTAGATGGCCTGTGATTACTGGTACCCATCCTTTTACATCTTATTCACTAATAATTTTGACTTCTATTGGAAGGCACTAAGAGACACTAATCCTCTCCATAAAATAATAAATAAATATAGTTTGGTGAAATGCGTAGGACGGAGCTATGGGCTGATGTCATTGCATCTTTGCAATCCCAGAAGTGCAGGTGTTTTCGTTGTTACTGCTGGCAAGGAGATTTACTGTGTAGCACTACTGTTTTTAACTGAATGTAAGTGCAACTTTTAAACTTTTAATAAATGATACCTAAGCATTTTTTTGCTATTGGAGCATTTTTCTCTTCTATGTCCCTAAATACACTTTAATGAGAGGATGGGTGCCAAAAAAACATTGTAAGATCCTGGTTTCCCTTAAATGATGGCTGAAGTAGCTTCTGGATGAATTGACCTTTCTAGAGATGATCATATATAGCCAGTAAGTGTGCAATCTCTATATATATGGTGGTTTTTCACATGAGGACGTTATTCTACATTTGGTGATGGATTCACTGTTCCAATGAGCACTCAAGAGCAGCTTTTCTTCTTTCACAAAGAGTTCCTATGGACTTTTGATTTTCTGCATTATTATTTAATTACATGCTATATAGGTATATATCACTAATTAAATTTAGTGCAGCTCTGAATTTGTAGTAGTAAAAGTATACTAGCAGGGCCCCAATTTACAGTATATAACAGCCAACATTTCCACAGAAAAGTCAGGATTTTTGACTAAAGAAAACACAATAGTGCAACATAGTTGGTAATGTTATTGATCCTCTTCTGGGTGTTTTTTAAATTTCTTTAGGTTCGTTCGGTTTTGGTTTCCTGTAATATGGCAGTCAGGGACAGGAAGGGTAGGGTAAAAGGTGTGGTGACAGTAACCGGTTACAAATTGCCATGTCATCACAGTTATTCATTACATTCCATGCATTTCACTGAATTGCATTAAACTCATATGCCTAATTTTGAGAATCCATTCATTGTGAAGTCTAGCAATTATTATCACTATTACTGTTTTGTGAACTAATGGAAAAATGCAAAATACAAATTTTTTTGCACTCTAAAAGCACAGATCATTTAATTTTCAACACTTATCTTTGAATACTTTTTGGTATGTTTTCATTTATAGACATATTTAAACAGGTTAGATGCTTTACACTTCTGTTCTTAAAAATGTCTTGCTAATTAGCAAATGAATTGCCATGTGAATATTAAAATGTTAAAATTCATTAAGGAGGGACAAGATCTAGGATCTCCAGATACAGCTTAAAAAGCACTATTCATTTTATACTCTGCCACTGTAAGTGAACTATGGAAGATAAAGTAATATTTTTCATTTGAATAGGCAGGATTTTTTTATCAGCAGCACTTGATGTTTTCCACTTCAACAGACAGCGCTTCGTTTGGAAAATATTACATTTTTCCATAAGTGCCTTTTTTATTTTATTGCTCTGCTATTATATTTGTTCTCTGTGTGTCTTAAGTTTTTCCAAATGCGTGCTTAGGAGTTTTGGCACAATATAATTTTATATTTGTCATACCCACACCTCTAGTAAATAAGTGATTCTGGCTCACCTCTAGAGTGAATGGACATTAATCCAAGATGGTGCTAAATCTCACTTGTTGTTCTAGCTCTTAATATTGCCAGTCAGGTCAAGGATAAGCAACTAATTCTGCCCCAAATACTTGCTAAAATACACAGCCCATTACAGCTTTTACCCTTGAACACTGTATTCTACATAATTGACCATATTTCATAATTGCTGACAATTCAGTAATGTCTGCAAAAGGAAAAGAACGGAATGAATACTAAATGCGTGTTCTTTTCTGCAAGGTCAGATCACTGTACTAAACCAGATAAAACAAGTCACTGTATATTGCAGACATTCTTAAATTGACGATTATGTCCAAGTGCAGAAGTTAGGTAAAATATGTAGACTGTTTTCCCAGAAAACATTTAGACTGATGATACAGACAAGAACATGGTATGAATGAGTGTTTACAATGACTGCACTGATTGCCTATCAAGCAAAGTAAGTTTCCGGTGAGAATGGGATCTAAAAGTTGGCGTTAATTGCACCAAAATGTGGGACACCATGATATTTCAGGCTTGTAGCATTACTAAACATATGGTAACAGATTGTGCCTATAACTGAAGTTATTTAAAGCCAGATTTTAGTGAAACTTTTTTTTTTTTTTTATGTTTGTTGGGAATGGCTGTCGAGAGTTTATTGATAACTGTGGTTTTATCAGAGTGACTTCCCTTTACTTACTGTACTGTTTAAAATATGTCACCTGAACACAATAGGAGCTCTAACAATTATATAGAACAGTGGCGGCCGGTGCTCAATTTTCTTGGTGGGGTGGCCCGCGATCCCCCCAGGCCCCCTCCCCCCTAGTTCTCGCTCAATGGATCGTCGCTTTCCCCCCCGGTTGCTTGAGCACTGCATCACTCGCCTGTCTCCCGCCAGGCCCCCCCGTGTCTCCTCCCGAGTCCTGTCGGTTGCTTCTGCTCCCGGGCAATCAGGACTTAGGACTCGCAGCCAATCAGGTCTTAGGACTCCCAGGTCAATCGGGTCTCAGGACCCACTTCCCGATTGGCCGGGAGGAGAAACAGGAAGACATTAGCCAATATTAATTCGCTAATGTCAAACAACTGGGTGGGCTCCCGGCGCAGTGCCCTGCTTCTCAAGCCCACCCCTTTTTTAAGCCAATGAGAGCCTCAGGCTCTAATTATGTGCTTCTAAAAAAAAAAAAAAACCCATTGAAATCCATGCATCCAGCACTTTGCATGTAGATTAGGGGCCGGGCGCATGGATTAGAGGGTCTGCATGAGTGGCCACTGGCCCTGACTCAGATTTTGATCTCTCACGTCTAAGAAATACTTTCTATTTCTTTCTTTGTTCATGTTTAGAAGATTTCACATCTCTTCCTGATCTGACATGGTTCAAATAGATGGGAAGTGAGAGGAAAGGTTTCCAATGGAGGTTCTAACTTCTTTCTACTCTGTGTAAAACTTAAAAAGCATTGCTTATTATTATTATTATTATTCACGATTTATATAGCGCCAACAGTTTACACAGCGCTTTACAATGTAGAGGGGGACAGCACAATTACAGTACAGTTCAGTACAGAAGGGACAGGAGGGCCCTGATTGTAGAGCTTACATTCTAAAGGGAGGGAGTGGTGGTACAAAAGGTAATAAATGCAGGGAATGATATGATGGGGGGTGGCTCGGGGACAGTTGTTAGGTAGGTGTGGGATAATCTTCCCTGAATAAGTGAGTTTTCAGGGATCTCCTAAAGGTGGACAGGTTAGGGGCTGATTGGATATACAGGGGCAGGAAATTCTAGGGAATGGGAGAGGCTCTGGAGAAGTCCTGATGGCGAGCATGAGAGGAGGTAACAAGGGAGCTAAAGAGCAGGAGGTCCTGGGAGGAGAGGAGGGGACAATTTGGGTGATATAGCTGGGGACGATGTTGTGGATGACCTTGTATGTTGTGGTTAGCATTTTGAATTTTATACAGTGGGCTAGGGGAAGCCAGTGAAGGGATTGGCAGAGAGGGGCAGCAGTCACAGATCGATTAGTGAGGTATATTAGTCTAGCAGAAGCATTAATAATAGACTGAAGGGGAGATAGCCTGCGTAAGGGTAGGCTATTAAGGAGAGAGTGCTTATAAATTAAAGTAATCAAAACTTAATCTGCAAGTAATTACTATAGCCAGTATGCCTGGTACACACTGAGTTTTTTTTTGTGCAACATAGCGTAACTCCACTTTTGTTGCAAAAAAATTCCCTCTGGGTGAACTATGTACATTACATGGGTTTTAACAAACTTTGTTGCAGATTCCTACCTTTTGTTATTCTGAAGAAATCTCTGTGTGTTTGTTTGTATCCATGTGGAAAAGTGAGTCTAATGGGAGTGGTTTATAATTATCAATCAGCTCTAATAAGGAAATTTGCAGGCTCTGCATCCCTTTAGATGAGATTTCCTATTGGGAGTTACTCACCAAAAATTAAATTTTTGTTGCAGGGGATACCTGAAATCTGATTTGTATCTTAGGGCAAACTTCTGGCAAAATTGGTGAGCCAATCACACAAGCAGGAAATTATGTTTCTGGGGGGCGTTCTGTACACACTCAGTGTACAAAACACCTCTAGGTAGCCATATTGCATTGTATTTTTAGAAAATGACAGAGCTGCAGATTGAAAAGGAAAGGTAATTTTTTATAACATTCAATTACAATATGACTTGTGTCACAATTGTATACGCTACATTTTTCTTTATTTGCTATTTAAACCCTTTAAATCATATTTACACTTTTGCAGTCACATTTTAGAAAACCCACAATATATTTGCTATGTGTTCCCATTCACACAGCATACCAGGGTCGCCATCAGGGGGGTACAGCCGTTATAACTTTAAGGGGCCCGCCCAGGCCAGAAGAAGGCAGGACGGGTGAAGGGGATCCATGCTGTGCAGTATAGAATTGATCTCACAGTTGCTGCAGTTCTCGTGTCATTGATTTAAGACATCAAGCTCTTTACTGCCACCTCTGGCTACTATGTGCATGTGCATTCCTTGTTTGACAGTGATCTGCCAGTACTATGCTTCTCAGTAACATGTCAGCTTTGTAAAAACAAGCTGGGACCAATTAGGAAGTTACAAGTAGGGGTTGTGAAGGAAAGGGAGGGGGGCTGTTTGTGTACAGGGAGGGGCCAGAGGGTTGTGTGTGTACAGATGTGTGTATGTGAGGCTGCCATATATACAGGTGTGTGTGTGTGGGGGGGTGGCTGACATATATACAGGTGTGTGGGGGGGCACTGACATATATACAGGTGTGTGTGGGGGGGGTGGCTGACATATATACAAGTGTGTGTGTGGGGGGACGCTGCCATATATACAGATGTGTGTGTGTGTGGGGGGTTGACTGACATATATACAGGTGTGTGGGGGGTGCTGACATATATACAGCTGTGTGTGTGGGGGGACGCTGACATATGTACAGGTGTGTGTGTGGGGGGGGCACTGACATATATACAGGTGTGGGGGGGGGCACTGACATATATACAGGTGTGTGGGGGGGCACTGACATATATTCAGCTGTATATAAAAGTGTTTCACCAGGCCTGCAAACACCGCTCAGCGCCAGATTCCCAAACAGACCCAAGATATAGATATATTAATATTAAAAAAGGAATAAATCAATATTCAAAAATGCATATTCATACATACACACCAATATGCAAATAACATTTAAACATAAAGCAGATTGAACTCCCCTGTGTCTGTCTAGGCAGAGAGACAATCTAATGGGCAGCAGCTGTCTCAAATCAAAGAAAACACATATATATATATACACACAGTGTTATAAAATAATCAACATATGGACTAAGTTATAAAATAATCAACATATGGACTAAGTTATCCCACTAGACAGCGCTAGTGTTGAGCAAAAACTTGTGGCCAACAACACATATATGGACAGTCTTAAATCAGAAAAAAGTCCTCTAAAAGAAAACCCTTATAAAGGGAAGTGATGACAAGTTCAGGGTGCGATTCAGATAATCAACAGGTGATCTTGAATAAACCTCAATCCTCCACCGATCACTGTAAGATCCACCCAGGTGACACACACTCTCCCCCTAGGGGGTTAAACTCACCAGATAAGGGGAGTAATAAAGCCTTCAACAAATCAAAAAAACAGAAAGAAGGTGCACATAGCGTAATCCTGTTTATTGATTCAAACCTCGACGCCCTCTGTTGAAGTCAAAGGATATGACGAAACGCGTCAGGGCGTGGCCAACACGACGCCGGAAGTGAGGTGTGCGCTCCACCTGAGTCATCTACACAACCAGGAAGTATCGTGCCTTTCCTGTGTAGCGGCGCTGACGATTTTCGGGTGAAGTGCACATACTGACATTACCTGCCTTTTGATTGATTGCTCACTATTCGTTTTATTTGATGTACGTATTTTATTGAAGGGGGGTTTTTTAGTCTGTCTGTGTGCAACGGGTTTGAATCAATAAACAGGATTACGCTATGTGCACCTTCTTTCTGTTTTTTTGATTCATTATGAGCCCTGCAAACCTGTGACCCTATCTAGAGTGATGATGGCAACCCACTATCTCTAAAGAGCGTTGACTCTGAAGGCTTTATTACTCCCCTTATCTGGTGAGTTTAACCCCCTAGGGGGAGAGTGTGTGTCACCTGGGTGGATCTTACAGTGATCGGTGGAGGATTGAGGTTTATTCAAGATCACCTGTTGATTATCTGAATCGCACCCTGAACTTGTCATCACTTCCCTTTATAAGGGTTTTCTTTTAGAGGACTTTTTTCTGATTTAAGACTGTCCATATATGTGTTGTTGGCCACAAGTTTTTGCTCAACACTAGCGCTGTCTAGTGGGATAACTTAGTCCATATGTTGATTATTTTATAACTTAGTCCATATGTTGATTATTTTATAACACTGTGTGTATATATATATATGTTCAGCTGTGTATGGGGGGACGCTGACATATATATAGGTGTGTGTGGGGGGTGGCTGACATATATACAGGTGTGTGAAGGGGTGGCTGACATATACAGGTGTGTGGGGGGGCGTCGACATATATACAGGTGTGTGGGGGGCGCTGATATATATACACAGGTGTGTGTCTGTGTGGGGGGGCTTACATATATACAGGTGTGTGTGTGTGGGGAGGGGCGCTGACATATATACAGGTGTGTGGATGGGTGGCTGACATATATACAGGTGTGTGGGGGGGGCGCTGATATATCTACAGGTGTGTGTGTTTGGGGGGGGCTGAAATATTTACAGGTGTGTGAGGGGGGCCGACATATATACAGGTGCATGGGGGGGCTGACATATATACAGGTGTGTGTGAGGGGGCTGCCATATATACAGGTGTGTGTGTGTGTATGGGGGGCTGACAAATATACAGGTGTGTGTGAAGGGGGGCTGCCATATATACAGGTGTGTGTGTGTGTGTGTGTGTGTGTGTGTGTGTGTGTGTGTATGGAGGGCTGCTATATATACAGGTGTGTGAGGGGCTGCCATATATACAGGTGTGTGTGTGTGTGTGTGTGAGGGGCCTGACAAATATACAGGTTTGCGGGGCTGACAAATATACAGGTGTGAGGGGGCTGACATATATACAGGATTGAGGGGGGGGCTGAGTGCGTACAGGTGAGGTGGCCGGTGTGCAGATTCGTTAGGATGGTCCATAGGCAAGCCCTGGGGAATGTTGGTGGTCGGGGGGGCAGGTCTAAAGCTTTGTAAGGGGCTCAAAAATTTCTGATGGCTGCCCTGCAGCATACCTACAATAATAAAAAAGGTGTCAATGCTGATTCTAAAGGCTGGTACACACGCGCCGAATATTGGCCGATTGAACAGAAATCGTCCGTCATTCGCCCAGTGTTTACAGCAGCCTGTCTGACAGAAGCTGGGCTAACGACCAACCTCTGTCGAATGGGCATGCTGGAAAACCAACATTCAATCAGCCCTTTCAGCCAATTTTTTTTTTTTGTTCAGCCCACTGGGTTGAATGAAAAAAATCTTCCAGTGTGTACCTAGCATAAGAATTTCTGGACAGTCTCAAAAGTCTTTGTCCTCACACTATCCCTCATTAACATACCATGCCGGGGGGCAGTTTTTGGTTTCTTAGGACAGCCTGCCTAAATCTAGTTTACAGTTTATAATGAACAACTGCAAATACAGTAGAGACAGGGTTAATTATGTTAAACATTACTCAACAGCCCCCTTCCTAAACATGACAAAGCAAGGAGAGCCTGTGAGGATGTTTAAGCCAGTAAAAAGTGCTTAAAACAAGTTTAAAATATTTTTTAGAATTATGCCAATGGGAACATGTAACAAATATAAAATTGTTGTTATCCCAGTTTGGCTGCAAAAGTGGAAATAAACTTTAAATCTGCCTGTGCATACCTAGTGAAAAAACTGCCTGTAAAGTGATGCACATCTGTATGATGTATACAACGTACTACAGGAAAACTACCATTTACAAAGAAAAACCAATTAAATTGCAAGTAAGTGACATTTCCTGGCCGTTTCATTCTATTTGTAAAAAAAGTGGATGGGGATTCCCTTTCATCTATACAAGTCCCTTATACCCGATGAGGATTTAGTATAGCTGTTAAGAAGGAAGACATGGTGAAAAAAAAAAAGGCATGTGGTTCCACCAAAAAATACATATCAATCTTTTTCTTTTATGGCAGTCTAGTATGGATCTTAAGGGGGAACCGGATGCAAAAAAACAAAATAAAGTCCCCCCCGGGAATCCAGACCCTTATCAAAGCATTCAGCCTGTCTGGCTAGGAAAGGGGGAGCAGGGAGCATGCACCCCTCCAAACCATATCAGGCCACATGCCTCCAACATGGGGGAGGGGGAGTAACTTGCCAGGGGATCCCCCCTGGCACAGCACCTTGCTCCATTGTTAATATAGACAAAAGTCTTTTCCCCTGCCACCATCCAGGCTGGTGCTTGTGGGGGGACTGTGGGTAGGGAACTTATTGAAATCTGGAATCATTCACATAAACCTACACACTTTTAAGTCCTTTATTTAAAAAAAAATATATATATATCCCATGATGTAAATCCTTCATCAATCATGTCACATAGCTATGCAGATCCTTGTCAATCATGATGAATGACAACAGTTCATCAAAAACAGCAATCGCACACAAAGATCCGATGCAACTGATAGCTCTCGCCTAAATGAAAGCAAAGGGGTCTAAAGCTGCCTGACATTGGTGACCAAATATGAACGTGATGATTATTTGTTAATGATGTCTCGTGGGTTGCCCGGAACCTTGTTTACAAGCTGGTAGTAATGCTGGCTGCAGCTTGAATCTTAGACTTCTTTCACACTGAGGCGTTTTTCAGGCACTTTTGGGCTAAAAATTGCGCCTGTAAAGCGCCTGAAAAATGGCTACCCTGTAGTCTCAGTGTGAAAGCCCGAATGCTTTCACACTGAGGCGATGCGCTGGCAGGATGTTAAAAAATCTCCTGCCAGCAGGATCTTTGGAGCGATGAGGGAACAGTGTATACACCGCTCCTAAAGCGCCCCTGCCCATTGAAATGAATGGGCAGCGCCACCGAACCGCCGGCAAAGCGCTGCTGCAGTGGCGCTTTGCAGGTCGTTTTAACCCTTTTTCGGCCACTAGCGGGGGTTAACAGCACCCCGCTAGCAACTGAAAACCTCCGCAAAGACGACAGTAAAGTGCCGCTAAAAATAGCAGCGCTTTACAACGCCGACGCCCCAGTATGAAAGCAGCCTTACAGTAATGTGCATATGCAGCCCCCACAGTGGAAGCATTCACTTATCGGTGGTAGTAATAACGCCAATGAATTAATGACTTTCTGTTGTTTCTGTGCTGGTTGTTCAGTGCTGTCAAAACTGACAAATAGTTTGTCAAGTCCGCGAATTCAAAACATGCAAAGTTCATGTCAAACTCTATATTGGGCCAAACCTAAACCTCATCCATACTCAGGCCTTTCTACTTAGTTGCCAAGGAGGTTATAAAGGTGAATTTAGTCATTCGGCTCCATAGATCTGAATTGCTGAAAATGTGGCTGAAATGTTTTTTTTATTTATTTTTTTTTTTTATAATTATGTACATTGTTTAAGCAGAGTGAGATTTCTCTTAAACCAAATCTTTTGGAGGGCAGGTCCTGCCAGTCTTTTAAAGGGTTTTGTCCCATTCATCAAGGATTACAATTTAATCTTTACTTTTAATTCCAGCAATGAAAAGATTTAATTTCTGCAAATGATTTTACAGGGAACATGTACGCAGTGTGACACACATTTTTCTTAAATCTTAAAAGAATCCCACTTTTTTTACTGCCCTTGATCAAAAAATCATTGATATCATTACCCAGCTTTCCGATCTTCTTTTACCAGGAGTCTGCAGGCTACGCTGCATCACATTAACATGACCTGCAGAACTACAGCTGGATTAGTACTAGTTGAAGAGCATTGATGAAACCGGGGACCTAGCACACAGATAGCCAGCTGCCATGAAATGCTGGCCCAAGAACAATTAGCAGGCATTATCTTCTGATGGATTAGGAGAGAAAGAAGCCGGGGCAGCTTCAAAAGCCTTTCATTAAAGCTGAGGCACGTGCTAAAATAAATTTAAAAATTGTGTCTAGAGAACAGTTTTAAAAGAGAAAGCCAGGAAGTTAGAGGATTGGCCTACCACATCCTCTTACATGATAGAGACAGCTGTTTTACAATTTCAGATTTTTCACCGCACTTTAATATTTGCCTAGAGGCCATTTCATAAAAAAAGACTATGGAGCTAATTCTGGCTCAGTTACAGCCCTTTCCTGTCTTAGATTACAGGTTTACCTCCTCTTTTAATATGGTTGTACTGGTATCTGAAAACAAATGAGCTGCTTCTTTTACAACCTGCAAAATAACCGTATATGTTTTAAATACACATCTGTAGGCAATTGTTACTTTTCTCAACACCTGTATTGTCATTTTGTATTCGTGATGGATCAATCAATGTAACTGCTCGTCACACCAATCACACCAACCAATTTGTCTGCTAACTCTATAAGACTGGCCATACATTATACCATTTTCTTGTACAAATTTCCTTTAGATTTACCAAAAGCAGACATGAGGTCAGACCTAAACGCTTTCAATTTGTATGCAATCAAGCAGGCCCTTGCACTACATAGTTGAAGGTAAATCTAAAGAAAATTGAATGGTGTAGTGGAGTCTCAAATATGGCAGACGCTATTAATGTGTACTCTGTTTTGGCACCAGGTGGCTATCTTAAAGGGAAAACCATAAAGTGCTTATGTCTGTTGTCCTTTGTCATGTTGCATAGGAGTGAGTACAATTGCACAAAACAGCAATCTTTAATAATGGCTGTTGATTAGACATGTGCAATTCGTTTCGTTCCGAATTAGTTTAACGAATTTTGACAAATTCATTATTTTGGAAATATCCGAAATGAAAGAAAACTCCTTTAACAATTTTTTCTTAATATACTATATATATATATATATATATATATATATATATATATATATATATATATATATATATATATATATATATATATAGTAAATTTGTAAATTTGAATATTCGTAAATTTGAATATTCATAAATTCAAAAATCTGAAAATTTGTAAATTCGTAAATTCGGAAGCTTGGAAATTCAAAATTCAAAAATCCGAAAATTCGTAAATTCGAAAAATTTAAAAACCCGAAAATCTGAAAATGCGAAAATAAGAACGAAAATTCAAAAGAACGACAATCCAAAGATTCGAAAACCCGAAAATCCAAAAATCTGAAATAATAACTAACTAATAATAACTTACCTATTACTATTAAATTTATAGGTATTGGAATCTCCTTTCAAATTTGGCTGTTACTGAACATAACAAATACAAACTTATCCAAAGTTACGAATTATCCAAAATAACGAATGCCGTATCTAAACGAATAGAACGTAACAAATTAATAATAATAAATAACAAAAATAAATATAATAATAAAAATGTTTTATTATTATTTATTATTAAGTCGTTCTGTTCCATTTGTTTAGATGCAGCATTCATTTCGGATAATTCGTAACTTCGGATAAATTTGTATTCATTAAGTTAACAGCCAAATTTGAAAGGAAATTCCAATACCTATAATTTCCTAGTTAGTTATTATTAGTTTGTTAGTTATTAATTTGAATTTTCGGATTTTCGTTCTTTTCAATTTTTGGATTTTTTTTCTTATTTTTTCGAATTTTCAAATTTCCTTTTTTTCAAAATTTCCAGATTTTTGGATTTACAAATTTATAAATTTCCAAATTTCGATCATAGCGAATGACCCCCCAAAAAAAACGAATAAAACGAAAACAAAAATGAACACATTTTTCGACAGTGCCGAATGTCTACTGTTGATTCAGTCGGTCTAAATAAATATGGCAGTTGCTACTGTTCTGATGTGCAGTTACGTTTGATCTTTTTTTTTTTTTTTTTTTTTTTCCCACTTCAGCGAAAATTTTTCTGACATTATTTCAACTTTATATGTCAAACTTTATCTCTTCTCATTTTTCACATCATTGTGGATTGTTTCCATCACATCTTTATTGTTTTTCCCTTCTAGGATATTATTTAATAATTTTAAAAATCGACGACAAAACGCCTCCTATAAATATGAACCCACTATTAACTTATTCTCTCTCAGTCCCTCTTATTTCCTCCCACCCCCCCTCCCCCTCCCCTGTGTTTGGTCCGTTCCTTTATGTTATTTATTTATCCACTTGGCTCTGCACCTATTCTTTCTTTTATCTTATCTAAATAAATGTCTGAGACTTTGTATTTTTTCCAACTTTCCCATCTACTATTATTCCTTTTCTCTCCTCCTTCCATTTTGTAGTGATAATCTATTTCCTTTAGCCAGTTTCTAATATCTGGTTTTCCACTTTTTAGCCAATTCTTGGAAATTAAGGCCTTGGCCGCATTCAGGAGGTTAGGTACTATTGATTTTCTATATTGTTTCTTAGGTTTATTATAGATATGGAAGAGGCAAGTCCAGATGTTTTGTTCTATTTCTTCTTCAGTTATTTCTTTTATGTTATTTAACACTTCCTTCCAGTACTCCATTATTATTGGGCATTCCCACCATATGTGTGTGATCGTTGCTATTTGGCCACATTTTCTCCAACACAAAGAGGTTTTGTCTTGATGAAATCTGTGTATTCTTACTGGGGTCATATACCATCTTGATACTAGTTTATAATTCATTTCAAAAGTCTTCATGTCACAGGCCTTATTATATCCCATTTCTATCATTTTTTCCACTTTTTGGTTATCTATTTTTATATTAATTTCTTTTTCCCATTGATTTATGTATTCTGGTCTTTCTTGTGCTTCCAAATCTGTCAGTATACTATAAATTTTTGATGTTCCGTTTTTCAATGGTATTTCATTGCTACATAGCTTTTCCAGTGCGGTTAATTTCGTTTCGTCTCTCAGTGGGTGTGGTATTGTGCTTACTAAGTGCCTTAGTTGATTATAATTTCATTCATTCATCTTCCATCCATTCCTTTCCTCTATTTCTACTCGTGTTCTTATTTTGCCATTTCTAGTGATATCTTTCAATTGTGGGTTACGTATTCCTTGAATTCCAAATATTTCCTTCCCAGGGGTGAAGAAATTCGATCCTGTGAGTGCTAATAGTGGTGAATTATATTTCCATTCATTCTTTAAGTGAATGGTGTCCCAAATTTTAAATACATTTTTTGTTATTTCGTGTGAGTCAGTGTCCAATGTTCTATATTTCTGTGGGATCCAAATATTCTTATGTAATGTGACTCCGCTTATTATGTTTTCCATTTCCACCCATTTTTTTTCATTTTTCTCATTTGTCCACTCTAACATTCGTGTTAAAACTATGGCTTTATAGTACCTACTTATATCTGGAGCGGCCAAACCTCTGTGCTCCTTTTTCCTTGTAATCAGCGTGTATTTGATTCTTGGTTTTTTATTAAACCATATGTATTTTAACAAAATTGTTTTAATTATTTTAAAAAAGCTCTGCGGGATCTTTACTGGTAACATCTGTAATCTGTAATTTATTTTGGGTAGTATCATCATCTTGAACATATTTATTCTTCCAATCCATGAAAGTGGCTGTATTCTTAACTTTTTCATTTCTTCTTTGACCTCGTTGATCAATGGGATAAAATTTGCCTGGTAAATTTTTTCGACTCTAGGAGTTATTTTAATTCCAAGGTAATTTAGTTCTTTTACCCACGTAAATGGGAATTCTTTTTGTAAAAACTGAACTTCCTTTTTCTCTAGTCCTATGTTTAATATTTCCGTTTTTATTGGATTAATTTTGAAATTTGACAGTTCTCCGTATTTTTTTATTTCCTTCAATATGTTTGGGAGTGACACTCTTGGGTTGGATACGTACATCAAGATGTCGTCCACGTAAGCTGCGATCTTATGCTCTTTTCCTCCTAGTCTCGCTCCTTCTACCTCTTTGTTATTGCGGAGTGTTGCTAATAATGGTTCTAAAGCCAATACGTATAATAGTGGAGACAGTGGACAGCCTTGCCGTGTTCCGTTCTGCATCTTAATTTTTGGAGAGAGTCTACCGTTTACTTTTACGACTGCTGTCGGGCCATTATACAAATTTGTTATCCACTTCATCATTTTTGTCCCGATACCCAAGTGCCGCAATGTATCCATCATGAAACCCCAGTCTACCCTGTCGAATGCTTTTTCTGCATCCAATGACAGGAATAGAACTGGGGTCTCATTCTGCACCTTCTTGTGCAACATCAGTAATGATTTTAGGCTGTTGTCCCGCCCCTCTCTCCCCGGGACAAAACCAGTCTGGTCCGGGTTGATCCACTGTGGGATTAGTTTTTTTATCCTAGTGGCCAGGATCTTGGAGTACAGCTTCGTATCAGCGTTCAATAGGGCTATTGGCCTGTAGCTTGAGCAATTAACTTTGTCTTTCCCTTCTTTTGGTAGTATTGTAATATGAGCTAGTAGCGATTCACTTCTTATTTCTTCATCTTCCCCTAAGGAATTCATATATTCTAATAGTTTTGGAGTCAGCTGTTCTTCAAATTTTTTATAGTATTTGACCGTGAACCCGTCTGGTCCTGGACTTTTTCCTACGGGAGTTTCCTTTAATGCCAGTTTTACCTCTTCTTGCGTAATATTTTTTTCCAATTCTTCTAGTTGGTCTATTTTTATTTTTGGTAAATTTGCTTTTTTTAGATATTCTTGTATCCTCTTTGTTCTTGTATTCGCTTCTTTCCAACTTTCCTGTCCTTTTATTGCATATAGGGAGCTGAAGTATTTTTGAAATGTTATCGCTATATCTGTAGTTTTATTTACCACTTCTCCTTTTTCATTTTTGATCTTCTCAATGTAATTCAAAGACTTTTTTTTTACCAAATTTGCTAGGTATTTTCCTGGTTTGTTACCCCATTTGTATTTTTCTTGTACTACTCTGTTGTACTCCTTCCCTTCTTCTTGTTCCATCCAGTCTTTTAATTGCTCTCTCTTTTGAGATAATAGGCCGAAGATTTTGTTGTTTACTTGATTTTTGTGTTTTCGTTCCAATTCATAAATTTCTTTAATTATTTGTTGCATGTTTGTTTTCCTTTCCTGTTTTTTTCTTGCCCCTATGGCTATTAATTTGCACCTAATAACAGATTTATGCGCCTCCCATATAGTTGCTTTCGATACCTCTGGTGTATCGTTTTCCTCAAAATAGCTTTTAATTTCTTCTATGATACTTTTTTCGGTCTCGCTGTCTTCTAATAAAGTTTCGTTGATTCTCCATGGACCCCTTTCAAAGACTTCTCCTTTTATTTTCATTCTCAACGTTACTGGGCTGTGATCTGAGGCGGTTATTATACCTATTTTTGTTTCTTCTATTTCTTCCAAGTTTCTATGTTCGACCATGATGTAATCCAATCTGGAGTAACTTTTGTGTACTGTTGAGTAGAATGTGTAGTCCTTTGTGCTTGGGTGCTGAATTCTCCAAGGATCTATTAGTTACTGTTCATATAATGTTCTTTTTAATTTCTTTAGTCGTTTTACCTCTTTGTCCCTTACTATTGAGGTGCTGTCCATTTTGTTATCCATGCTGAAGTTGAAGTCTCCGGCTAGTATTAATTTTCCTTGTTTGAATTCCATTAGTATTTTAATGATATCTATCAAATATTTTTTAGGGTTCTTATTAGGACAATAGACATTAGTCAATGTATATTTTACCCCTTGTATAGTTCCTGTAATAAAAAGATATCGACCCTCCGGATCTATTTTCCTTTGATCTATTAGAAAACGTACATTTTTCCCTAAACCGATGGCTACTCCTTTGGCCCTTCTTATTGGCGAGTCTCCTTGATACCATGTTGGTATGTTTCTTGAATAAATTTTGGTATTTGAGTTTTGGGTTATATGCGTCTCCTGTAGGAAAATTATTTCTGCTTTACTTTTTTCTAGTTCTCGGAGAATGATGTTTCTCTTCCCTGGGGAATTTAGTCCTCGGACATTATAGGAGATTATTTTTATGCTGTTTACGTTTTCCATTCTTGTGCCTTTTCTTCTCCGCTCGTCCTCCGGCCCTCCCCCCCACCCGATCCTCTTAGAAGGCCGGGTGGAGGGGACACCCAGCGGACGCACGGGGTCTCCTCATCTCTTGTCTCAAAATAGGTGCGCCTATGTAACCACTCATGTGGATCAGACCTTTCCCTCCCCTCCCTCCTTCCCTCCCTTTTCCCTCCTCCCACCCTCCCCCTCCCTTTTTTCTGATATGGGTTTTTTACCCCCATATTCTCTAGAGCTGAGAGCATTTTACTTTGTTTTGTGGGGCACACCCTGCCCCCTCTGCTCTATTTATTGTGAGGCGGAGCTCTGTGAGACACCCTATTCCCCCCTCGCCTAAGCACTAATAGGGCGACCCCCTGTCCACTCCGCGAGTCCCTGTCTTCCTCTCCCTGCATTTTTGTTGTGTTTTACCAATCCTTTCACTTTCCTTTTTTCCCATCCCATCAACCCCAGCCCCCCCCCTTTCCACTCTAAGGCCCCTTGCACTAATGTGTGGTATTTTCTCAGTTATTAATTTCCTCGAGATTCCACATCTTGATGTCTGTTCCTTGAATTTAATTGCCATTGCAGGTCATCTCCTGCCGTTATTCGCTCCTGTCTATTTGCATATTTTTCCAGTTCTGGGGAGGGGATTTCTAGTTTGTTGCAAAAGTCCGGAATCTCCTCCACATATCTTAGCCTCGCACTTATTCCGTTTTTCCTTGCTATTAGACATGCTGGAAAACCCCAGTTGTATTGAGTTTCTTGCTCCCGGAGGATTCCTAATAGTGGTTTTAATGTCCATCGTCTTTTCAACGTTTCTTGAGACAAATCTTGAAATATTTGTAATTTACCTTCCGCAAACTCTATTTGTGTTTTCCTCTTTAGGTTTATCCAGATCTGTTTTTTTTCTTCCCATTTTTCGAAGCGTACTATTACATCTCTAGGTGTTTCCCTTGAGAACCTTTGAGGTTTTTTTACTCGAAAGACACTTTCTATTCCTATTATGTTGGTTGCATCCTTTCCCAAGATTTGGTTGAAGAGATTGTTCATTTTTTCTATTAGGTTTTCTGCTTGTTCTGTTTCCGGTAACCCGCGTATTCTCAAGTTTTTCTTTTTATCTCTATTTTCTTGCTCTTCTATTTTATATGATTGTTCCTGTTGTTCCCGTTTTAGTTTCTTTATTTCCTCTTCCAGTTCCTTTATGTTTTTTTGATGTAGGTCTGCTTTGATCTCTACTTCTTCCACTCTGTTTAACATATATCCCATGTCTTTATGGAGTGTTGATATCTCTGCTTTTAGGGAATTCTCTAGTGCCGCGAACATTTTTTCCATATCCTGTTTTGTTGGCAACTGTGGCCCTTGTTGTCCTTCCTCCTTTCCTCTGTCTTCCTCTCCCATTTCTGGCTCCATTCTGGGTTCTGAGAGGTGGCTGGTTTCTATTTGTACTTTATACTGGCCTTTTTTATCCTTGTTGTCCTTCTCTTTTGTATCTATTTGTCTGCCCTTTGAACCCACTTGTTTCTCTCCTTCTCCGATTCCTTGCTGTATATACCTGTTCATAGGGCCTGGACTTGGGCCTAGGCTGGTCCTAGGTGATTTCGGTATTGCTCCCGCACTTCTTGTTGTTTTCCCCTTCATGTTTGTTTCTATGGCTGGATTTATAGGATCTTCGAAGCTGCCTTCCAGAATACCCCTTGGTTGGGGTCTCTTAATGATGAAAAAATCTCCCAGCCTTCTTAAATTGACTTATTTTTACTAATATTTCTTTTGTTCCGTTCTCATACCCACCATCCTCCCCACAATCCAATAATAGAGATAATTAATGAGATATGAGTAGTCTCCGTTTCCCAGAAGTTATGTTACTACCTTAAGTACATTAAGCATTCCTTGGTGCTGTTCAATTGTTTAAACCATAGTATTAAGTCCCCATGCACACGGACATCTCTACAGCTGCTTTTCTAAGCCCTTTCTGCAGCTCAAAAAGGCCTGTCTACGTTAGTCTATGGCTTCATGCCCACCTAGGCGTCTCTGAGCTGCAAGTGGCATAGGCGTTCCTAAGCTGCAAAACAAAAAAAAAAAACGCTCAAAAACGCTCAAAAACGCTATTGCAAAAACGCTGCAAAAAGCTGAAAAAAGTTAAAAAAAGTCACTGCAAAGACACCGGCGTCTTCACAGCGCTTTTCTAACAGCCCGTGTGCATGAGGGCCCAGGTGCTCAGCAAAATAGTTCAAATGTTTTAGCGATATAATGAAATCTAATTCAAGTATTCAGCAAGATGATTTATATATTCAGCAGTGTAGTTCCAGTATGAGCTTATATGTTCCACATTTTTGTTACTATGAAATTTCTTCTTATTCTATAGTTTGTACTATCAAGCCTATAGTTAGTACCATTTGCAAAAAAAAAAAAAAAAAAAAAAAAACAGAAAAAAAAAAAAATCACAAGAAAGGGAGATACTGCAGCAGCAGCAGCAGCAAGCAGGTGGGGGCTGGGAGACAACTCTTCGGTTGGCTTGTCTCTCTTTCACCTTCTCCTTCTCTTCTCCCCTGTTCCCCCCCCCTGTTTTTATTGTTTTTCTTAGCTCACTTGATTCAACTTTTTCAGCTCTTTCGCCTTCATTTACTTTCACTTTTCATTCCATTTTATTTCATTTTATTTCAATGTGTTCTTTCCCTTTCCCTTTCTTTTGTTCTATTACTTTTCCTTTGCTTGTTCACTTCAAAAAAACAATTGCAATAGAAAAAAAAAAAAAAAAAACGCTCAAAAACGCTATTGCAAAAACGCTGAAAAAAGTTGAAAAAAGTCACTGCAAAGACACTGGCGTTTTCACAACGTTCTCCCAACAGCCCGTGTACATGAGGGCCCAGGTGCTCAGCAAGATAATTCAAATGTTTTAGCGATATAATGTAATCTAATTCAAGTATTCAGCAAGATGATTTATATATTCAGCAGTATAGTTCCAGTATGAGCTTATATGTTCCACATTTTTGTTACTATGAAATTTCTTCTTATTCTATAGTTTGTACTATCAAGCCTATAGTTAGTACCATTTGCAAAAAAGAAAAACAAAAACCAAAAACAAACAAAAAAAGGAAAAAAAAAAAAAAAAATCACAAGAAAGGGAGATACTGCAGCAGCAGCAAACAGGTGGGGGCTGGGAGACAACTCTTCCGTTGGCTTGTCTCTCTTTCGCCTTCTCCTTCTCTTCTCCCCTGTTCCCCCCCCTGTTTTTATTATTTTTCTTAGCTCACTTGATTCTACTTTTTCAGCTCTTTCGCCTTCGTTTACTTTCATTTACTTTCGCTTTTCATTCCATTTTATTTCAATGTGTTCTTTCCCTTTCCCTTTCTTTTGTTCTATTACTTTTCCTTTGCTTGTTCACTTCAAGACAATTGCAATAGAAAAAAGCCAAAAGAGGAAAGAAAAAAAAAAAAAAAAAAAAATACGGTACTTATCTTTTAGTTGTTGTTGAAGTTGGGATACAAAGGGACGCTCACTACTGCTTGCTGCTGCTCTCTGATGTTATCAATCTGCCCAGGTCTGTCTGACCCGCTGAAGTCGCAGCTGTTCTCCGCTCTCAGCTCTTCAGTGTCCGCTGCCGCTGCTCCTTGCTCCGCTCACCCACCTTCCTGGCTCTCTCCTCCGAAATTCCCCGGTGCACTTCAGCTGGTTCCTCCGCTCTCCGCGGCCGGCAACACCGCTGGGGACTTGAAACAGCCCCCAGCAGCGCACCATTTTCCCTGCTGCCGTTGCTTCCGAAGCGCTCCGATCTCCGCGGTTTTCCAGTTCTCCTAACCCCCCGTCCTCGATGAGCCTTCTAGCCCGTCCGACTACGGAGGGGTGGGGGATGCAGGCAGACGCAGGTACAAACTTCCTCTGGCTTACACTGCAAGACAGCTCAGAGAGTGATGAGCAGGGGGGGCGGGGAGGGAAGCTACCTACACCTTCTCATCAGGCCGATCATTCCTCTCAGCTGCAGGGAGAGGGTTCTCAGGATCCTCACGCCGTGCACAGAGCCATTACCAGGCTCCTCCCTCCGGATCTTTTGTAGCTTTTAATTTAATACAATGAGTGCAAAATATACAGATCAGTTACGTTTGATCTATAACAAAATGACATCATACAGCAGGCATGCAGTTACTATTTTTCTCACTAAGAGAAGAGGCTGATTTAAATTTGTCAAGGATCAAATGTAATTCCATGTGTCAGTAGCAGCTGTCAGGTATGATTGAACCATGGGCTATTCTCTTAATGTACTTTCCTGCTACCAGGCTTGCTTCCATACAGCAAGCTGTCAAGGAGAGGTACTTGACACAGTGGGTGATGTCTGCTAGGCCTATGTTTCATATTTTCCCACAGTACTTTGTGTGCATGGGGCATCTCGGACAGCAGGTCATAACTAAGGTGTGGCCCTCAGTTGTCAAAGTAAGAGGTAGTCACAGTAGCATTCCCTCTTATAAGTAGTACTTCACTCTTACATAGTATGAAGTGCTGTCTGTTAGCAGAACATTTTTTTCTGAAAAATACATTAAATGTGCAAGACACATGAAAGTCCCTACATTTAACTAACCATCAAATCTAGCTCTTGATATTGTGATGTGTGCTGTAGAAAGAGTGACACCTCTTTATGAAAATACTAACTAAAGCATGCCCATTCTGACCGTGTTGAATGTGTTGAATGTTACATTCTCCAAACCATGAGTCTGTAAACTGTGCTGTACATGACATACCCCTGGCTGCCCCACTCTGTACACTAATGCCGCGTACACACGGTCGGACTTTTCGTCTACAAAAGTCCGACAGCCTGTCCGACATACTTCCGACGTACCTTCGGCGGACTTGCGGCAGACTTTCTTACGAACGGACTTGCCTACACACGACCACACAAAAGTACGACAGCCTAGTACGCGGTGACGTACACCAAGTCCGACGAGACTATAAAACGGAAGTTCAATAGCCCGTACGACACCCTTTGGGCTCCTTCTGCTAATCTCGTGTTTATCTCGTGTTAGTAGAAGTTTGGTGAGAGACGATTCGCGCTTGTGAGACTCGTATTTTTCAGTTCGTTTTAACTGTTGTTCAGTCTGTGCTTGTGAGGTTTGTATCTGCTTTTCAGTGCGTTTGGTCAGTTGGCATTGAGAAATCTTTGTTTTATTGGCCGCTCGTTCCTGATTTTCAGGTCGTTCTTCACAGGCCTTGCTGTTCTTCAGTGCGTTCTGTTTAGTGCGTTCTGACCAGCCGACCGTTTTGAAACCATGTTACCTGTACGTACTCGTCGTAGAGCTCGTGCATTGTATGTGCTTGGTGCTGTAGTTTATTCTTCAGCCTAAGACCAGTCCATGAACAGGGCGAGGAGGAGTTCATGGACCAAGAATTGGTTGCTTCAGCATGACCAGTTCTGTCACATGCCTTTGCTCCATGAGATCCGTGAGAATAATCCTGGGGATTTCAGGAACTTTCTCCGGATGACGGACCCCGTTTTTGACCGTTTGTTGGCTTTGCTGACCCCCTATATCAGCAGGCAGGATACCTGCATGAGGCAAGCCATCACTCCGGAGCAGAGGCTGGTCGCTACCTTGCGGTATTTGGCCACAGGGAGAAGCCTGCAGGACCTTAAGTTCTCGACAGGCATCTCCCCCCAGGCTCCGGGGATCATTATCCCAGAGACCTGTTCTGCCATCATCCAGGTCCTGCAGAAGGACTATATTAAGGTAAGATATTTTTCTTTTATTAGCATCGCATGTTCTTTTATGTAATCTTTGATAATGTAATGTATTTCTTGCTTCAAACACTACTTACCATCATTGCAATATAGTGTGAATGTCCCCTTTTTATCCTCACACATGCTGGATTTTTTTCCTGTTATTTTTTGTCATGCATGTATATTTTCCTTCAATAACCTTCCCAGCATGAAGTGATGGGAACATATCCACCTAGTCTACTCATTTTGAATGTATTTTGTTTGAGTGTATTTAGTGTGCTTATAATTAGCAATTAGCTAGATTTCACAACCCCCCCCCCCACCTAAACTCACTCCACTGCTAATTAGCAATTATCTAGATTTCCCAACCCCCCCACCCACCCCCACCTAAACTCACTCCAAATAGTGTGCTGCTAATTAGCAATTATCTAGATTTCCCAACCCCCCCATCCACCCCCACCTAAACTCACTCCAAATAGTGTGCTGCTAATTAGCAATTATCTAGATTTCACAACCCCCCCCCCACCTAAACTCACTCCAAATAGTGTGCTGCTAATTAGCAATTATCTAGATTTCCCAACCCCCCCACCCACCCCCACCTAAACTCACTCCAAATAGTGTGCTGCTAATTAGCAATTATCTAGATTTCCCAACCCCCCCACCCACCCCCACCTAAACTCACTCCAAATAGTGTGCTGCTAATTAGCAATTATCTAGATTTCCCAACCCCCCCACCCACCCCCACCTAAACTCACTCCAAATAGTGTGCTGCTAATTAGCAATTATCTAGATTTCACAACCCCCCCCCACCTAAACTCACTCCAAATAGTGTGCTGCTAATTAGCAATTATTTAGATTTCACAACCCCCCCCCACCTAAACTCACTCCAAATAGTGTGCTGCTAATTATCAATTATCTAGATTTCCCAACCCCCCCACCCACCCCCACCTAAACTCACTCCAAATAGTGTGCTGCTAATTAGCAATTATCTAGATTTCCCAACCCCCCCACCCACCCCCACCTAAACTCACTCCAAATATTGTGCTGCTAATTAGCAATTATCTAGATTTCCCAACCCCCCCACCCACCCCCACCTAAACTCACTCCAAATAGTGTGCTGCTAATTAGCAATTATCTAGATTTCACAACCCCCCCCCCCCCACCCTCGTAAAAATTTGCTTGAATGTTCTGTGGTGTTGATTTGTCTAAAGCAAATATATGTTGCAGTTTGCAAAATGCATGTGCACTCTACAAGTGCATTTGTTCCAGTGCTTTAGTAAATGAGCAGAAGCTCTGCTGATTTCCATCATCAAATCATATGCAAGCCTCAAAGTGTTTTCATTAATTGCCCTTGCATGTGATTGTGTACTCCTTGCAACATGAATGCCTTTTTACATTACCTCATTTACTGTAAGCTGGTTAGCAACTGCACCTGCAGAGTGCGACGACTGCAGTCTTGTAGCCTTTTTAGTCCCTAAATTCCTGCGTGTCCTAAAAGTAATCTTTTTTAGGGATTTCACAACCCCCTAAAATGTAATCAATGTTCCATCAGAGGGGGTGAGCAATCTGATAAGTGTGCCTTTCCATATTAGTTATTCCAGAAGAATTAAATTATTGAATGTTATACTGATGCTGGGGAATAATGTTTTTAATTGTCTAATTTTCTTGCAATGTTAGCTTCCAAATTAATTGATTTTGGTTTTCTTGTTTGATTCCCCAGTTTCCTTCAACGCCACAGGAATGGCAGACTGTGGCATCCCATTTTGCCAGCCGTTGGGACTTTCCCAATTGTGGAGGGGCTATAGATGGGAAACATGTCCACATTGTGCCACCACCCCATTCGGGGTCATACTATTTTAATTATAAGGGGTTCCACAGTATTGTTTTAATGGCGGTGGTGTCGGCACACTATGATTTTTTATATGTGGACGTGGGGAAGAATGGCCGGATGTCGGATGGAGGAGTATTTGCCCAGACGGAGTTCTGCCAGCGTCTCCAGAGTGGTGGCCTGGGATTGCCACCTGATGCGGATAACGTGAAAGGACTCCCCTTTGTCTTCATTGCCGATGAAGCCTTCGCTCTCAGCAAGCACCTCATGAGGCCATTCCCCCAAAGAACCCTCACGCCGGAGAGGAGGGTTTTTAATTTCCGGCTGGCCAGAGCTAGAAGAGTGGTTGAGAATGCGTTTGGAATTCTGGCCAGCCGGTTCCGCCTGTTTCAAACAGCCATTAATTTGGCGGAATACAAACTTAATTTTATCATTTTATCGTGCTGCATTCTGCACAACTTTTTAAACAAACATTCTCCGAATTATATAGGCACAGTTGGGCCTGAGGCCGGACAAATAGATGCCAACCTTATGGGCCTGGATACTTTCCATACTGGCTTGGCCCCCCAAAGTGCCCGTCAAGTTAGACAGCAATATGTTAATTATTTTATGGGTAGGGGGGCCATTGCAATGGGCCAGGATATATAATTTTTTACAATAAAAAAAATATTGATGAAATCTTGCATTATATTTATTGCTTGCCTTTCTTTTGGGCTGTCTCCTAGGTTATGGTCGAGCAGTTGTAGTGCCAACTGTATTTTAATTTTAAATGTCTAAATAAGCTCCATTGCCACTGTAAACAACTTTTTTACAATTATAACCAAACTGATACTGAGCCTTGAAATAACAAACCACACATTTATTTAATTCCTATAAGGAGATGTTTTTATTAATGGTTGTTATGCATTCAGTTCTGCATTTAGTATAAAATGTTTATAGACAAAAATATAATGATATCTTAATAATGTAGAAAAATATAATTATATTTAAATATTTCTACCTAATCCACAAAAAAATATTTTTGGCTTTTTGATTTTCGCAAACAGGCTTTTTTTTTTTTTTTTTTTTTTTTTTTTGTTTTTTTGAAAATCAAGTTTTGTTAGTTTTTTGTTTTTTTTAAAATCAAGTTTTATTTTTTTGGTTTTTGAAAATCAAGTTTTTTTTTTTTTTGTTTTTTTTTGAAAATCAAGTTTTGTTAGTTTTTTTTGGTTTTTTAAAATCAATTTTTTTTTATTTTTTTTGTTTTTTTGAAAATCAAGTTTTGTGATTTTTTTAGTTTTTTTAAAATCAATTATTTTTTTTTTTTTTTGGTTTTTGAAAATCAAGTTTTTTTTTTTTTTGTTTTTTTTTTTAAATCAAGTTTTGTTAGTTTTTTTTGGTTTTTTAAAATCAATTTTTTTTTATTTTTTTTGTTTTTTTGAAAATCAAGTTTTGTGATTTTTTTAGTTTTTTTAAAATCAATTATTTTTTTTTTTTTTTGGTTTTTGAAAATCAAGTTTTTTTTTTTTTTTGTTTTTTTTTGAAAATCAAGTTTTGTTAGTTTTTTTTGGTTTTTTAAAATCAAATTTTTTTTATTTTTTTTTGTTTTTTTGAAAATCAAGTTTTGTGATTTTTTTAGTTTTTTTAAAATCAAGTTTTTTTTTTTTTTTGTGTTTTTTAAAATCAAGTTTTTTTTATTTTTTTGGTTTTTTTAAAATCAATTTTTTTTTTTTTTTGGGGTTTTTGAGAAAATCAAGTTTTATTTTTTTGTGGATTTTTTAGGTATTTACGAGAAACAGCCCTCCTTTTTTAAATTAGGTTAAACAGCCATTTCTGTTCAGCCAAAAAAAGAAAGAGAAGGCCCAGAATGGGGTCAGCAAAACAGGAAATGAAGGACATGATTGATGTTTTGGGGTTTCAAAAAGGGCATTTAGATTCGACCCAAAACATCAATCATGTCCTTCATTTCCTGCTGCATACGATCCAGCCGATTACGCATTTCATCGATGTCCTTATTCCAGGCCATTATTTGACCAATTAGCCTTTGGGCACTTTCTGAGGTGAAATAGTCACTTCTTGTTGTACCTAAAGTGGAATGAAACCAAAAATTGTCTTTAGAAATATGCACACATACATAGTTTACCTTACCATAATAAAGCTGTTGTCTCAGACACTGACCTGGTGGGGTGCCCATGTAGCATAATTCCTCCACATCCTCGGGGGTGGTGCTGTTGCTTGAATCAAGCACAACCAGATCCCCTAAAATAGAGTAGACAAATTACATTAAACAAAAGGCAGCCATGCATAGATTAACGTAAGCTGGTGTGTCAGACACTCACCTGGTGGGGTGCCCATGTCGCCCACCTCTCCTTCCTCCACATCCTCAGTGGGACTTGGGCTGATTTCCCAATCATGTTTGGCTTGGGGTGGACTGTCTTCTTGTTGGCTGAGTGATTTTTCCCCTATGTGAAACAAAAAATTATTAATCTACTTAGCACACAGATATTTTAGTACATAGTAATTTTCCAACATTTGTAGTGAAGTGGTTTGTGTAGAGTTCCTATTTTACCTCAATATTTAAAATTATAAAGACATATCGGATAGATAGATATCTAGATATCAATATCTCAAAATATAGTTAATAATCTTTTGATCTCTCTCTCTCTATATCTGGAACAAAATCTATAAATATCTAACTAAATGTAAAGAAAAAAAAAAAAGATAACTTAAAATATTCAAAAAGAATGTTTTACATTTCTATATCTATCTATCTACCTATCTCTATATTTCTCTCTCTCTATATATTTCTCTCTCTCTCTCTCTCTCTCTCTATATCTATATATATATCTATATCTATATATATCTATATATATATATCTATATATCTATATATCTATATATCTATATAGATATATCTATATAGATATATATCTATATATATATATATATCTATATCTATATATCTATATCTATATATCTATATAGATATATAGATATATATATATATATCTATATCTATATATCTATATCTATATCTATATATATATATCTATATCTATATATCTATATATATATAGATATATCTATATATCTATATATAGATATATCTATATATATATATAGATATATATATATATATATATATATATCTTTATATATATAGATAGATCTATCTATAGATATGTAACGAGGTTTATTAAAAGATCGTTTAAAACGATGAACAAAAAATCGTATAGGAAGGAAAAGCACATGGAGCAGTATACAAGGTAATAAACACAAGAGAAAAACACGACAAGTACTTACTTTTTTTAAGAACTTTCCGGATACGTCGGTATTGATCCGGCTCCCTGAGTTTCAGGTCAGACCATCTTTTTCTCAGTTGATCTCTGGAGCGCTGGACCCCAAAAGATGCCTGCAAAGTGTCCACGACCTTCGCCATTATTTTGGCCTTGCGCAAATTTGGCCGTGCGTACGGCCCATACTTCCCATCATAGTCGTCTTTGTGAAGAATGGCCACCATCTCCACCATCTCTTTAAAACTCATATTAGAGGCCTTAAATCTAGGCCTCATAGATTTTGTTGACGTTCCAGCCTCCGGGCTGTCTCCACTACCTGAGGTCGTCAACATATCAGGTGTCTCCGCCATTATTTACTCCACTACGCGCCGTAACAAAAAATGGGCGGAGAACATGAGTTAAAATCGAACGTCAGGGGCGGGCGACGCAGGCGGAGTTTCACACATGCGTAGTGTATAAAGAGGGGCCTTGCGCACGTGTCGTACGTACGTTCTGTGCGTCGAATTAGGGGGCGGAGAACATGAGTTTATTTCGAACGTCAGGGGCGGGCGACGCAGGCGGAGTTTCACACATGCGTAGTGTATAAAGAGGGGCCTTGCGCACGTGTCGTACGTACGTTCTGTGCGTCGAATTAGGGGGCGGAGAACATGAGTTAATTTCGAACGTCAGGGGCGGGCGACGCAGGCGGAGTTTCACACATGCGTAGTGTGTAAAGAGGGCCCTTGCGCACGTGTCGTACGTACGTTCTGTGGTAGGTGATAGTGGACCAGGACGTTACAAAACGAAGGTAATTTTAGATATATATTTTTTGGGTTTTATGGTCATTACTTTGTAGCAAGCGGCCTATATGGCTTGATAGATTGATGAGGCCTACATAGGGAGAAGATGATGAGGGGTTAGCAGAAACCTATAACAAAAGTGTTTTTTGTCTTGTGTCTTCATCTTTTCCAGATATAATGAATCCCCTATTTAAGGATCCAGAGTTCCTTACAGCTTTTATTTCGAAATATCGAGAGATGAGGAATTTGTGGGAGGTGAAACACCCTCAGTATTATGCAAAGCATGTGAGGAAGTCAACGCTGGAGAGACTTCTGTCCTTTGTCCAGGCGACCATCCCGGAAGCAACAATGGAGACATTGCTCAAGAAAATTGGGGTCTTGAGGAACATGTATAAGAGGGAGCATAAGAAGATCCAGGAATCAAGGAGATCAGGAGCATCAGCAGATGATGTTTATGTACCCAGGCTGTGGTACTACAATCAACTCCGTTTTCTGGATGACCAGAATGAAGCCAGGCCATCACTTTCAACCCTTCCCTCCACCCTTCCCTCCACCCCAGCAGAGGCTGATGAGGAGCAAGCTGGGTCTTCCATCCTGGATGAACCAGATATGACCATCTGGAGTCAGGTAAATTATTTTAACAAATATTTACTGTACTAATATTAATGATGTTAACTGGATGTTATAATTGTCTAAAATAATTTTGCACTCAAAATTGTGTATACATATCAATTGACAGTAGTGGCTAAATATGTTTGGCACCTGCTTGAAATAATTAGGGTGTCTGATTAGACTCTTTTATTAAAGAGATGTATTCACATTGAATTTGCTATTCATGAGAAGCAAACTGTGTGTCATTGATGAACCCAAAAAAATATACTCAAACTATTGTCCTTTTTTTATACACAGGATGAGTCCATCCAGGAGGAATGTGGGGAAAGTGGCAGGCAGGAGGAGACCGGGCCCATGGACAGCCTGGAGGAGGCCGGATTCACCATCATCCTGGAGGAGGCTGGGCCCAGTGTCAGGCAGGAGGTGGCTGCTCCCAGTGAGGTGGCTGCTCCCAGTGAGGTGGCTGCTCCCAGTGAGGTGGCTGGGCCAAGTGAGGTGGCTGGGCCCAGTAGGAGCCTGACCGAATCCCAAGTGCCTCCCCTCCACCTTCCCAAAAAAAGGGCCAGGAAGGGGATGGTCACACAGGACGCATCCCTGCGCCTCATGCAAGAGGCCACCCGTTTTTTAAGGAGCCCCCCCGAAGCGGAAGAATCCTATGGCTGCTACTTAGCCAGCAGGCTTCTTCAGATGGATTGGGAGCAGCGCCTCATTTGTGAGCGCCTATTTGGGGAAACAATCCATAAGGGGCTGCAGGGCACGCTAACACAAAACACCCAACTACATGAGGCAGCCCCCCCTCCTCCTCCTCCTCCTCCTCCTCCTCCTCCTCCTGCCACAACTGAAACACCAGAGCCACAGCCTCAAAAGAAGGCTACAGGGAAGGCTGCAGGGCAGCGTGGAGGAAAGGCTGCAGGGAAGAGAAGAAAGTGATGACCTGGGTTCAGTCTGGTCTGACAGAAGACGCAGGCTGTTGTAGGACCACAGTCTGGGGACATCTAGATCATCTGCTGGTGCTGTTGATCTCTGGGATTCTTGGACCAGATTGTGCTCCCTCTTATATGGACTCCGCAAGATCCCAATTTTCTTGTACACCGACTTTTTCCAGCGTTGACTTCCTCTTTATTTTATTTTGACCATGAATAAATGGATCTTTTTTGAGTTTAGCAAAAGACTTTATGTGTTTTCTTTTAACCACTTAAGGACCGCCTAACGCCGATTTACGTCGGCAAGGCGGCACGGGCAGGCAAAATCACGTACATGTACGTGATTTGCCTCTCGCGGGTGGGGGGTCCGATCGGACCCCCCCCCGGTGCCCGAAGCGGTCCCGTTCTGTTCCCCGGCGATCCGAGATGAGGGGGAGGCCATCCGTTCGTGGCCCCCCCCTCGCGATCGCCGCCGGCCAATGGGAACACTCCTTTGCTGCTGTATGCTAAACAGCAGCAAAGGAAATGATGTCATCTCCCCTCGGCTCGGTATTTTCCGTTCCAGCGCCGAGGGGAGAAGACATCAATGTGAGTGCACAACACACACACACACAGTAGAACATGCCAGGCATACAAAACACCCCGATCCCCCCCCCGATCGCCCCCCGACCCCCCCCCCCAATCACCCCCCCCCCCTGTCACAAACTGACACCAGCAGGTTTTTTTTTTTTTTTTTTTTTTTTTTTTCTGATTACTGCATAGTGTCAGTTTGTGACAGTTACAGTGTTGGGACAGTTAGTATTACCCCCCTTTAGGTCTAGGGTACCCCCCTAACCCCCCCTAATAAAGTTTTAACCCCTTGATCACCCCCTGTCACCAGTGTTGCTAAGCGATCATTTTTCTGATCGCTGTATTAGTGTCGCTGGTGACGCTAGTTAGTGAGGTAAATATTTAGGTTCGCCGTCAGCGTTTTATAGTGACAGGGACCCCCATATACTACCTAATAAATGTTTTAACCCCTTGATTGCCCCCTAGTTAACCCTTTCACCACTGATCACCGTATAACCGTTACGGGTGACGCAGGTTAGTTCGTTTATTTTTTATAGTGTCAGGGCACCCGCCATTTATTACCTAATAAAGGTTTAGCCCCCTGATCGCCCGGCGGTGATATGCGTCGCCCCAGGCAGCGTCAGATTAGCGCCAGTACCGCTAACACCCACGCACGCAGCATGCGCCTCCCTTAGTGGTATAGTATCTGATCGGATCAATATCTGATCTAATCAGATCTATACTAGCGTCCCCAGCAGTTTAGGGTTCCCAAAAACACAGTGTTAGCGGGATCAGCCCAGATACCCGCTAGCACCTGCGTTTTGCCCCTCCGCCCAGCCCACCCAAGTGCAGTATCGATCGATCACTGTCACTTACAAAACACTAAACGCATAACTGCAGCGTTCACAGAGTCAGGCCTGATCCCTGCGATCGCTAACAGTTTTTTTGGTAGCATTTTGGTGAACTGGCAAGCAAGCACCAGGCAGCGTCAGGTTAGCGCCAGTACCGCTAACACCCACGCACGCACCGTACACCTCCCTTAGTGGTATAGTATCTGATCGGATCAATATCTGATCCGATCAGATCTATACTAGCGTCCCCAGCAGTTTAGGGTTCCCAAAAACGCAGTGTTAGCGGGATCAGCCCAGATACCTGCTAGCACCTGCGTTGTGCCCCTCCGCCCGGCCCAGCCCAGCCCACCCAAGTGCAGTATCGATCGATCACTGACACTTACAAGGCACTAAACGCATAACTGCAGCGTTCGCAGAGTCAGGCCTGATCCCTGCGATCGCTAACAGTTTTTTTGGTAGCATTTTGGTGAACTAGCAAGCACCGGCCCCAGGCAGCGTCAGGTTAGCGCCAGTACCACTAACACCCACGCACGCAGCATACGCCTCCTTTAGTGGTATAGTATCTGAACGGATCAATATCTGATCCGATCAGATCAGATCTATACTAGCGTCCCCAGCAGTTTAGGGTTCCCAAAAACGCAGTGTTAGCGGGATCAACCCAGATACCTGCTAGCACCTGCGTTTTGCCCCTCCGCCCGGCCCAGTCCAGCCCACCCAAGTGCAGTATCGATCGATCACTGTCACTTACAAAACACTAAACGCATAACTGCAGCGTTCGCAGAGTCAGGCCTGATCCCTGCGATCGCTAACAGTTTTTTTGGAAGCTTTTTATTGAACTGGCAAGCACCAGCGGCCTAGTACACCCCGGTCGTAGTCAAACCAGCACTGCAGTAACACTTGGTGACGTGGCGAGTCCCATAAGTGCAGTTCAAGCTGGTGAGGTGACAAGCACAAGTAGTGTCCCGCTGCCACCAAAAAGACAAACACAGGCCCGTCGTGCCCATAGTGCCCTTCCTGCTGCATTCGCCAATCCTAATTGGGAACCCACCACTTCTGCAGCGCCCGTACTTCCCCCATTCACATCCCCCAACGAAATGCAGTCGGCTGCATGAGAGGCATTTTTATGTGCTCCCGAGTACCCCTACCCAACGAACCCCCCCCAAAAAGATGTTGTGTCTGCAGCAAACGCGGATATAGGCGTGACACCCGCTATTATTGTCCCTCCTGTCCTGACAATCCTGGTCTTTGCATTGGTGAATGTTTTGAACGCTACCATACACTAGTTGAGTATTAGCGTAGGGTACAGCATTGCACAGACTAGGCACACTTTCACAGGGTCTCCCAAGATGCCATCGCATTTTGAGAGACCCGAACCTGGAACCGGTTACAGTTATAAAAGTTAGTTACAAAAAAAGTGTAAAAAAAAAAAAAATATATATAAAATAAAAAAAAATAGTTGTCGTTTTATTGTTCTCTCTCTCTATTCTCTCTCTCTATTGTTCTGCTCTTTTTTTACTGTATTCTATTCTGCAGTGTTTTATTGTTATTGTTATTGTTATTATGTTTTATCATGTTTGTTTTTCAGGTATGTAATTATTTATACTTTATTGTTTACTGTGCTTTATTGTTAACCATTTTTTTGTCTTCAGGTACGCCATTCACAACTTTGAGTGGTTATACCAGAATGATGCCTGCAGGTTTAGGTATCATCTTGGTATCATTCTTTTCAGCCAGCGGTCGGCTTTCATGTAAAAGCAATCCTAGCGGCTAATTAGCCTCTAGACTGCCTTTACAAGCCGTGGGAGGGAATGCCCCCCCCCCCACCACCGTCTTCCGTGTTTTTCTCTGGCTCTCCTGTCTCAACAGGGAACCTGAGAATGCAGCCGGTGATTCAGCCAGCTGACCATAGAGCTGATCAGAGACAAGAGTGGCTCCAAACATCTCTATGGCCTAAGAAACCGGAAGCTACGAGCATTTTATGACTTAGATTTCGCCGGATGTAAATAGCGCCATTGGGAAATTGGGGAAGCATTTTATCACACCGATCTTGGTGTGGTCAGATGCTTTGAGGGCAGAGGAGAGATCTAGGGTCTAATAGACCCCAATTTTTTCAAAAAAGAGTACCTGTCACTACCTATTGCTATCATAGGGGATATTTACATTCCCCGAGATAACAATAAAAATGATTAAAAAAAAAAAAAAAATGAAAGGAACAGTTTAAAAATAAGATAAAAAAGCAAAAAAATAATAAAGAAAAAAAAAAAAAAAAAAAAAAAAGCACCCCTGTCGCCCCCTGCTCTTGCGCTAAGGCGAACGCAAGCGGCGGTCTGTCGTCAAACGTAAACAGCAATTGCACCATGCATGTGAGGTATCGCCGCGAAGGTCAGATCGAGGGCAGTAATTTTTGCAGTAGACCTCCTCTGTAGATCTAAAGTGGTAACCTGTAAAGGCTTTTAAAGGCTTTTAAAAATGTATTTATTTTGTTGCCACTGCATGTTTGTGCGCAATTGTAAAGCATGTCATGTTTGGTATCCATGTACTCGGTCTAAGATCATCTTTTTTATTTCATCAAACATTTGGGCAATATAGTGTGTTTTAGTGCATTAAAATTTAAAAAAGTGTGTTTTTTCCCCAAAAAATGCGTTTGAAAAATCGCTGCGCAAATACTGTGTGAAAAAAAAAAATGAAACACCCACCATTTTAATCTGTAGGGCATTTGCTTTAAAAAAATATATAATGTTTGGGGGTTCAAAGTAATTTTCTTGCAAAAAAAAAAAAACTTTTTCATGTAAAAAATAAGTGTCAGAAAGGGCTTTGACTTCAAGTGGTTAGAAGAGTGGGTGATGTGTGACATAAGCTTCTAAATGTTGTGCATAAAATGCCAGGACAGTTCAAAACCCCCCCAAATGACCCCATTTTGGAAAGTAGACACCCCAAGCTATTTGCTGAGAGGCATGTCGAGTCCATGGAATATTTTATATTGCGACACAAGTTGCGGGAAAGAGACAAATTTTTTTTTTTTTTTTTTTTTTTTTGCACAAAGTTGTCACTAAATGATATATTGCTCAAACATGCCATGGGAATATGTGAAATTACACCCCAAAATACATTCTGCTGCTTCTCCTGAGTACGGGGATACCATATGTGTGAGACTTTTTGGGAGCCTAGCCGTGTACGGGACCCCGAAAACCAAGCACCGCCTTCAGGCTTTCTAAGGGGCGTGAATTTTTGATTTCACTCTTCACTGCCTATCACAGTTTCGGAGGCCATGGAATGCCCAGGTGGCACAAAACCCCCCCAAATGACCCCATTTTGGAAAGTAGACACCCCAAGCTATTTGCTGAGAGGTATAGTGAGTATTTTGCAGACCTCACTTTTTGTCACAAAGTTTTGAAATTTGAAAAAAGAAAAAAAAAAAAAGTTTTTTCTTGTCTTTCTTCATTTTCAAAAACAAATGAGAGCTGCAAAATACTCACCATGCCTCTCAGCAAATAGCTTGGGGTGTCTACTTTCCAAAATGGGGTCATTTGGGGGGGGTTTGTGCCACCTGGGCATTCCATGGCCTCCGAAACGGTGTTAGGCAGTGAAGAGTAAAATCAAAAATTCACGCCCTTAAAAACGCTGAAGGCGGTGATTGGTTTTCGGGGCCCCGTACGCGGCTAGGCTCCCAAAAAGTCCCACACATGTGGTATCCCCATACTCAGGAGAAGCAGCTAAATGTATTTTGGGGTGCAATTCCACATAGGCCCATGGCCTGTGTGAGCAATATATCATTTAGTGACAACTTTGTGCAAAAAAAAAAAAAAAAAAAAAAAAAGTGTCACTTTCCCGCAACTTGTGTCAAAATATAAAATATTCCATGGACTCAATATGCCTCTCAGCAAATAGCTTGGGGTGTCTACTTTCCAAAATGGGGTCATTTGGGGGGGGGTTGTGCCACCTGGGCATTCCATGGCCTCCGAAACTGTGATAGCAGTGAAGAGTGAAATCAAAAAGTTACACCCTTAGAAATCCTGAAGGCGGTGATTGGTTTTCGGGGTCCCATACGCGGCTAGGCTCCCAAAAAGTCCCACACATGTGGTATCCCCGTACTCAGGAGAAGTAGCTGAATATATTTTGGGGTGCAATTCCACATAGGCCCATGGCCTGTGTGAGCAATATATCATTTAGTGACAACTTTTTGTAAATATTTTTTTTTTTTTTTTTTTTGTCATTATTCAATCACTTGGGACAAAAAAAATAAATATTCAATGGGTTCAACATGCCTATCAGCAATTTCCTTGGGGTGTCTACTTTCCAAAATGGGGTCATTTGGGGGGGTTTTGTACTGCCCTGCCATTTTAGCACCTCAAGAAATGACATAGGCAGTCATAAACTAAAAGCTGTGTAAATTCCAGAAAATGTACCCTAGTTTGTAGACGCTATAACTTTTGCGCAAACCAATAAATATACGCTTATTGACATTTTTTTTACCAAAGACATGTGGCCGAATACATTTTGGCCTAAATGTATGACTAAAATTGAGTTTATTGGATTTTTTTTATAACAAAAAGTAGAAAATATCATTTTTTTTCAAAATTTTCGGTCTTTTTCCGTTTATAGCGCAAAAAATAAAAACTGCAGAAGTGATCAAATACCATCAAAAGAAAGCTCTATTTGTGGGAAGAAAAGGACGCAAATTTCGTTTGGGTACAGCATTGCATAACCGCGCAATTAGCAGTTAAAGCGACGCAGTGCCAAATTGGAAAAAGACCTCTGGTCCTTAGGCAGCATAATGGTCCGGGGCTCAAGTGGTTAAATCATTGATTTTACACACAATGTTAAATTAACAAGGGACAACAATCTCATTGAGTTTGGAAAAAACACACCAAAAATACATTACTAATGTTAATAATGTTCAAGTGCTAAGTCTTGAAAATCAAAAAATTTACATAACCAAAAACGGTGCTTTGGGTTAACTTTATCTAAAAACTAAAAAATAATCACTATAAAAAAAAAAAAGAATAATGGGTTCTTTGTGGTAACTTTACAAACCTAAAAAAAAAAAAAAAAAGGGGAAAAAGTATTATTAGTATGGAAACATTGTTTTTAAAATGCATACTATATCATTCATGAGATCAAAGAGAAAAAGAATCCAGAAATCAGTTTGGGAGAACTCTGATTATGAACAGCAAAACACCTTCATTCTTTAGAGCATTCGTAAAGAAGAAATAAAATGCGCTGCATTCAACGATCACAGATTTTGCAGCGTGATGAATGTGCTACCTACAATACGAACACTAGTTTTACTAGACCGAGTGCTTCCGTTTAGTTTTTGCTTATGAGCATGCGTCGTTTTTTTGTCCGTCGGACTAGCATACAGACGAGCGGACTTCGGGGTCCGTCGTAGTTACGACGTAAAGATTTGATGCATGTTTCAAATCTAAAGTCCGTCGGATTTGAGGCTAAAAAAGTACGTTGAAAGTCCGGAGAAGCCCACACACGATCGGATTACCAGCCAGCTTTAGTCCGTCAGCGTCCATTGGACTTTTGTAGACGAAAAGTCCGACCGTGTGTACGCGGCATAAGCTTTTCATGACTTCCCAACCCATACATTGTGTTGTGTGTCACATATTTTGTACCTATGTATGTGATATATTCTTGGTGGCTGCTATGCATTCACTTTTCACCTGTAAATAAGGTAGTTCAGTGTACAACAATGGTTTATACTGCGTAATGCTAATCATCACTGCACTATTATAGTAATAGACAAAATTTGTGAATTGAATTCCATCACAATCAGGCATCATTTTGCAAGTAGTCATTTAGGAGCAGAGTGTTTCCATCTCAAAGTCCTTAGGAAGAAGCTTTAACTGTGTGCATTGTTTTTTTGTTTTTTTCATGGACCAGCCTCGTTTTGGATTTAAGGTGTTTACATGTTTAAAACAGTTTTTTTTGCTAGAAAATTACTTAGAACCCCCAAACATTATATATGTTTTTTTTTCTAACACCCTAGAAAATAAAATGGCGGTCGTTGCAATACTTTTATTCGCACCGTATTTGCGCAGCGGTCTTATAAGCGCACTTTTTTTGGAAAAGATTCACTTTTTTGAATAAAAAAATAAGACAACAGTAAAGTTAGCCCAATTTTTTTTTATATTGTGAACTATAATTTTACGCCAAGTAAATTGATATCCAACATGTCACGCTTCAAAATTGCGCCCGCTCGTGGAATGGCGTCAAACTTTTACCCTCAAAAATCTCCATAGGCGATGTTTAAAAAATTCTACAGGTTGCATGTTTTGCATTACAGAGGAGGTCTAGGGCTAGAATTATTACTCTCGCTCTACCGGTCGCGGCGATACCTCACATGTGTGGTTTGACCACCGTTTTCATATGCGGGCGCTACTCGCGAATGCGTTGGCTTCTGCGCGCGACTTTGTCGCGACGGGGGGTTTTTAATTTTTTTTTTTTTTAATTATTTATTTTACATTATTTTATTTATTTTTACACTGTTTAAAAAAAAAATGTGTCACTTTTATTCCTATTACAAGGAATGTAAACATCCCTTGTAATAGAAAAAAGCATGACAGGACCTCTTAAATATGAGATCTGGGGTCAAAAAGATCTCAGATCTCATATTTACACTAAAATGCAATTAAAAAAAAAAGTCATTTAAAAAAATGACATTGAAAAAAATATGCCTTTAAGAGGCGCGGGCGGAAGTGACGTTTTGATGTCGCTTCCACCCAGCAGTGTCATGGAGATGAGTGGGCGCCATATTAGCCTCACTCATCTCCAGGCACAAGAGGGAGATGGATGCAATCGCCTCCGGCGCTATCGACGGCTCTGGTAAGTGGCGGAAGGCATCGGATTGCGGTGGGAGGGGGCCCCTCTCCTGCCACCGATAAAAGTAATCGCGGCGAATCCGCTGCAGGGACAACTTTTATCAGAAAGCGGACCGCCACATGAAAATGGGGATACCGGGGTTATGGCAGTTAGCAGCTGCTATAACAACGATATCCCCCTTCAAAGTTTGGACATACATCGGCGTGCGGCGGTCCGGAAGTGGTTAAATGCCTTTAACGAGAGGATTTATATATTTTATATTATTTCTATAAAGATCTTTATTTTACAAAAAAACATTTAATATGATGTATACTATGACAGTGGTCAGAGCACTATCTGATTCCAGGGCTGTGGTGTTTTTTTTTAGGCTCCAAAGGTTGATGATGTTTGGTAAAAATAAGGTTTATTGTGTTTTGGGTTCTGAAACCTGGCTAGGGAGAGTGGGAATGGGTTCACTGACCACTCCAGAAAAGATTTTCAGTAAGTTGGCTTTAATAATAGGAAGTGATTGTCTGAGTGTGGTGTATGCATGTTGAGAAGCCTGTCTGTAAAGTTAAAGGAGAAGCACAGCCAAAGCTCGCTTTGGACCTGTTTTTAGCAGACAGTGGGCTGAAGCCCACTGTCAACTGATGTCACAGAGCCGGTGCAGGCTCGGGCAAGATTTAGACAATGAAGTTAGGATCTGCCCACATGCCTGGACCAGTACCAGCAAGCTGCTGATAGCCTGAGCTGGCTGCTCCCTCCCCCTCTACAGCCCAGAGCTCCAGTGAGGGAGGAGGGGACAGAGCAGTGACTGACAGTCGCCAACTCTCTGCTCAGGGATCGCTCAGTTCTCAGTGTTATATCCGGCGGCAGACAGATGCAGTCCCTACTTCTCTTTTAATGAAATTGAACTATGTATCTTCAGTTTGGACTTATTTTGGACCTAGGCCCTGTGTGAGGATAACTTCTGTTATTTCTTATTTATTGATTTATTGATTAAAAACAATTAGAGTGGAAACCCTAGAAAAATTACGGTGAATGATTTGGCCTTTATGCTTGCTCACTTTAGAGCTAAACCCACCCCCACACAATATACACTAGAAAATGTGTGTGGATATTTATTAAAGTGATTTGTAAACCTTACCTGCTCTGTGCAGTGGTCTTGTGCAATGGTATCCTCATTGACAGTGCATAAAACTATTATGAAAAAAATTCCAGTTCATACACCATATTGACAGTTCATATGCACCCGTGTGGTCCACACTTTAATTCTTCACGCCGTGCTCCAACACCAAGCACACTCACTCTACGAGTTTTGTCCTATGGACATCCTCAGGAAGCAGTTGATGTCCATGTAATATATATATGCAGCAAAAAAGAGGGTGAGCTTTATTGCGTAGCCACCAAACATATGTGTCTACAGAGCCAGAGGCTTTGTGCTGAGAGCGAGCTCATTGTGCACTCCCAGCATACTAATCAAGCTGTCACTGACTGCTCTCAGTCACGACTTTTAAAGAGAAGGCAGTGGGACCTGATCATGTGACAGCTTTGAGAGCTAATTACAGCAGTCAGATGATACAGAAGCTGTATCCACCTCCCAGGCATTAAAGCCCATTTAAAAAGCCTCCAGGAGGCAGTGTTAAAGGGGTTAAAAATTAAAAAGGGAGCTAATTAGGTGAATCACCAGTGAAATGCATTATTTGCTTATTTCTACTTTCATTTTGATTACAGTCTTCTGCGCATCTTAACTGGTCTCACAATTCGATTCGATTATGATTATCCTGTCAAGTACTCGATTTGATTCCATGATGCATCATGATGCAGCACGGTTAATGCCCATGGTTTTCATCAAAAACCCATCAGTGCATTATCATCAGTGCAGCCTTATATGTGCCCATCAGTGCAGCAATATCAGTGCAGCCTCATCTGTGCAGCCTCATCAGTGGCCATTAGTGCAGCCTCATCAATGGCCATCAGTGCAGCCTCATCAGTGGCAATCAATGCAGCCTATCAGTGCCCATCAGTGCAGCTCCATCAATGCAGCCTTATCAGTGCCCATCAATGCAGCCTGACCAGTGTCCATCAGTGCAGCCTCAGTGCCCATCAGTGCAGCCCCATCAGTGCCCATCATTGCAGCCGCATCAGTGCCCATCAATGCAGCCTTACCCATGCCCATCACTGCAGCCCCATCAGTGCCCATCAGTGCAGCCTATCAGTGCCCATCAATGCAGCCTCACAAGTGCCCATCAAATGCAACCTATCAGTGCCTATCAGTGCAGCTCCATCAATTGAGCCTTATCAGTGCCACTTCCCATCACTGCAGTCTATCAGTGCTCATTAATGCAGTCTCATCAGTTCCCATCAATGCAGCCTCATCAGTGCCCATCAGTGTAGTCTCACCAGTGCCCATCAGTGCAGCCTAATCAGTGTCAATCAATGCAGCCTCATCAGTTCCCATCAAATGCAGCCAATCAGTGCCCATCAATGCAGCCTACCAGTGCCCATCAGCGCAGCTTACCAGTGCCCATTAAATGCAGCCTACCAGTGCCCATTAATGCAGCCTCATCAGTGCCCATAAATGCAGCCTCATCAGTCCCCATCAGTGCAGCCCCATCAGTTCCCATCAATGCAGCCTCATCAGTGCCCATCAGTGCAGCCTCACCAGTGCCCATCAGTGCAGCCTCATCAGTGCCCATCAATGCAGCCTCACTAGTGCCCATCAATGCAGCCTCATTAGTGCCCATCAATGCAGCCTCAAAAATGCCCATTAAATGCAGCCTATCAGAGCCCATCAAATGCAGCCTACCAGTGCCCATCAAATGCAGTCTATCAGCACCCATCAATGCAGCCTACCAGTACCTGGATCACACAGAGCTCCCACTGTCACATGGAGCTTGGATTTGAATTGCCCGGTGGCTGCTGTCAGCAAAGTCCCACCTCCTGGACCGGCTCTTATGATACACGTGACACTGATTCGATTTCCTGGCATTGGATCAGTGTGCCTTATATCATAGGAGCTGGTCTAGGAGGTGGGACTTTGTTAAAGCAGTGGCGACTTCCATCGCCCACCAGGAGTTTCAGATCCAAGGCCAGTGTCACAGCAGGAGATCCAGCTCTGTGCGACATACACATACACTTTTAGGCATGGAGAGGAGGAGGGAGGAGAGGACTCTGGCAGGGGCACGCTGAGATTACGTCATTGATGCAATCGCGATTCAGCTGTTCTCTGTATCAATGCAGAATCCTTTAAGACTGAATCGCAATGCATGGTTTATATGATTATTTTCAACACCCCTACTCTTAATTATTAAATAATGCAGAGAAAAGCAGTATTTATTTAATAGTTTAATTTAATATGTACTTTCAAATGAATTTGTAAAATTGCACCTTCACAAATTTCTATTCACTGATGTATGGCACAGTGGTCAGTGTGCAGAGGTACATAATCTATTCATCTTTCTCCAATACTGCAATTCGATACTACAGATATTTAGCACAGAAAATGTAACCTAAAGGTAGGGGCTTGCATGTAAATTATGTATTTAAAAGCAAACATATGAAGCATGAGCATTTTTTGCTGTTTCAAAGTGCGGTGAAAAACATGATGTGTTCTTATAAAACTGATAGAAATTCTGAACTGTCCTATGAATCTTACTAAAGCCATCTTTCTAAATGAATGGTTAGCTGTACTACATGAAGCATAACCAGCCCATATTTAACTGACCTACAATGTTAATTGACTTCTTTTTTAAATCCTCTTTCTACACAAAAAACAAATATTATACATGTAATAGCCCATGGTAACTGTATTATATATTATCTATGTGGCATTGTTTTAAAGGATCCTGTTTATTTTCAATATGTAATTTTTGCTCTATAATGTATTTATAGAATGCTTAAGGTGATTGTATCCATATTAGTCCACTTGTTATAATACAGTTAAGTACTGTCCATGATACTTTTTGTTTGCATTAACAGTTACATTTTTAGGACACGATTTTTGGGTGTACCTTCATCTTTTTGATCCAAGCAGAGCTGATACATTAAAGCTTAGCAAAATGTTAAGAAGAAATCTGCAAAGACAACAATCTGATAAAAATGCACACATGGGGTAAAAAAAGTATGAATATAAGTTAGTCAGATAAGCAGTATAGAAGGGAACTGTAGAATGGGAGGGAGGGGGATGAGTCACAGAGGTGAGAATGGTCGTAAAACAATTTTATAGTGATGTGGAAAACTGAGGTCTTAACTTTTTTGTGTCAAATTAAATAATTTTTTATGTAAAAGAAAAAAAAAAAAAACACCGAACACTTAAAAAACAAGGCAAGTATGTTTTAATGTCTGTTCACAGTGATATTTTTGTCTCTCCCTTGCTTTACCCTGGCCACAGGCCTTTCAACTTGCTATAACAGAACTTTGAAACTAAGCAGATAGTGTAATTTGAATTTTGGTCTGCTCAGTCAGACATTATCGAATGTGTGATCATCCTTCTTAAAGTGTGACGTTGAAAAGGTGACTTTTGAACATCATTCCTTTTAGTGGACAGAAAAAAAAAAAATACATAGCTGCAATAAAAAATATCAAGTGAAAAATTCAATATGCTGGTTCTGAAGAAGTCTTGGAACCTGTAAATTAAATTAGTAACAGAGTAAATCACAGGAAATTGGAGAAAATGCTAAATCTGTAGTCTAGAGGTCAGGCTGTAATCTAAAGCAATAAATATTGCTAGAAAGTGTTATATTGGGAGGATAGCTTATAACGTTGTGTTGTTCTTCTTCTTTCAAGGTCATGGATTATATGGAACATTTGAAATGCTGTCATCTTGGAGGAAGACTAGAGAAGACCAACATGTAAAAGAAAGGACAGCAGTTGTGTATGCAGACACCATGATTTCCTTCTCTCTCACCACTGCCATGTATCTAGTTACCTTTGGGATTGGTGCCAGTCCCTTCACAAACATCGAAGCTGCAAGGATATTTTGCCGCAATTCATGTATAGCAATCTTCTTTAACTACCTCTACATAATATCATTCTATGGCTCTAGCCTTGTGTTTACTGGGTACATTGAAAACAATTACCAGCATAGTATTTTTTGCAGGAAGGTGCCAAAGCCTGAAATTCTACAGGTCAAATCATTGTGGTACAGGTTTCTTATGACTGCAAGATTTAGTGAAGACACAACAGAGTCTGAAGAAACAAACTCCTATGAAAGTCATCTTTTGGTTTGCTTCCTTAGACGATATTACTGTGACTGGATAACAAATACATATGTAAAACCTTTTGTAGTTCTCTTTTACCTTGTTTATATTTCCTTTGCCTTAATGGGCTACTTGCAGGTCAATGAAGGGTCTGACCTAAGTAACATAGTTGCAACTGAGACACGGACCATAACATACACTGCAATCCAGCAAAAGTATTTCAGTAACTACAGCCCAGTTATTGGCTTCTACATCTATGAATCTATAGAATACTGGAATACAAGTGTCCAGGAGGATGTTCTAGAATACACAAAAGGATTTGTAAGAATATCATGGTTTGAGAGCTACTTAAACTATCTCAGAAAACTTAATATATCTACTGGATTACCCAAAAAGAATTTCACTGACATATTGAGATACTCTTTTCTGAAAAACCCAAGGTATGCATATTTTTCTGAAGACATCATCATACCCAAGAAATACAACAACGAAGTAGATGTTGTGGCCTCTAGGATGTTTCTGATTGCAAAGACCATGGAAACAAACAGGGAAGAACTCTATGATCTTCTTGAAACTTTAAGGAAACTTTCTCTTACGTCCAAAGTAAAATTCATTGTCTTCAATCCATCTTTTGTCTACATGGACCGATATGCTTCTTCAATTGGAGCTCCATTACAAAACTCCTGTATAAGTGCTTTGTTCCTGCTGTTTTTTTCATCATTTCTTGTTGCCAGCTCTATCATCAATATTTGGATAACACTAACCGTGGCCTCTGTAGCGTTTGGAGTAATCGGTTTCATGACATTATGGAAGGTTGAGTTAGACTGCATATCTGTACTTTGCCTAATCTATGGGATTAACTACACCATAGACAACTGTGCACCACTAATATCAACATTTATCTTGGGTAAAGAATTTACTAGGACTAAGTGGGTGAAAAATTCGTTAGAATTGCATGGGGTAGCCATTTTACAGAGCTACCTCTGTTACATTGTTGGTCTGATCCCTCTCGCAGCTGTGCCTTCAAATCTGACCCGTTCACTGTTCAGGTGCTTGTTTTTGATAGCATTTGTCACATTCTTTCACTGCTTTGCAATTTTGCCAGTTATGCTGACTTTTGTTCCACCCTCAAAGAAGAAGAGGAAAGAAAAGAAAACCCAGGAAAACCGTGAAGAGATAGAATGTGTTGAAATGGTGGACCTGGACAGCACTAGAGTGGTTGACCAAATTACAACTGTTTGATTTTTTGTTTTTTGCATTTTCTAAGTTTCACCCTAGGTCTTACTAAGAGAATGTTTTGATGGAACTTCTTTGAGACACAATTATCCAATACAACCCATTCAATGGATGATCCAAAAAAAAAGAACTTTTAGCCTCAGTACAAAGAAAAGATAAACATAAAGCTGAATTACAGCGGTTTAGGCATTGGTTATATGGTGGTAGAATATTCCAAATGTTAGAATAATCTTAGAACAGTTTATTCATTTGGTTCAAACGTTCATATGTTTAGGAAAACAGTGCCAGCTCTCACTCATGTATACATCCTACCACATTCCTCTAGCCACTCTCTATGTTGCGCCTTCTCTCTCTCCCTTCCCCACTTATATTTCTCTCTTATATCCTCATTTTCTTTATATGGTTTCCCTCCCCTAATCCCCGGAGCTGATTCATAAAGGAACTGGTGGCCTATAGCTACAAGCCCAGTTTCAGCTATTTTCTATCAAATGGGTAATCTAACTTGATGGACAACTTAATTGCTTGTCCCCAAGCTCTTTATCCATCCTTCCTCCCTTTCTCGCTCTTTCTCTCTTTCTCTTTCTCACTTCCAACACAAGCACATATAAACAAGTGGTTTCAATTGCTTACACACTGTAAAAGAAACTCGCTTTGACACATTTTGTTCAACTCTCTGTTTTATATTCTTTTAGAGTAAAGTCAATAAATAGAATCAAAAGGAGACTGCAACATTCTCAAAGTAATTTGTATTAATTGTTAAGCAGGAAATGTTATTTCAATGCTGCTCATAAGGCTGTTACTGTTGCTGAGTCCAAACGCCTACAAAGGTCAGCTGTTCATAAAGAGTTAGTTCAATGTTCTCATACACATTCCAGCATTTTTGTAGATTTATAGATCTTAGCTTATCCCTTTACTACATAAATCCGCTTTTCGGGCCTTGTGTTTAAATTTTGCTTTTTTTTAAGCTGTTATATATATTTTTTGATATAAAACAAAATATGCAGCATTGTAGTGTCAATTAAAACACATTATTAAATAAACGGCATTGTAGTATTATTGTGCAGCATGCACATTCATAATTTAGGGCAGTTTATGACAAATCTATGTAACTTAAATTATTTAAAGCAGATAAACACTTGATTTTTTTTTCATAAAGGAATTTATATGTGGCATTGATAGCTTCTTAAAAGGCCTATTGCTTAGTGCCAAAGCATTCACACCTCTAAACACTCAATTATCTTATGCTCTAACCTATTCTACCCTGCATTATTATAGAGGGAAGAAAATTATGTTATAGCCCACAACAGTCTCAATATACAGTCAATACATACAATAATAAGCTCAAGGCAGCTCAGACATAATTGAGGTAACATATAAGGTTCATTAAATACATTCAAGCATATTGCGTACAAGAGGTCCAAAACCTTAAATACAGACATCGAGACCTTAACTAAAAAACACTGTACATAATGAGTAAAGAAGGAATAAAGTTTCCCGAGAGAGCAAACATGATTCCCATGCTGGCTGCCTGCTGGAAAGTCAAACCCGCTGCACCCTGACTAAAATGTTTTAGAAAGTTTTATTAAAAGTGTGCAAGATAAAGAAAATATACAGACACTAATTGGAAAGAAGAATGGAAAATGGGAAAAGAGAAAAAAAAAGAAAGATCTCAAAGGTGTGGATGGGAGGGGGGGAAGAAAACGGGTTTGCTGGGGGGGAATTAAAGCCCACAGAAGATATGGGAAGTAACAGGTAGGGGCCATGCCATATCTGCTTAGGTTGACCTCGGCTCATCAAGAGCTGGAGGGGAGTCAGGATTTCCTGAGAGACATCCTGCACCCAAGGAACCCATTAATTCCTAGTAGGGGTCAGAATAGGAAAAGATTTGGACAGCCACAGAGAGATGAGGGAGGGGTGACAGGCTGTTTCCAAAGAGCTGGGATATACATCTGAGCTGTATTTACCACTTCAGCCCCAGAAGAATTGGCTGGTCAATGACCAGGCCATTTTTTGCGATTCGTCACTGCGTCGCTTTAACTGACAGTCGCGAGGTCATGCGACATTGTACCCAAACAAAATTGACATCCTTTTTTCCCACAAATAGAGCTTTCTTTTCGTGGTATTTGATCATCTCTGCGGTTTTTATTTTTTGCGCTATAAACAAAAAAAGAGCGACTATTTTGAAAAAACAATTTTGTACTTTTTGCTGTAATAAATAGCCCCAATTTTTTTTTTTAAAAAAAAGCTAATTTTTTCCTCAGTTTAGGCCGATATGTATTCTTCTACGTATTTTTGGTAATAAAAATTGCAAAAAGCGTATATTGATTGGTTTGCGCAAAAGTTATAGCGTCTACAAAATAGGGGATAGATTTATGGCATTTTTATTATTATTATTTTTTTACTAGTAATGGCGGCGATCTGCGATTTTTATCTAGACTGCGACATTATAGCGGACACATCAGACATTTTTGACACATTTTTGGGTCGATTGACAATTATACAGCGATTAGTGCTATAAAAATGCACTGATTACTGTATACATGTCACTGGCAGGGAAGGGGGTTAACACTAGGGGGCGAGCAAGGGGTTAACTGTGTTCCCTAGGTGTGTGTTCAAACTGTGGGGGATGGGACTGACTATAAGAGATGAGAGATCGTGGTTCCCAGCTCGTAGAAACTCACAAGAAGGCCAAGAAGGCCAAGAAGGCCAAGAAGATGTGCAGATATGGGCCCTCTTCCTGGCCACACCTCCAACAGAGGCTAGATACATGTGGGAGGATCTTGTACATCTTGATCTTGATCTACAGGGGACCCCGTACCAGCGACATAAAATCTTATAGTCCTGCTCTTGAAATTTATTAGCAATGGAAGCTTTATGAGCAAACAAGATGGCTTGGTCCACTTGGGTTGCAGAAAAAGATATGTGCAGATCTTACTCCCAGTTAGGGATATATTGTGGAACAAAGCCTGCTGAGGGGACCACCAGAAGCTTATATAGTTGATATAAGAGGTGAGGGACATAAGACGTGTCCAGGCATAGATCTTCAAATGGGATGAGAGCAGGCATGGTTCCAAATTTAGTAATAGTAGACTTGAAAAAATTACATATTTGATATGCCAACCAGCTGAGCATGGGCGGGTCCAACATCTGTTGGATATCCTCCAAAGGAGGACAGCAGGGGGATGAAGCCAGGTGTAAAAGATGGAATTGCCGCATCCAAGAGACAGTACAGATGCTTATTGGTATTACCCATTGTGAATTCCAGGTTCCAGCAAGTGTGCACCAGCTAACCACTCAGGTTAGGTGAAGGGTCTTGAAGTATAACTGAATATCTAGTCTAGTCTAAAGTCTTCAGCTAAGCAAAAAAGACTGTGGGAATCGATCAGGTTAACATGATAGATTGGTAGGGTTTTCTTTTTTGGGGCTGGTAGACATAATAGTTAACTTTACTACTATTGACTACCTTATTGACTACCTTATTAGTTTGTGGGCGATACATGGAAGTCCACAAGTGTTTAATTTAAACAATTTAAACAAATTACAGCACTCTTTCATAACCTGGTTGTACATAGTTTAAAATTTGGCCTTTCTTTGTTTTTTAAAACCTGTGTAGAGTTAACCTATTGCATTGGACTGGTCTGCACCTCACGGACTGCCCAATGTATCCTCCACTAATTGTTAAGGATCAGGGGGAAAACAGGCCTTCGCAACACAGTTCTATAAAGTAAAAATCTGCATTATTTGTCAAAAAACACAAAGAACATGCATAGCATGGTCCTAAAGCAGAACATTACCCATAAAATTTTATAAGAATGAATATTCTTCGGCAAGAAATATACATTCCACATTAATAATTATGCTACCAAAATGAGGTTGTGTTGTAAATTGCCTCCAGCATTAATCCTGTTTTTTTTTGCTGGAGGCCGCCATTTTGCCTAAGCCCAGAACCCCTGAGTAGCAGTAACTCTTTAGGCTGTCAGCAGATCAGGCTCTAGTGGCTCTGATTTTCAGTACAGTGCCAAGAATAGAGAACAAATTAGGGTGTGTAGAACAGGACAGGACCAGGCATTACTGTATTTTAAACAGTATAGGCACTTAATTTTAATGTTTTACATAGTTATACCTGCAAAAGGGGCCAGCATGAAGTAATCTATCAGGACTTAATTTTTTGACTTAAGTTCCAGTTTAAGCTTGGCAAACTGTGTGCTTTTCTTTAGCACAGAACAAAAAAGTTCAGTACACCAGCCAGGAGAGACCACATCATTCAACTCCTTCAGGCAGCCCAATGTGTCAGCTTTTCACTAGAATCTAGGCACAGAATAACATCTTTCCCCTCTTCACACCATCACCAGACTCTGTCTGTGCTTACCTGTTTATTGATAGAACTGTAAGGGAAGTATCTGCACTCCAAAATCAACCCCCTCTTAACCCTGTCTCAATGCCTTGAGAACAGTACATGACTTCCAATTTATAGACCCTGAGCCCTGGAAGCAACTAATAGCCCTGTGTATTATAGCATACCAGCTCATACTTACAATTCAATTTTTATGTAATATTATAAGTGTTAGTTTTTATTTAATACAATTAATACATTCCAAATCAAAGTGTTTGGGATTCAGGGCCTGGCCCCCCAGAGACCAGCGATGCCCCAAGTTGATTTTATTCTTCATCGTAGTAATTTTTGCACACTTATGCTTAATTTTAATCAAAGGCGTTTGGATCCAGAATTCCTAAAGGGGTTGTAAACCCTTATGTTTTTTCACCTTAATGCATCCTATTAGGGATGAGCCGAACACCCCCCTGTTCGGTTCGCACCAGAACATGCGAACAGGAAAAAAGTTCGTTCGAACATGCGAACACCGTTAAAGTCTATGGGACACGAACATGAATAATCAAAAGTGCTAATTTTAAAGGCTTATATGAAAGTTATTGTCATAAAAAGTGTTTGGGGACCTGGGTCCTGCCCCAGGGGACATGGATCAATGCAAATAAAAGTTTTAAAAACTGCCGTTTTTTCAGGAGCAGTGATTTTAATAATGCTTAAAGTCAAACAATAAAAGTGTAATATCCCTTTAAATTTCGTACCTGGGGGGTGTCTATAGTATGCCTGTAAAGGGGTGCATGTTTCCTGTGTTTAGAACAGTCTGACAGCAAAATGACATTTTGAAGGAAAAAACTCATTTAAAACTACTCGCGGCTATTGCATTGCCGACAATACACATAGAAGTTCATTGATAAAAACGGCATGGGAATTCCCCAAAGGGGAATCCCGAACCAAAATTAAAAAAAAAAAATGACGTGGGAGTCCTCCTAAATTCCATACCAGGCCCTTCAGGTCTGGTGTGGATATTAAGGGGAACCCCGGCCAAAATTAAAAAAAAAAAATGACGTGGGGTTCCCCCTAAATTCCATACCAGACCCTTCAGGTCTGGTATGGATTTTAAGGGGAACCCCGCGCCAAAAAAAAAAACGGCGTGGGGTCCCCCCAAAAATCCATACCAGACCCTTATCCGAGCACGCAACCTGGCAGGCCGCAGGAAAAGAGGGGGGGACGAGAGTGCGGCCCCCCCTCCCTCCTGAACCATACCAGGCCACATGCCCTCAACATTGGGAGGGTGCTTTGGGGTAGCCCCCCAAAACACCTTGTCCCCATGTTGATGAGGACAAGGGCCTCATCCCCACAACCCTGGCCGGTGGTTGTGGGGGTCTGCGGGCGGGGGGCTTATCAGAATCCTGGAAGCCCCCTTTAACAAGGTGACCCCCAGATCCCGGCCCCCCCCTGTGTGAAATGGTAAGGGGGTACATAAGTACCCCTACCATTTCACGAAGAAAGTGTCAAAAATGTTAAAAATGACAAGAGACAGTTTTTGACAATTCCTTTATTTAAATGCTTCTTCTTTCTTCTATCTTCCTTCATCTTCTGGTTCTTCTGGCTCTTCTGGTTCTTCCTCCGGCGTTCTCGTCCAGCATCTCCTCCGCGGCGTCTTCTGTCTTCTTCTCCTCGGGCCGCTCCGCACCCATGGCATGGGGGGAGGCTCCCGCTCTTCTCTTCTTCTTTTCTTCTCTTCTTCATTTTCTTCTCCGGGCCGCTCCGCAATCCATGCTGGCATGGAGGGAGGCTCCCGCTGTGTGACGGCGCTCCTCGTCTGACAGTTCTTAAATAACGGGGGGGGGGCGGGGCCACCCGGTGACCCCGCCCCCCTCTGACGCACGGTGACTTGACGGGACTTCCCTGTGGCATTCCCCGTGACGTCACAGGGAAGTCCCGTCAAGTCACCGTGCGTCAGAGGGGGGCGGGGTCACCGGGTGGCCCCGCCCCCCCGTTATTTAAGAACTGTCAGACGAGGAGCGCCGTCACACAGCGGGAGCCTCCCTCCATGCCAGCATGGATTGCGGAGCGGCCCGGAGAAGAAAAGAAGAAAAGAAGAAGAGAAGAAGAGAAGAAAAGAAGAAGAGAAGAGCGGGAGCCTCCCCCCCATGCCATGGGTGCGGAGCGGCCCGAGGAGAAGAAGATAGAAGACGCCGCGGAGGAGATGCTGGACGAGAACGCCGGAGGAAGAACCAGAAGAGCCAGAAGAACCAGAAGAACCAGAAGATGAAGGAAGATAGAAGAAAGAAGAAGCATTTAAATAAAGGAATTGTCAAAAACTGTCTCTTGTCATTTTTAAAATTTTTGACACTTTTTTCGTGAAATGGTAGGGGTACTTATGTACCCCCTTACCATTTCACACAGGGGGGGGCGGGATCTGGGGGTCACCTTGTTAAAGGGGGCTTCCAGATTCCGATAAGCCCTCCGCCCGCAGACCCCCACAACCACCGGCCAGGGTTGTGGGGATGAGGCCCTTGTCCTCATCAACATGGGGACAAGGTGTTTTGGGGGGCTACCCCAAAGCACCCTCCCAATGTTGAGGGCATGTGGCCTGGTACGGTTCAGGAGGGAGGGGGGGCCGCACTCTCGTCCCCCCCTCTTTTCCTGCGGCCTGCCAGGTTGCGTGCTCGGATAAGGGTCTGGTATGGAATTTAGGGGGAACCCCACGTCATTTTTTTTTTTAAATTTTGGCCGGGGTTCCCCTTAATATCCATACCAGACCTGAAGGGCCTGGTATGGAATTTAGGGGGACTCCCACGTCATTTTTTTTTTTAAATTTTGGTTCGGGGTTCCCCTTTGGGGAATTCCCATGCCGTTTTTATCAATGAACTTCTATGTGTATTGTCGGCAATGCAATAGCCGCGAGTAGTTTTAAATGAGTTTTTTCCTTCAAAATGTCATTTTGCTGTCAGACTGTTCTAAACACAGGAAACATGCGTCCCTTTACAGGCACACTATAGACACCCCCCAGGTACGAAATTTAAAGGGATATTACACTTTTATTGATTGACTTTAAGCATTATTAAAATCACTGCTCCTGAAAAAACGGCCGTTTTTAAAACTTTTTTTTGCATTGATCCATGTCCCCTGGGGCAGGACCCAGGTCCCCAAACACTTTTTATGACAATAACTTGCATATTAGCCTTTAAAATTAGCACTTTTGATTTCTCCCATAGACTTTTAAAGGGTGTTCCGCGGCATTCGAATTTGCCGCGAACACCCCAAATTGTTCGCTGTTCGGTGAACTTGCGAACAGCCAATGTTCGAGTCGAACATGAGTTCGACTCGAACTCGAAGCTCATCCCTACATCCTATGCATAGTTCTATGCATGAAGGTGAAAAAACACCTGGCAGTGACCGGTCCCCCTCCATTTTACTTACCTGAGCCCTGGAACTTCACCCGGCGGGGACGCGCTGTCCATCTGCCCGGGGTACTCGGCTCTTGATTGGATAGATTGATAGCAGTGCAGCCATTGGCTCCCGCTGCTGTCAATCATATCCAATGATGCAGGCGCCAGGGGGTGGGGCCGAGTCATACATTCAGCGGCTATGGATGCCAAATGATGGACACGGGAGCATGCCCGCAAGGTAACCCCCAGGAGAGTGCTTCTCCTAGGGGGTTATCTGATGTGGGGAGGAGCCGCGAGGGCTGCAGAGGGGCCCCAGAAGACGGTGTTTGGGGCCAATCTTTGAAAAACGAGCTGCACAGTGGAGGTAAGTATGACATGTTTGTTTTGTTTTTTTAATAATCGAAGCTTTACAATTGCTTTAATAAATTATGTGTTGATATCTTTTTTAACTATTTATTTAACTTGTTGACTTATATGTGATTTATCACGTATGTTTTATATTTAAAACCATTTCCAATACATTGAATACTTTAGGGTTGCAAATAAATTAAACACTTTTTATAAGGTCCGGAGTTGAACCAGCTCAGGGATCTTGCACAAATACTCTTTAAAAAATAGCGCCTTCAAAGTTTCAATAATGCACACCTGAGAATAAAATTACTTACATGCAATTATCGGTGTAAGAGTTTACAATTCTTCTTCACAATTAATTCTTTTAGTTTGAATTTGCTACTATCTGGGCTGTTGTTTGGGAATCCCCAACTAGAGAAAGAAGGCAAGTGATAAGGAAGAATGGGTACTGCTGGATATCAAGGCCTTTAATTTGCTACAGTATCAAGAAGAAGATAGACAGGAAAACTAGAATTGCAACATCGCTTTGGGGGAGGGGGTGGGGGCTAAGGAGGCTCAAAAAATACAGCAGTTTTCTCCCTACTGCTCTATGTACATAAACAACAACTGTACCTTTGCTACAAGTTGTGCTTTAGAGCATTACCCCACTTTCCAAGTGCAGCCCACCTGGAGAAATATTTAACTTTATTCTTAATTATTTTTCCAGGTGGACTGCATTTGGGGATATGTTTTTCCCTATATGGCAATGTGTGCCAAATGTAAAGTTGTTTTTTACATGTAATGCTTTATTTACAATAATCAGGTACGGTATATACAGCAGTAATGGGGTTGTGATGTATTTTGGTGACTTTGCTGACTATCAGTCTGCTTGTGGCTACATATGGATTATTTCCGGTTGGCATTAAATTTGCCAAATGGGGAAATAAGGTGCTGGTAAAGGGGATAGTCTGCAACTTTGAGCCGAAACAAAATAATTCAGTGCCCAGGGTGAAGATGCCAAACTGTGCCCCCTTCTCTGTGATTTACTCACCTGATAATCTCCTGCAACTAGGATCCTAATCCCAGCTGCCACAAAGTTTGTATCAGCATCACTGTGCAGCTCCAGATCCCTGTACTTGGTTTCACCTTGAGTTGTGCAGTGAGGCTGTGGTACCTTCCTGCTGTGAGTTCTCTGCCAGTCTCTGTGTGCTGATTGTCACTCACGACAGTGTGCAGGGACTAAGAGTGTGTTATGTATAAAGTGCAGAGGTCAGGAGTGTGTTATATATACAGTGCTGGGTTGAAGAGTATGTATTTTACTAAATGCAAGGGTCAGGGGGTGTGAAACATACAGAGTGCAAGCACCATGAGTATGTAATGCACAGAGTGTAGGGGTAAGGCTTGAGTAACCTACAGAGTGCAGAAGTCAGGAGTATGTCATTCTTATAGTGCAGGAGCAAGGGTTGTGTAATGTACAGCAGGTGAGAGTTTTGTACCATATAGAGTGCAGGGATCAGGACTGTGTAATGTACAGCGTGCAGGGGTAAAAGTATGTAATGTACAGGATGCAGGGGTCAGAAGTGTTTAATGTTTGACACCTTTTATTCATACACACACACACACACACACACACACACATAGTATACAGCCTCTTTAAAAACCATGCATTCACCATACCAACTGACCAAAATGTTTTCTTCACTTGGCTGGCTTTCTCTTTCAGTTAAACCTTAGACAACTTAGCCACCAGCATGAAGTTGTGTGGAAGCAGCATGGTGCTCCAATGTCAGGTTGGTATTTATATTATGGCATGGTAGATTTTTGAACGGGGACTCAGAGACAGAGAAGATACAGCCTTCCCTCTGTCCTCCTCATTCTAGGGCTATGTTCAGGGCCAAAATGCACCATTTATTCTGTTTGCTCGTGTGATAATGATAAACTTGATTTTAAGCTTTAAAATAGATAGAAAATAAGTTTGCTAAAGCATTGTTTATCATAAACAAATAGTTTTCATGTCTTCTTTTTTTTCATCTCAGTGATTGTGATCTCCTGACCTTTTTTTAGCTACTTCCTGTCTATATGTGCTCACTCTAACTTTAGCACAATATTGATCTATAATGCCTGCATGATGAGTGTCAGCATGGCTGCTCTAAGTTTCCAACAGGGGTATGTAGTACAGCAGGGGTAGGCAACCTTAACACTACAGCTGTGCTGCAACTACAAATCCCATCATGCCTCTGCCTCTAGGAGTCATACCTGTGATTGTCAGGGTCTCGCAATGTCTCATGGGACTTGTAGTTTCACCACAGCTGGAGGGCCAAGGTTGCCTACCCCAGGGTTAGGCTGGCGATAAATTATACAATTTTCTTGTACAATTTTCCTTTAGATTTACCAAACCATATAATATGAGGTCAAAGCTAAACGCTATCAAATTGTGTGCAATCAGGAAGGCCCTTGTACTTTGAAGGTAAATCTAAAGGAAACTGAACAAGAAAATTGTATAATATATGTCCTGCTTAACAATGGAAAAGTACAATTGAGAGCCACCTGTTCCCTATAACAAAAATTGTCTGAACAATAACCTTTTGACAGGATCACCAGGTATTTTTTAATGAAAGCTGCAGATTTAAAAAGACTGAAGCTTATGAGCTTATGTGATTTTAGTAATTGGGTTTAGATCTACATTAACAATTACGGTGCAACAGTTAAAATGCAAAAGAAAATGATTTAGAAGGCAATAAACAAACAGTATGATTGGACAGGGTGCCCAGCTCTGAGAACATTGAATTATACTGTTCTGTAGCGCCACCCCCGAAGGAGCCGCTTGGTGAATTTGGATTCTCTCATCTTCGCCTCAAGAATGACGTCAGCCCCTCTGACACACCTGGTTAAATAAAATTACTGCAAACACATTTAAGGACACATGTGGTAAATACCGTTATCCTGGCTGTGGATTATCACCAAAAATAGACACACACCTGGTAGTGATAAACAAGTTTAATATATTAGCACGGTTTAAAGCATATGGAAACTTACAACACTGTTAAACCTTGCTGCAAATAACTAATACATTAGAAAAGACAACCTTCAATATTTAGCAACTGCAGGTATAGAAAGGGCAGTAATCTATGTGCCCTTAACACAGGCCCTGAGAGGGAGGAGAGAAGACTTGTCAACTTCTCAGCTCCTTCTGGGCCGCAAATACCCTTGAGAGGCAAACACACAATGAAAAGAAAAGGCTTACACAAGTACAGAAAGCACAGTTCTGTAATGTTGCAGGTCCTGAAGTAAAGGATACTAGTGTATTCTACTAGCAAATGGTGGGGACCTTGTTTTAAGAGAAGGTTTAAACAAGCTTGCATGGAGCAGTAATCCTCTAGAATGTTCCAGTAGGTAGAAATTTAAAAGAGCAAACTACTAGAGATGGCAGCTCCAAACAAGCATCCCGTTACACTAAAAAGGGAAATTGGTGTCTGCATGCAGTGTCAGTATAGTGTCAAGAAGGATGTTGGGTTTGCATCCGCTCACCAGTCCTCTGTGCAATGACACAACAAAAGGTCCCATGTGCTGGTTCAGGCTCCTGATGCTCCTAGTGATGTTGTAAGGCATTGGATCTCTTGCTGATGGCCGATCAAGATGACTGGTAGCGAAGCTCGCAAGGTGAACAGGCAGCGGCCGATCTGATACCCGGATGGGTATCTCGATCCCTGAAAGGCATGGGTCATCTCCGCTGAGCTGAGTGGTGCTGGGCTGCTGAGTATGGGCCCTGGACTAAATAGTAGTGGACCACGTGGCTGTCTCTGCTCCTGGCTCTCCTCAGGCGTCCTCACTCCTCCGTCTCCAGGTAACACTCTCCTGGCAGTCTCTGGAAAAGCTTGGCTTTCTCCCCCTCTGATGCTGCCAGAGTCTCTCTCTTTCAGTCTCCTCAGTCTCAGCGGTTTTCCTCACACCTGTAAACTCACCACACTCTCTCTCTCTCTTCCTTTCTCTCTCCTCAGACCGCTCTCCTTATTCTCCTCACAGACTCTTTTTTTCAGGCTACAGGATATCCCTCTTCCTCTGTTGGGCATACAGTCCCTGGTGTCAGCGTGTGCCTCTCTCCTCACTCTGGCACCTTAGTTCCTTCCCCTCGCACACTCCTCCTCTCCTCACTGTTAAGTGTCACTGTGTCCCAGCAAAGGACTTTTTGAGCCTTGATATCCCCCTCTCTTTTAAACAATCTCCTCTCCTCTGTCTCCTGCCAGCACTCTCTCTCTCTTTTACCCCAGTACTTCCCTCTCTTCTGTCCCATCAGCACTTCCTGAAATTCCCCCTTTTCCCAGTGTTCTCTCTCTCTGAGTTTTCTAGAAGGACCAGTCAGCATCTCTCTGTCTCCATCTTGTGGCCAAAAGGAGAAATTGCATTACAACATACCTGCTACAGTTCCAACACTAGCTTTGCGCAGTGGCAGTATCATAGCCAATGAGGTTCAACTGAGGCGTGATTATTGCTAATTGCTTCTCGGCCTTTTGGCTAAGATCAAGTGTAGTTTTGGCTCTCTTGTATCTAAGTTGAAAGGTGCCCGGGGTACCCGAAAGTCGGCCTTGGGGGGAGCGTCCCTTTCCGGAGGGCCCCCCCTTGTTGCTATTGGCTCTAGGCTTAGTCCCTGGGCAACGAGAAGCGATCGCCCTCTTGAAGGCGACCTTATCCTAGGGCGGTTGGCGGAACTGTGGGGGTTTCCCTTTGTGGGGACCCCCACAGGAAAGCAATCAGTTCGGCAGGCGATTCTACAATGGCGGCTCGTGGAATCCGCGATTCGCTACTATTTCTGGTTAAGCCAGGTTTTTCCGATGTGACCCTGAGGACCGTGGTGGTGGATCTTTTGACGGGCATCCTAGGCCTTGGGGTAAGAGATATCTTATGCTTGCAGGATTTTCCAAATCAGAGACTATATGATGTCACTTTCTATTCCTCTGAGGTCTGTTGGGATGTTTATGAGAAGTTCAAGCTGATGGAGGATTCTGAAGTCGGAAGGAAGTATGGAGTGCAGCCGTTGTTTATGCAGGAGGAGAAGGTAATTACCGTGCACCTTTACAATCCTTTTGCGGATATAAATCTAGTTAAGGCCTTTTTGAGTAATTACTGCGACAAGTTGAGAGGTGGAGAGAAGGTCTTCAATAATTTTCAGATCTGGTCTGGGAAATATGGATTCTTTGGGACCTTCAAGTCGGACTCCAGTTGTGTGGGGGGAGTTAAAAGGCCTCCTGCAGTGTTTACCATTGGAAGGGAAAGGGGGTTTCTATTTTACCCAGGACAGCCAAGATACTGCAGGAAGTGCATGAGGTATGGGCATGTTAGCAGTGATTGCGACCAGGAACTCAAATGCCGGTTTTGCGGGAAAGGAGGCCATGTTGCACGTGACTGTAAAGAAAGTAGGGTTTGTGATATATGCAAAAAAGCGGGGCACATGGCGAAAGATTGTGAACAGTATCGGGCGGCAAGAAGGGAGTGGCTGTCTAGTGTGTTGACTCTAGGGAAAGAGAAGAGAGAAGCCAGGCAGCGGAGGCCACAAGACGGTGCAGGTGAGAATGCTAAAGGGGGTACTGCTGATGCGGGTCCTCCAGGTGTTCCACCCGAGCACCCGGCTGGTGATGTTGCGCCCGATGGGCAGGCAGGTGATGCAGTAGGAGCGGGTAACGCTACCCCGGCTGCTGGTAAAGTGGTGGGGGGTGGAGCCGGCTCTGAGACTGCTGATGCTTCGCCGGGTGAAGACGGCATACAAGTGGATACCAGGGAAGTTCCAGGTCCCTCTGAGGAAATGGAAGATGGAAGACAGGAGGAAGATGGCCCTCCAAGGGTTGACCAGGATGTGACTGTACCAGCTACGGGATTGACAATCCCGTCACCACTCCTGGGTTTTTTGTCTGATAGTGATTCAGAGGAGAGTGAGATGGAGAGCGTCAGCAGTGTAGAGTGTGGACAGAGGATGGAGGATGATTTTCCTGATATGCCAGACCTGCCTGACACTGCTGTTAACAAAAGATCTAGGTTGGACGCACTCTGTTCTGGAGGGGTGGAGGGGGTTGGAGGAGTCCTACCTGATAATGGGGGTTCTGAAGAGGAGCCTGCCAGTTCTCCGGTTCCCCAGAGAAGGCTCAAGATGAGTGAAGGAGAAAATAGGATGGACTTTTAAGGTTTCATTATGGCTGTTTTTGTTTTTCTTCTCATGGCTCTGTCAATAGGGTCAGTGAATGTTAGAAGCATTGCTACAAAAGTAAGGAGGGTGGCGGTCTTTGAAGAGATTAGTAGAAATGATGTGGATGTTTTTTGTTTACAGGAGTGTGGGATGATGAATAATCCATCTGTTGATTGGAAATGGGGCTTTTCAGTGTGGGCGTATGCATGTGAGTCCAGGAGTGAGGGGGTTGGTGTGGTGGTGAAGAACCCAAATATTAATATTGTAATGCATGAGGTGGTTGTCCCTGGAAGATTGCAAATTGTGACTTTGGAGTTTTTGGGTCAGCAAGTGAGGGTAATCAATTGTTACGCTCCAGCTGAGAAAAAAGAAAGAATATGTTTTTTTAAAACTTTTAAGGTTCACTTACCTGGGAGGATTCCGACTGTCTTGGCAGGTGACTTAAACTGTATAAGGAGGAATGAAGATCGTCAGGGAACTAGTGGTGACGGTGGGATGGATATTACATCCAGACTCCTGAATGACATGATAGGAGACTTTAACATGCATGATATAGCAATGGAAGTGGAGGGGGGGGACACGACATTTACTTACCTGTCTGATAGGGGGACAGTGAGGTCATGTATTGATTTTATTTTTTTGTCACAATTTTTGAAGGAGGAGTCTTATAAGGTGTTACCTGTACTTTTTTCCGATCATTCTTTAATTTATTGTTCTTTTAAGTTGGAGGTGGGAATGGAGGTGGGAAGAGGCACATGGAAAATTAATGTGTTGTTGTTGGAGGATGATGGGATTTCCAGGTGTTTTCTTCTCTTTTTCCGGTCTCTGGAAGAGAGAAAAAATGAGTTTAAAAACGTGTTGGTATGGTGGGATTGGTGTAAAAATCAAGTAGCGTCCTTCTATAAAAAGGTGGGTGCGGAGAAAGCGAGAGAAAGAAGAGAGGCAGGAAGGAGGTTGTTGGGGAGGATACACTTCTTGTGTCAGTGTAAGAGATTTGGGATGGAGGTGGAGGAAGAACTAAAGAAAGTGCAGGAGGAGAGAAGAAAGATGATTAAAGAAAAAGGGAAAGGGATTGTCTTCCGGGCAAAAGTCCAGGTGATGGAAGAAGACGAGAAGTGCTCGCGTTTCTTTTTTAAAAAGGCCTTTAGTCCCAAAAAGATCATGAAAGTGATGTTGGATGGACCAGAAGAAGTGAGAGGGAAAAAGATGAGAGAGGTTGTCAAAAACTTCTATGCGGAATTGTACAAGTGTGAAGATGGTGCCACAATTCAAGAGATGGAGGACTACTGTGAAGCTTTACCAGGAGGTTTGAAGAAGGAAGAAGGTACTTGGCTGGCGGAAGAAGTGGAAGAGGTGGAGATAGAGAAGACACTAAAGAGCATGGCCAAAAACAAGATGCCGGGAGGAGACGGAATTCCGGTAGAATTTTATTTAAAGTTTTGGTCTGTCCTGAAGGCTCATTTCCGAGAGGTGATAAGGTACTGCATGGCTAAGAAGCGATTGGCTACCTCGATGAAAGAGGGGGTTATTACTCTACTCTATAAAAAGGGGAATGAGAAGGATATCAAGAATTGGCGCCCGATCACACTTCTAAACGTAGACTACAAGGTTTTTGCGAAGATCTTGGCAGACAGGATGAAGAAGGTGGTTGGAGGGGTGATTGGAAGTTGGCAGGTGTGCGCTATACCAGGGAGAAGGATTGCAGGTAATTTAATGCTTCTCAGGGATTTGGCCTTTTATGCCCAAAATAACAATCTATCATTGGCGGTGGCAGGAATTGACCTTGAAAAAGCTTATGATAGATTATCACATCAATTTATGTTTTGTGTTTTAACCACTTGAGCCCCGGACCATTATGCTGCCTAAGGACCAGAGGTCTTTTTCCAATTTGGCACTGCGTCGCTTTAACTGCTAATTGCGCGGTCATGCAATGCTGTACCCAAACGAAATTTGCGTCCTTTTCTTCCCACAAATAGAGCTTTCTTTTGATGGTATTTGATCACCTCTGCCGTTTTTATTTTTTGCGCTATAAACGGAAAAAGACCGAAAATTTTGAAAAAAAATGATATTTTCTACTTTTTGTTATAAAAAAAATCCAATAAACTCAATTTTAGTCATACATTTAGGCCAAAATTTATTCGGCCACATGTCTTTGGTAAAAAAAAAGTTAATAAGCGTATATTTATTGGTTTGCGCAAAAGTTATAGCGTCTACAAACTAGGGTACATTTTCTGGAATTTACACAGCTTTTAGTTTATGACTGCCTATGTCATTTCATGAGGTGCTAAAATGGCAGGGCAGTACAAAACCCCCCCAAATGACCCCATTTTGGAAAGTAGACACCCCAAGGAAATTGCTGAGAGGCATGTAGAACCCATTGAATATTTATTTTTTTTGTCCCAAGTGATTGAATAATGACAAAAAAAAAAAAAAAAAAAAATATTTACAAAAAGTTGTCACTAAATGATATATTGCTCACACAGGCCATGGGCCTATGTGGAATTGCACCCCAAAATACATTCAGCTGCTTCTCCTGAGTATGGGGATACCACATGTGTGGGACTTTTTGGGAGCCTAGCCACGTACGGGGCCCCGAAAACCAATCACCGCCTTCAGGATTTCTAAGGGCATAAATTTTTGATTTCATTCCTCACTACCTATCACAGTTTTGAAGGCCATAAAATGCCCAGATGGCACAAAACCCCCCCAAATGACCCCATTTTGGAAAGTAGACACTCCAAGCTATTTGCTGAGAGGCATGTTGAGTCCATGGAATACTTTCTTTTTTGACACAAGTTGCGGGAAAGTGACAATTTTTTTTTTTTTTGCACAAAGTTGTCACTAAATGATATATTTCTCACACAGGCCATGGGCATATGTGGAATTGCACCCCAAAATACATTTAGCTGCTTCTCCTGAGTATGGGGATACCACATGTGTGGGACTTTTTGGGAGCCTAGCCGCATACGGGGCCCCGAAAACCAAGCACCGCCTTCAGGATTTCTAAGGGCATAATGTTGTGATTTGACTCCTCACTACCTATCACAGTTTTGAAGGCCATAAAATGCCAAGATGGCACAAAACCCCCCCAAATGACCCCATTTTGGAAAGTAGACACCCCAAACTATTTGCTGAGAGGCATGTTGAGTCCATGGAATATTTTATATTTTGACACAAGTTGCGGGAAAGTAACACTTTTTTTTTTTTTTTTTGCACAAAGTTGTCACTAAATGATATATTGCTCAAACATGCCATGGGCATATGTGGAATTACACCCCAAAATACATTCTGCTGCTTCTCCTGAGTATGGGGATACCACATGTTTAGGACTTTTTGGGAGCCTAGCCGCGTACGGGGCCCCGAAAACCAATCACCGCCTTCAGGATTTCTAAGGGCATACATTTTTGATTTCATTCCTCACTACCTATCACAGTTTTGAAGGCCATAAAATGCCCAGATGGCACAAAACCCCCCCAAATGACCCCATTTTGGAAAGTAGACACTCCAAGCTATTTGCTGAGAGGCATGTTGAGTCCATGGAATACTTTCTTTTTTGACACAAGTTGCGGGAAAGTGACAATTTTTTTTTTTTTTGCACAAAGTTGTCACTAAATGATATATTTCTCACACAGGCCATGGGCATATGTGGAATTGCACCCCAAAATACATTTAGCTGCTTCTCCTGAGTATGGGGATACCACATGTGTGGGACTTTTTGGGAGCCTAGCCGCATACGGGGCCCCGAAAACCAAGCACCGCCTTCAGGATTTCTAAGGGCATAATGTTGTGATTTGACTCCTCACTACCTATCACAGTTTTGAAGGCCATAAAATGCCAAGATGGCACAAAACCCCCCCAAATGACCCCATTTTGGAAAGTAGACACCCCAAACTATTTGCTGAGAGGCATGTTGAGTCCATGGAATATTTTATTTTTTGACACAAGTTGCGGGAAAGTGACAATTTTTTTTTTTTTTTGCACAAAGTTGTCACTAAATGATATATTGCTCAAACATGCCATGGGCATATGTGGAATTACACCCCAAAATATATTCTGCTGCTTCTCCTGAGTATGGGGATACCACATGTGTGGGACTTTTTGGGAGCCTAGCCGCATACGGGGCCCCGAAAACCAAGCACCGGCTTCAGGATTTCTAAGGGCGTTAAGTTGTGATTCCACTCCTCACTACCTATCACAGTTTTGAAGGCCATAAAATGCCAAGATGGCAAACCCCCCCCCCAAATGACCCCATTTTGGAAAGTAGACACCCCAAGCTATTTGCTGAGAGGCATGGTGAGTATTTTGCAGCTCTCATTTGTTTTTGAAAATGAAGAAAGACAAGAAAAATGTATTTTTTTTTTCTTTTTTCAATTTTCGAAAGTTTGTGACAAAAAGTGAGGTCTGCAAAATACTCACTATACCTCTCAGCAAATAGCTTGGGGTGTCTACTTTCCAAAATGGGGTCATTTGGGGGGGGGTTGTGCCATCTGGGCATTCCATGGCCTCCGAAACTGTGCTAGGCAGTGAAGAGTGAAATCAAAAATTTACGCCCTTAGAAAGCCTGAAGGCGGGGCTTGGTTTCCGGGGTCCCGTGCGCGGCTAGGCTCCCAAAAAGTCCCACACATGTGGTATCCCCATACTCAGGAGAAGCAACAGAATGTATTTTGGGGTATAATTTCACATATTCCCATGGCATGTTTGAGCAATATATCATTTAGTGACATCTTTGTGCAACAAAAAAAAAAAAAAAAAGATTTGTCTCTTTCCCGCAACTTGTGTCACAATATAAAATATTCCATGGACTCGACATGCCTCTCAGCAAATAGCTTGGGGTGTCTACTTTCCAAAATGGGGTCATTTGGGGGGGGTTTGAACTGTCCTGGCATTTTATGCACAACATTTAGAAGCTTATGTCACACATCACCCACTCTTCTAACCACTTGAAGACAAAGCCCTTTCTGACACTTTTTGATTACATGAAAAAAATAATTTTTTTTTGCAAGAAAATTACTTTGAACCCCCAAACATTATATATTTTTTTTAAAGCAAATGCCCTACAGATTAAAATGGTGGGTGTTTCATATTTTTTTTTCACACAGTATTTGAGCAGCGATTTTTCAAACGCATTTTTTGGGGAAAAAACACACTTTTTAAAATTTTAATGCACTAAAACACACTATATTGCCCAAATGTTTGATGAAATAAAAAAGATGATCTTAGGCCGAGTACATGGATACCAAACATGACATGCTTTAAAATTGCGCACAAACGCGCAGCGGCGACAAAATAAATACATTTTTAAAAGCCTTTAAAAGCCTTTACAGGTTACCACTTTAGATTTACAGAGGAGGTCTACTGCTAAAATTACTGCCCTCGTTCTGTCCTTCGCGGTGATACCTCACATGCATGGTGCAATTGCTGTTTACATTTGACGCCAGACCGCCGCTTGCGTTCGCCTTTGCGCGAGAGCAGGGGGGGACAGGGGTGCTTTTTTTTTTTTTTTTTTTTCTTTATTATTTTTTTGCTTTTTTATCTTATTTTTAAACTGTTCCTTTCATTTTTATTTTTTTTTTTAATTAATTTTATTGTTATCTCAGGGAATGTAAATATCCCCTATGATAGCAATAGGTAGTGACAGGTACTCTTTTTTTAAAAAATTGGGCTCTATTAGACCCTAGATCTCTCCTCTGCCCTCAAAGCATCTGACCACACCAAGATCGGTGTGATAAAATGCTTTCCCAATTTCCCAATGGCGCTGTTTACATTCGGCGAAATCTAAGTCATGAAATGCTCGTAGCTTCCGGTTTCTTAGGCCATAGAGATGTTTGGAGCCATTCTGGTCTCTGATCAGCTCTATGGTCAGCTGGCTGAATCACCGGCTGCATTTTCAGGTTCCCTGTTGGGACAGGAAAGCCAGAGAAAAACATGGAAGACGGTGGGGGAGGGGGGGCATTCCCTCCCACTGCTTGCAAAAGCAGTCTAGAGGCTAATTAGCCGCTAGGATTGCTTTTACGTGAAAGCCGACCGCTGGCTGAAAAGAATGATACCAAGATGATACCTAAACCTGCAGGCATCATTCTGGTATAACCACTCAAAGTCCAGCAACATACCAGTACGTTGCTGGTCCTTGTTAGGCATATATTGTAAACTTTTTTTTCATGCAGCCTGTGGGCTGAACGAAAAAAAGATATTGATCGGTGGGTATGCCCACCATTAGAATACCTCCCTTCATCCACCCACTTCTAATGATGGGCATACATGCACCATTTATATATGCCGAAGCATGGGGGCATCCTCCCGCAAAAGGCAGGAGCAAATTGCTCCTCCACCCACTGCTGCCCCCACGCTTCGGCATATATGCTGAAGTATGTAACTGTGGTGGTGAAATCACCTCCGACAGCGTTGGAGTCACGGCTTTATATATCGTGGGAGCAAATGCTGTTGCTGTCAAGATAAATAAATCCGCGCTGCAACTGAATGGCGTACCTGCTAAGCAAATGATGGTTAACAATAAAACAAAGCAACATTACAGTATAACAGTAAGACTTACCATACCTGCAAAGCAAATACAAAAAAAAAATAGTAAAAAATAAAACATTTAACGCAACCTGTGCCTAAAATATATATATGCCGAAGCATGGGGGCATCCTCCCGCAAAAGGCAGGAGCAAATCGCTCCTCCACCCACTTCTGCCCCCACGCTTCGGCATATATGCTGAAGTATGTAACTGTGGTGGTGAAATCACCTCCGACAGCGTTGGAGTCACGGCTTTATATATCGTGGGAGCAAACGCTGTTGCTGTCAAGATAAATAAATCCGCGCTGCAACTGAATGGCGTACCTGCTAAGCAAATGATGGTTAACAATAAAACAAAGCAACATTACAGTATAACAGTAAGACTTACCATACCTGCAAAGCAAATACAAAAAAAAAATAGTAAAAAATAAAACATTTAACGCAACCTGTGCCTAAAATATATATATATGCCGAAGCATGGGGGCATCCTCCCGCAAAAGGCAGGAGCAAATCGCTCCTCCACCCACTTCTGCCCCCACGCTTCGGCATATATGCTGAAGTATGTAACTGTGGTGGTGAAATCACCTCCGACAGCGTTGGAGTCACGGCTTTATATATCGTGGGAGCAAACGCTGTTGCTGTCAAGATAAATAAATCCGCGCTGCAACTGAATGGCGTACCTGAAAACAATAAAATGGTTACCAACAAAACACAGTAAACGGTAAAGTATGAAAAATCTGAAAAGGAAACATGGTAAAACATAATAACAATAAAACATTGCAGAATAGAATAGAGTAAAAAAGAGAAGAACAATAGAGAGAGAATAGAGAGAGAGAGAACAATAAAACAACAACTATTTTTGGTTTTTTTATTTTATATTTTTTTTTGTGTTTTTATTTTTTTTAATTTTTTTTTTATTTTATTTTTTTACACTTTTTTTAGTAACTTTTAACTTTTGTAACTTTTGTTCCAGGTTTGGGTCTCTCAAAATGCAATGGCATCTTGGGAGACCCTGTGTTAGTGTGCCTAGTCTGTGCAGTGCTGAACCCTACGCTAATACTCAACTAATGTATGGTAGCGTTCAAAGCATTCACCCATGCAAAGACCAGGATTGCCAGGACAGGAGGGACAATAAGTCCGGGTGTCACGCCTAAATCCGCGCTTGCTGCAGACACGACATCTTTTTTGGGGGGCTCGTTGGGTAGGGGTACTCGGGATGGCATAAATAAAATGCCGCTCATGCAGCCGGCTTACTGCATTTGGTTGGGGAAGGTGAGGTAGAGCACCGTCTGGAAACAGAAGGGCTCTGACGATCTCTTCCTGGAATTTAAGGAAGGATCCAGTCTGTCCTGAAGCTCTGTATAGCACATGAGCATTCAGCAAAGCCAATTGAAATAAGTATACAGACACTTTTTTGTACCAGCGTCTGGCCTTACGGGCAACTAAGTACGGCGCCAACAACTGGTCGTTGAGGTCCACCCCTCCCATATTGAGGTTGTATTCGTGGACACAGAGGGGTTTCTCCACAACACCAGTCGCCGTAGAAATTTGGGTCGTCGTGTCTGCATGAAGGGAGGTGAGAACGAAAACATTCTTCTTATCCCTCCACTTCATAGCGAGCAAATTATTATACTTCAAGCAGGCTCTCTCCCCCAGCCTAAGATGGGAATCTACAAGCCGCTGGGGAAAGCCCCGGCGATTAGGTCGCACGGTGCCACATGCTCCAATCTGCTGATCAAACAAGTGACTAAAAAGTGGCACGCTCGTATAATAATTGTCCACGTACAAGTGGTACCCCTTTCCGAATAAGGGTGACACCAAGTCCCACACTATTTTGCCAGCGCTTCCTATGTAGTCAGGGCAGTTTGTCGGCTCTACGTGACTATCTCTTCCCTCGTAAACCATAAATCTACATGTATAGCCTGTGGCCCTGTCACAGAGCTTATACATCTTGACCCCGTATCTGGCACACTTGCTGGGAAGGTACTGTTTGAATGACAAGCGGCCAGAAAACTTAATCAGGGACTCATCAACGCAGACAACTTGATGGGGGGTAAACAAGTCTGCAAAACGTTGGTTGAAGTGGTTTACGAGGGGCCGAATTTTGTAGAGCCGATCGTATGCAGGGTCTCCACGAGGACGACAGAGTTCATTGTCGTTGAAGTGCATGAACCGCAAAATCTGCTCGTATCGTGCCCTGGTCATGGAAGCAGAGAACAAGGGTGAATGGTAAATTGGGTCAGTGGACCAATATGACCGCAACTTACTCTTTTTATTCAACCCCATGAGGAGGGAAAGGCCCAGAAAGGTCTTAAATTCGGAGACCGTAATTGGTCTCCAATCTCTGGCAAGGGAGGACTGGGGATTAGCGGCGATGTGTTGACCAGCGTACAAATTGCTTTGGTCCACAATAGATCTATAGAGATCTTCGGTGAAAAACAGTGAATAAAAATCCCGTGGCATAAAGTCAACTGTTTCCACCTGAATTCCGGGTTGGCCAGTGAAAGGGGGAAGTACGGGTGCTGCAGAAGTGGAAGGTTCCCAATTCGGATTGGCCAATGCAGCAGGAAGGGCACTATGGGCACGACGGGCCTGTCTTTGTCTTCTTGGTGGCAGCGGGACACTACTACTGCTTGCCACCTCGCCAGCTTGAACTGCACTTATGGGACTCGCCACGTCACCACGTGATACTGCAGTGCTGGATGTACGACCAGGGTGTACTAGGCCGCTGGTGCTTGCCAGTTCACCAGAAGGAATAGCGGCGCTAGTACTGCTCTGCTCCATACGAGAGCCCTGCGGTTCTTGCACTTCAAGGACAGCATAAGTTCGGGGTCTGGTACGCCTGACCCTAGCAGGGACCACAACTCTGTCGTCAGAGCTATCTGTCATGGAGCCGCTGTCCTCTACAGGTTCGTATTCTGAGCCTGAACTTGACAGATGAGTGACTTCCTCTTCACTATCTGTCATGCTCAGAATCCTGTAGGCCTCTTCACTAGTGTACCTTGGATTTGCCATTTTGGCCTCTAAATTTAGGGGTACACTAGTGAGACTCACAGGCAAAAAAGCTCCTGACTGTTGGCGACTGTATCAAAACGCTACCAAAAAACTGTTAGCGATCGCAGGGATTAGGCCTGACTCTGCGACCGCTGCAGTTATGTGTGCTTAGTGTTTTGTAAGTGTCAGTAATCGATCGATACTGCACTTGGGTGGGCTGGGCAGGGCTGGGCCGAGGAGCAAAACGCAGGTGCTAGCAGGTATCTGGGCTGATCCCGCTAACACTGCGTTTCAGGGAACCCTAAACTACTGGGGAGTATAGATCTGATCGGATCAGATATCGATCCGTTCAGATACTATAGCACTAAGGGAGGTGTATGCTGCGTGCGTGGGTTTTAGCTGTACTGGCGCTAACCTGACGCTGCCTGGGGCGACGCAGACCTTATCTGATCCTAAAAACTTAACTTCTATCACCGCCGGGCAATTAGGGGGTTAAACCTTTATAGGGTAATAAACGGCGGGTGCCCTAAAACTATAATAAACTGTAATAAACTGTAATAAACTACAAAAAACAAACTAGCTAACCAGCGTCACCCGTAACACTTATACGGTGATCGCTGGTGAAAGGGTTAACTAGGGGGCAATCAGGGGGTTAAAACCTTTAGCAGGTAGTATATGGGGGTCCCTGTCGCTATAAAACACTGACAGCGAACCTATATACTTACCTCCCTAACTAGCGTCACCTGTGTCACTAATACAGCGATCAGAAAAACGATCGCTTAGCGACACTGGTGACGGGGGGTAATCAAGGGGTTAACTTTTATTAGGGGGGGTTAGGGGGGTACCCTGGACCTAAGGGGGGTACCCTAGACCTAAAGGGGGCTAACCTAACTGCCCTAAAACTTTTAACTGACACAAACTGACACCAATGCAAAAAAAAAAAAAAAAATGCTATTGGTGTCAGAGTGACAGGGGGTACAGGGGGGTGATCAGGGGGTGATCGGGGGGTGATGGGGGGTGACAAGTGTGCCTGGCGTGTTCTACTGAATGTGTAGTGTTGTGCAGACTTACTTGGATGTCTTCTCTCCTCGGCGCGGCGACGAAAAGACCGCTCGAGGAGAGATGACATCACTTCCTTTCCCTCTGTTTACATTACAGAGGGAAAGGAAGCATTTTCATTCGCCGGGAGCGATCGGGAGGGGGTGGCCAACAATGGATGGCCTCCCCCTGACCTTTCATCGCCCGGGAAGAAATGGCGACCGCCTCGGGCACCGGGGGGGGGGGACCGATCGGACCCCCCACCCGCGGAAGACAAATCACGTACCCTGTACGTGATTTTGCCTGTCCGTGCCACCTTGCCGACGTACATCGGCGTGAGGCGGTCGTCAAGTGGTTAAAGAAGTTGGGTTTCCCAAAGGATTTTGTAGATATGGTGAAGTGCTTATATCATGGTGTAAATAGTAAGGTCTTGGTTAATGGGTTCCTAGGGGAATCTTTCGAAATAAGAGCGGGGGTAAGACAGGGTTGCCCACTGTCTCCATTATTATTTATTTGTATTATGGAACCATTATTGCAGCATGTACAGCAGGATAAAGCGTTTGAAGGTTTTTTTGTTCCAAGTGGAGGGGGGGAAAAATTAAAGTCTTTATGTTATATGGATGACGCAGTTTTTTTGTGCAAGACCCAGAGAGATCTAGCAAGAGTGGAACTTCAATTACAGTTGTTCGGAGGTATGGCCGGGATGCGGGTTAACTGGGACAAAAGTGCCTTTTGCATACTTAGTGGACTACATGGTTTTTCAGCTGCCAAGATTAAGAGAGTAGATGCTATTGATGTTTTAGGAATCCACTTTGAAAGAAATTTACAAAACCAGTCAAATGCTGAAAAATGCTTTGGGAAAATATAAAAAAAAACTAGATTTATGGAAATTACGGAGGTTGACACTGACAGGGAAAACTCTAATTGTGAAGGCTGTTTGTCTTCCTTTGCTGTTATACTTCGGGGTGATATTTCCTTTCAACAAAAGGTGGATGCTAAAATTTTCCAGACTTTTATTCCTTTTTTTCTGGGGATCAAAAATGGAGAGGGTAGCGAGAGCTACAGAAATGAAGGAGGAGAGGCTTGGAGGACAGAATTTTCCGAATATAGAGAGTTTTCTAGGGATGCACTCTTGGTTACTCCATTATAAGGTGTTTACGGGTGGAGGAAGGACAATGTGTTTCATGCGCTATTTGATGGGATGGTTTGTGGTGGGATGGGGTGGGGGGTTCGTGACCTGACAAGGCCTGTGGCCTTAGTTCCCCCACCTTACTATGTGAAGCTTAAAAGATGGTATGATGAGCGTGGTTTGAAGAATTTGGGAGAGGGTACAACAAATAAAGCCATTTTGGTGAAGTGGTTAAGAAAGGAGGAGGTGGTGACAAATATTGCTGACCTTAGGACAAAGCAAACTGAAGTTTGCTGGAAGAATCTAAAGACCGAAGGGGTGACCAACAAACAAAAAGAAATAGTGTGGATGTCTTTTCATGAGTGTTTGTCAACTATGGTGTTTTTGAAAGCAAGAGACTTGGTAAGAAGTGAGAGATGCGTAAGGGAAGGATGTGGTGGCATACAGACTGTAAGACATGTTTTCTTTGAATGTGATTTTGCGAAAAATGTATGGGGCAGGTTCGTGGGTTTTTTAGGAAATGTGTTGGAAATTAAAGGTGTCACAGCAGAGTTATGCTTATATGGTTTGGTCAGTGGTGAATTGGATGTAAAGAGGAGGGGTGGATCCTGTCTGCAATTATGAAAGAAGTGCTGTGGGAAGCAAGATGTGGATATAAAAAAGGAAGTTTTCGTGTATCTGAAGATGAGTGTCAAGATTGGGTGATGAGCAAATTGTTTTGTGTGTTGCTTTATGATAGGAAAGTACTGGGGGTGGAGGAGGCAGATTGTTTCTGGAATTTTGGGAGGTGGAGGTTAAGATAAGGTGGTGGGTGTTGGAGGGAATGTGTTTCTGTGTTTTAATGATGATGTTTTTGTACTGTGTTTTATGGAAAATACTTATCTGAATGATTAAAGGAACGCTGCTTGATCTCTTGCGAGTTATTTGAAGGAGTCTTGAGCATGCGATTCATGCTGAAGGGTAAAAAAAAAACAAAAAAAAAACTGTTCTTATCAGTTTCCAGGAGGTGGCGCTTGCTTCTGTCCCTGATCTATGGCAAAATAGAGACGGGATTGCGGTTGCTATGCAAAACCTGCTGGAGTGAAGGTGACCTGGAGTGGTTCGTAGCCGAAAGGGAAGCCTTCTGATGGGGATGGAGAACCACGGGGTCTGAACCGGAGGGTCGGGACCCTGGCTTTCTGGCCTAGGATTGGGGCGGATCTAGCTCCAGACAGTTATTTGGGAGAGAACGCTTACTCGTGCCTTGCAAGGGGAGGAGGGAGTGGCAAGTACTTCCCGAATGTAATTAGGAGGAGTGATGGGAGCGACGGCAGGGCCTGATGGTAAAGGGCTCTTTCCGGCTTCCTGATCTCCATATCCTTCCTGTCTGTGGTGGGGTCTGCTGTGGTCTGGGCTGGGGGGGTCAGGGCTTCTTCCAAAAGCCAGTGGTGAATGTGCCCCTGAAGTGGCAGTTCAGGGGTGCCGTATAGTCACGGTGTGAAAGCACTTGATTTTATGGCACCATGGTCACTTTCACCACAACACACGTTTTTCGCACCTGCCTCTTGGGCCGGGCCTTTTGGCCAGGACCAGGGGAAATTTTTATGCCTGGCCGGAGGGCCGGCCATCGTATAGCACAATGGCCACTTTCACTCTCCCATCTCACTATCTTCCCCACTCTTTCTTTTACCCCTGTTTGTCACCTTTTTGTCTTTTTTTGGTTGTCTTTGTATACACGTTTTGTCACTGTGTGGCGAGTAGGGTGTGGGTCCTCGGGCCTACTCTGAAAGTCTTGGGAGGGGGTGGACATAGGCCTTTTGGCTTGGTTCGCCCTCTCCTTTGAGGGGTCTCCCTTCAGGGGAGCCCCACTGTACTTGGGTCGGTCTGCTTCGGCAGACCTTCCAGTTGTGGGGGTCCGCCTGGTTTTGGCCAGATTGACCCTTTGTCTGAGTACCTCAGTCCCTGTCTGGAGCCTAACACCCCGGGGGATCAGGGTAAGGTCCTTCCCTAGTGGAGGACTCTGTACACCCGTTGCACGTTTTTGTGTTTCACTCTCTATGTGTGGGCACTTTTTTTTGGCACCGGGTGGAAGTTTTTGAGGTGTGTTTTGCACGCCACTGGCTTTTCGAATAAAAAAAAAAAAACACTAGCTCCTCAATGATGTTTGCTACGATGGCTGGTCGTTGAATTATTTTAGCCCGGCATGGAAGGGCACTGAAAATTTGTTTGGAAGAGAACCGCTTTATTGGAAACTACATGCCAGAACAGGAATTAAAGTTGATCCCAGGGAAAAATATATAAATTTACAGATATTTACACAGCTCTGCTGCACAGCCAACCCGTTCTTCTGGTAGTGGAGAAGACCAAATTTTTCTCTGCTGCCATTTAGTGACGCTTTCAAGCAGGAATTTGCTCAGGCATGTTCGGATCCAATCCAAAAATTACCTGAGCTATCCTGCCAGGAAGCTGTTGCTGCACATCACCAATAATAAGTAACCAAGGCATTCCCCACCCTTCAGCAGTGAGTATACAGGGACTGTATATACGTGCAGTTGCAGGGCTGGGAATGCCTTGGTCACTTATAATTGGCGGTGTGTAGTGACAGCTCGATGGCAGGAGAGCTCAGATCGGTTTGGACTAGGATCTGATCATGCCTGAGCTCATACCTGTAAGTGTTACTAAATGGCACAAGGTAAAAATCAAGTCTTCTCTGGTTTGCACTAGGATCCAAAAACACCTGGGCTCATCCCTGCTTACATATTGTCCTCTCCACCCTGTGACTGAACAGTGAAGAGAGAATCAACAGAATTAACTCATCCCTTTCACACTGCCCTCTGTGCCTATCAGTATAATTCTTACTGCACAATTAATTGACTCATGGTTCTTTCTTCAGCAGTCTGAGCTTGGTTGCACAGTGGATTGCAAGAGGCAGGGCTTTTTCTCAGGAAATAGGTGCAGAAATTCAACCACGGCCCCCAAAATCCCCCCCACACACAGCACCTTCCAAACTGCATCAAATAGTGGGAGTGGTCAAATTTCACTAACAGAGGGAGGATCTTAAAGAGGCACTAAATACCAGGAGTGCATTAGGTATCAAATGCTGGGTGCGGGGGGTTCCACACAGGGTGCAGCGTTCAGTGGTGCGCTACATGCAGAGTTCCCATCCACATCTCACTTTCACCCCCACTTCAGCTCTGACCTCTGCATGCAACGCCCCGTCCCTCCCTCCACTGTACCACTGTCAGCTCTAGTACCTCCCCGAACACTATAGGTGGCTCTGCCTCTCTCACTTGCAGGGAGGTCATCCAGTAGGGGTATAGGTATCTGCACTGCACCCTGGGCACCTGCATCTCCTTTGTCCCCATCGTTACTTAGTGGGAGCCGCCCAGGTGATCAGATCTGTGGGAGCCGTTTGGAGATGAGCTGTCGCTTATAAACACAAAAGCCGAACTTCTGTGTTTACAAGTGATAGTGGTGAGCAGGGAGCAGAGGGCCTGAGCCAGAGGTGGTGGAATTGGGTTCCACTAGTTCTAGCTGAAAAAAGCCCTGGCAAGAGATATTTACTTATGTTAAAAAGACATTTAGGTCTGAAAAAAAGATTTATGTTACTTGTGTCTTTTATATCTGATTGGAGTTCAGCTTTAACCTGCAAACCTAGGAAATACAATTAAGGAATTTACATATTTCAATTCAATTGCTTAGTAATTTGATCTTTTCAGTATTATAATCCTACCATGAAAAACAGAAGTATTTGTGGAAAATATTTCTATTGCTGGCTATCATTTTTTTTAGGGTCCTGTGGGAATGGAGACCAGGATGAAAAGGTTTAATTCATTTTCAGCGTGGTTGTGTGGTTGTAGTATGTATGGTATAATCAAACTTTTTGTTAACTTTTAACTGAAAAATCAGTTGAATGAATGTTTTATCATAAGGATCACAATTTAGATTACAATTCTAATTGTATATTCAAGTAAACACAGCTTTAGATACAAGTTTGTGCCTATTAAAAAGACAATTTGCAGACAAAAAAGAGCACTACAATGGAAAAGCATGCAAATCTGATGTAAAGTTGCTTTTTGCAGACCATATGACTGAGTACGGTTGAACACTAAGGGGTCATGATCCACTTTATAACTTGCAATATCTTAACATACATAAAGCATAGTAGATGTGTGTAGCACTATCCCTAGAGGGCAGCGCCTCTGACAAACCAGGTTGAGTGTACAAACATACAATATCACAGGAAATCACTTAAAATAATACTGATAGTAGTGCTATATAGAAGGAAACAGGCAGTAAAGGCAAACTTAATATATTGTCACCCAATATGGTTGGTAACTAGGCAAGCAGAAAATGGATTAACAATGTTAATAACACATTTTAGAATACAAAATGATTAACAGTAAGGACTAGGCATAAGATTACATTTGACATCCAGATCAGCCTAAACAGTAGCAAGGGCACCTCAAGTGCAGCAGTGAGTACTAGGAAACGTTTAACAGCTTCAGCCCCGGAAGATTTTACCCCCTTCCTGACCAGAGCACTTTTTGCGATTCGGCACTGTGTCGCTTTAACTGACAATTGCGCAATCGTGCGATGTGGCTCTCAAACAAAATTGACGTCCTTTTTTTTCCCACAGATAGAGCTTTCTTTTGGTGGTATTTTATCACCTCTGCAATTTTTATTTTTTGCGCTATAAACAAAATAAGAGCGACAATTTTGAAAAAAACGCATTTTTTTTTTACATTTTGCTATAAAAAATATCCCCCCAAAAAATATAAAAAAAATTTTTTTTCCCCAGTTTAGGCTTTTACGTATTCTTTTACATATTTTTGGTAAAAAAAAAATCGCAATAAGCGTTTATTGATTGGTTTGCGCAAAAGTTATAGCATTTACAAAATAGGGGATAGTTTTATGGCATTTTTATTAATATTTTTTTTTTACTAGTAATGGCGGTGATCAGTGATTTTTATTGTGACTGCGACATTATGGCGGGCATGTCGGACATTTTTGATACATTTTTGGGACCATTGTCATTTATACAGCGATCAGTACTATAAAAATGCACTGATTCCTGTGTAAATGACACTGGCAGTGAAGGGGTTAACCACTAGGGGGCGGGGAGGCATTTAGTCAGTAGTAGGGAGTGATTACTAACTGTAGGGGGGATGGGCTAGCTGTGACACAATGACAGGGAGCAGAAATCAGTGAGACTGTCACTAGGCAGAACGGGGAGATGCTGTTTACATCAGCATCTCCCCGTTCGTCCTCTCCGTGAGGTGATTGCCGGTATTCCCACGGCGATCAAGTCCACGAGACCCGCGACCCGACTCATGGAGCTCCTGGTCGGCGCGCACACGCGGCGTCGGCGGCGTGCACGCAATGGCGCGGCGGGGAATTCAAATGGACGTACCTGTAGGCCCATTTGCCCAGCCGTGCCATTTTGCCGACGTACATCGGTGTGCGCCGGTCGGGAAGGGGTTAATCTACCCAGTGCTGGAACTATACTGCGAGAGTGCATTTATGGTGACACTGTTAGTCCTAGACCAACTGGATATGCATTGTCCAAAATAAAGGGAGGATGATAGCAGAGGGGGGCAAGAGAACAAAGGGGGCTTGCAGAATCATTATTGTGGAAGGGGCAGTTCTTTGAGATGTTTTTCTGCTGGCTATTGCTATTGCTGGGTCCCTTTAAGAGCGTATTTGAACTTAACAGCAGTCCCAGTTAACCTGCATGCAGTATAGGTACGGAATAGCACGACATAGGTGTTAAGGTAGATGTGGTTCAGATGTTTGACATAATGCGTTATAGGGTTGGTATGGGTGCCGTCTAGGCTTAGAATAAGTGCAGTATAGAGTGCAGTATGGGTGCAGTACGGATTGGGTATGCTTATTGTCCTGCTGTCAGTGGCTTAGTCCCTGCTAGCAGTATCAGCAATAGGAAAAAAGCCCTCTCACCAGTCCCTGGGATGCTGCGGTGACCTATCAATGTAGAGATGGCCCCCCTCAATCTCTCGCCAAAAGCATCCATTGATCAGAGGTGGGAAGCAGAGGGTGAGTGCACGCTCCAGTCTCTCTACTGAAGAGGTGCAGGTACTGTGGTGTGGGCAGTGCTGTGCTGCCCCTGGTTATCCTTACCCCCAGTCTCAGGTTTGGATCTCTACTAGTATGGTCTGCCATTGGCAGATGACTATCCAAACACACGTACCCTCGCTCTTTAACTCCCTTGGTGCCAAGAGGAAGAGCTTTCCCAGGCAGTTTAATTAAAATCATCTCTCCACCACTCCTACTGCACAATGCCTATTGGGTTTTATATTGTAAAGAGTTCATTCAGCTGTCCCAAACTACAACTCCCAGGATTCTCAGCCCTCTGCATAGAAGTCTATGGGCATGCTTGGTTTGAGCACTCCCCCTGCTGCCTCTAGGAGAATGGTTCAGCATAACATCAGTATCTTACATCTACAATGTGCTACAACACACCTGCATAATAGTAAACCACAACAAACTGCTTCTAATGCTCTGTGTGCTGCATTGTCCTGCCCTGAAAAAATAGTGCAACGATCGCTATTTTTAAAAGGGCTAACACAACACACCAAATTGCATAAAAGTGTGTGAATTGCAGAGCACTAGGTTATGGTGTTTGACCCTAACCTCTTCAGATCCACGCTATTGCCAAATGACGGCAACAGCGCGGACCTACATTGCCGGGACGACGTCTATTGACGTCGTCCCGTGCACGAGCGGCCTGCGCGCCCGCTGCAGGGCGCGCGCGGCATGCTCGGTGATCAGCGAGTCTATGAGACTAGCCTGATCACAGATCAGATTAAGGGGTCGGTCCCGACCCCTTATCACATGATCAGCTGTCAGCCAATGACAGCTGATCATGTGATGTAAACAGAGCCGTTAATCGGCTATTTCTTCTCCTCGCGCTGACAGCGTGAGGAGGAAAAAAAAAGCCGATCACCGGCGGCCGTGAGAGGGACATCATCTGTGCCCCCTGCCAGTGACACCTAGCAATAGGAGCAGTGCCCACCAGCGTCACCCAGCATCACCCATCAGTGCCCACAGTGCCACCTATCAGTGCCCCCAGTGCCACCCATCAGCGCCCACAGTGCCACCCATCAGCACCCACAATCAGTGTCACAACAACAGTGCTGCACATCAGTGCCACCTACCAGTGCCCATAAGTGCCCATCAGTGCCGCCCATCACTGCCCATCAGTGCCACCCATCAGTGCCCCCCATCAGTGCCCCCCAGCAGTGGTACCTATCAGTGCCCATCAGTGCCACCTATCCGTGCCACCCATCAGCGCCCATCAGTGACCATCAGTGCCGCCTTATCTGTGCCCATCAGTACTGCCTTATCTGTCCCCATCAGTGCCGCCTTAACTGTGCCTATCAGTGCCGCCTTAACTGTGCCTATCAGTGCCGCCTTAACTGTGCCTATCCGTGCCCATCAGTGCAGCCTATCAGTGCCCACCAATACCGCCTCATCAGCGCATATCAATGAAGGAGAAAAATTACCTGTTTGCAAAATTTTATAACAAACTATGAAACATGATTTTTTTTTTCAAAATGTTCCATCTTTTTTCCCAGCTGTGATTAAATACCACCAAAAGAAATCTCTATTTGTGGGAAAAAAATGATAAAAATTTCATTTGGGTACAGTGTTGTATGACCGCGCAATTGTCATTCAAAGTGCGTCAGCGCTGAAAGCTGAAAATTGGTCTGGGCAGGAGGGGGGTTTAAGTGCCCAGTAAGCAAGTGGTTAAAGTGGCAACACAATCAGGGAAATTCATGAAGGGTGTCGCAGACACCCTTTAGAATTCCGTAGGGGTGCAGCACCACGGTGTTGGTGCTTGTGCCTGTCAAAGTCAGGTACATTAATCTGTCAGTGCCTGCGCTGAGGTTGGAGTGTACATTCTGGACACTCCTTCCTCAGTGGGCTCTCTCCCTAGCCACTGTGCCCATCTCACTGACAGGGTGGGTGGAGCCTGATGGGGACCAAATAGGTTTGCTTTACTTTTGATTGGCAGCGCACAGCAGTGGGTGGGTTGACAGTTGCTATTCAGTCCAGTTTCCAAATCTGCCCATTGTCATGTGCTGTAAATCACAGGTAAAGTGGACTTGATGGGGACCTAGTCTCTCAATTCCCCATCATAGTAGGCGAGGTTGAAAAAAGACACAAGTTCATCAAATCCAACCTATGTGTGTGATTATATGTCAGTATTACATTGTATATCCCTGTATGTTGCGGTCGTTCAGGTGCTTAGCTAATAGTTTTTTGAAATTATCGATGCATCCTGCTGTAACCACTGCCTGTGGAAGAGAATTCCACATCCTAACTGCTCTTACAGTAAAGAACCCTCTAAGAACCACTTTTCTTCTAATTTTAGTGAGTGGCAGTTTGAGTGAATTTAGTGTCTTATTAAATCCCCTTTTGCGGAAAAGTTTTATCCCTATTGTGGGGTCACCAGTACGGTATTTGTACATTGAAATCATATCCCCTCCCAAGGGTCTCCTCTCCAGAGAGAACAAGTTCAGTGCTCGTAACCTTTACTCATAACTAAGGTCCTCCAGTCCCTTTGTTAGTTTTGTTCCTGAGGACTGATGCCCAGAACTGGACAGCATACTCCAGGTGCGGTCGGACCAAAGTCTTGTAGAGTGGGAGAATTATTGTTTTATCTCTGGAGTTAATCCCCTTTTTAATGCATGCCAATATTCTGTTTGCTTTGTTTGCAGCAGCTTGGCATTGCATGCCATTGCTGAGCCTATCATCTGCTAGGACCCCCAGGTCCTTTTCCATCCTAGATTCCCCCCAGAGGTTCTCCCCCCAGTGTATAGATTGCATTCATATTTTTGCCCCCCAAATGCATTATTTTACATTTTCCTACATTAAACCTCATTTGCCATGTAGTCGCCCACCCTATTAATTTGTGCAGATCTTCTTGCAAGGTTTCCACATCCTGCCAAGAAGTTATTGCCTTGCTTAGCTTATATCGTCCGCAAATAGAGAGATTGAGCTGTTTATCCCCTCCTCCAGGTCGTTTAAAAATAAATTAAATAGGATTGGTCCCAGCACAGAACCCTGGGGGACCCCACTTTCCACCCCGGACCTTTCCGAGTACTCCCCATTTATCACTACCCCTACTCGCCCCTGTAGCCAGTTTTCAATCCATGTACTCACCCTATGGTCCATGCCAACAGATCAGGCACCCCTAACCCAGTAAAAGACATTTCCCAAATATGGACAATGCTATATCTGGGTAATGTATAAATAAAAAAAATTTGCACCCATATACAAATAAATCTGCAAGCAAAAAGTGAACTAAACCTCTCCCAAACAATGAAAATAAGATGTTTGCCTGGGTGTGGCTGTTGAGCTGAATGGGGGATAACTGTTGGCTGCTGGAGCTATATTTGGTGTTTAAAATCCACAGCCATCCACCTTTATAACAACAAGGCAGTGAGTTTTAATGTGATGTATGAATTTTTCTCCTTTTTTAACCTGAGTGGTATTTTATTGATATGTTTTTATGAATAAAAAATTAGTGAGCACTATGCCAGTTTCTATTGTCTTTTGAGCATATTACTTGCACTGATCTATCCACCCACCATCTGAGCTGCTAATGACAATTATAGATCCAGTGGAGTTTATGAGACTTATTCCTGGGAAGATCAGGCAAAGGATGTACTAGACCTAACTGTAAAACAGCCCATTTGGACCTTTGTTGTGAGGGTCAACATAATAAGGTGAGAACATACCTTGTGGGGTTCACAGCGGTGGCGGTGTTTTCCACTTACACATATCTTCTGCATTTGCTGGAAAGAAGCTTTTTCACTTTTATAATTGTTTTTCAGATTTTTTTTTCACAATTATGTTATTTCCTACTATTTATTGGGTTTCACACATATACACTTTGTGGTTGATTTACTAAGCCCGGGTTCACACTATACCGGGCTGCGGATCGCACAGGAGCGCTGTGCGTCCCTGTTCCCCATTTCAGGGATGAATCAGGGCCGACTCTATGCCTGAATTCGGCTCTGAAACGGAGCCAAAGACGCACAGCATTTTTGTGCAGTGCGCTCCGCAGCCGCCCAGGAGATATGTGAACCGGTTCCATAGGGAGCCGGTCACATTCTCCTACTATGCGAATTAGATGTGGGGAAACGCACATCTAATTCGCATAGGTGTGAACCCGGGCTAAAACTTGGAAAGAGCAAAATCTGGTGCAGCTATTCATGGTAGTCAATCAGCTTCTAACTTCAGCTTGTTCAATTAAGCTTTGACAAAAAAACCTGGAAGCTGATTAGTTTCTATGCAGAGCTGCACCAGATTTTGCACGCTCCAGTTTTAGTTTATCAACCCCTATATGTCATTTATATTGTTTATCTTGTAATAGTGCAGCATTTTTTTTTATATCATTACCTGTACCCCCTAAGTTTATCTTTTCAGTCTGTGTCGAGGGCCAATCATTTACAGGTAATTGCTGGATGAGCAATTACACTATATTGTCAAAAGTATTGGGACGCCTGCCTTTACATGCACCTGAACTTTAATGGCATCCCAGTCTTAGTCCGTAGGGTTTAATATTGAGTTGGCCCACCCTTTGCAGCTATAACAGCTTTAACTCTTCTGGGAAGGCTGTACACAAGGTTTAGGAGTGTGACTATGGGAATGTTTGACCATTCTTCCAGAAGCGCATTTGTGAGGTCAGGCACTGATGTTGGACGAGAAGGCCTGGCTTGCACTCTCCGCTCTAATTTATCCCAAAGGTGTTCTAGGTCAAGGTTAAGGTCAGGACTCTGTGCAAGCCAGTTAAGTTCCTCCACCCCAAACTCGCTCATCCATGTCTTTATGGACCTTATTTGTGCACTGGTGGGCAGTCATGTTGGAACAGGAAGGGACCATCCCTAAACTGTTCCCACGAAGTTAGGAGCACTAAGATGTCCAAAATATCTTGGTATGCTGATGCCTTAAGAGTTCACTTCACTGGAATCAAGGGGCCAAGCCCAACCCCTGAAAAACAACCCCACACCATAATCCCCCTCCACCAAATGATTTGGAGGGTTGGCCCAATACTTTTAGGTTGATGATCCAAGTATGATGCTTTTAAAGCTATTTGCTCTAACCATGACTGGTCTTTAACTAAGTTTTGGACTTCTGACAGGAGTTATTTCCACTGCTGAATCACTGTGGTCCAGTGTGGCCCTTGTGGGTGATTCGGGGTAGTGTGTGACTTATTAATGCCTAGTGAGTGGCACCGTTGTTGGAAGAACGCACTTTCAAATCCTGGTAGGGATGAGCTTCGTGTTCGAATCGAACGCATGTTCGACTCGAACATTGCCTGTTCGGTCATTCGCCGAATTCCGAACGATATGGGCCATTTGCGCCAAATTCGAGTGGCGCGTCACGGCCCATAATTCACTGCGGCATCGCAGTGCATTGCTGGCTGATGCCATCTATACAGAGAGCCGTAATTGGCCATAGCCTGGGTGGCTTTGGCCAATTATGGCTCAGCGGGTTTAGTACATGTCCCACACTATAAGGCCGCCTGCACGGCGGCCCTGTGTAGTGTGTTCATTGAGAGAGCGATAGATAGACAGAGAGATGGTGTCATTTGATTTAAGTTAGATAGAGTAGGCAGGCGAGACAGCTGCACTTACAGTGTATTGTGTGTATATATATATATATACATCCTAGGTGTTGTATATATACACTGTATTCAGTTTAGCTAGATCCGTTCCTGTTATTCTCTTTCTACTACTGACAGGGAGGCAGGTGTTTTTACAGTATTTACAGCTACCTGAAGAAAATTGCTGGTGTTCTTCTGATCCTATTAGTCCTACTAGCTACAGTATTTACAGTTAGTGTAGTGCGTCCTCTACACAGTGTGCACCTAAAGCTAAAACTACCTGAAGAAAATTAGTGGTATTCTTCTGATCCTATTAGTACAGTACCGCAGGCAGCTGTGGTATTTACAAGTTAGTTTAGTGCATCCTCTGCACAGTGTGCACCTAAAGCTACCTAAACAAAATTAGTGGTGTTCTTCTGATCCTATTAGTACAGTACCGCAGGTAGCTGCAGTATTTACAAGTTAGTGTAGTGCATCCTCTGCACAGTGTGCACCTAAAGCTACCTGAAGAAAATTAGTGGTGTTCTTCTGATCCTATTAGTACAGTACCACAGGCAGCTGCAGTATTTACAAGTTAGTGTAGTGCGTCCTCTGCACAGTGTGCACCTAAAGCTACCTGAAGAAAATTAGTGGTGTTCTTCTGATCCTATTAATACCACAGGCAGGCAGCTACAGCATTTACAGTTAGTGTAGTGCGTCCTCTGCACAGTGTGCACCTAAAGCTACATGGAGACAATTGCTGTTGTTCTGCTCCTATTAATACCACAGACAGGCAGCTACAGTATTTACAGTTAGTGTACTGCGTTCTCTGCACAGTGTGCACCTAAAGTTACCTGAAGACAATTGCTGGTGTTCTCATACTAATAATACTACAGGCAGGCAGTTGATTCTGCTAGCTGCAGTATCAGTATATATATACATGCCAGCTTTGTGCAGCTACATCTCACTGCAGGCCATTAGTATGTCTGGAAGGCCAGCAAGGAGAGGCAGACAGTCACAAGCCAATAAAAAAGAGCAAGCAGGCTCTGTGTCTAGAGGCAACAGTGCTGATCCTGGAGAAAGTGCATCCTCATCAGCATGTGGCCGTAAGACACGCTTGTCCTTTTTTTCGGCAGCTGGCCGCGTTAAGCCGCAACATGCGGAAGATTTGGTAGAGCGGATGACCAAGCCGTCCTCATCCTCCTCATCCTCTCTCACCCAGGCTCAGGGTACTTTGTCTGGCAAAGCAGCTGCCAACGCGGCCTCTTCCCTCGGCTCAATGGCATCAGTCACTCCTTCCCTAGCCCCACCATGTCCTCCTGAGGAGTCCCCCGAACTGTTTGACCACAGTGTTGGGTACATGCTCCAGGAGGATGCCCAGCATTTTGAAGGCTCCGATGATGGTACTCAGCTAGAGGAAGGCAGTAACGTGAGCCCAGAGAGAGGGGGTGCCCAAGAAGGAAAGCAATCTGGCAGTCATGTTCCCCCAGCTGCAGCATACTGCCAGCTTTGCTCCAGTGATGAGGAGGGAGGGGATGATGAGGTCACTGACTCCACATGGGTGCCTGATAGGAGAGAGGAGGAGGAGGAGGAGGCACATCACCAACGAGCCAAGATGCCCTCCAGGGGCCAGGTTAAGGGCAGCACACCGACTGCCTCACACCGCAGAGCTCCGCATGTGCAGGACGCTGCTGTCTCTGCACGTTATTCCAAAAGTTCTTTGGTGTGGGCCTTTTTTGAGACGAGTGCACAAGATCCCACCGCTGCTACTTGCAACATATGTCTCAAGCGTATCTCTCATGGCCAAAACATCTCCCGCTTGGGCACCACATGCTTGACCAGACATATGTTGACCTGCCATGCAGTTCGTTGGCAAGCGTACCTAAAAGACCCACACCAAAGAACAAAGAGGACCTCTCCTTGCTCCTCATCAGCTGGGATCTCCAACCCCACTATACATTCAGTCCTCTCTGAGACCTGCACTGAGAGGAATGAAGGTGTAGAATTAGGTGTGTCACAGCTAAGTACTTGGGGGCAATCTGCTATCGGTACACCAACGTCAGATTGTACCAGGCAAGTTTCCCTGCCCCAGCTGCTGCACCGCCGAAAGAAGTTCGCTCCCAGCCATCCACATGCCCAGCGGTTGAATGCTAGCTTGGCTAAATTGCTAGCACTTCAACTGCTGCCTTTTCAGTTGGTAGACTCTTCCCCCTTCCGTGAGTTTGTAGAATGTGCGATACCTCACTGGCAGGTTCCCAAATGCCACTTTTTCTCATGGAAGGTGATTCTGGCTCTCTACCGGCATGTGGAAGGCAATGTCTTGGCCTCGCTGGACAGGGTGGTCAGCGGTAAGGTGCATATTACCACTGACTCATGGTCCAGCAGGCTTGGACAGGGATGTTACCTATCTTTCACAGCGCACTGGGTGACTCTGGCAGCTGGGAAGGATGCAGGACAGGGTGCAGTAGTGTTGGAGGTTGTTCTGCCACCACGCCTCCAAAATACTACTAGTGGTGATTCTGCCACACCTCTCTCCTCCACCCCCTTCTCTTCTTCTTCCTCCATGGCCTCTTCCTGTGCTGATTTGACTTCGGAACCAGAGGTGCTCCATAGGCATTCAAGGGGCTACGCAAGCATGCAGGCCAAAAGATGCCATGCGGTGCTTGAGCTGGTGTGCTTGGGGGACAGGAACCAGACTGGGGCAGAGATTCTGTCAGCTCTGCAGGGGCAGGTTCAGAGGTGGTTGATGCCACGCCAGCTTAAGGCAGGTATGGTGGTTTGCGACAATGGAACCAACCTCCTCTCCACCCTCTGACAAACCCCAAATTGTCAAAAAACATTTGTCATTGGGACAGAAAGTGAAGTAAAATCTTCTGAAGAGGTGCACAGACAGCAAAACAAATGTAACAGGGGTGATAACCCTTCCCTATGTTTTTCAAAAAGCTTAAAAATAGATTTTTTGGCTGGAGCTACACTTTAAAAATGTACCAGTTCAAAATTACAAACAGATTCTACTTAACAACAAACCTACAGTCCCTGTCTTGTTTGCACCGCCTGTATACTGCTGTTCAGAGGGCCTGGGGCCCCACGCCTTTCCTTTTTTTAATTTTGGTTCGGGGTTCCCCTTAATATCCATACAAGACCCAAAGGGCCTGGTAGTGGACTTGGGGGGGTACCAATGCCGTTTGTCTCACTGATTTTCATTCATATTTCCGGGACCGGACATTACATTAAAGCCATAAGCAGTTTTAAATGACTTTTATTACTTTAAAAATGTCATTTTGTGCAGGGACTGTTCTAAGCACGGGAAACACGCTCCACTTTACAGGCATACTATAGACACCCCCCAGGTACAATATTTAAAGGAATATTTCACTTTTTTTTTTCACTTTAAGCATTATTAAAATCACTGCTCCTGAAAAAACATCAGTTTTTGAAACTTTTTTTTGCATTGATACATGTCCCCTGGGGCAGGACCCGGGTCCCCAAACCCTTTTTTAGGTCATTACCATGCAAATTAGCCTTTAAAATTAGCACTTTTGATTTCGAACGTTCGAGTCCCATAGACTTCAATGGGGTTCTAACGTTCGTGCAAATTTTTGGTCCGTTCGCAGGTTCTGGTACAAACCGAACAGGGGGGTGTTCAGCTCATCCCTAGTCCCTGGTATAAATGTATCATCTGCGGACAGCCATAAGGAGGGAAGCAGTGCTTATAAACCATCTGGGCAGCAGTCTTGTTGGTCTGGTCTCAGGTCGCTACTGCAACCACAAATTTAGTTAAGTGGTCTATAACTAGAAAATTATGGTACCCATTTTTTGATATGTCAATTGTAAGATAGTTGATGTTTACTACATCCAATAAGGCAGATGTGTAGCAAGTCAGAGTTGAAATCCAGACATCAGCACCCTTAGATACTGACTAGACCCCACAGTGTCAGCAAACGTGTTTAACCAAATGGAACGAGCACACACACCTAGCTTGTCTCTCGATTCAGGCCAACATTTTGTATCACACCACGACCTGCCAGGCCACTGACAAGTCAAAGAGGTGCAATATACTGTGGTAAAGTATACAATTCCTCAAGTGAGACAGGAGCATTCACTCATCTGTTTCTTGGTTTCCAGTAATAGCTTTGATTTTTTTCTGGGACTGGGCCGCTGCCCTAACCATATCACCCCTATTAGATGGAGAACCACTGGAACCTCTCTCTGTGTTTTTGCTCAGTTATACTCTTCCAGTACATAGATGAGGTTCACCTAAAGGCCTCCACTTAGGCATTCCCCCAGTCAAGTTAGGGATTTCCATCTCTTCAGCTTGTTTATCCACATCTCAGTGAGTACCATGACAGGATGTCTGCCACCTGGTTGCTTTTTCCAGGGTGATAATGCAAGGAGAAATTAAACTTCACCAGACAGGCTGTCTAACATTGTTCCACGTTTAAATGTTTGTAGATACACCAATGGATTGTTATCCTTGGTTTATTTGGTTTAACTTGACTTCTGTTAAGTATCTCAGCAAAGCACTCAGTGTATACCCACACCAAAGCCAACAGGTCCAGCTTGAAGGAGCTGGAGTTTTCAGGATTACTTTTAGTCACATGTAGGCTTTAACTGGTGTAGGTGGTGACCCTCTCCTGGCTACCTTGTACTTGCAAATGTGCAGCCAAGAGGCCCTGGGTACTTAGCTTCAGCAAAAGGAAGAAATCAGAAAAGGCCAGTATGGGAAATGACATCAGCTGCTGCTTTGAGAAGTGAAATAACTATTGTTCTGATCCCCATTCCACTCTTGTATGGGTTCTCTTCTGGCCTACCCTGTGTAAGGGCAGAGTGATGGGCTTGATGAAATGCTTATAATACCCTGCCAGCCCCCAAAAAAAGCCCTGAATTTGACCATGGAGCCTCTGTTTCTCTATGGTTTTTACTTTCTCTGGATTGGAGAGTATGCTTGAGGATTATGTAACCTACAGTAGAAACTCCATTTCAAACTTGAATAGATGGCACTTCTTGGGCTTGAGTTTTAGTCCATATCAATGCAACTGGACCAAAACAGCATTAAGATGTGCAAGATGGTCTTTGAATATGGCAGAAAACACCACTACATCATATAGATAGATTAAGATACTACCATGTTTACTGTATGTCTCAAGTAATAAAAGAGGTCTTCAAAGTGTGGAGAAAAGTTTAGCTTGCAACATGGTGGCAAGGAATTCCTCAATCTGTGGAAGAGGATAGACATCTCATATTAATAGCATTTAGCTGCCTAAAGTCCAGCACAGAAGTGGAGTGTGCCATCCTTCTTCCTCACCAAGATGATTGGAACCACCCATGGTCCCTTACTCTCTTTGATAACCACTTGTTGCATCATCTTTTCTAGCATCTGCTTAACTTCTTGCTAGAGATGTGGAGGTATGCTTCGATATATCTCCTGAGTGGAGGGTTTCCTGCTGTGGGTATTTCATGCTTGATCCCATTGCTATAGCCAAGGTCATTGTCCCCATGCAAGAATATCTCTGACCACTTATCCTATAGTCACCTTACTGCTCCAAACTGAGTGGGTGTCAGTTTCTTGGTGATTAGTTGTAGGAGTGGTAGTATTTATGTTGGGTCATATTTACTTTTACTTCATAGCTCTATATGCCCCACCTTGAGGGCAATCACATGCATAGTTAAGGCTGGTTGTGCCACTGCTGTCCCTGGAATAAGTAGAGTGCAAGTGTCTTAGATTTACAGATTCTAACAGGTAGCATTCCTTGCTGGACCACTATGAGGGTCCTAATGGAGGGCAAGGGTTCCATGAGGACAGTAAAGCCTTGCGATGCATGAAAGCCAACATTCATGGGCAGTAGAAGGTCCTGATTAGATAGCAGCAAAGGAAAAGTCAATGATACCAGCTTTTTCCCAGATGTTTACAGAAACCTCTAGTGCTTCCCGAGCATGAAACAGTTGCCTGATCTTGAACCCACTTAGGTGCTCAGGCGTGTAGGGTGCCTCTTCCGCATTTCAGCCTTCAATTCCTGAATGATGATATTCATGCCCAGTATCACCCAAATCCTCCCCCTCTTGAAAGCATGTATGAGGAGAACCCAAAGAATTGTAGGAAAAGAAGTTAATGGGACTTGCACCTGAAGAGTTACTGTATAAGATATAGAGAATGAGAATTTCTCATAATCCTAGAATCAGGTCGGAGTGCTGAAATTAATCTAAAATTTAACAAAACAATTTGAATCAGTTCCTCTATTTTTTAATAGTCCTTCTTTGTGGTCTTGTGTCACTTAATTTGTGCAAATGCCCTCTCTGAATGGTCCTCAGAACCTGGGTACATATATCTGGAAGGGGGGGGGGTTGGGGGGGGACAAGAAGAGTTGTAAAGGAGGACCAACCACGGTGTGTGTAATTGGTGATGTAAATTTTACTAATACAAAAGGCAAACAATTTAGACAAGGGTACAGTGGCCCCACCTCCAAACACCATTAAAATTGGTTAAAAAGAAAGAAACAACGTTGTCACTTGAACAAAATGCACAGAACTCCATTCACATGTGCAATCAAACCACAATCAACCCAAGTGGGAAACTCCCAGGTATCTGAGCCTTGGGGGGTCTGGGTATAGGGTGATCAGGCACAAAGCAATACTTGTCCCTTCCAGGGCTTGTTGTATGCTCTTAGTGTTATTAATCCCTAAATACCTTAGACCTGACCATTGTGACACAGTCCTCAGGCATAGTGATACATATGGAAAGTAACCTACACTGCATATGGGGGGAAAAATGTTTTATTTTTATTGAAGGTAGCGGATAGATGAATGGCCCAGATAAATCGGGCAATTCCAGACAGTCTTGGAGTATTCCTCTCAAGAGATGAATTGGATGGACTGACTGGAATAATTAATAGTCCATGGTTGGGTATAGGATCCATGTCAGGGCTGAGTAAATATGTGTGGTACTCCTCCCTTTTTTTCAAGCAAGTTCCCGCTAATTATCAGATGGCATTCGAATACCGATCAAAGTCCAGAGACTAGTGTCCCATTAATGGCTGTGGACCAATATGTGGACTGAACAGTGTTGGGTACAGAGAGGTAAATGCCAGGTGTATGGCTATATTGACAAGTCACCTTCCCAATGGTGGAAGGTAAAGCAGCGGTAAAGATGATCCAGAACCACATTGACAGTCAGAGTCACATAAACAGCATCAGCTGTACATACCACTTCTATGGAGGACGGATGGGCAGGTTACGAAAAATTCACACAGCTCCTCAGTAGTGTTGTTACAAGCACAGCTTTCCTCCTGTCCCTGCTGTTATCCCACGGCTCAAGACATGTCCAATACCTCTTGATTAGCTCCCTGGAATGCAAACTGTACCATCTAGAAAATGCTGACCAGTAGCAGCAGTGGTGAGGTGTTAGGACCGTGTAACACTGGCCCAGCTGGGCACAACGTGCTGCTTAGCGTCCTGTGATAGAGCTTGCGCCAATACATTTTGCATACCTTGCGTATGCTTCGCCAGGACCTGGGTACATCTAGCCTGCTTTTTTACAAACTAAGATCAAGAACTATTTGGAAAAATGTATATATATTGTATATATCGCATTTACAAAAGTAGCTTGCCTGTGTAAATATACTGTGTGTATATATATATATATATATATATATACAGTGGGGACGGAAAGTATTCAGACCCCCTTAAATTTTTCACTCTTTGTTATATTGCAGCCATTTGCTAAAATCATTTAAGTTCATTTTTTTCCTCACTAATGTACATACAACACCCCATATTGACAGAAAAACACAGAATTGTTGACAGTTTTTGCAGATTTATTAAAAAAGAAAAACTGAAATATCACATGGTCCTAAGTATTCAGACCCTTTGCTCAGTGTTTAGTAGAAGCACCCTTTTGATCTAATACAGCCATGAGTCTTTTAGGGAAAGATGCAACAAGTTTTTCACACCTGGATTTGGGGATCCTCTGCCATTCCTCCTTGCAGATCCTATCCAGTTCTGTCAGGTTGGTTGGTAAACGTTGGTGAACAGCCATTTTTAGGTCTCTCCAGAGATGCTGGGTTTAAGTCAGGGCTCTGGCTGGGCCATTCAAGAACAATCACAGAGTTGTTGTGAAGCCACTCCTCCGTTATTTTAGCTGTGTACTTAGGGTCATTGATTTGTTGGAAGGTAAACCTTCGGCCCCGGTCTGAGATCCTGAGCACTCTGGAGAAGGTTTTCGTCCAGGATATCCCTGTACTTGGCCGCATTCATCTTTCCCTCGATTGCAACCAGTTGTCCTGTCCCTGCAGCTGAAAAACACCCCCACAGCATGATGCTGCCACCACCATGCTTCACTGTTGGGACTGTATTGGATATGTGATGGGCAGTGCCTGTTTTTCACCACACGTACCGCTTAGAATTAAGGCCAAAAAGTTCTATCTTGTCTCATCAAACCAGAGAATCTTATTTCTCACCATCCTGGAGTCCTTCAGGTGTTTTTTTAGCAAACTCCATGCAGGCTTTCATGTGTCTTGCACTGAGGAGAGGCTTCCGTCGGGCCACTCTGCTATAAAGCCCCGACTGGTGGAGGGCTGCAGTGATGGTTGACTTTCTACAACTTTCTCCCATCTCCCGACTGCATCTCTGTAGCTTAGCCACAGTGATCTTTGGGTTCTTCTTTACCTCTCTCACCACGGCTCTTCTCCCCCGATAGCTCAGTTTGGCCGGATGGCCAGCTCTAGGAAGGGTTCTGGTCATCCCAAACGTCTTCCATTTAAGGATTATGGAGGCCACTGTGCTCTTAGGAACCTTAAGTGCAGCAGAAATTTTTTGTAACCTTGGCCAGATCTGTGCCTTGCCACAATTCTGTCTCTGAGCTCTTCGGGCAGTTCCTTTGACCTCATGATTCTCATTTGCCCTGATTTGCACTGTGAGCTGTAAGGTCTTATATAGACAGGTGTGTGGCTTTCCTAATCAAGTCCAATCAGTATAATCAAACACAGCTGGACTCAAATGAAGGTGTAGAACCATCTCAAGGATGATTAGAAGAAATGGACAGCACCTGAGTTTAATATATGAGTGTCACAGCAAAGGGTCTGAATACTTAGGACCATGTGATATTTCAGTTTTTCTTTTTTAATAAATCTGCAAAAATGTCAACAATTCTGTGTTTTTCTGTCAATATGGGGTGCTGTGTGTACATTAATGAGGAAAAAAAAAAGAACTTAGATGATTTTAGCAAATGGCTGCAATATAACAAAGAGTGAAAAATGTAAGGGGGTCTGAATATATTCTGTCCCCACTGTATATATATATATATATATATATATATATATATATATATATATATATATTTGAGATGGGATTGCTGCACATAAAAATATTTATTGAATATACAAATATACAAGGATAGCATCAAAAATGTATGGTATACATGGTCATCACAGGATTGAATGATTAAATCATTAAACAATTGAACAAGCTGGAATTAATTAGTAACAGAGTATAAAAAATTCATTATTATTACACATTCGTTCAAGATGGAATCAACAACTATCTACATCCAATTCTTCTATTGCATCTACGGGTTCATCTACCAATGCCCCCAAAAGATCTTTTTTGGATCGTGGCCCCTCAAACCTAAAAACAGGAGGAGAGGAGCCAAGAAGAACCGAATGCGTAACAACAAAAGCAATTGCTACCAGGACCCAGAACAGAGGACCTAACGACTTGTGTGGTACATAACATTTCATCCTTTTCTCTAAATGTTACAGAATTACAGGTTTTAACCAAAGGTTTAAATTTTTGTCCTAAAGATAAGATGGATAGATTTAGATTAAAGTAAGATTTATATTGTTTTTTTAGACATGTACGTTTAAAGGCTTTCTATTCTATTCTATTATCTATTTCTAATTTAGATTTAAAGAACAAAAGCAATTTTGTACCCCCTACATCTTGTTCTGCTGCCGAATTGTTCATTAGTAAGGTCGAGGAAGATATTCAGCACTTTGCTTAACCAATCTTGGAGGGACCCTATACCAAACAATCTAATCGGGAGGAAGTTGCAGCTCTTACATTTTTGTCTACACGAAAGGATATCACTATTAAACTGGTTGATAAAGGAGGCTCCATAGTGATCATGGATACCGAACCATACGAAAGGGAGATTTACTGACAGTTAGCTGACACAAATGTATATATGCGATTGGATAATAATCCTACATTACGGGTTTTAAATAGAATTAAAAATGCTGTGAAACAAGCTGTGCAGGAAGGAATAATTGATATTAATACACAAACCTTTTTGACTCCAGAACATCCAATCATGCCGATTATCTATGTATTACCTAAAATACACAAGGACCCAAAAAATCCCCTTGGTTGTCCAATGGTATCTAGCACCGATTCTGTCACTATGCCAATAGCTAAATATTTAGAAAAATGTCTTACTCCCCTGATTGTTAATACTCGTTGTTACATTCAAGATACTCAAGATTTTTTAAATAAAATAGAGAATTTGTCACTTCCACCAGAGACAATGTTAGTTACCTAGGATGTGGCAAATCTTTATACAGCCATCCCACATACACTGGGTATAGAAGCCTGCCGACGTTTATTAATAAATTTAAAAAAATATAATTCTATTCAGATTTTGTTTGTTTTGGAGCTATTGAGGATAGTTTTAGAGGAAAATGTCTTCTTATTCAAAGACAATTACTATTTGCAGCTTGCCGAAGCAGCGATGGGTTCTAATGTCGCCCCCCCATATGCCAATGCGTTCATGGATATGTTGGAACATGCATTTATTTACAATTGTAAGTTTTTTGAGGATAACTGTATAGCATGGTACAGGTTCATTGATGACGCTTTTGCCATATGGGTGAGCAACCTTCATTCATTGTCATTATTTAACTCTTATTTGAATGATCTGATTCTGGGTCTAAAATGTAAAGTATCCATCAATAAGGAAGCAGCACCATTTCTGGATACAATATTATCTATACAGGACAGACACATCATTAGTGATAAAGTGATTAGTGATAAACAAAACCTACAGATCATAATCAACTGTTACACCTTTCTAGCTTTCATCCACCTGGGGTGTTTAAATCCATTCCCCGTAGACAATTTAAACGTGTAGCTAGTATTACTAGTAAGTCTGTTTTTGGTGAGAGATTAGATGAAATGGAAACTAGATTACGACAACGTGGTTATCCCAGAGAAATGGTTCACCAAGAACGTGTGAATTTACATTGTAGTAAAATCAGAAGTGAGTACACCCTTAATTGAAAATGTCCAAATTGGGCCCAAAGTGTCAATATTTTGTGTGGCCACCATTATTTTGCAGCACTACCTTAACCCTCTTGGGCATGGAGTTCACCAGAGCTTCACAGGTTGCCACTGGAATCCTCTCCCACTCCTCCATGACGACATCACGGAGCTGGTAGATGTTAGAGACCTTGCGCTCCTCCACCTTCCGTTTGAGAATGCCCCACAGGTGCTCAGTAAGGTTTAAGTCTGGAGATATGCTTGGCCAGTCCATCACCTTTACCCTCAGCTTCTTTAGCAAGGCAGTGGTCATCTTGGAGGTGTGTTTGGGGTTGTTATCATGTTGGAAAATTGCCCTGTTGCCCAGTCTCCGAAGGGAGGGCCTCATGCTCTGCTTCAGTATGTCACAGTACATGTTGGCATTCATGGTTCCCTCAATGAACTGTAGCTCCCCAGTCCCGGCAGCACTCATGCAGCCCCAGACCATGACACTCCCACCACCATACTTGACTGTAGTCAAGACACACTTGTCTTTGTACTCCTCACCTGGTTACCGCAACACATGCCTGACACCATCTGAAGCACATAGGTTTATCTTGGTCTCATCAGACCACAGGACATGGTTCAAGTAATCCATGTCCTTAGTCTGCTTGTCTTCAGCAAACTGTTTGCGTGCATCATCTTTAGAAGAGGCTTCCTTCTGGGATGACAGACATGCAGACAAATTTGATGCAGTGCGCGACGTATGGTCTGAGCACTGACAAGCTGACCCCCCACCCCTACAACCTCTGCAGCAGTGCTGGCAGCACTCAGACATCTATTTCCCAAAGACAACCTCTGGATATGATGATGAGCACGTGCACTCAACTTCTTTGGTCGACCATGGCGAGGCCTGTTCTGAGTGGAACCTGTCCTGTTAAACCGCTGTATATTCTTGGCCACCATGCTGCAGCTCAGTTTCAAGGTCTTGGCAGCCTTTTTATAGCCTAGGCCATCTTTATGAAGAGAAACAATTCTTTTTTTTCAGATCCTCAGAGAGTTCTTTGCCATGAGGTGCCATGTTGAACTTCCAGTGACCAGTATGAGAGATTGATAGCAATAACACCAAATTTAACACACCTGCTCCCCATTCACACCTGACACCTTGTAACACTAACGAGTCACATGACACCGGGGAGGGAAAATGACTAATTAGACCCAATTTGGGCATTTTCACTTAGGGGTGTACTCACTTTTGTTGCCAGCAGTTTAGACATCAATGGCCGTGTGTTGAGTTATTTTGAAGATTAATACAAAAATTTGCATCAATGTGAGATTACATTGTACAATGCAAAGAAGAGAGCAATATTGGTAAATAAATTACATAGTGTGTGGTGCATCTTTGACATTGAGGTCTACACCTGCAAAGAAATTGATGATCAACTTTGAAAATCAAAGGAAAAGGAATGGGATAAAATATGGTCCTAAGGGAAATGGCGATGAAGGGGGAAAAAATCAAAAGAAAATTAGGGAAAAATGTGACAAGGTGTAGATCTCATCATCATACGGGAAGAAACCTAGTTAAATAAAACATTTAATGTCAGTGGTACATCTACAGTAGTATTGTGTACTTGTTCGAAAGGCAAAAATGTCATGCACAAGAAAATCACAGCAAAAATGGTGAAGGAAAGGGAAAAGAGCATAGATGCAAAATACATATTTTAAATCCCCAATTTTAATTTTTTCACTTTATATTTTATTTTTTATTTTATGCTTTAACCATTGTATGCAAATGTAAGGTAATTTCTCAATATGGATTATTTGGAAAGTAAACAAGCTTACTATTATCTGACATAAGTCTCATATCTATTTACAAGCAGGGATGGTTTGCTAGTCTTATCTAATTCTGAAAGAGAAAAGCCAGAGCTTGTTTTGTCCCTAGGCAGTTTCCAAGGAAACAGAAATGTCTTCCACAACACTATGAATATTGGTGGATTTATACAATATATAGAGGCTTGGCTAGCAATGACCAAGCCAACATAAGTGACATGCAATATACTGCATCAGTGCTTTGCTATTACCTCTGCAGGAGATGTGTAATTTGTTTTAACGTATTACTCTATTTTTGTTTTTTACATTCGATGGAGTCCACAAGTGAAGTGGACCTTGCATTTGGATTCTTAAGTTCTTATTCATTAAAAAGAAGTTAAGAATCAAAATGCAAAGTCTTCTTTACTCTTAGACACAAATCACATAGGAGTAAAAAACAAAAATATACTCACCTCACACTCTTGCTTTCACTGGTAGCATCTAGGCAAGAGTGAGGTCATGGGCCTTCCAGAAAGATTCTGGCACAGTTTAGAAGACTTATCTTCAGAGAAGAGATGCTCCAGTGGGGTTTTAACTGTTACATAGACATTGTGGTTTGATGCAAGATTTGCTTTAATGCACACATAGTTTCGAAAGCCATATTTTCTAAGTAAAAATATGACAGTAATATTTTCAGGACCTCCCTGCCCCCGTAAAGTTATTCCACCACTACAAACACAGAAAATGTTTTATTTGACTTCAGTATAGTCTCTGTTTTGTAATATGTGAAGTCAGCAAAATCACAAAATAAAACCAAGTACAACATTTACATTTATTCTTGATAGTATGAGAACAAAGTAGAACAAGCTTGATATTCTTGGAAAATATTCTATCTCCATCCTCTCCGGTGTCACGCTGATTGACTTTACAAATTACGTACACAAGCATTCTGGGTACTGAGATTTTTTACCCTGATCCAGACCTACTCTACTATGGCATGCTGTGAGTAGTGGCTTCATGTAAGAAAAAAAAATTCTGCAAAAACAAATGACAGTAAAAAGGTTAGAACACATCAGAACCATTCAGCACTCTGGGTGATAGTTCAAAGTTGCACAACCAGCAAAACAAAAATAGAGGAAAGAGCTTTCTTGAAGGAATTAGAACCTATATCAAAAATATAAAATGTTTGTATGGAAACACACCAGTGGTGTGTGCAGCCTATTGCATTAGGGTGTGCTCCCCAGAGCACAAACACATATGTGTGTATATTAGCAAAGCAGAGGACGGTGTCAGTAGAGCAGAGATTGGTGTCAGTAGTTTTAATTTTTATTATTTTTTACCATTTTTTTAAAATTACTTTTTACAATATTATTTTTTATTTTTTTATTTTTTAAGAGCCCTGTTGGAGGGCTTTGGTGAAAAATCAAGGGTCTAAACAGACCCCTGATGTCTCGCTCTTGAGACCGAGAAAGAGACCAAGGATAGAACTTCCCAGTCCTTCCCAGGCTCAGCTGCACTGGACAGTGAATGAATGGGAAGTGCTTTGTACTGAGCATCTTCCTGTTCATTCACAAACTGAATGAACACAGGAGTGACTGGTACAGATCACTCACCATGTTCATTCAGAAAAGAAAGGGGCCAGTGAATGAAATATTTACTGCCACTTCCCTCACTCTCTATCCTGAAACATCCCCCGCAGCAGCCAGTGGGAGAGGAGGAAAGCTAGCAGCACTGCAGGGGGTAGACAGTGAGCACCAGGAAGTAGGGGAAATCGGCACTGCACAGGGCACACCTATGAAACACACAAATCCATGAGTTCAACCTGTACCATATTTGTTTGCGGTTTGAAATGGTAAACTAAATGGCTAGATTTGGCCAGTTTGCCTACTCAAACTCAGCTGGCAGTCATTCATTTTCTGGTACTTGATAAAATGTAATAAAATGTAAGATTCTGGGTGGCAAATACACTCCATAATGGAACATGTTCTTAACCAGTTGGACTGTCTGTCAAATATTCTGTCCCATCCCCATTTGGACCCTTTAGGTTCAAACACCTAGAAACATTATGTTCTCAAAAGGGGATTCGGCAGTTTTCCAGACTGAGAGAAAAGTCCTGGAAGATCAGCAAGCAGTGGGTAACCTTTGAATTGTACTCCTTGGTTTGGGCCATCTATGTTAATCCATTATAAGTCAGAAGGCCCATTTTATGGCCAGACGTTCTACCACCTCCAGCTGTCTACAAAAAACCTGTTTCAAACTTTGGAAAGCTTCTTTATCCATTGCATTTTCCTTTTTCCCAGTTGGGTCCTTGCCCCTGGTCAGGTTCTTTAAAGGTGCTGCTACAGTGGCTAAAATTTAGAATGGACTTACAATAGTACCTAATTAGGTTCTCACTTATTTCTTGGTGATGGGAGCAAGCCACTCCCGGATTGCTTCTACCTTATGGACTTTGGGTTTTATTTGCCCTGCCCAGTAGTATATCCCAGATACTTGGCCTCTTCTAACCCTATGGCACGTTTTTTCAGGCTTGCTGCTGGTATTCAGGATGGACTGTACTTTAGGGAGGTGACTTTCCCGGTCATCTGGATTGGCTCTTCTATCTTTCCAGGTCTTAATCAGATTTATGTGATAAATTTGCTCTTTTTCAATTTGTATGGCTGGGACACTTTACATTTCACTTCACCTACTCACTCCACCATCTCATAAGGGCCCTGCCACTTGGCCAGAAACTTAATTTACATGGTGAGAGCTAAGACCAGCACATGAGCTCCTGGGTGGAATGTCTGTACTCTTGCTGACCTGCTACTAACTGACTTGCTATTGTCTCCTACCTTGAGCCTCCTGAGTCTGTTGCAGATGCTCCCTGACAATGGGGGTCACAGCATCAATACAATCTGGCATGCCTGTAATATGTTCTGTTGTGCTCTTGTATGTCATTGCCTCATTCTCCCAAGTTTTAGCAGTATCTAAAAAATCATGGGGATGCCATCCATACAAAAGTTCAAAGAACCCTGTTAAGAACTTTTTGATGATGTTTTTGGAGGAGCTATTGGTCAAAGGAACAGCCTCCAGAAAATGGCAGAATCCATAAAAGCAAGGCTGTACTGGTGTCCCCTAGATGACCTAAAGAAGAAATTAGAAAATAATTTTTAACCCCTCCCCCCCTACAGGTATCCAATAATGCTGCTAGCAAGGAGATGGAGGTGTGACAGTGATTGTTTCAGTAAGCAGGCGCTGCAGGAGATGGGCAGTGATTGACTCCTTGCGTAGAAGAAATTCTGAATGAGCAGCACTTTTGACTTGTATTTCCTCACATCACTGCTATATTATGCTGGTAGCTGTGGCCTGGAGAAAAAGAGAAGGGTTTGAAGCTGACTAGGGAGAGACAGAAAGAGAGGGGAAGCAGAGTGGCTGAAGGGACAGAGCAGGGAGATGTGAAAACACGATCAGAGTAGAGAGGTGTCAGCACACAAGTGGAGAGGCTGTATACTGGCAGAGGGAGCAGACACTGATCTTGTGTTTGTGCATGGGACTGGTGCCGTACAGTATACAGTATAACTGTACAGTACACAAGTGCATTGCAATGATCTGCACTGTACTTGTTGGGTACCTTGCTTGATGTATGTTTTCTGAGTAATGTGTCTGTGATCAAGTAATCCAGAAAAATTCTATTGTTCTGAGAAACCTGATCATAGACACATTACTTGGAATGGAAGGAGAGGAAAGGAGAGGGACCTCCTCAGGGGTTGTTAATGTGCTAAATCCAACACAATCCTCCTAATGGGCCCAGGCCATGAGTTGTACAACCTCATGAGTTTGAGGAAAATATGAGGAAACACTAGTTTCACCCCAGGACTCACAGTGTTTCTGCTATTTACATTCACTGTAACAGTTAACAGTTAAAGTTACAGTTAAGGGAAATTATACACTTTTTTAGTGGTTCCCTCTACAGCACTAGCATCAGAATTATATTCAAATGGGTCGGGTCTCCAATCATCAAATCCTCTAGCATTTTTAGGTTCTTAGGTTAGGGGCCTTTTTCTGACCACTGCACAGTTCCTGGAACAGTGGAAAGTCTCTCCCTAAGATCACACTGTGATCACTTTAACTAAACAGCTTGTCAGCAGAACAAAAATTACACCAACATTGAGTTGCAACTGCCGTTATTAGCTTGTTTTATCCACTTCAAATCAAGGATGTTTTTTTCAAAATAGTATTTATATTGGGTTATCAAGTAACAAATTATAAAAATTGTAACATAATGTACAATACACTATTAATAAAAGTGTAATACAAACAAACATAATAAAAAGGAAAAGCAGAGAAGAAAATAAAAGATATAAGTGAATAATGTTCACAGATACTAGACACAAGTGTGAATTGCATCTCTTCCCCTCGACATACAAACAGCAACAATGTAGAAATAATATAATATTATTATTAATAATTAATAAGTCGTGATGTGTGGTATGGAAGTTCCATATTCCGAAAGATCCCATGGCTCCCATACTTTATTAAATTGGGGGATGCAGTCATGCACCGAGGTCATCAGAAACTCTATCGTCCGAATCTCAGCCATCAAGTGCAGAAATCTGGACCATGAAGGGGGTGTATTGGATAACCAGGACAGTGGGATAAGCCTCTTGGCAGCAAGCAAAATATAGGATATTAGTCGATTAGACTTTTTAGAAACACCTAGGGAAGGGAGGCCCAACAAACAATTTAAAGGGTCCAGTGGAGGGGACACCCCGGTCACCTTTTGTATAAGTAGATGCACATCACACCAAAAGGGTTGGATCAGGGAGCATTGCCAGAAGATATGAAATAGAGAGCCTATGTCGGTCCCGCACCGCCAACAGCGCGGCGAAATTGAGGGCTGAATTACATCAGGGGTATTGTGATAGGGTGACCCACTAGATGGGACCACCTGCTCATATAAAGATGCGTGATTTCCGTGATAGGAATGGAGGATACGGTAAATACAAGAAATTAAATGTGGTTGGTGAGGGCCCTGAGCACATAGTTATTCAAAGGCAGTTGGCTTATCTAGGGTCAGGGTTGGAGATTTAGAGTGGAAGAAGTGTCTAACCTGTAGGTAGAAGTGGAAAAGGTGTGGTGGTATGTCAAATTTCTCACCTAAAGTATGGAAAGTATGTAGTCTCCTTGTTATGGGATGCACCAGATGTCGGAGCTGAAAGAGAGGTACATTAAGCCATGAGAGGATCCTGCCCAGGGACATACTGTCTGGAATGAGTGGGTTGAATAATACATTCATGATAGGAGAGCAGGGGGATATAAGGGAATAGCGTTTGAGACACTGACGCCAAATGGATAAAGTAAATGTCATTGGACCAGTGCACTGATGTCTATAGATGGGATCCAGGGAGGGGGGGCGCCCCAAATCAAGGAGCATGGGTGAACCAGATAAAGTATCCCTTTTTCAATGGTGGCCCATTGATTTGGTACGTGTAAGGAAGTCCAAGAAATAATAGCTCTTAAGTGTGTGGCGTAATAATATTTAGTAATGTCCGGGGCTCCCAAACTCCCCCTGGGTCTAAGAGAAAACACCACTGAGCTCGCTATGCGGTGGGCCCCCACCATTCCATATAAATTTTAGAAAGTTCTTGTGAAGTGCTTTTAGTTGTGAGGCAGGTAAGGCAACTGGCAGTGTTTCAAAGTGGTAAAGCAGTTTGGGTAAAATAGACATTTTTAAAACATTAATCCTGCCTAAAAGAGACAGGGGATATTTGGACCAGTTTGACAGAGATTAAATCAAGGACGTTTTAAAACAGCATAAGGACGAGAAGTGGTTAAACGATGATCACCCTTTGCTTTCCTTTCTTTTTATGAAAGTATTCAACAGAACCAATAAATCCTAATTTCACATATCAAAATTAGGTTTGGGGGAAATGTGATAATAACTCAATTTCCATGGCATTACTTCAATGCCTTACTAGCAGACTGCCACTAAATTTCTTAAACCAGACCCTTTGGACCAGAGTTAGTCAAATCATTTGATATTTGACATCACCGAAGAACCACACATAATATTCAGGAAATGCAATACTTCATAAAGCTGTTAGAGACTGGAGACAGGAGATGATCAAAAACCACAGACACGTTTCAAGAGATGGTCAGAGGCTGTGGACATTCTACAGAAGAATGTCACTGACTGTGGGCATGCTAGAGGAGTTGTTGGAGAATGGGGACATGCTTCGTGCGACTAAGTGACACTTTTTGGGGACCAGTGACACCAATACAGTGATCAGTGCTAAAAAAAATGCACTGTACTGTATATAATGTTATTGTATAAATGACACTGGCAGGGAAGGGGTTAACATCAGGGGCAATCAAAGGGTTAAGTGTTTTCCCTGGGTGTGTTTTCTTACTGTGTGGGGGATGGACTGACTGCAGAAAGAGAGACATCTGTGTTCCTGATTAGCTACATTTTTTTACATTTAGACCCAGTCCTTCACTTATGTGTGGCTTCTTAACTCATCATCCCACTTGACCTGTACGAGGGGAGGGTATTCACTTTCGAAGGGGACAATAAAGGATATGAGGTCTGGATCTTTAGGCTTGTTCAAGAGTGCACCTTCAAAAGCAGAGAGAGAGGAAAGATCAGTAGCATTTCCATTTCGCAATTGTAGAAAATGCTTGATTTTCAGGTACTGGAAGATGTTGCTGAATTCAAGCTTACTATCCTTTAAAGTTTCAAATGGAAGGGTGTCTGAATCAGTCAAAAAGTGGGTGGTTTGGTATAAGTCATGCTGGAGCCATATGTGAATACAGATGGAGAGTTAAAGCCCGGTGTAAAAACATGGTTGCCCAATATGGAAAACAAAGGGGTATGGGGCAATATTAGTCTATGTTTAGGTTTTAAGTTGTCCTACAAACGGAGTGTTTCATAATTGGACACAATAGCTGTCCCCTTTTCGCTATCATTTAGCCAAAAGAGATTGTTTATTGAGATAGAATTACAAAAATAACCTTCCAGGGAGTCCCTATAGGGGACTGCCAATGTGCCAGATGAGAAAGTTGGGTTGCTTGGTAGTATTGTCATAAAAGGGGTGACCTAGACCACCATTCATTTTAGATTTATATAAAATAGTCTTTGCCACTTGGGCGAAAGTACCATTTCAAACTCATCATAGAATAGGCCTCTGCATATCATGAAGTAAGATGAAATAGAGACAGGTAGAACCTAGCCAAATTAAAAATTTTGGTAATATTATCACCTTTACCACCATAATCCTGCCTAACCAGGAAATATTGTGTTTTTCTCAAGATATGAGTAGCTAGGTCAAGTAAGTAAACATCTTTGGGTGGTTCACTTAAAAACATAGTGTAAGTCGGAGAGAGATAGACTGTCAGTTAGGCCAAGGAGGAAGAAGTCCAAGAGAAGCCAAAGGAAAGTTGGAGAGAATACATTGTTTCTATGGGTAAGAAGGTGTTTAGGGCTTTTGTTTTAGTTTCATTAATATGGAGTCCAAAAAGGTCACCAAAATGAGCCATGATGGGTGCAAGGTTTGGAAGGGAGATCAGTGGGTTAGTGAGTACTAACAAAGCAACATCTGTGAATAGACAAATTTTGTTATGGCACCCCACCACCTAAATCCCTGTCACTTCCTGGTACTGGTGAATTGCCTGGGCCATGGGGTCAAACACCAGAATAAAAGTGGAAACAGGGACAACCCTGTCTCGTACCTCTGGCAACTAAAAATTCCTCAGAACAAAAACACAAATAGCTAGTGTAGGCATAGGAAGAACTGTATAAAATCCTTTCTTATCCAAGTGAGAAAACAGGGACCAAATCCCCTTGATTTCAGGACAAGCTGTACATAATCCCTAATGAGTGAGTCAAAGGCATTTCTTACTATATGTCTAGAGAGAAATTGTCTGTCTATATGTAGGAGAAAGGAAATCCTATGAACGTTATCGCTTGCTTGTTTACCTGGGAAAGCATTCCACATTTTTACACCATAAAGACCCCTTAAGGATGACTTGTCTCACATTTGTACTTGGAGTCTTTGTGAAAGATCGAATATGAAACATGATAAAGGAAAACATGAGAAGTGACCTGGGGTGTGCCAAAAGTCACATGGTCAGTACGCCTAAAGGGGGCATACTCAAATATGAAAATGAAAAGAAATGAAAAATAAAAATAAAAAGATGAGAATAAAGGGGATCGTGGGTGGGATATGAGCAGGAAGGATGACAGGGGAAAGGAGGAGGAGGGCGGGTTTTAGTACAGCCGGACTCCTGTAAATTCAGGCTGACCTAAGGCCAGACTTCCCATTTGTACTTGGAGTCTTTGTGAAATATCGAGTGCGAAACATTTATAAAGGAAAACATGAGAAGTGACCTGGGGTGTACCAAAAGTCACGTGGTCAGTACGCCTAAAGGGGGCAAAAATAAAGACAGTAGGATAAATTTGCGAACAGATTTATTTAAAGTAAATATGACATCAGTCAGCTAAATGTCTGAAAGCCTGATACATCTCAACATGTGGATCTGGAAAACACGCTGAGTTCCATCTACCTAACTTTTTGATGATGTGAGCCAGGATTCCCTGACGAGAAGCTGCGGAAGCCACCCCTATTTTGAAGGAGTGACCAGAAAAAACTACGGTGTTTAACCCTAGGTTAGATAATAACGCGCGGCAATGCTTGGTAAATTGTGCCGCCATGAGGGGAGCCTGCGGGAAGGGTAGCAAGGGACTATCGCTGGGTCTGTCTATGACCAGCGCCATGAGCTGATCCAAAACTAAAATGGGGCACCAGGCACTGCCTGTCTTGAAGAACCTGACGTCCGTACCAGCCCCAAACTGCTGCGTCTTGCATGTGACCAAGTGTAACCTGAAATGATCTGTACCTCTGACCAACTGGTTAACTGTGAGCACCCGGGAACTGGAGCCGGTACGAGTGAATTCGCCCAGCCTGAGGAACCCATAGAATGCCAAATATATGGCTGCTTTGAGGACCACGCTGAGCAGCCTCCCGAAAGGCAAGCTGGTTAGCAAATCACACATGACCCGGAACGTATGTCCGGATATAGGGAGTCTGCTGTCCGAAGAAGGAGGACCACTCCTCCTGATCCCCCTCAAAAGGGCCTTGACGGAATGGGCTGAAAAAATGTATGGTCTATTAGTGTCCTGTAAGGCCAAAAAATGCTGAACCCCTGCCAGATATGTCTTAATTGTGCCATATGATAGCTTCAGTTGTGAGTGGCAAAAAGCGACAAAAGACAGCAGATAACGCACATCGTGACCAGTGAGACAATGATAACGGGATTGGAAAACCTGAAAGGCCTTCCAGGCTGAGACATAAGCCTTCCTGGTATTGACCAATAAAGACTTATTGATTAAAGCTGCTGCGTTAACCCAATGGGGAGCTAATCCATAATCAGTAGCGAGGACTGCGGGGATGGTGTGGCATAGGCATCTGCTTTTGGGATCTGTTGGAAAAACAACAGGTAATTAAGCCGTGACAGTGCATCTGCGACCACAATCCCTGCCCCACTGATAAACCTACAATGTATATGAAAATGGAACTATAGAGACAGCCAAATCATCCTACGTACAAAGGACATGATGATCAAAGACCTGGATCTGCCTTTGTTGATAATCTCAACGGCTTCTTGGTTGTCCGTTGAGAAAACAACAGTATGCCCTGACCAAAACTTACCTCAAACCTGGGCTGCTGCCACTATAGGAAAAATCTCAAACAATACTGATGACTATGTAAACCACGGGATGGCCAAGATCTCCTCTGGCCATGGCCCTGTAAGCCAGCAGGAGCCAAAAATGGCAGCATAACCCACAGTAGCTGCTGCATCCGTCACCACCTGAGAAGAAGATATGGACCCAGAGGGGATAAACATGGCAATCCCATTGCAATGCTGGGTCACGCTTCATCCCACATGCGTAGGTCAGCCAAAGCTGCAGCATCCAGTTTGACTCGAGAGTAGGGATGAGCCGAACACCCCCCGGTTCGGTTCGCACCAGAACCTGCGAACGGACCGAAAATTTGCACGAACGTTAGAACCCCATTGACGTCTATGGGACTCGAACTTTCGAAATCAAAAGTGCTCATTTTAAAGGCTAATTTGCATGGTATTGTCCTAAAAAGGGTTTGGGGACCTGGGTCTTACCCCAGGGGACTTGTATCGATGCAAAAAAAACTTTTAAAAACGGCTGTTTTTTTGGGAGCAGTGATTTTAATGATGCTTAAAGTAATAAAAAAAAAAAGTGAAATATTTTTTTAAATATCGTACCTGGGGTGTGTCTATAGTATGCCTGTAAAGTGGCGCGTGTTTCCCGTGTTTAGAACAGTCCCTGCACAAAATGTAATTTTTAAAGGAAAAAATCTAATTTAAAACTGCTTGCGGGTTTAATGTAATGTCGGGTCCTGGCAATATGGATGAAAATCAGTGAGACAAATGGCATGGGTACCCCCCAGACCATTACCAGGCCCTTTGGGTCTTGTATGGATATTAAGGGGAACCCCGCACCCAAATTAAAATAAGGAAAGGTGTGGGGCCACCAGGCCCTATATGCTCTGAACTGCAGTATACAGGCGGTGCAAACAAGACAGGGACTGTAGGTTTGTTGTTAAGTAGAATCTGTTTGTAATTTTTAACGGGTACATTTTTAACGTGTTTAGCTCCAGCCAAAAAATCTTTTTTAAGCTTTTTGGAAAACATAGGGAAAGGTTATCACCCCTGTGACATTTGTTTTGCTGTCTTTCCTCCTCTTCAGAAGATTTCACCTCACTTTTTGTCCCAATGACAAATGTTTTTTGAAAATGTTGGGTTTTTTGTGGAACAAGGATTGGAAATGATCAGTGGAAAGGAGAAATGTTTTTCCCATATTAACTCTTACAGGAGAGAATTTCCCTTTCTAGGGGTAGATTTCATCTCACTTCCTGTTGTCTCCTTCCGTTTGCAAGTAGGAGTCGTTTGTAAGTTAGATGTTTGAAAGTAGGGGCCTGCCCTATATACTCAGCAGAAATTTGGGCCTTAGGTGTTGTTGTGGCCACAACACTGTAAGCCCTCACAGGGCCCTGCTGTGAAATATTAGATAAAGAATTGTAATTACATGCCCCTGTTGAACAAGGGCAGAAAAATTGGGCCTTTGGTGGTGGTGGTGCTGGTGCCACAACACTGTAAGTCCTCACTCGCTCTTGGTGGGTGCAGAAATGGGCCCTGCTGTGAAATATTAGATTAAGAATTGTAATTACATGCCCCTGTTGAACAAGGGCAGAAAAATTGGGCCTTTGGTGGTGGTGGTGCCACAACACTGTAAGTCCTCACTCGCTCTTGGTGGGTGCAGAAATGGGTCCTGCTGTGAAATATTAGATCAAGAATTGTAATTACATGCCCCTGTTGAACAGAGGCTGAAAAATTAGGCCTTAGGCACTGGTGCTGGTGCCACAACACTGCAACCCCTCACAGATACTCTAGTTGGAACGCAGAAATGAGCCCTGCTGCAAAGTATTGCATCAAAAATTGTAATTACAGGCCCCTGTTAAACAGGGGCTGAAAAATTTGGCCTTAGGCACTGGTGCTGGTGCCACAACACTGCAACCTCTCACAGATACTCTAGTTGGAACGCAGAAATGAGCCCTGCTGCAAAGTATTGCATCAAAAATTGTAATTACATGCCCCTGTTAAACAGGGGCTGAAAAATTGGGCCTTAGGCACTGGTGCTGGTGCCACAACACTGCAACCCCTCACAGATACTCTAGTTGTAACGCAGAAACGAGCCCTGCTGCAAAGTATTGCATCAAAAATTGTAATTACACGCCCCTGTTAAACAGGTGCTAAAAAATTGGGCCTTAGGCACTGGTGGTGGCGCCCAGAACCAAAAATGTTCTTACAAGCTATCAGCGTGATGATTGAGGAGGAAGAGGATAATTACTCAGGGATAGTCACTCAGCATCAGCATAGGCAGGCTTTGAAGGGATCTGAGATTTCAAAAAAAAATATTCAGTTACATCAGCATCAGGTGCTTGGTAGCAGGTGGTGATCCAAGACTGATTCATTTTTATGAAGGTCAGTCGATCGAACGAGTTGGTGGACAGACGCACCCTGTGATCGGTTACAAAGCCTCCAGCAGCACTGAATGTGCGTTCCGAAAGAACGCTGGATGCAGGACAGGCCAGTAGCTCAATTGCATACTGTGCAAGCTCTGGCCAGTGATCCATCCTCAAGACCCAGTAACCCAGAGGATTTTCGGTGGGAAAGGTGTCCAAGTCAGATCTTGCCCCTAGGTATTCCTGCACCATGTAAAACAGACGCTGGCGATGGTTGCTGGAACCGATCATACCTTGGGGCTGCGGACCAAAAAATTGTCTGAACGCATCGGTCAGACGGCCACCTTCTCCACCGCTCCTTCTTTGACTGACCGAAGCCTCAGCAACACGTTGTCCAGAAACAGGAGTTTGTAACCTCCCAGTCTCTGGGAACGCGTTGCACAGACCTTTCTGCAAGGCCTCCCGAAGATGTTTCATCCTCTGCTCCCTCTGCGATGGCAAGATAAGGTCCACAACCTTACCCTTGTAACGTGGATCAAGGAGGGTTGCCAGCCAGTATTGGCCCTTCTCCTTGATACCACGAATACGAGGATCCTTACGCAGGCTTTGCAGGATCAGGGAGGCCATGCAGCGTAGGTTTGTTGAGGCATTCGGTCCGGAGTCCTCTGGGTCACTAAGGACGACATGGTCCGCAGCCACCTCCTCCCAGCCACGTACAAGTCCATGTGTTTCTTGGGACTGATCCCTTAAAGACTGCTGCTGATGCTGAGTGCCAGGCTCCACCTCCATACTGACACAATCTTCCTCCTCCTCCTCCTCCTCTTCCTCCTCGTCCTCTTCCTGTGTGATCGGCGGGCACGCAGGAACACTGTCTGGATAAAGGGGGCCTTGAGAGCTAAGGAAGTCCTCCTCTTCCTGCCTCTGTTCTGCCTCAAGTGCCCTGTCCATTATTCCACACAGCGTGTGCTCCAACAGGTGGACAAGGGGGACAGTGTCACTGATGCATGCACTGTCACTGCTCACCATCCTTGTGGCCTCCTCAAATGGTGACAGGACAGTGCATGCATCCCTGATCATGGCCCACTGGCGTGGGAAAAAAAAAACAAGCTCCCCTGACCCTGTCCTGGTGCCATAGTCGCACGGGTTTTCATTGATGGCCCTCTGCTGCGTGTGCAGCCGCTGCAGCATGGCCAACGTTGAGTTCCACCTGGTGGGTATGTCACAGATTAGGCGGTTCTTGGGCAGGTTAAACTCCTTTTGGAGGTCCGTCAGCCGAGCACTGGCATTATATGACCGGCGGAAATGCACACAGACTTTCCTGACCTGCCTCAGGACATCCTGTAAGCCCGGGTACCTGCCCAAGAACCGCTGCACCACCAAGTTAAGGACGTGAGCCAAACAGGGCACATGGGTCATTTGTCCCTGTCGGAGGGCAGAGAGGAGGTTGGTGCCATTGTCACAAACCACCATTCCTGCCTTAAGTTGGCGTGGCGTCAACCACCTCTGAACCTGCCCCTGCAGAGCAGACAGAACCTCTGCCCCAGTGTGGCTCCTGTCCCCCAAGCACACCAGCTCAAGCACCGCATGGCATCTTTTGGCCTGCGTACTTGCGTAGCCCCTTGAACGGCTACGGAGCACCGCTGGTTCCGAGGACAAAGCACAGGAAGAGGCCATGGAGGAATAAGAAGAGGAGGGGGTGGAGGAGAGAGGTGTGTCACAATCATTAGCATTTTGGAGGCGTGGTGGCGGAACAACCTCCAACACTACTGCACCTTGTCCTGCATCCTTCCCAGCTGCCAGCAGAGTCACCCAATGCGTGGTGAAACTTAGGTAACGTCCCTGTCCATGCCTGCTGGACCATGAGTCAGCGGTAATATGCACCTTACCGCTGACCGCCCTGTCCAGTGAGGCATGGACATTGCCTTCCACATGCCGGTAGAGAGACGGAATTGCCTTCCGTGAGAAAAAGTGGCGTTTGGGTACCTGCCACTGAGGAACCGCACATTCCACAAACTCACGGAAGGGGCAGAGTCTACCAACTTAAAAATGCAGCAGTTGAAGTACTAGCAATTTTGCCAAGCTAGCATTCAACCGCTGGGCATGTGGATGGCTGGGAGCAAACTTCTTTCGGCGGTGCAGCAGCTGGGGCAGGGAAATTTGCCTGGTACAATCTGACGTTGGTGTACCAAAGCAGATTGCCCACAAGTACTTGGCTGTGACACACCTAATTCTACACCTTCATTCCTCTCAGTGCAGGTCTCAGAGAGGACTGAAGGTATAGTGGGATTGGAGATCTCAGCTGATGAGCAAGGAGAGGTCCTCTTTGTTCTTTGGTGTGGGTCTTTTAGATACGCTTGCCAACGAACTGCAATGCAGGTCAACATATGTCTGGTCAAGCATGTGGTACCCAAGCGGGAGATGTTTTGGCCACGCGAGATACGCTAGAGACATATGTTGCAAATAGCAGCGGTGCGATCTGATGCACTCGTCTCAAAAAAGGCCCACACCAAAGAACTTTTTGAATAACGCACAGAGACTGCAGCGTCCTGCACATGTGGAGCTTTGGGGTGTGATGCAGTCAAGGTGCTGCCCTTAGGCTGGCCCCTGGAGGGCATCCTGCCCTGTTGGTGATGTGCCGCCTCCTCCTCCTCCTCTCTCCTATCAGGCACCCACGTTGAGTCAGTGACCTCATCATCCCCTCCCTCCTCATCACTGGAGCAAACCTGGCAGTATACTGCAGCAGGGGGAGCATGACTGCCAGATTGCTGTCCTTCTTGGGCACCCCCTCTGTCCGTGCTCACGTTACTGCCTTCATCGAGCTCAGTATCATCATCAGAGCCTTCCAAACGCTGGGCATCCTCCTGGAGAATGTACCCAACACTGTGGTCAAACAGTTCGAGGGACTCCTCAGGAGGACATGGTGGAGCTAGGGAAGGAGTCACTGATGACATTGAGCCAAGGGAAGAGGCCGCTGCTTTGCCAGACAAAGTATCCTGGGCATGGGTGAGAGAGGATGAGGAGGATGAGGACGGCTTGGTCATCCACTCGACCAAGTCTTCCGCATGTTGCGGCTCAACATGGCCAGATGCCGAAAAAAAGGCCAAGCATGTCCCATGATGAGGATGCACCGTCTCCACGACCAGCACTAGACACAGAGCCTGCTTGCCCTCTCTTATTGGCTTGTGACTGTCTGCCTCTCCTTCTTGGCCTTCCAGACATACTAATGGCCTGTAGCTGCACTAAGCTGGGATATATATATATATATATATATATATGTACTGATACTGCAGCTAGCAAAATCAACTGCCTGCCTGTAGTATGAGAACACCACCAACCTTCTACAGGTAGCTTTAGCTGAACACTGTGCAGAGCTCGCAAAAAACTAACTTGTAGCTTTTTTAGCTGCCTGCGGTAGTGATAGGATCAGGAAAACACCACCAACCTTCTACAGGTAGCTTTAGCTGAACACTGTGCAGAGCTCGCAAAAAAATAACTTGTAGGTTTAGCTGGACACTGTGAGGAGGACGCACCACACTAACTTGTAATTTTAGCTGAACACTGTGAGCAGGACGCACCGCACTAACTTGTAGGTTTAGCTGAACACTGTGAGGTGGACGCACCGCACTAACTTGTAGTTTTAGCTGAACACTGTGAGGTGGACGCACCACACTAACTTGTAGTTTTAGCTGAACACTGTGAGCAGGGCGCACAGCACTAACTTGTAGTTTTAGCTGTACACTGTGAGCAGGACGCACCGCACTAACTTGTAGGTTTAGCTGAACACTGTGAGGTAGACGCACCGCACTAACTTGTAGTTTTAGCTGAACACTGTGAGGTGGACGCACCACACTAACTTGTAGTTTTAGCTGAACACTGTGAGCAGGACGCACAGCACTAACTTGTATGTTTAGCTGAACACTGTGAGGTGGACGCACCACACTAACTTGTAGGTTTAGCTGAACACTGTGAGCAGGACGCACCCCACTAACTTGTAGGTTTAGCTGAACACTGTGAGGTGGACGTACCCCACTAACTTGTAGTTTTAGCTGAACACTGTGAGCAGGACGCACTGCACTAACTGTAAATAGTCTAGCTGCCTGACTGTGGTACTAATAGGATCAAAAGAGCACCAGCAATTTTCTTCAGGTAGCTGTAAATATTGTAACAAGACAAGCCTGCCTGTCAGTAAGAAGATAACAGGAACGGATCTAGCTGAACACTGTGAGCAGGACGCACTGCACTAACTTGTAGCTTTAGATGAACACTGTGCAGAGGTCTCACTACACTAACTTGTAGATTTAGCTGAACACTGTGAGCAGGACGCACTGCACTAACTGTAAATAGTCTAGCTGCCTGACTGTGGTACTAATAGGATCAAAAGAACACCAGCAATTTTCTTCAGGTAGCTGTAAATACTGTAACAAGACAAGCCTGCCTGTCAGTAAGAAGATAACAGGAACGGATCTAGCTGAACACTGTGAGCAGGACGCACTGCACTAACTTGTAGCTTTAGATGAACACTGTGCAGAGGTCTCACTACGCTAACTTGTAGGTTTAGCTGAACACTGTGAGGCGGACGCACAGCACTAACTTGTAGTTTTAGCTGAACACTGTGAGCAGGACGCACCGCACTAACTTTTAGGTTTAGCTGAACACTGTGAGGTGGACGCACCGCACTAACTTGTAGTTTTAGCTGAACACTGTGAGCAGGACGCACCGCACTAACTTGTAGGTTTAGCTGAACACTGTGAGGTAGACGCACCACACTAACTTGAAGGTTTAGCTGAACACTGTGAGCAGGACGCACCCCACTAACTTGTAGTTTTAGCTGAACACTGTGAGCAGAACGCACCGCACTAACTTCTAGGTTTAGCTGAACACTGTGAGGTGGACGTACCCCACTAACTTGTAGTTTTAGCTGAACACTGTGAGCAGGACGCACTGCACTAACTGTAAATAGTCTAGCTGCCTGACTGTGGTACTAATAGGATCAAAAGAACACCAGCAATTTTCTTCAGGTAGCTGTAAATACTGTAACAAGACAAGCCTGCCTGTCAGTAAGAAGATAACAGGAACGGATCTAGCTGAACACTGTGAGCAGGACGCACTGCACTAACTTGTAGCTTTAGTTGAACACTGTGCAGAGGTCTCACTACGCTAACTTGTAGGTTTAGCTGAACACTGTGAGGCGGACGCACAGCACTAACTTGTAGTTTTAGCTGAACACTGTGAGCAGGACGCACCGCACTAACTTTTAGGTTTAGCTGAACACTGTGAGGTGGACGCACCGCACTCACTTGTAGTTTTAGCTGAACACTGTGAGCAGGACGCACCGCACTAACTTGTAGGTTTAGCTGAACACTGTGAGGTGGACGCACCACACTAACTTGTAGGTTTAGCTGAACACTGTGAGCAGGACGCACCCCACTAGCTTGTAGTTTTAGCTAAACACTGTGAGCAGAACGCACCGCACTAACTTCTATGTTTAGCTGAACACTGTGAGGTGGACGTACCCCACTAACTTGTAGTTTTAGCTGAACACTGTGAGCAGGACGCACTGCACTAACTGTAAATAGTCTAGCTGCCTCACTGTGGTACTAATAGGATCAAAAGAACACCAGCAATTTTCTTCAGGTAGCTGTAAATACTGTAACAAGACAAGCCTGCCTGTCAGTAAGAAGATAACAGGAACGGATCTAGCTGAACACTGTGAGCAGGACGCACTGCACTAACTTGTAGCTTTAGTTGAACACTGTGCAGAGGTCTCACTACGCTAACTTGTAGGTTTAGCTGAACACTGTGAGGCGGACGCACAGCACTAACTTGTAGTTTTAGCTGAACACTGTGAGCAGGACGCACCGCACTAACTTTTAGGTTTAGCTGAACACTGTGAGGTGGACGCACCGCACTAACTTGTAGTTTTAGCTGAACACTGTGAGCAGGACGCACTAACTTGTAGGTTTAGCTGAACACTGTGAGGTGGACGCACCACACTAACTTGTAGGTTTAGCTGAACACTGTGAGCAGGACGCACCCCACTAACTTGTAGGTTTAGCTGAACACTGTGAGCAGGACGCACCCTACTAACTTGTAGTTTTAGCTGAACACTGTGAGCAGGATGCACTGCACTAACTGTAAATAGTCTAGCTGCCTGACTGTGGTACTAATAGGATCAAAAGAACACCAGCAATTTTCTTCAGGTAGCTGTAAATACTGTAACAAGACAAGCCTGCCTGTCAGTAAGAAGATAACAGGAACGGATCTAGCTAAACTGAATACAGTGTATATATATATGCAACACCTGGGATGCATATATATACACAATACACTGTAAGTGCAGCTAACTGACTGACTGTTCTGCCTAATCTATCTAACTCAAATCAAATGACAATGTCTGTCTGTCTCTCTCTATCTATGAACGCCGGAACACACACTACACAGGGCCGCCGTGTACAGTGTGGGGCGTGTGCTAAATCCCCTGAGCCATAATTGGCCAAAGCCTCCTTGGCTTTGGCCAATTACGGCTCTCTGTTCAGATGGTGCTGTGATTGGCCAAGCATGCAGGTCATAGTGCATGCTTGGCCAATCATCAGCCAGCAATGCACTGCGATGCCGCAGTGAATTATGGGCCGTGACGCGCCACACGAATTTGGCACGAACGGCCCATATCGTTCGCAATTCGGCGAACGGGCGAACAGACGATGTTCGAGTCGAACATGGGTTCGACTCGAACACGAAGCTCATCCCTACTCGAGAGTCTGAGTCAGGGGCTGATGGTAACAAAGCCAATAATCTTGAAATAAAAGACCTACCCTGAGGAATTATCCTCATGGCGAAGTTCAACATGCCCAACAAAGATTGCAACTCCACTCTAGAACAAGCCTGAGAGATAGTAAAAGTATGAATACAATCTCTAATTCTAACAAGCTTGTCCGTAGGTAAACTGGCCTGCATGGCTTGTGTGTCCATTGTAGGGATGAGCTGAACACCCCCCTGTTCGGTTCGCACCAGAACATGCGAACAGGCAAAAAATTTGTTTGAACACGTGAACACCGTTAAAGTCTATGGGACTCGAACATGAATAATCAAAAGTGCTTATTTTAAAGGCTTATATGCAAGTTATTGTCATAAAAAGTGTTTGGGGACCTGGGTCCTGCCCCAGGGGACATGGATCAATGCAAAAGAAAGCTTTAAAAACGGTAGTTTTTTCGGGAGCAGTGATTTTAATAATGCTTAAAGTGAAACAATAAAAGTGTAATATTCCTTTAAATTTCGTACCTGGGGGGTGTCTATGTAATGGGTGACCCCGCCCCCCTCTGACATCATGGGGAATGCCACAGGGAAGTCCCCGTCAAGTCCCCGTGCGTCAGAGGGGGCGGGGTCACCGGGTGGCCCCGCCCTCAGTTATTTAAGAACCGTCAAAAGACGAGAAGCGTCACACAGCGGGAGGCTCCCATCATGGAAGCAGAGCGGCCCGAGAAGAAGAAGGGAAGAAGACGCCGCAGAGGAAGATGCCGGATGAGAACACCGGAGCAAGAACCAGAAGAACCAGAAGAACAAAGAAGATGGAGGAAGAAACCGAAGGAAGATAGAAGAAAGAAGATAGAAGAAAGAAGATGGAAAAAAGAAGACTTTAAATAAAGGAATTGTCAAAAACTGTCTCCTGTCATTTTTAACATTTTTGACAGTTTTTATGTGAAATGGTAGGGGTACTTTTGTACCCCCTTACCATTTCACACAGGGGCGGGATCTGGGGGTCCCCTTGTTAAAGGGGGCTTTCAGATTCCGATAAGCCCCCTGCCCACAGACCCCCACAACCACCGGTCAAGGGTTGTGGGGATGAGGCCCTTGTCCCCATCAACATGGGGACAAGGTGCTTTGGGGGCTACCCCAAAGCACCCTCCCAATGTTGAGGGCATGTGGCTTGGTACGGTTCAGGGGGGGCACTCTCTCGTCCCCCCTCTTTTCCTGCGGCCTGCTAGGTTGCGTGCTCGGATAAGGGTCTGGTATGGATTTTTGGGAGGACCCCAAGCCATTTTTTTTTATTTTGGTGCGGGGTCCCCCTTAAAATCCATACCAGACCTGAAGGGTCTGGTATAGATTTTGAGGGGGACCCCCGCGCCATTTTTTTTTTTTAATTTTGGCCGGAGTTCCCCTTAATATCCATACCAGACCTGAAGGGCCTGATATGGAATTTAGGGGGACCCCCACGCCATTTTTTTAAAAATTTTGGTTCGGGGTTCCCCTGTGGGGAATTCCCATGCCATTTTTATCAATGAACTTTTATGTGTATTGTCGGATCGACAATTCATTAATAGCCGCGAGTAGTTTTAAATTACTTTTTTTCCTTTGAAATGTCATTTTGCTGTCAGACTGTTCTAAACACAGGAAACATGCGCCCATTTACAGGCATACTATAGACACCCCCCAGATATGAAATTTAAAGGAATATTACACTTTTATTGTTTCACTTTAAGCATTATCAAAATCACTGCTCCCGAAAAAACTGCCATTTTTAAAACTTTTTTTGCATTGATCCATGTCCCCCGGGGCAGGACCCAGGTCCCCAAACACTTTTTATGACAATAACTTGCATATAAGCCTTTAAAATTAGCACTTTTGATTTCTCCCATAGACTTTTAAAGGGTGTTCCGCGGCTTTCGAATTTGCTGCGAACACCCCAAATTGTTCGCTGTTCGGCGACCTGGCGAACAGCCAATGTTCGAGTCAAACTCGAAGCTCATCCCTAGTCCAGAGTGATCCCCAAAAAGGTAAATGCCCTTACCAGGCCTTCCATCTTCTTGACTGCCAACAGAACGTTGAGCGCTGCAAAAACTGAACATATATTTAGTAGATCTGCAGGGGCCTGTTTGGGACTCTCTATGAGGAGGAAATCATCCGAGCAGGAAGGCCAACAGGAGAAGGGAGTAGGAGGGTGGGTTTAAGTACAGCCCAACTCCTCCTACAAATTCAGGCTGACCTGCAGCCAGCCTTCCCATTTGTTGTTCCACTCAGCAAGATCCATTATAAAGATCAGAGACAAAAAATATTAAAATAATAGGCATGGAGAGCAAAAAAAATTAAGATATTGTGAAGGAAAAAAATGAAACCCTTCAGGTACTGGGAACAAATATAAGGACATTTTTTCCTTTACTAACTTAAAGCTGAACTCTATTTACCCTGTAAATAAGTAATCACTATACATATCTTTTCTGAAGCCAATCTGGTCTGGTCATCAGCAGCAGATGCTGTGTGCAGGAGAGAACTGACAACAGCTTGAAAAGCCATCAGAAGACCATCTTTAAGGACTGCCCCCTTCATTAAGCTCCCACTACATTCCCTTACAGTACAGTGCCTACACAGTCAGTTTGGGCCCACCATTAGTGCACACTGGCAGTATAGTTCCTGCAGTTTGGTAGATAAAATCTTTTTACTGCTGCACTTCAGGTGGCGTTGCTACTGTTTATGCTGGTCTAGACATTATATACTGTCATCTTACGTCTAATTTTTACTTCTAGCAATCATATTGCACTATGATACATTAAGTTTGCTTTCGCTACCTGGTTTTGTGCCTGTTTCCTTGATATAGCACTACCACAGGGCACTAATTACTACTTTCAGTGAGTTTCTGTGGTATTGTAGGTTTGTACACTCAACCAACTGTGTCAAAGGGGTTGAAGTTCTTGAGAAGTTTGAGGCACAGAATGAGAGGACCTATCTTATCCAGTGGCTATTGTGGGAGTAGCACTACATTAGGAAAGAATAATCCCTTCAAACGGAATTCACTTGTGTATTAACATACACGCATTAATGCACATTATATTGCCTGTTTACATGAATTGCATTTTAAAACAGTAATATTACTGTTTTGTACATAGACTGTGCAGAGAGCAGACCCGTGGGAGGGACCCAGTAGGCTCCACCCACTACATACTGCCTGCAGAGAACTACAAGAGGGAGTAGAGAAAAGACCAGTCACCCTACGCAAGGTGAGGGAGCAGCAGTGACTGGTCTTTATTACAGGAAGCTCCTGTACAAGGGCAAAGCTTCATACTGGATTACTGCACAAATCTTGAAGAAATACACAACACATTAAGATTCAAGTATGAATGCACACTCCTCTTGTATTTAAACAATATTTGTTTATCTCATAGTTTAGCTTCAAATTACCTATTCATCCCTAGGTTTTAATCTGATTGGTGGCTGTGAATAGCTGCTTAGCAATTCATTTTGCATGGCCCTTTCTGTATGGGAGAGACAAACCCAAGAGTTTTCAGATCACTAGCTTAATAACAAAAAGGAATACTGCTGCAGTACAACTTTGCATGATGAGGAAGGCTGTGCTCCCTGTATATACCTCAAGTGTTAATATTCAGTTTTAACTGGATAATACCCTTAAGACCCTATATGGCAAAGGTGAAAAATAGGGATATACTGTATGTGGGGAAAAGTAGTGTTATTTACTTAAGTTAAATGTGTAATTTTTTTTCTACTAACTAAATTAGCATTTTCAACTATGGGACGAAATAGAGGCGATCCGATGAAATCCAAAGTAATCCTTGATTTATTATGTAAACTCCACTTATCTGAGATATAAATAAGATGCTGCGCTAAACTTATATGTATATACAGTGGGGACGGAAAGTATTCAGACCCCCTTACATTTTTTACTCTTTGTTATATTGCAGCCATTTGCTAAAAAGTTCATTTTTTTCCCTCATTAATGTACACACAGCCCCCCATATTGACAGAAAAACACAGAATTGTTGACATTTTTGCAGATTTATTTAAAAAGAAAAACTGAAATATCACATGGTCCTAAGCATTCAGACCCTTTGCTGTGACACTCATATATTTAACGCAGGTGCTGTCCATTTCTTCTGATCATCCTTGAGATGGTTCTACACCTTTATTTGAGTCCAGCTGTGTTTGATTATACTGATTGGACTTGATTAGGAAAGCCACACACCTGTATATATAAGACCTTACAGCTCACAGTGCATGTCAGAGAAAATGAGAATCATGAGGACAAAGGAACTGCCTGAAGAGCTCAGAGACAGAATTGTGGCAAGGCACAGATCTGGCCAAGGTTACAAAAAAATTTCTGCTACACTTAAGGTTCCTAAGAGCACAGTGGCCTCCATAATCCTTAAATGGAAGACGTTTGGGACGACCAGAACCTTTCCTAGAGCTGGCCGTCCGGCCAAACTGAGCTATCGGGGGAGAAGAACCTTGGTGAGAGAGGTAAAGAAGAACCCAAAGATCACTGTGCCTGAGCTCCAGAGATGCAGTCAGGAGATGGGAGAAAGTTGTAGAAAGTCAACCATCACTGCAGCCCTCCACCAGTCAGGACTTTATGGCAGAGTGGTCCGACGGAAGCCTCTCCTCAGTGCAAGACACATGAAAGCCTGCATGGAATTTGCTAAAAAACACCTGAAGGACTCCAAGATGGTGTGAAATAAGATTCTATGGTCTCATGAGACCAAGATAGAACTTTTTGGTCTTAATTCTAAATGGTATGTGTGGAGAAAACTAGGCACTGCTCATCACCTGTCCAATACAGTCCCAACAGTGAAGCATGATGGTGGCAGCATCATGCTGTGGGGGTGTTTTTCAGCTGCAGGGACAGGACAACTGGTTGCAATTGAGGGAAAGATGAATGCGGCCAAGTACAGGGATATTCTGGATGAAAACCTTCTCCAGAGTGCTCAGGACCTCAGACTGGGCTGAAGGTTTACCTTCCAACAAGACAATGACCCTAAGCACAAACCTAAAATAATAAAGGAGTGGATTCACAACAACTCCGTGACTGTTCTTGAATGGCCCAGCCAGATCCCTGACTTAAACCCAATTAAGCATCTGTGGAGAGACCTAAAAATGGCTGTCAACCAACATTTACCATCCAACCTGACAGAACTGGAGAGGATATGCAAGGAGGAATGGTAGAGGATCCCCAAATCCAGGTGTGAAAAACTTGTTGCATCTTTCCCAAAAACACTCATGGCTGTATTAGATCAAAAGGGTGCTTCTACTAAATACTGAGCAAAGGATCTGAATACTTAGGACCATGTGATATTTCAGGTTTTCTTTTTTAATAAATCTGCAAAAATGTCAACAATTCTGTATTTTTCTATCAATATGGGGGGCTGTGTGTACATTAATGAGGGAAAAAAATGAACTTAAATGATTTTAGCAAATGGCTGCAATATAACAAAGAGTGAAAAATTTAAGGGGGTCTGAATACTTTCCGTCCCCACTGTAAGTGAGGACTGTATCGAGAACTCACGTAAATAAACAGTGAAGTGTTAAATATCATAAATAAATATGTGACAAGAAAATGTAAAAAAGAAAGGAGCAACAAGAGTGGGATTTTGAATGAAATGCGTGATTGCAAAGAAATAAAATTGGTGAACAATAAGGAAAATTTATTTGGTTCATAAAAAATATAACATGCATATAATAATAATATCAATCACAAATAGAAAGAAATATTGGCAATAATAGCAGCAATTATACATGATATTATGAATACAACAATTTTCCATAGTACACCAATAGATATTGATATATAGCCATATAATATGGGGTATTGCCTACAAAAAAAACCTCCAAAACCTCAAAAAATATTGATATGCATAACACTGATGAAAGATGCGACATTGGTAGCTCTATGCGTTTCATGGCTGAAATGCCACTCGTCAGGAGCAAGCGCGTATCTTATCTAGGATAAAAGATAAAAAACGGTCTAGTAAATGCAGACATGAAACAGAGGTGGGGTAATGGAAAGAGCCCCGCACAAAGTAAATGCTTATGCACTAGGGTTCGTGTGATAGTGGCTGAAGGCCCTGCACTGCCAGCCACTCGGAGGCACCACCCCCGGGAGCTGAGGTGGATGGATCAGCGGGGGCAACCCACAAGGTTTCATCCAGGGCTGGCATGAACCCACGAGGCCTGAGATGGGGAATGAAAATAGAAAAAATCAAAGTGTGACAATAAATACAAAAATGAATGGATAATCTATCCCCCAAAATTAATCATATAACGGAGGCCTATAAGTTCCCATGTGTCCCTACAATATATTCCCAATATCTGCTGTTACCTCTAAATTTAGTAAAGGGGTGTTTTCACCCTCAAACCAGGGGTCATCTGGGAGCTCAGGTCCAGTTCACATTAATAAATGCTTATCCATTATCTATAAAAGCGTTGACATCTGTGTCTATGTTATGGAATGTAACAACGTACCCTATGGATCCAAGCCATCTCTAACCTTGACAGTTCTCTAACCAGAGAGCCCCCCCTCCAATGGGCACTATACTTATCAATCGCCAGGAAGAGTGTATTGGCTGGGTTACGGTTGTGGAACATGTCATAGTGTTTAGAGACCGAATTATATTTGAAAACGATTTTAATGTTAGCAATGTGCTCCCCTAAGCGGACCTGCATCAATCGCTTGGTCCTGCCTATGTATTGGAGCCCACATGGGCATTGGAGTAAATAAACGACTCCTGTAGAGCTACAGGTAACAAATGGTTCAATTTTATGTTCCTTAGAGGTACTTGTTGAAATGAAAGAACCAGTTCTTCTTATCTTACTTTTATTCGGCGTGCAAACTTGACACCTGCGATACTGATGATACCCAGAGAGATTCTGGAAAAAGGACAATCTTTTTGTAGGTGGATCCACAACATTAGGGGCAATCCTGTCCCTAAGGGAGGGAACCCCTTTGAAGATTACCTATGGGTTAGCTGGTAGTAAAGTATTCATAATCCTGTCGTTACCCAACAAATGCCAGTGTTTGCAAATGATTTTCTTAATCAAATAATGTTGAGTCTAATATGTTGTAATAAAAGGTATGATAGGTCCCTCTTTCTTTTTCTTAGGGCCTGCATCCAACAGAGTTGATCTATCAATTTTTGCAACTTCCTCTATGGTGGCCTCTAAGGGGTCCAAATCATAACCTTTTTTATGTACTCTGTTTTTCAAGATGTCAGCTTGAAATTTATAGTTCTCCATTTCAGAGCAGTTGCATCTCATCCTGACGAATTGGCTCTTTGGTATCGACTTCAGCCAAGAGTCATTATAGCAGCTGTCCAAAGGTATGAAGGCGTTACGATCAGTTTGTTTGAAATACGTAATTGTCTTAAAGCAACCCTCACCTTTTATTATAGTGAGGTCCAAGAAGTTGATTCTTTCCTGGCTTGCTTCATGAACAAACTTGATCGGTCTATCATTCTCATTGATGGAGGCGAAAAATTTGTCAAGCTGGGAGATGGTTCCGTCCCATAGGAGGAGGATGTCATCGATGTACCTCGCCCAAAACATAAGGGTTTTATGTGGGTTACGGTCACTATAGATGACGTCCTCCTCCCATTTGGCCATAAAAAGGTTGGCCAAGCTTGGGGCGTACTTAGCTCCCATTGCTACAGCACGTTGTTGCCGATAGTAATTGTGGTCAAACCAGAAATAATTATGGTTTGCAGCAAATTCAAGCAAATCCATAATATATTCCTGTTGTTGTTGGGGTATTTCTGAAAAAATATCCAGGTAATACTTGACAGCTGACAGCCCTAAGATATGTGGAATAATGGTGTACAGTGATGTGACATCAGCTGTCACCAACCACGTATGATCATTAGGTTTTAATTGGGACAGCAAATTGATCACTAACTGTCAAGGTTAGAGATGGCTTGGATCCATAGGGTACATTGTTGCACTCCATATGGCCTTAACATAGACACGGATGTCAATGATTTTTTAATGGATAAGCATTTATTAATGTGAACTGGACCTGAGCTCCCAGATGACCCCTGGTTTGAGGGTAAAAACACCCCTTTACTAAATTTAGAGGTAACAGCAGATATTGGGAATATACTGAAGGGACACATGGGAACTTATAGGCATCCATTATATGATTAATTTTGGGGGATAGATTATCCATTAATTTTTTTAGTTGGAGATGCTCCCTCGTCTTTTTATCTCAAATCAAAATTCATTCAATAAATATACTTTTTAATTATCACATTTATTAATTTTTCTTCTTTTCTTTTTTTCTCTTTTTGTACTGACAATGGAATTTAATTTCGTCCATTGTTAGTATTTTTTTCTTTTTTTAGATTCAATTATATTATCATAATTATTTTTATGTGACAACCAATCATTGTATTATGGCCTAAAATAGTAAAGTTATGTGTTGATGGACCACTAGAGGTCACTGGAGTTATGTCCCTTTTTATAAACTAATTAGGAACGATCTCAGTTTAGTACAATGATTGCCAGAACTTCCCTAATTGTATGGTATATCTCGGGATATATGGAATGAGATAATATCCCCTCATTGTTCGGTTTTTTAACATAACTTCTCATGGGGACTTTTAGTAACCAATCTTTTTAGTCTCCCCCGAGGTAAGGGCAGTAGCCCTATTCCAAGATGGTGGTTTGTATGACGGGGATGCTCGGAGCTCAGGGCTGGGCGTCTCTCTTCTAAAGCAGAGTTCAAAAGGTGGCGAGTCAGCACGCCACCTGTGCCCCTGAACAACGTCATCTGTGATGAAATGGTGTAGGGAGGAGTGGCGTGCTGATGTCACCAAAACAACGCAAAGTCCCAGAAGAAACGATCGAGAGCCGGCCAGCTCAAATTACTTTTTAAAACGCTTTCTTACTCTGGAAAATCTTGTAAGTGCAATCTTGTTTTTATGATTAATAAATGTTTATGGAATTATACTATGGAAGCTCTTCTTTTTAACACGGGGAACTGCTGATTGTGAGTCACTCAGAGGCAATTCTAGCAGAAAGAGAGGTGACATCTGGTCAACAATTATAGAGACCCTGACTGGGGTATAAGCCATAAGCGGATGCGATCTCCTTAAAAAGAGATCAACGCAGCTGGTAAGCGGCAGTTATTTCCCAGGTGGAGGAATCTTTCTATCCCAAATCACTACTTCTGCTGTGTTTTCTGTTTTAAGTCACTAATAACCAGTGAATTGAGGACATTTCATATAATTGGGAATACTATGCAACTGGCAACATTGCTTTTTTTGAGGACTTTCTGTTGATATTAATTTTTCAAAGGACACTTTTGACATCTATTGTGTGGCCAATTTTTAATGCATTTATGTTCAAACATCATGATGCACATGGTTATATTATAGATCCATGTAAGTTAGTATTTTATCATTAGATTGGGAGTAATTATATCCTCCATTTGATATGGACATTTACTATATGTGAATATACGCTACCACATTTTTATGGTCTCATGCTGTGCAGATTTTTCTTCTGAAATTACTATATTGTGTGTATCTCACATTTAAGCTGCAGCAGGACTCATTTTTTTATGGTACTACTTTTTAGTAGAATGGCTCGCTAGACAGCGCTGTATTTCCACCCTTGACATTCAATAATATCACAGTTTCCTTTAAAATGAACTGATCTCCTCAAGCCAGACTAAACTTGGACCATCGGCTTTCACAGACCACAGGTAATGGATCAGATCAGAATAAAAACAATGTGCTCATATCCAGTAATGACCCATATGTGTGCAACTGTTAATGGCCTTTTTTCATTAGCCTATACCTGCTGACACCAGCTGCTACCATCTGACTCTCAGGCAAGTCTATGAAATCCAGTTTTTCATATTAAAAAAGGAAGTTTCATATTATATATTGGCTCACTCCCCACACTTCAGATTTTAACAGGCCCTCTATGAATCACAATTCTGTTGTTTCATTATACAGTAATGAAGCTCAGTGTTACCAGATCAGAACCCCGGTGACACACAAGCCTGCTGCCAAGACAGTAGGCTTTTAGTTCAGCAGTTATTGTTAATGATAGCAATAGACATTCCCATTCTCCTAATTCTTTTCTCAGTGTAAACAGCCTGTGTTTTCCAAATTATAAGAAAACCGCAGCTTTCAGCCAGGGAGAAAAATGTGCAATATAAATATATTTTTATTCAACAAAGTTGTTGCCCAGATGCCAATCTAGCATGTTTTGCTTTGCATTTCTGTTCTTTTTTATTAAAAATCGCAGATCTATTTTTAAGCAAAATTATTGGCCCACACATATACCCAAATTATGCTTTGAAGCTTTTATTTTGAAAATACAACACAGCTTGTTAACTTTTGAAATATTTCTATTTAAACATTATAGCTTTGTTTTTAATGGACATCTGGATATGTCTGAAATGGGAAAGTGGGGATTTGTGGATTTCTTAGGCATTGCATATTTTGTTATACAGCTTTCAGACTTTTCTGGCACTATGCATAAACTGGCCAATAGTTACATGGCTAAAGGATTCATCAATTCATTCCACGCTTGTCACCCCCATCAGCTTGTGGCCATTCCAAAAATTGAGCACTTTTGACTTGTTCAAGGGATCTAACCCCTATGATAACAACTGAAATTAAAGGGAAGTAAGTACCATATTATCAGGTGGGCCTCCCCCCGAAGACCTTCTTACTTGCCAAGCTGCTATGGCGATTCTCAACAATCTGATCCCATTTTGCTTATTAAAAATGATGGAAGGTGGATGAAACAACTTTTCTCTCCCATCAGCCTTTCTGAAATTACCTCCCAAAGGTGTCTACTGAGGGATATAATGTATATGCTTTATATCACAGTGTGATAACTAGGGATGAGCCGAACACCCCCCGGTTCGGTTCGCACCAGAACCTGCGAACGGACCGAAAGTTCGCACGAACGTTAGAACCCCATTGACGTCTATGGGACTCGAACGTTCGAAATCAAAAGTGCTCATTTTAAAGGCTAATTTGCATGGTATTGTCCTAAAAAGGGTTTGGGGACCCGGGTCCTACCCCAGGGGACATGTATCAATGCAAAAAAAACTTTTAAAACGGCCGTTTTTTCGGGAGCAGTGATTTTAATGATGCTTAAAGTAAAAAAAAAAAAAGTGAAATATTCCTTTAAATATCGTACCTGAGGGGTGTCTATAGTATGCCTGTAAAGTGACGTGTGTTTCCCGTGTTTAGAACAGTCCCTGCACCAAATGTCATTTTTAAAGGAAAAAATCTCATTTAAAACTGCTTGCAGGTTTAATGTAATGTCGGGTCCTGGCAATATGGATGAAAATCAGTGAGACAAACGGCATGGGTACCCCCCAGTCCATTACCAGGCCCTTTGGGTCTTGTATGGATATTAAGGGGAACCCCGCACCCAAATTCAAATAAGGAAAGGTGTGGGGCCACCAGGCCCTATATACTCTGAACAGCAGTATACAGGCTGTAGGTTTGTTGTTAAGTAGAATCTCTTTGTAATTTTGAACGGGTACATTTTTAACGTGTTTAGCTCCAGCCAAAAAATCTTTTTTAAGCTTTTTGGAAAACATAGGGAAGGGTTATCACCCCTGTGACATTTGTTTTGCTGTCTTTCCTCCTCTTCAGAAGATTTCACCTCACTTTTTGTCCCAATGGATTGGAAAGCATCAGTGGAAAGGAGAAATGTTTTTCCCATATTAACTCTTACAGAAGAGAATTTCCCTTCCTAGGGGTAGATTTCACTTCCTGTTGTCTCCTTCCGTTTGCAAGTAGGAGTCGTTTGTAAGTTAGTTGTTTGAAAGTAGGGTCCTGCCCTATATACTCAGCAGAAATTTGGGCCTTAGGTGTTGCTGTGGCCACAACACTGTAAGCCCTCACAGGGCTCTGCTGTGAAATATTAGATCAAGAATTGTAATTACATGCCCCTGTTAAACAAGGGCTGAAAAATTGGGCCTTAGGCACTGGTGCTGGTGCCACAACACTGCAACCCCTCACAGACACTCTAGTTGGAATGCAGGAACGAGCCCTGCTGCAAAGTATTACATCAAAAATCGTAATTACACGCCCCTGTTAAACAGGGGCTGAAAAATTGTGCCTTAGGCACTGGTGGTGGCACCCAGAACCAAAAATGTTCTTACAAGCTATCAGCGTGATGATTGAGGAGGAAGAGGATAATTACTCAGGGATAGTCACTCAGCATCAGCATAGGCAGTCTTTGAAGGGATCTGAGATTTCAAAAAAAATTATTCGGTTACATCAGCATCAGGTGCTTGGTAGCTGGTGGTGATCCAAGACTCATTCATTTTTATGAAGGTCAGTCGATCGACCGAGTCAGTGGACAGACGCACCCTGTGATCGGTTACCACGCCTCCAGCAGCACTGAATGTGCGTTCCGAAAGAACGCTGGATGCAGGACAGGCCAGTAGCTCAATTGCATACTGTGCAAGCTCTGGCCAGTGATCCATCCTCAAGACCCAGTAACCCAGAGGATTTTCGGTGGGAAAGGTGTCCAAGTCAGATCTTGCCCCTAGGTATTCCTGCACCATGTAAAACAGACGCTGGCGATGGTTGCTGGAACCGATCATACCTTGGGGCTGCGGACCAAAAAATTGTCTGAACGCATCGGTCAGACGGCCACCTTCTCCACCGCTCCTTCTTTGACTGACCGAAGCCTCAGCAACACGTTGTCCAGAAACAGGAGTTTGTAACCTCCCAGTCTCTGGGAACGCGTTGCACAGACCTTTCTGCAAGGCCTCCCGAAGATGTTTCATCCTCTGCTCCCTCTGCGATGGCAAGATAAGGTCCACAACCTTACCCTTGTAACGTGGATCAAGGAGGGTTGCCAGCCAGTATTGGCCCTTCTCCTTGATACCACGAATACGAGGATCCTTACGCAGGCTTTGCAGGATCAGGGAGGCCATGCAGCGTAGGTTTGTTGAGGCATTCGGTCCGGAGTCCTCTGGGTCACTAAGGACGACATGGTCCGCAGCCACCTCCTCCCAGCCACGTACAAGTCCATGTGTTTCTTGGGACTGATCCCTTAAAGACTGCTGCTGATGCTGAGTGCCAGGCTCCACCTCCATACTGACACAATCTTCCTCCTCCTCCTCCTCCTCTTCCTCCTCGTCCTCTTCCTGTGTGATCGGCGGGCACGCAGGAACACTGTCTGGATAAAGGGGGCCTTGAGAGCTAAGGAAGTCCTCCTCTTCCTGCCTCTGTTCTGCCTCAAGTGCCCTGTCCATTATTCCACGCAGCGTGTGCTCCAACAGGTGGACAAGGGGGACAGTGTCACTGATGCATGCACTGTCACTGCTCACCATCCTCGTGGCCTCCTCAAATGGTGACAGGACAGTGCATGCATCCCTGATCATGGCCCACTGGCGTGGGGAAAAAAAAACAAGCTCCCCTGACCCTGTCCTGGTGCCATAGTCGCACAGGTACTCATTGATGGCCCTCTGCTGCGTGTGCAGCCGCTGCAGCATGGCCAACGTTGAGTTCCACCTGGTGGGCATGTCACAGATTAGGCGGTTCTTGGGCAGGTTAAACTCCTTTTGGAGGTCCGTCAGCCGAGCACTGGCATTATATGACCGGCGGAAATGCACACAGACTTTCCTGGCCTGCCTCAGGACATCCTGTAAGCCCGGGTACCTACCCAAGAACCGCTGCACCACCAAGTTAAGGACGTGAGCCAAACAGGGCACATGGGTCATTTGTCCCTGTCGGAGGGCAGAGAGGAGGTTGGTGCCATTGTCGCAAACCACCATTCCTGCCTTAAGTTGGCGTGGCGTCAACCACCTCTGAACCTGCCCCTGCAGAGCTGACAGAACCTCTGCCCCAGTGTGGCTCCTGTCCCCCAAGCACACCAGCTCAAGCACCGCATGGCATCTTTTGGCCTGCGTACTTGCGTAGCCCCTTGAACGACTACGGAGCACCGCTGGTTCCGAGGAAGAGGCCATGGAGGAAGAAGAAGAGGAGGGGGTGGAGGAGAGAGGTGTGTCACAATCATTAGCATTTTGGAGGCGTGGTGGCGGAACAACCTCCAACACTACTGCACCTTGTCCTGCATCCTTCCCAGCTGCCAGCAGAGTCACCCAATGCGCCGTGAAACTTAGATAACGTCCCTGTCCATGCCTGCTGGACCATGAGTCAGCGGTAATATGCACCTTACCGCTGACCGCCCTGTCCAGCGAGGCATGGACATTGCCTTCCACATGCTGGTAGAGAGCCGGAATTGCCTTCCGTGAGAAAAAGTGGCGTTTGGGTACCTGCCACTGAGGAACCGCACATTCCACAAACTCACGGAAGGGGGCAGAGTCTACCAACTGAAAAGGCAGCAGTTGAAGTGCTAGCAATTTTGCCAAGCTAGCATTCAACCGTTGGGCATGTGGATGGCTGGGAGCAAACTTCTTTCGGCGGTGCAGCAGCTGGGGCAGGGAAATTTGCCTGGTACAATCTGACGTCGGTGTACCAAAATCAGATTGCCCACAAGTACGTGGCTGTGACACACCTAATTCTACACCTTCATTCCTCTTAGTGCAGGTCTCAGAGAGGACTGAAGGTCTAGTGGGGTTGGAAATCTTAGCTGATGAGGAGCAAGCAGAGGTCCTCTTTGTTCTTTGGTGTGGGTCTTTTAGATACGCTTGCCAACGAACTGCATGGCAGGTCAACATATGTCTGGTCAAGCATGTGGTACCCAAGCGGGAGATGTTTTGGCCACGCGAGATACGCTTGAGACATATGTTGCAAATAGCAGCGGTGCGATCTGATGCACTCGTCTCAAAAAAGGCCCACACCAAAGAACTTTTTGAATAACGCGCAGAGACTGCAGCGCCCTGCACATGTGGAGCTTTGGGGTGTGATGCAGTCAATGTGCTGCCCTTAGGCTGGCCCCTGGAGGGCATCCTGCCTCGTTGGTGATGTGCCGCCTCCTCCTCCTCCTCCTCCTCTCTCCTATCAGGCACCCACGTTGAGTCAGTGACCTCATCATCCCCTCCCTCCTCATCACTGGAGCAAACCTGGCAGTATGCTGCAGCAGGGGGAGCATGACTGCCAGATTGCTGTCCTTCTTGGGCACCCCCTCTGTCCGTGCTCGTGTTACTGCCTTCATCGAGCTCAGTATCATCATCAGAGCCTTCCAAACGCTGGGCATCCTCCTGGAGCATGTACCCAACACTGTGGTCAAACAGTTCGAGGGACTCCTCAGGAGGACATGGTGGGGCTAGGGAAGGAGTCACTGATGACATTGAGCCAAGGGAAGAGGCCGCTGCTTTGCCAGACAAAGTACCCTGGGCATGGGTGAGAGAGGATGAGGAGGATGAGGACGGCTTGGTCATCCACTCGACCAAGTCTTCCGCATGTTGCGGCTCAACATGGCCAGCTGCCGAAAAAAAGGCCAAGCGTGTCCCATGGCCACGTGCTGATGAGGATGCACCGTCTCCACGACCAGCACTAGACACAGAGCCTGCTTGCCCTCTCTTATTGGCTTGTGACTGTCTGCCTCTCCTTCTTGGCCTTCCAGACATACTAATGGCCTGTAGCTGCACTAAGCTGGGATATATATATATATATATATATATATATATATATATGTACTGATACTGCAGCTAGCAAAATCAACTGCCTGCCTGTAGTATGAGAACACCACCAACCTTCTACAGGTAGCTTTAGCTGAACACTGTGAGGTGGACACACCCCACTAACTTGTAGGTTTAGCTGAACACTGTGAGCAGGGCGCACCCCACTAACTTGTAGGTTTAGCAGAACACTGTGAGCAGGACGCACTGCACTAACTGTAAATAGTCTAGCTGCCTGACTGTGGTACTAATAGGATCAAAAGAACACCAGCAATTTTCTTTAAAATACTGTAACAAGACAAGCCTGCCTGTCAGTAAGAAGATAACAGGAACGGATCTAGCTGAACACTGTGAGCAGGACGCACCCCACTAGCTTGTAGGTTTAGCTGGACACTGTGAGGTGGACGCACCCCACTAACTTGTAGGTTTAGCTGAACACTGTGAGCAGGACGCACCCCACTAACTTGTAGGTTTAGCAGAACACTGTGAGCAGGACGCACTGCACTAACTGTAAATAGTCTAGCTGCCTGACTGTGGTACTAATAGGATCAAAAGAACACCAGTAATTTTCTTCAGGTAGCTGTATTTACTGTAACAAGACAAGCCTGCCTGTCAGTAAGAAGATAACAGGAACGGATCTAGCTGAACACTGTGAGCAGGACGCACCCCACTAGCTTGTAGGTTTAGCTGAACACTGTGAGGTGGACGCACCCCACTAACTTGTAGGTTTAGCTGAACACTGTGAGCAGGACGCACCCCACTAACTTGTAGGTTTAGCAGAACACTGTGAGCAGGACGCACTGCACTAACTGTAAATAGTCTAGCTGCCTGACTGTGGTACTAATAGGATCAAAAGAACACCAGCAATTTTCTTCAGGTAGCTGTATTTACTGTAACAAGACAAGCCTGCCTGTCAGTAAGAAGATAACAGGAACGGATCTAGCTGAACACTGTGAGCAGGACGCACCCCACTAGCTTGTAGGTTTAGCTGAACACTGTGAGGTGGACGCACCCCACTAACTTGTAGGTTTAGCTGAACACTGTGAGCAGGACGCACCCCACTAACTTGTAGGTTTAGCAGAACACTGTGAGCAGGACGCACTGCACTAACTGTAAATAGTCTAGCTGCCTGACTGTGGTACTAATAGGATCAAAAGAACACCAGCAATTTTCTTCAGGTAGCTGTATTTACTGTAACAAGACAAGCCTGCCTGTCAGTAAGAAGATAACAGAAATGGATCTAGCTGAACACTGTGAGCAGGACGCACCCCACTAGCTTGTAGGTTTAGCTGAACACTGTGAGGTGGACGCACCCCACTAACTTGTAGGTTTAGCTGAACACTGTGAACAGGACGCACCCCACTAACTTGTAGGTTTAGCTGAACACTGTGAGCAGGACGCACTGCACTAACTGTAAATAGTCTAGCTGCCTGACTGTGGTACTAATAGGATCAAAAGAACACCAGCAATTTTCTTCAGGTAGCTGTATTTACTGTAACAAGACAAGCCTGCCTGTTAGTAAGAAGATAACAGAAACGGATCTAGCTGAACACTGTGAGCAGGACGCACCCCACTAGCTTGTAGGTTTAGCTGAACACTGTGAGGTGGACGCACCCCACTAACTTGTAGGTTTAGCTGAACACTGTGAGCAGGACGCACCCCACTTACTTGTAGGTTTAGCAGAACACTCTGCACTAACTGTAAATAGTCTAGCTGCCTGACTGTGGTACTAATAGGATCAAAAGAACACCAGTAATTTTCTTTAAAATACTGTAACAAGACAAGCCTGCCTGTCAGTAAGAAGATAACAGGAACGGATCTAGCTGAACACTGTGAGCAGGACGCACTGCACTAAATGTAAATAGTCTAGCTGCCTGACTGTGGTACTAATAGGATCAAAAGAACACCAGTAATTTTCTTCAAAATACTGTAACAAGACAAGCCTGCCTGTCAGTAGGAATATAACAGGAACGGATCTAGCTGAACACTGTGAGCAGGGCGCACTGCACTAAATGTAAATAGTCTAGAAGATAACAGGAACGGATCTAGCTAAACTGAATACAGTGTATATATATATATATATATATATATGCAACACTTGGGATGCATATATATACACAATACACTTTAAGTGCAGCTAACTGACTGACTGTCCTGCCTAATCTAGCTAACTCAAATGAAATGACACTGTCTCTCTCTCTCTCTAAGCACACCGGAACACACTGCACAGGGCCGCCGTGCAGGCGGCCTTATATAGTGTGGGGCGTGTACTAAATCCCCTGAGCCATAATTGGCCAAAGCCTCCTTGGCTTTGGCCAATTATGGCTCTCTGTTAAGGCGGCGCTGTGATTGGCCAAGCATGCGGGTCATAGTGCATGCTTGGCCAATCATCAGCAAGCAATGCACTGCAATGCCGCAGTGAATTATGGGCCGTGACGCGCCACACGAATTTGGCGCGAACGGCCCATATCGTTCGCAATTCGGCGAACGATCGAACAGCCGATGTTCGAGTCGAACATGGGTTCGACTCGAACACGAAGCTCATCCCTAGTGATAACAGGACAGGTATTAATTTTATTTTGTTTCTTTTTGTGCAGACTTTTATATATACCAGTCAAGTAAGACCACATCTTTCTTCACTATTCCCTTTCTAAGGATTATTTCTCCCCTAGTGATGTAGCTCCTGCATTATTTCTACTTTCCCAAGTCTGACTTTAATGTGGGTTGCACTGTTACCAAATGTACAAATACTATTCAAGAGTGCTCACACCCATAAAACATAAATGCCATCATCCCTATATGGACTAGAACAACAAATACACTATATTGTCAAAAGTATTGTGACACCTGCCTTTACACGCACGTGAACTTTAATGGCATTCCAGTCTTAGTCCATAGAGTTCAATATTGAGTTAGCCCACCCTTTGTAGCTATAACAGCTTCAACTCTTCTGGGAAGGCTTTCCACAAGGTTTAGGAGTGTGTCTATGGGAATGTTTAACTATTTTTCCAGAAGCGCATTTGTGAGGTTAGGCACTGATATGGACAAGAAGGCCTGACTCGCAGTCTCTGCTCTAATTCATCCCAAAGGTTTTCTATTGGGTTGAGGTCAGAACTCTGTGCAGGCCAGTCAAGTTTCTCCACCCCAAACTCATTCACCCATGTCTTTATGGACCTTGCTTTGTGAACTGGTCCAAATAATTTGGTGGAGGGGGGATTATGGTGTGGGGTTGTTTTTCAGGGGTTGGGCTCAGGCCCTTAGTTCCAGTGAAGGGACTTCTTAAGGCATCAGTATACCAAGACATTTTGGACAATTTCATGCTCTCAATTTTGTGGGAACAGTTTGGGGATGGCCCCTTCCTGTTCCAACATGACTGTGCACACCTGTGTACAAAACAAGGTCCATAAAGACATGGATGAGGGAGTTTGGGATGGCGAAACTTGACTGGCCTGCACAAAGTCCTGACCTCAACTCGATATAACACCTTTGGGATGAATTAGAGGAGAGACAGATTTAATATTAAAAAGTTCTGGTGTAGTCCTCTCAGCGAGACCTGGAGCTCCCTCCACTGCAAGGACCCGTAAGAGCAAATATAAATCACAAAGTAAATGCAAAAAATATATAAAACTAAAACATGTGGAAGAAGGTGCACTTGTCAGATGAGACCAAAATTTTACTTTTTGGCCTAAAAGCAAAATGCTAGGTGTGGCAGAAAACTAATACTGCACATCACCCTGAACACACCATCCTCATCGTGAAACATGGTGGTGGCAGCATCATGTTGTGGGGATGCGTTTCTTCAGCAGGGACAGGAAAGCTGGTCAGAGTTGATGGGAAGATGGATGGAGCCAAATACAGGGCAATCTTAGAAGAAAACCTGTTAGACTCTGCAAAAGACATGAGACTGGGGAGTTCACCTTCCAGGAGGACAACAACCTTAAACATACAGCTAAAACTACAATGGAATGGTTGAGATCAAAGCATATTTATGTGTTAGAATGGCCCAGGCAAAGTCCAGACCTAAATCCAATTGAGAATCTGTGGCAAGACTTGAAAATTGCTGTTCACAGATGCTCTCCATTCAATCTGACAGAGCTTGAGCTATTTTACAAAGAAGAAAGGAAAAAAAATGTTACTCTCTAGATATCCAAAGCTGGTAGAGACATCCCCAAAAAGACTTGCAGCTGTAATTGCTGTGAAAGGTGGTTCTACAAAGTAATGACTTAGGGTGGGGTTGAATACAAATGCATGCCACACTTTTCAGATATTTATTTGTAAAATATGTTAAAAAATAATTATTATTTTCCTTCCACTTCACAATTATGTGCCACTTTGTGTTAGTCTATCACAGTGATGGCGAACCTAGGCAACCCCAGATGTTTCAGAACTTCATTTTCCATGATGCTCATGCACTCTGCAGTGTAGTGAAGCATCATGGGAAATGTAGCTCCAAAATATCTGGAGTGCCAAGGTTCACCATCACTGGTCTATCACATAAAATCCCAATAAAATACATTTACATTTTTGGTTGTAACATGACAAAATGCGGAAAATTTCAAGGGGTGTGAATACTTTTTCAAGGCACTGTAAATGGAGCAAAATAAATAAAAATATATCTGCGCTAGTCTGGTATCCAACTGCTGCAACTCAATTCGAGGGGATAAAGTAATAGAAATGGCTAGTGGTGCGCTGTTCCTTTAAATAGTAAACTGATGTGATAATGTAGAAATAAACTGAATAAACAAGATATCTACCTAAGTGTTCAAACATAAAGTATGTATGTGTGTGTGTGTGAACAATATAACAGCAACTTAATGATGCAAATGTCATGTAAAGATGTCAGAACAAATGCATTTTTCAAAATGTCAATATACAAAAAAATGCAAGAAATTCCAGTGTGTAAACAAATTTGGTTGAATTGAAAAAGTTCAAGTCCATAAAAAAATCCATACACCTAATAAAGTGAAAATGGTATTCAACTCCATGGCTACCAGTGTTAAAAAAAAGGCAAAGTGTTCCATCCACAAGAAAAGAGAGTAGCCTCTTACCAGATCTGATGGATCCCTATTACAGAGATCAAGGAGGCTTATGCCGGGATGATGACAGGTGTGAAGATTTCAAACAGCGTGTCTTGATACACTTGCAGGGATGAGCAGATCTGATGTATTCATATTACAAAGTTCAAGGAAGCTTATGCCAGGATGATAACAGGTGTGGAGATCTCAAACAGTGTGTCTTGATACACTTGCAGGGATGAGCTCCATGTGTTCAAAGATCATATATGAAAAGGGAGAAGCCTCATAGTGTAAATCGACCAATTTTATTTAAAAATTATAAAAGAGCTTACATAAAGGTTAAAAAATTCCAGCATGAATGCTATCTCTAGTGGCGGTGTCAGTCTGCTAGATTCCAAGTACTCTCAGACTGACACAACTGTCGTCTACTGGGAAATGGAGACCTGTAAAAACTTGTAAATGGAGCAAATATAGATAAAGAGGGCAGATATTCTAAAAAAAAAGAAAAGAAAAAAAATCCAGGTATCAAAAAAATTGTTGTTTCAAAAAGTAGCTTGAATTTTTGTATGGGGCTAGTTTCAAGCACAATATCTAGAAGAAAGGGGAGAATAATAACATACACCTTCACATATAGTACCGAAAAAGGGAAATAGTTTCAAGATCACCATCCCAGAACACTTCATCGGAGATATCCCCCCCAAAGTGTAATATATTTATGTAATCACAAGGGGATACCTAATAATTGTTAATTTGATATACCTGATCGTAATTATGAGTGAAATGGTGAGGTATGGCAAAACATACAGCTCAATATAGGGAGGGAAGAGTAAAAATGGCACCCATCCATTTAGGTCTGAGACATATGATGTCATCGCGCACAGCTGTGCCAGTGCAGTAAGCAACCCAACTGATGGAAATGCATTGGCGCCATGATGGAAAAGGACAGGTGCCAGTGCAACACCATCGGCAAAGGCAGAACCAGGATTCAAGATACAAAAATAATTTCATAAAACTTTAAATAAATAACAAACAACATATACAGTATATGTGCAAGTAAAAGTACATATCCAGTATAATATGTCCTATTACAACAAACAAGATCTAATGAAAATAAATAAATTGCACATGCACAGTGGTAAACACGAGATATATGCGTCACAATATGATTATTAATACACACCACTTCATAGAGTTTTCTTACAATTATTTTTACATACTGTGACCAGAGCAGTACAGTGTTGCCATAATGAAACTGTACTGTTCTGTGGAGGCGATCAGGATTTTTAATTTTTTTTGCATTTTTTTAATGATTGCTTATTAAAGTGATGATCACTGTTATACAAAATCATTTTTATGAATGGCATCCATTCATGTGCCATTGTGTACAATTGTGATTGGCAACAACTATCACATGATACAGGAGCACTGTGGTTAGCCGTGTCTGTACCAAGCGATCATTGTGACCAGTCACATGAATCACAATAGTACACAATGAATGGCTATAAGTAAAAGCCATTGGAGATGATTTACTAAAACTGGAAGTGCAAAATCTGGTGCAGCTCTGCATAGAAACCAATCAGCTTCCAGGTTTTTTAGTCAAAGCTCAATTGAACAAGCTGAAGTTAGAAGCTAATTGGCTACCATGCACAGCTGCACCAGATTTTGCCCTCTCCAATTTTAGTAAACAAAGCTCATTGTTTACTATTGACTTGTGATCTCTGTGTTTGGTCACAGCGATCACATAGTACCAGGGCCGGCCCAGTACAAAGTTCTGTCATCCAGACACAGTGGGTGACAGATTTCACCTCTGCAAAGCCCCCTTTGCAAGAGGGGACACTTGGAGGACGTCATATGACACTCACCCTGGACAACAGTGCTCCCGCTTGGCCATCATTTTACAATAGGCTGAGCAGGAAATGGCTAAAGTGATACTAAACCCAGGACCCAGAACATGGAAATGCAATTATTTTGTAAATATAAACTGCTTAATATCTCTTCTCATCAGCAGTATATAGCAGTCTTGTGACTTCTATCAGTGTCTGGCAGAGCACTGGGTAAAGCTTGTAGGAGGTGTTTTCATTCTACTCTGACTGTCCTATGAGGCTGTAGGACCCCTTACCCTCTGTCTGGACATTGCTGGTTGGCACTGTGCTAATCACATGTACCCTCCCAAAAAAATAAAATCTCTCTATCAATACACAACAAACTGAGCATGTGTAGAGTGACTCCAAAGATTCTATCTTAGCAAGAGATGGTTATGGATAAGACTTCACAAAGGGTAACTGTATCCCCCACACAAAGTGTTATAATCACCTCTGCTCACCCCTGCCAGATCTTTGCACCGCAGCCTACTGAAAGAGATCATCTATGATGTGATTAGATAGTCTCTCTATTGGAATGAATGGACAATTTTCCATGCATGCATGCAAGAAAAAGCATCCCAGTCAGACGATTGCACACTGCACCAGGGCCAATCCTGGGCGGGTGCACTGGGTGCATCCCAGTGCAGAGGTGGGGGTGCCAAAGTGCCAGAGTTCTCCCCTCCCTCCTTCCAGGGCCTGACTGGAAATTTCCCAGATGGCCGCCTTCCCTGGGGACGCTTTGATCCTTGGCTGCAGCACTTCCCTCCAGGCTCCCGCCTCCTCCTCTTGTTTGTCACACACAGCGGGAGCGCTGTGTGTTACGGAGCTGGGTCTATGTGTGTTGTCGGCAGCTCTGTAACAAGGTCCCGACCCCCTAGACCATCTCCTGTTATAGTAGATTGAATCAGTGTTCCGCCTATCACACGAGCAGGTCTAGGGGGGCGGGACTTTGTTACAGCGCTGCCGACAACACACACAGATCCAGCTCCATGACACACAGCGGGAGATGTCCGCTGTGTGTGCGATCCAGGGCAGGCTATGGTGAGTCTGCATTCATTGGCACAGTCAGGCCACATTGATGGGCACAGTGAGGCTGCGATTATGGGCATGGTGAGGCTGCATCGATGGGCACAGTGAGGCTGCATTGATGGGCATAGTGAGGATGCGATTATGGGCACAGTGATCCTGTGATTATGGGTACAGTCAGACTGCATTGATGGGCACAGTGAGGCTGCAATTATGGGCACAGTGAGGATGCGATTATGGGCACAGTGAGGCTGTGATTATGGGCACAGTCAGGCTGCAATTATGGGCACAGTCAGGCTGTGATTATGGGCACAGTGAGGCTGCAATTATGGGCACAGCAAGGCTGCATTCATGGGCACAGTGAGGCTGTGATTTGGGCACAGTGAGGCTGTGAATATGGGCACAGTGAGGCTGTGATTATGGGCACAGTGGGGCTGTTATTATGGGCACAGTGAAGCTGCATTGATGGGCACAGTGAGGCTGCGATTATGGGCACAGTGAGGCTGCATTGATGGGCACAGTGAGCCTGCGATTATGGGCACAGTGAGCCTGCGATTATGGGTACAGTCAGACTGCATTGATGGGCACAGTGAGGCTGCAATTATGGGCACATTGAGGATGTGATTATGGGCATAGTGAGGCTGTGATTATGGGCACAGTCAGGCTGCGATTATGGGCATAGTCAGGCTGCGATTATGGGCAAAGTGAGGCTGCAATAATGGGCACAGTTAGGCTGCATTGATGGCCACAGTGAGGCTGCGATTATGGGCACAGTGAGGCTGTGATTATGGACACAGTGAGGCTGCATTGATGGGCACAGTGAGGCTGCGATTATAGGCACAGTGAGGCTGCATTGATGGGCACAGTGAGGCTGAAATTATGGGCACAGTGAGGCTGAAATTATGGGCACAGAGAGGCTGTGATTATGGGCACAGTGAGGCTGCATTGATGGGCACAGTGAGGCTGTGATTATGGGCAAAGCAAGGCTGTATTTATGGGCACAGTGAGGCTGCGATTATGGGCATAGTGAGGCTGCATTGATAGGCACAGTGAGGCTGCAATTATGGGCACAGTGAGGCTGTGATTATGGGCACAGTGAGGCTGCATTGATGGGCACAGTGAGGCTGTGATTATGGGCACAGTGAGCCTGCGATTATGGGCACAGTCAGGCTGCATTGATGGGCTTAGTGAGGCTGTGCTTATGGGCACAGTTAGGCTACGATTATTGGAACAGTCAGGTTGCAATTATGGGCACAGTGAGGCTGCGATTATGGGCACAGTGAGGCTGCAATTATGGGCTCGGTGAGGCTGCATTCATGGGCACAGTGAGGCTGTGATTTGGGCACAGTGAGGCTGCGAATATGGGCACAGTGGGGATGTGATTTTAAGCACAGTGGGGCTATGATTATGGGCACAGTGAGGCTGCATTGATGGGCACAGTGAGGCTGCAATTATGGGCACAGTGAGGCTGCATTGATGGGCACAGTGAGCCTGCAATTATGGGCACGGTCAGACTGCATTGATGGGCACAGTGAGGCTGCAATTATGGGCACATTGAGGATATGATTATGGGCACAGTGAGGCTGTGATTATGGGCACAGTCAGGCTGCGATTATGGGCATAGTCAGGCTGCGATTATGGGCAAAGTGAGGCTGCAATAATGGGCACAGTTAGGCTGCATTGATGGCCACAGTGAGGCTGCGATTATGGGCACAGTGAGGCTGTGATTATGGACACAGTGAGGCTGCATTGATGGGCACAGTGAGGCTGCGATTATGGGCACAGTGAGGCTGCATTGATGGGCACAGTGAGGCTGAAATTATGGGCACAGTGAGGCTGAAATTATGGGCACAGAGAGGCTGTGATTATGGGCACAGTGAGGCTGCATTGATGGGCACAGTGAGGCTGTGATTATGGGCAAAGAAAGGCTGTATTTATGGGCACAGTGAGGCTGCAATTATGGGCATAGTGAGGCTGCAATTATGGGCATAGTGAGGCTGCATTGATAGGCACAGTGAGGCTGCAATTATGGGCACAGTGAGGCTGTGATTATGGGCACAGTGAGGCTGCATTGATGGGCACAGTGAGGCTGTGATTATGGGCACAGTGAGCCTGCGATTATGGGCACAGTAAAGCTACAATTATGAGCACAGTGGGGCTGTGATTATGGGCACAGTGAGGCTGTGATTATGGGCACAGTGAGCCTGTGATTATGGGCACAGTGAGGCTGCAATTATGGGCACAGTGAGACTGCATTAATGGGCACAGTGAGGCTGTGATTATGAGCACGGTGAGGCTGCGATTATGGGAACAGTGAGGCTGCATTGATGGGCACAGTGAGGCTGCAATTATGAGCACAGTGAAGCTGCATTGATGGGCACAGTGAGCCTGTGATTATGGGCACAGTGAGACTGCAATTATGGGCACAGAGAGGCTGTGATTATGGGCACAGTAAGGCTGCATTGATGGGCACAGTGAGGCTGCGATTATGTGCAAAGCAAGGCTGTATTTATGAGCACAGTGAGGCTGCAATTATGGGCATAGTGAGGCTGCATTGATGGGCACAGTGAGGCTGTGATTATGGGCACAGTGAGGCTGCATTAATGGGCACAGTGAGCCTGTGATTATGGGCACAGTGAGGCTGCAATTATGGGCACAGAGAGGCTGTGAGTATGGGCACAGTGAGGCTGCATTGATAGGCACAGTGAGGCTGCAATTATGGGCACAGTGAGGCTGTGATTATGGGTACAGTGAGGCTGCATTGATGGGCACAGTGAGGCTGTGATTATGGGCACAGTGAGCCTGCGATTATGGGCACAGTCAGGCTGCATTGATGGGCTTAGTGAGGCTGTGCTTATGGGCACAGTTAGGCTACGATTATTGGAACAGTCAGGTTGCAATTATGGGCACAGTGAGGCTGCGATTATGGGCACAGTGAGGCTGCAATTATGGGCTCGGTGAGGCTGCATTCATGGGCACAGTGAGGCTGTGATTTGGGCACAGTGAGGCTGCGAATATGGGCACAGTGGGGATGTGATTTTAAGCACAGTGGGGCTATGATTATGGGCACAGTGAGGCTGCATTGATGGGCACAGTGAGGCTGCAATTATGGGCACAGTGAGGCTGCATTGATGGGCACAGTGAGCCTGCAATTATGGGCACGGTCAGACTGCATTGATGGGCACAGTGAGGCTGCAATTATGGGCACATTGAGGATATGATTATGGGCACAGTGAGGCTGTGATTATGGGCACAGTCAGGCTGCGATTATGGGCATAGTCAGGCTGCGATTATGGGCAAAGTGAGGCTGCAATAATGGGCACAGTTAGGCTGCATTGATGGCCACAGTGAGGCTGCGATTATGGGCACAGTGAGGCTGTGATTATGGACACAGTGAGGCTGCATTGATGGGCACAGTGAGGCTGCGATTATGGGCACAGTGAGGCTGCATTGATGGGCACAGTGAGGCTGAAATTATGGGCACAGTGAGGCTGAAATTATGGGCACAGAGAGGCTGTGATTATGGGCACAGTGAGGCTGCATTGATGGGCACAGTGAGGCTGTGATTATGGGCAAAGAAAGGCTGTATTTATGGGCACAGTGAGGCTGCAATTATGGGCATAGTGAGGCTGCAATTATGGGCATAGTGAGGCTGCATTGATAGGCACAGTGAGGCTGCAATTATGGGCACAGTGAGGCTGTGATTATGGGCACAGTGAGGCTGCATTGATGGGCACAGTGAGGCTGTGATTATGGGCACAGTGAGCCTGCGATTATGGGCACAGTAAAGCTACAATTATGAGCACAGTGGGGCTGTGATTATGGGCACAGTGAGGCTGTGATTATGGGCACAGTGAGCCTGTGATTATGGGCACAGTGAGGCTGCAATTATGGGCACAGTGAGACTGCATTAATGGGCACAGTGAGGCTGTGATTATGGGCACGGTGAGGCTGCGATTATGGGAACAGTGAGGCTGCATTGATGGGCACAGTGAGGCTGCAATTATGAGCACAGTGAAGCTGCATTGATGGGCACAGTGAGCCTGTGATTATGGGCACAGTGAGACTGCAATTATGGGCACAGAGAGGCTGTGATTATGGGCACAGTAAGGCTGCATTGATGGGCACAGTGAGGCTGCGATTATGTGCAAAGCAAGGCTGTATTTATGAGCACAGTGAGGCTGCAATTATGGGCATAGTGAGGCTGCATTGATGGGCACAGTGAGGCTGTGATTATGGGCACAGTGAGGCTGCATTAATGGGCACAGTGAGCCTGTGATTATGGGCACAGTGAGGCTGCAATTATGGGCACAGAGAGGCTGTGAGTATGGGCACAGTGAGGCTGCATTGATGGGCACAGTGAGGCTGCGATTATGGGCAAAGCAAGGCTGTATTTATGGGCACAGTGAGGCTGCGATTATGGGCACAGTGAGGCTGTATTGATAGGCACAGTGAGGCTGCAATTATGGGCACAGTGAGGCTGTGATTATGGGCACAGTGAGGTTGCATTGATGGGCACAGTGAGGCTGTGATTATGGGCACAGTGAGGCTGCATTGATGGGCACAGTGAGGCTGTGATTATGGGCACAGTGAGCCTGCGATTATGGGCACAGTGAGGCTGCATTGATGGGCACAGTGAGGCTGAAATTATGGGCACAGTGAGGCTGAAATTATGGGCACAGAGAGGCTGTGATTATGGGCACAGTGAGGCTGCATTGATGGGCACAGTGAGGCTGTGATTATGGGCAAAGAAAGGCTGTATTTATGGGCACAGTGAGGCTGCAATTATGGGCATAGTGAGGCTGCAATTATGGGCATAGTGAGGCTGCATTGATAGGCACAGTGAGGCTGCAATTATGGGCACAGTGAGGCTGTGATTATGGGCACAGTGAGGCTGCATTGATGGGCACAGTGAGGCTGTGATTATGGGCACAGTGAGCCTGCGATTATGGGCACAGTAAAGCTACAATTATGAGCACAGTGGGGCTGTGATTATGGGCACAGTGAGGCTGCAATTATGGGCACAGTGAGACTGCATTAATGGGCACAGTGAGGCTGTGATTATGGGCACGGTGAGGCTGCGATTATGGGAACAGTGAGGCTGCATTGATGGGCACAGTGAGGCTGCAATTATGAGCACAGTGAAGCTGCATTGATGGGCACAGTGAGCCTGTGATTATGGGCACAGTGAGGCTGCAATTATGGGCACAGAGAGGCTGTGATTATGGGCACAGTGAGGCTGCATTGATGGGCACAGTGAGGCTGCGATTATGTGCAAAGCAAGGCTGTATTTATGAGCACAGTGAGGCTGCAATTATGGGCATAGTGAGGCTGCATTGATGGGCACAGTGAGGCTGTGATTATGGGCACAGTAAGGCTGCATTAATGGGCACAGTGAGCCTGTGATTATGGGCACAGTGAGGCTGCAATTATGGGCACAGAGAGGCTGTGAGTATGGGCACAGTGAGGCTGCATTGATAGGCACAGTGAGGCTGCAATTATGGGCACAGTGAGGCTGTGATTATGGGCACAGTGAGGTTGCATTGATGGGCACAGTGAGGCTGTGATTATGGGCACAGTGAGGCTGTGATTATGGGTACAGTGAGGCTGCATTGATGGGCACAGTGAGGCTGTGATTATGGGCACAGTGAGCCTGCGATTATGGGCACAGTCAGGCTGCATTGATGGGCATAGTGAGGCTGTGCTTATGAGCACAGTTAGGCTATGATTATTGGAACAGTCAGGTTGCAATTATGGGCACAGTGAGGCTACGATTATGGGCACAGTGAGACTGCAATTATGGGCACGGTGAGGCTGTAATTATGGGCACAGTGAGGCTGCGATTATGGGCACAGTGAGACTGCAATTATGGGCACGGTGAGGCGGTAATTATGGGCACAGTGAGGCTGCGATTATGGGCACAGTGAGACTGCAATTATGGGCACGGTGAGGCTGCAATCATGGGCACAGTGGGAGGCTGCATTTGATGGGCACTCATGAGACTGCATTGATCTCTTGTATTATGTCCGCAGTCTCTGACCATCTCTTGTATCATGTCCTCAGTCTCTGACCATCTCTTGTACCATGTCTCCAGTCTCTTATCATCTCCTGTATCATGTCTGCAGTCTCTGATCATCTCCTGTACTATGTGTGCTGTCTCTAACTGTCTCCTGTACCATGTCTTTAGTCTCTGACCATCTCCTGTATCATGTTTGCAGTCTATGATCATCTCCTGTACTATGTCTACAGTCTCTGACTGTCTCCTGTACTATGTCTGTAGTCTCTGACCATCTCCTGTACTATGTCTGAAGTCTCTGACTGTCTCCTGTACTATGTCTGCAGTCTCTGACCATCTCCTGTATCATGTCTGCAGTCTCTGATCATCTCCTGTACTATGTCTGCAGTCTCTGACTGTCTCCTGTACTATGTCTGCAGTCTCTGACCATCTCCTGTACTATGTCTGCAGTCTCTGACTGTCTCCTGTACTACGTCTGCAGTCTCTGACCGTCTCCTGTATCATGTCTGCAGTCTCAGATCATCTCCTGTACTATGTCTGCAGTCTCTGACTGTCTCCTGTACTATGCTCGCAGTCTCTGACAGTCTCCTATACTATATCTGCAGAGTCTGACCATCTCCTGTATCATGTCTGCAGTCTCTGACCATCTCCTGTACTATGTCTGCAGTATGTCTGGGGGCTCTTTCTAACAGACTCTCTAACAGAAGTCCTCTCTGTATCCATCAGAGAGACCCCCCTCCAGGTCAAATTAGAGTACTCTGCTTCTCTTCCTGTATTTTGTTTTTTGTTTTTTGTTAAGAGGTCATGTGAGGATCCCAGGGTAGTGAAGACTCTTTAGGGGAGCATCTCTGTGTTTGAGTCATTACCATGGAAATATGTGTAAAGGGGAGGAGTTAGTAAGATGACCACGCCCATGTGGGGCGCCAGAAATATTTCTGCACCCAGGCGCCTGTGACCCTAGGATTGGCCCTGCACTGCACTTTCATTCAATCCCATAGAGCTTCTGAATATGTGCTTGTACTCTGAACTTACTCTCTATAGCAGGGATATGCAGTTAGCGGACCTCCAGCTATTGCAAAACTACAAGTCCCATCATGCTCTGTCTCTGGGTGTCATACTTGTGACTGTCAGAGTCTTGCTATGCCTCATGGGACTTGTAGTTCTGCAACAGCTGGAGGTCCGCTAGTTGCATATCCTGCTCTATAGGAATGAATGAGATTGCAGAGCACATACATGGGCCTCGCCAGGAAGAATTTGACAAGCTGTTGTGTGATCCATCTAGTCAGCTATATATGAGTACACTTTATTAAATAAGGTCCACAATGTAAGCAGTTTGCAAGAAACGCAAAGCACAGATTTATTAGTCTCTGCAGTGGCAGTCGAACAAAAAAGATTTATTATTAACAATGCAAGATTTACCATTAAGCACAGTACACATGTGGGCAAAGAAGTACTATTTGTCTGTATAATTACCAGCCACACATTTAATTGCTATCACTAATAAGAATGGTTATCTCTTTTAAGAATATTTAGAAACCATCATACATTTCTAAGGCAGGTTGTGATCAGGAAAATAAAGAAATGACCTGTGTAAAAAAGGGGGTCCTAGTAAATGGCTGTTACTTAGGCTGCCAAAAGTTGGGTATCTACAGTGATGACAATCCAGCCCTGAGTAATACACATCTACAATGTACATGTTTTTATGGCTGCTCAGGCCTGGTAGATTTTACCATATTTGGTGCTAAAGCATTATGAGCTCAAATAAACAAGTTGATTCATTTAGTTATTTTAATCTCCTAATCCCATAACTGTTATGCCCCGTACACACGAGCGGAATTAAACCGAAGAAAAAAGTTCTATGAACTATCAACCATCAAGAACACGGTGATGTACAACACTACGAGGAGCCGAGAAAAATGAAGTTTAATGCTTCCGAGAATGCGTCAAATTTTTTTCCGAGCATGCGTGTTTTTTTTCGCGTCGGAATTGCATACAGATGAATGGAATTTCCGTCAAGAACTTTTTCTGTCTGAAAAATAGAGAACCAGCTCTCAATCTTTTGCTGGTGGAAATTCAGATAGAAAAAGTTGGATGAAGCATACACACGGTCGGAATATCCGACCTAAAGCTCCTATCACACTTTTTTTTGACGGAAATTCTGACCGTGTGTATGCAGCATAACAGTAATCTTCTTTAAAAAAAAGTAAATCTGAATAACTGCCAGTGTAGACTATTAAAGTGGATGTAAACCTGAATTTTTTTAATGTCATAATATAGAGTATAAGATTTCCTATCATTTGAGCCCAGTTTTGCCACAAAGAGTTAATCCATCTCTGAGCAATCCTCTTTTATTGTTCGGTGAGATAAATCTTGACAAACAGAGAAAAACTTTGTCAAACACTCCCCCTTGCTGTGAGTTACAGGTGATTTACATATCTCGTGCACTAGCCTAAGACACATGAATTATTTTTTAATTCCCTCCCACTCCTTTCTTCTGCTGCTCTGCCAGGATTGGATGTTTCACACTTCAGCATAATTGGGCATGCTGAAGTCATGTGGTTACTTTCCTGTCTTTTCACTGGATGTTAGAGATCATAGCAGTTCAGTGTAAGAAATACACAGGAGAAAAATGCATGTTGACAAGGTGAGTGTAGAGGTGGGCGGGGAGTCTACTGACATCACGACTCCACCCAACGAGCTCCAGACAACAGACCCACCCACAGAATATGCAGTTTTTCGACTCTCATAACAGACAGAGGGGAGACATTTAACAGGTAAAGATACATGCAGGAGGCATGTATATACTTATAGATATCCCCTATGGCAGTAGTTTAGACTGGATGACATTGGGTTTACATCCACTTTAATGCATGAAGAGTTATAGCCAAAGTCTGGAAAATTTGAGTATCCCCTATCTGTAATACCCCGTACACACGGTCGGACTTTGTTCGGACATTCCGACAACAAAATCCTAGGATTTTTTCCGATGGATGTTGGCTCAAACTTGTCTTGCATACACATGGTCACACAAAGTTGTCGGAAAACCCGATTGTTCTGAACGTGGTGACGTAAAACACGTACATTGGGACTATAAACAGGGCAGTAGCCAATAGCTTTCGTTTCTTAATTTATTCTGAGCATGTGTGGCACTTTGTGTGTCGGATTTGTGTACACACGATCGGAATTTTCAACAATGGATTTTGTTGTCGGAAATTTTTTTTCTTTCAATAAATTTTTATTATTAATAATAAAAATACATCAGACACAAAATTTGCATCAAACATTACATGGAATAAAGGTAGAAGGGAAATTAGAAGTACAAATAGATCTGAGGCTTAGCCTCCTAATGCAGAGCTTATAAGTGAGAGAACTAAAATAAAGCCACGTTAGTGAAAATCCTTGAAACAAGACTAGCGAGTCAGCTTGGAATGTCAGGTCACATTTGCTAGAACGAGATAGGAAGAACCTACCACAGGGTCAGAAGACAAGAGGAGGCAGGGTTATAGCAGAGCCGGGAGGAGAGGGACACTGGTATGTAATAGAAGGATCTATCTTATATACACAAGGGCTCAGGGAGCAGGCAAGGCTATCCGTCACCCACCCCAAATGGGAACTCACTGCGGGCAAGGGACCGCCCCACCCTCCCGAACCCTCAATCTCAGTCCCAGCCTCCCCCACCAGAGGCGTCAAATAATTTTGTTCCATTGAAGGAACAATGTATTCCCTACTTCATTGGTCTCTATTGTCAAGTGGTCAAACCACCTTAGCTACGCATCCTCAAACTGAAGGAGAGCTATATAATACAGAAATGCCCTAGCCTCATGAAGCTCGGGGTTCCTTAAGGTTTAATTTAAACTCTCTCGGTAAGTATTAATAGGTAAGAGACAAGGTCAAGCTTCTTACAGCTACTTTAAAACCGTGAATCTGAGGGAGTGTAGGAAAAGGGGAAGGAGAACCAGGATAAGGGGAGGGAAGGGGGATGAGGGGAAAATCACAAGGGAGGAGGAGTATCCGTGGAGTCACTCAGGGAGCCTGTTGCCCTGATAAACTAACACCAGGGCATAAGGAGATATGGCAAAAGTTAGCCCAAGGTTCCCAGGTTAATTCGAAAATACGGGTTTTGTCCTGTATAATGCTAACAATCTTCTCTTGCGCCATAATCCAGGATATTTTATGCTTCACCGCTGCAAAAGAAACCCTACGTTTTTTCCAACAAGAGGCAATTGTGATTTTGGCGCCCAGAAGGATGAAAAATATAAATTTCTGTGTATATTTATCTACTTTTTCCACTTTCATATTCAGTAGAGCTATCTCTGGAGATTGGGGAATATGAACAGAGGTTATTTTACGAATTACCGAGAAAATTTTGTTCCATAGACTCCGTATGCGGGGGCAAGCCCACCATACATGGGACATTGTCCCTACATGGCCACATCCTCTAAAACACAGCGGGGAAGCATCAGGGTATATCTTTGCAAGAAGAGAAGGAACCCTATACCACCTCATGAGTACCTTGATGCTACCCTCCATGAGAGAAACATTTAATATACCTTTAAAAGAGCGCTGGAAGCAGGAGGACCATTGGTCACTATCCCATGAAAAGTCCAGGTCCTTTTCCCAGGATAAGGCGTATGGAGGCTTGGACGCTACTGACGCCAGTGATGCATATATGACGGAAATCCCCCCTCTCTGATCCATTGCACCCGCACACCAAGACTCGTAGTTAGATATTGAGGGGGGTATTGATTTATTTGGCCAGAGGGAATGAAGGAAATGTTGTATTTGCATAAAGCGAAAACGCTCAGCCTGAGGCATTTCCAGCTTGCTAGTGCAGAAGGCCAGAGTGAGAGGACCTGTGGAGGAGAAATAGTTCCCTATTCTGAGTAATCCCTTATTCAGCCACCAACTAAACGCTAAGATGTTCATTCCTGGAGGAAAGTCGGGGTTATGAAAAATATGTGTAAGGGGTTTGAGGGAGGAAATCAAGGAAGAGTTTTTATAAAGTCGGTCGCATAGGGCCAGAGAATGAGACAACATGGGGGCAAGTATGGGCGGTCTCTATTTAGTAGGAGACCACAACAAAAAGTCAATTGTGTGGAGAGGGACTGCTTGACGTTTCATTGTGACCCAATCAGGCTTCGGGCCTTTTGAGTATACGACGGAGATTTGAGCTAACTGGGCTGCTTGATAGTACCACCAAATATTGGGAAGTGCTAGACCCCCTTGTGATTTATACCTGAAAAGGATATTTTGAGCGCAGCGACTTCCCTTCGGGCCCCAAATAAATTTTATGATTTTGGACTGGAGTGGGTGTACTTGCGATTTTTGGATTGGGATGGGCAAGGATCTGAATAAGTAAAGTATGCGTGGGAGGAGAGTCATTTTGACCGCATTAATACGGCCCAGCCAGGATAGATTATGATTGTCCCAGAGGGAAAGGTCCGATATCAATTTGCTGAATATGGCCGGGTAGTTGGAGGAATAGAGGGAGGCTATACTTGCCGTGAGATGCACTCCCAGATAAGGGAGAGAGACCTCATTCCATGAAAATGGGAAGTGGTTTTGTAGGCTATTTAGGGTATTGGGTGGGACCGTAATGTTCAGGGCGGAGGATTTGGATACATTGACTCGCAGACCCGATATTTCACCAAATTTATCAAGTAAAGAGAAGATATTAGGAGTGGAGATCAGAGGGGATGTCACGAAGAGTAATAAATCATCCGCAAAAAGGGCACATTTGTGCTCCTGTTTGCCACACATCACCCCTTTAATGTCGGGATGGTTCCTAATCGCAACAGCCAGGGATTCCATGGCTATGGCGAATAGAAGGGGGGATAGAGGGCAACCCTGTCTAGTTCCTCTTTCTATAGTAAGGGGCTCTGAGTAAAAGCCCTGCAATCTGACCTGTGCACTTGGGCCAGAGTACAGGGCCCTAAGGATGCTCAAGAATCGTGGACCAAAACCCCACCTATCTAGAACCTGGAATAGGTATGGCCAGGAAACTGTGTCGAAGGCCTTCTGCAGGTCAACGGACAACAGATACCCATGTTGTGGGGGACCCCCATCCCATTGAGAATTGAGTAAAGAAATGATATCGACTGCTCTCCTGATCTGGTCAGGACCTTGTCTCCCCGGGATAAAGCCCACCTGGTCCTTATTAACATAGAGAGCTATACAGGACGCTAGCCGGTTGGAGAGAACTTTAGTTAAGATTTTTAAATCGTTATTGATTAAGGAGATAGGACGATAATTAGCAACCATAGTCGTGTCTTTGCCGGGTTTCGGAATAACCGAAATGAAGGCAAGATTTAGGGCTTTATCCAGGGGAGATTCAGACCCGAGGGAATTAAAGAATCTGACTAAGTACGGGGTTAATATGGGACCGAATTTTTTATAATAGCCGACGGAGAAGCCATCCGGGCCCGGGGCTGAGTTTTGTTTCAGGTGTTTAATTACCGCGAGCACTTCGGGTTCAGTGATTGGACCCTCTAGAAGTTCCGAGTGGTCCAGAGATAATTTGGGAAGGGGTAGGTTGTCTAGGAATTCTGATATGGAATGATTAGATGATACTTTTTCCTTTTTATATAGTGAAGTGTAAAAATCGTGGAATGTTTCCATTATCCGTTTTGGGTTTTGGGTGAGATCACCTGATGGGGTGCGAATTTTGGGAAAGGTGATCGATCTCGGTTTTGGTGACAATTTGGCTGCTAATTTGGTTCCTATTTTGCCAGTTTGGTGATAAAAGCGGGCACCCGACCACCGGAGCTGTTTCTCAGCCTCGGAGGTAAGGGCCAGGTTTAGAGAAGTCCTCGCATTCTCCAGCGCCTCTAGAGAATCTTTGGTGGGGTTCCGTTTGTGGGCTCTACACAGAGATTGGAATTTAAGCCGAAGGTTATTGATATCAGCTGTACGTTCCTTCTTAAGGTTGGTGGAGATTTGAATAATTTTTCCTCTGAGTACTGCCTTATGAGCAGCCCACAGCGTCTCCGGAGAGACCTCTTCAGTATCGTTTAAACGGAAGTATTCCTGTATCTCTTTTGCTAAGATCGAACATTGTATTGGGTCACTGAGGTGCCCTTCATTGAGGCGCCATATAAATTTGTTGCCCGGGTTGGGAGATTGCTGCATATAAGACGACCATCGAGTGGTCAGATATAGGGGAGTCCCTGATAATTGCTTTGAGAGCTCTAGGAATGTTTTGTGATTGAATAAAAATGTGGTCGATTCTTGTGTAGAGGTGGTGTGGAGCGGAATAATGAGTGAAGTCCCTGGCCTTAGGGTTCATTTCCCTCCAGATGTCCACAAGGCCCAGCGAACACAGTGTGGAGGCTATTTTAGTACTTTGTTTTGGAGGTTTTCTAGGACGAGGAGGACCAGAGCCCGCTTTGTCCAGTGAAATGTCAAAAGGGAGATTTGTGTCTCCTCCCATTATGATTTTCCCCTCAAGTTTTGGGCCTAGTGTGGACATCATTGTGGAGATGAAGGAAGCCTGGCCTTTATTCGGGGCATAGTAAGAGATAAATGAGTGCGTTGATCCCTCAATCGTGCCCTTTACTAAAAGAAACCTGCCCGCTTGGTCTTTAATAACATCTGTGGGAGAAAATTTAAGATGTTTTGCGAAGCAAATAGCAACCCCTTTTGTCTTATTGTCAGCATTGGAGAGAAAAAACTGAGTGTAGTGGCCATGGAGGAAGGAGGGATTGTATGAGGATGGGAAGTGAGTTTCTTGTAATAAAACAATTGCTATTTTTTGTGATTTGTATAGGTTAAATAGTTTGCGTCTTTTGACTGGAGAATTCATTCCCTGCACATTGTGTGTGGCTATACAGAGGGGGTGGGGGGGCATCAGTGTGTCAGAGTGCATGGATCAGAAGGGGGGGTGAGCGTCCCACATAACTAGTGCTTACCTGGGATTTCAAGATATGTACATGCGTCCAAGCCTCCACGGCCTGAGTTCCTGGGATTCCTAGTAGCAACTGCCTCATGTGACTCCTGAGTGACTCCGGGGATGGGTGGGAGGGAGAGGTGAGGAAGTGAAGAAGGGTTGACCCTGGGTGGGAGAGACCAGACATGTCAAAAGCAATATAGAACAAAAACCGTATCCAAGAAAACATTTCAGTTAAAACTGAGTAACTTTCACGAACCCCTACAAGAAGGAAAGGTGGGTGTTTGCCTCCTGCAAGGTTTTCCCTTAGAACAAAACCCCCCCCCAAATGGGGTCCTGGAAGTGTCTCTGAGTGGGGGAAAATACCACTCAGAAACTCGTGGAGGCGAAGTGCCGCCACTCCGGCCAAACCGCCAAAAATAATACCAAAATTGAAACAATGAAAAAACATACTAAAGGGAGTCCTGGGAAAGATAAAGCGAAACATAAACTTCTCAGCATCCAAAAAAAAAAAAAAAAAAGGGGGGGGGGATCTCAAAACGAATCTGGCTAGGGTTCTGCCAGAAGAAAACGGGGGTTAAGGAAGTCAGCGTCCCATTTTCGAAAGACTACCGCAGGAGTTCCTGGGGAGTAAAAAGGGGGTTGATTCTGTTGATAGTAGACTGTTCTTCTTGGAGGGCGACCATCTTTGGATCTCTTGGCATGTTGCTTGTGCCATAAGGGTTGGATGGGACTTAAGGGTGGTGGTCTTTTTGTTGATTGAGGTGTTCTAGGGTCCATCTCGGCAGGTGGTGCTGGCGAGTGTGAAATAAGGCCCAGTTGCAGCAGCAGCCTTTCTCCGTCTCCAAAGTTAGTGAAGCTGTATGATTTGTTTAGGTAGGCAAAGTTGAGGCGAAAAGGGAACGACCATCTGTAAGCGATCGATTTCTGAGATAAGCAGCTCAAGAGAGGCTTCAAGGATCTCCGTTTCTGTATCGTAAGGGGAGAAAGATCCGCAAATATTTGGATCGGGTGCCCTTGAAAGGAGAGATTTTCTGTTTCTCTTGCTCTGTGCATAACCTCCTCTTTAACTCTGAAGAAGTGGGGTTTAACCACTATGTCCCTGGGCAAGCCGTCCTGGCGCGGAGGTTGTAAGGCCCTGTGCGCTCGGTCTAACTCCAATCTGTAGTCTGGATTGTCCGGAAGTAAGTGTTTGATGAATGAGCGAACGATTTTATCTGTGTCTTTGAACGATTCTGGAAGTCCTCTTAGCCTAAAATTATATCTACGAGACCTATTTTCAAGGTCATCGAGTTTTGAGTATGCCATGTCCAGTTGGTCATGTAATTCTTGGATCCTGTCAGTGTTCTGGTTGGCGACTGCTGCGATTTGATCAGTCTTTGATTCAATTGCCTCGATTCTAATGCCCAATTGCTGCAAGTCTGCCTGTATAGTGGTGGTGATTTGTGAGGCATTTAGTGCTAACCCTCTTGAGAGCATGTTAGAGAAGGTATCCATTAAGGCTGCAAAATCTGTGGGGATAGGGCCAGGAGAGGCAGGCCGAGGGCTGGATGTGGAGCTTCTCTCCTCCATCTGGGTCAGGGGGGGAACTTCCATAGGGCTACATCCTAGGGAATCAGTGGGGGATGCTGAAAATATCCCATCCTGGGGATTACTCACTGTTGGTGGGTTTATCTTGTCTGCATGTGAAGGCAGAGGAGGGAAGTCTTCCAGGGATGCCACTGGATTCTTTATGGGGCCTCGTGCGGCGCTAGCGGCCGCCATTTTCGTGTAGGCCGCAGTCCGCGGACCGGGATCCAGGGATCGGGAAAGGTCCCGTCTTGCTGAGCCCCCGATCATGCGAGGGGGTCCCCCAGGACTCCGGGAGGTAGGGGGGGGTCCGATGTGTTGGTTCCGCTGCTTATCGTGGCTGTGGCGGTGTATGCTGGCTGGAGTGGAGCGGAGCTCTCAGAAAGAGCGACCGTCCATGGAGCTGCCGCGCATGCGCCCCCCTCTTCTGTTGTCGGAAATTTTATAGCAAGCTCTCAAACTTTGTGTGTCGGAAATTCCTATGGAAAATGTGTGATGGAGCCTACACATGGTTGGAATTTCCGACAACAAGGTCCTATCACACATTTTCCATGGGAAAATCCTATCGTGTGTACAGGGCATAAGGCTGCTTTCACACTGAGGCGCTTTACAGGCGCTATAGCGCTAAAAATAGCGCCTGTAAAGAGCCTCTCCTTTCACTCCAGTGTGAAAGGCAAGTGCTTTCACACTGGAGCTCTTGCAGGACGGTAAAAAAAGTCCTGCAAGTAGCATCTTTGCAGTGCTGTAGGAGCGGTGTAATCACCGCTCCTACAGCACCCCTGCCCATTGAAATCAATGGGCAGCGCCACTGAACCACCGGAAAAGTGACCCTGTGGGTGGCTGGTTTCAACCCTTTTTCGGCCGCTAGCGGGGTTAAAAGCGCCCTGCTAGCGCCCAAATAGCGCCGTTAAAATGACAACCCCAATGCCCCAGTGTGAAAGCAGCCTAAAGCTTTGTTATGTCTCCATATTGCTCTAAACACATAGATCTACAGTGGGGACTGAAAGTATTCAGACCTCTTAAATGTTTCACTCTTTGTCATATTGCAGCCATTTGCTAAAATCATTTAAGTTCATTTTTTTTCCTCATTAATGTACACACAGCACCCCATAAAGACAGAAAAACACAGAATTGTTGACATTTTTGCAGATTTATTAAAAAAGAAAAACTGAAATATCACATGGTCCTAAGTATTCAGACACTTTGCTTAGTATTTAGTAGAAGCACCCTTTTGATCTGGCTGTCCATGAGTCTTTTTGGGAAAGATGCAACAAGTTTTTCACACCTGGATTTGGGGATCCTCTGCCATTCCTCCTTGCAGATCCTCTCCAGTTCTGTCAGGTTGGATGGTAAACGTTGGTGGACAGCCATTTTTAGGTCTCTTCAGAGATGCTCAATTGGGTTTAAGTCAGGGCTCTGGCTGGGCCATTTAAGAAAAGTCACGGAGTTGTGAAGCCACTCCTTCATTATTTTAGCTGTGTGCTTAGGGTCATTGTCTTGTTGGAAGGTAAACCTTCGGCCCAGTCTAAGGTCCTGAGCACTATGGAATGGAGAAGGTTTTCGTCCAGGATATACCTGTACTTGGCCGCATTCATCTTTCCCTCAATTGCAACCAGTCGTCCTGTCCCTGCAGCTGAAAAACACCCCCACAGCATGATGCTGCCACCACCATGCTTCACTGTTGGGACTGTATTGGACAGGTGATGAGCAGTGCCTGGTTTTCTCCACACATACCGCTTAGAATTGAGGCCAAAAAGTTCTATCTTGGTCTCATCAGACCAGAGAATCTTTTTTCTCACCATCTTGGAGTCCTTTAGGTGTTTTTTAGCAAACTCCATGTGGGCTTTCATGTGTCTTGCACTGAGGGGAGGCTTCCATCGAGACACTCTGCCATAAACCCCCGACTGGTGGAGGGCTGCAGTGATGGTTGACTTTCTACAACTTTCTCCCATCTACCGACTGCATCTCTGGAGCTCAGCCACAGTGGTCTTTGGGTTCTTCTTTACCTCTCTCACTAGGGATGAGCTTCGTGTTCGAGTTGAACGTATGTTCGACTCGAACATCGTGTGTTCGGTAGTTCGTCGAATTACAAACGTTATGGGCCTTTCGCGCCAAATTCACTGCGGCATCGCAGTGCATTTCTAGCTGATGATTGGCCAAGCATGCACTATGACCCACATGCTTGGCCAATCACAGCGCCATCTGCACAGAGAGCTGTAATTGCCCAAAGCCAGGGAGGCTTTGGCCAATTATGGCTCAGGGGGTTTAGTACACGCCCCACACTATATAAGGCCATCTGCGTGGCGGCCTTGTGTAGTGTGTTGTGGTGGATAGAGTTAGAGAGACAGTGTAATTTGATTTAAGTTAGATAGAGCAGGCAGGTCGAGTGAGTTAGCTGCACTTACAGTGTATTGTGTATATATATATACATCCCGGGTGTTGAACCTATTAATAGCACAGGCAGGTTCTTGAAGTATTTTCAGTTAGTGTACTGTGTACCCTGCACAGTTGCACCTACAGTATAGCTACCTGAAGCCAGGTGCTTGTGTGCTTCTTCTGATCCTATTAATAGCACAGGCAGGCTCTTGAAGTATTTACAGTTAGTGTAATGTGTAACCCTGCACAGTTGCACCTACAGTATAGCTACCTGAAGCCAAGTGCTTGTGCGCTTCTTCTGATCCTATTAATAGCACAGGCAGGCTCTTGAAGTATTTCCAGTTAGTGTACTGTGTACCCTGCACAGTTGTACCTACAGTATAGCTACCTGAAGCCAGGTGCTTGTGTGCTTCTTCTGATCATATTAATAGCACAGGCAGGCCCTTGAAGTATTTCCAGTTTGTGTACTGTGTACCCTGCACAGTTGCACCTACAGTATAGCTACCTGAAGCCAGGTGCTTGTGTGCTTCTTCTGGTCCTATTAATAGCACAGGCAGGCTCTTGAAGTATTTCCAGTCTGTGTACTGTGTAACTCTGTACAGTTGCACCTACAGTATAGCTACCTGAAGCCAGGTGCTTGTGTGCTTCTTCTGATCCTATTAATAGCACAGGCAGGTTCTTGAAGTATTTTCAGTTAGTGTACTGTGTACCCTGCACAGTTGCACCTACAGTATAGCTACCTGAAGCCAGGTGCTTGTGTGCTTCTTCTGATCCTATTTATAGCACAGACAGGCTCTAGAAGTATTTCCAGTTAGTGTACTGTGTACCCTGCACAGTTGCACCTACTGTATAGCTACCTGAAGCTAGGTGCTTGTGTGCTTCTTCTGATCCTATTAATAGCACAGGCAGGCTCTTGAAGTATTTCCAGTTAGTGTACTGTGTACCCTGCACAGTTGCACCTACAGTATAGCTACCTGAAGCCAGGTGCTTGTGTGTTTCTTTTGATCCTATTAATAGCACAGGCAGGCTCTTGAAGTATTTACAGTCTGTGTACTGTGTAACTCTGTACAGTTGCACCTACAGTATAGCTACCTGAAGCCAGGTGCTTGTGTGCTTCTTCTGATCCTATTAATAGCACAGGCAGGTTCTTGAAGTATTTTCAGTTAGTGTACTGTGTACCCTGCACAGTTGCACCTACAGTATAGCTACCTAAAGCCAGGTGCTTGTGTGCTTCTTCTGATCCTATTAATAGCACAGGCAGGCTCTTGAAGTATTTACAGTTAGTGTAATGTGTAACCCTGCACAGTTGCACCTACAGTATAGCTACCTAAAGCCAGGTGCTTGCGTGCTTCTTCTGATCCTATTAATAGCACAGGCAGGCCCTTGAAGTATTTCCAGTTAGTGTACTGTGTACCCTGCACAGTTGCACCTACAGTATAGCTACCTGAAGCCAGGTGCTTGTGTGCTTCTTCTGGTCCTATTAATAGCACAGGCAGGCTCTTGAAGTATTTCCAGTTAGTGTAGTGTGTACCCTGCACAGTTGCGCCTACAGTATAGCTACCTGAAGCCAGGTGCTTGTGTGCTTCTTCTGATCCTATTAATAGCACAAGCAGGCTCTTGAAGTATTTACAGTTAGTGTACTGTGTAACCCTGCACAGTTGCACCTACAGTATAGCTACCTGAAGCCAGGTGCTTGTGTGCTTCTTCTGATCCTATTTATAGCACAGACAGGCTCTAGAAGTATTTCCAGTTAGTGTACTGTGTACCCTGCACAGTTGCACCTACTGTATAGCTACCTGAAGCTAGGTGCTTGTATGCTTCTTCTGATCCTATTAATAGCACAGGCAGGCTCTTGAAGTATTTCCAGTTAGTGTAGTGTGTACCCTGCACAGTTGCACCTACAGTATAGCTACCTGAAGCCAGGTGCTTGTGTGCTTCTTCTGGTCCTATTAATAGCACAGGCAGGCTCTTGAAGTATTTCCAGTTAGTGTAGTGTGTACCCTGCACAGTTGCGCCTACAGTTTAGCTACCTGAAGCCATGTGCTCGTGTGCTTCTTCTGATCCTATTAATAGCACAGGCAGGCTCTTGAAGTATTTACAGTTAGTGTACTGTGTAACCCTGCACAGTTGCACCTACAGTATAGCTACCTGAAGCCAGGTGCTTGTGTGCTTCTTCTGATCCTATTTATAGCACAGACAGGCTCTTGAAGTATTTACAGTTAGTGTACTGTGTAACCCTGCACAGTTGCACCTACAGTATAGCTACCTGAAGCCAAGTGCTTGTGTGCTTCTTCTGATCCTATTAATAGCACAGGCAGGCTCTTGAAGTATTTTCAGTTAGTGTACTGTGTACCCTGCACAGTTGCACCTACAGTATAGCTACCTGAAGACAAGTGCAGGTGTTCTCATACTAATAATACCACAGGCAGGCAGTTGATTCTGCTAGCTGCAGTATAATCGGTATATATATGTATCCCAGTTTTGTGCAGCTACATCTCACTGCAGGCCATTAGTATGTCTAAAAGGCCAACAAGGAGAGGCAGTCACAAGCCAATAAAAGAGGGCAAGCAGGCTCTGTGTCTAGAGGCAACAGCACTGGTCGTGGACATGGTGCATCCTCATCAGCACGTGGCCGTGGGACACACTTGGCCTTTTTTTCAGCAGCTGGCCGCGTTGAGCCGCAACATGCTGAAGACTTGGTCGAGTGGATGACTAAGCCCTCCTCATCCTCCTCATCCTCTCTCACCCAGGCTCAGGGTACTTTGTCTGGCAAAGCAGCTGCCAGCGCGGCCTCTTCCCTCGGCTCAATGGCATCAGTCACCCCTTCTCTAGCCTCACCATGTCCTCCTGAGGAGTCCCCCGAACTGTTTGACCACAGTGTTGGGTACATGCTCCAGGAGGATGCCCAGCATTTTGAAGGCTCAGATGATGGTACTCAGATAGAGGAAGGCAGTAACGTGAGCCCAGACAGAGGGGGTGCCCAAGAAGGACAGCAATCTGGCAGTCATGTTCCCCCTGCTGCAGCATACTGCCAGGTTTGCTCCAGTGATGAGGAGGGAGGGGATGATGAGGTCACTGACTCCACGTGGGTGCCTGATAGGAGAGAAGAGGAGGAGGAGGAGGCACATCACCAACGAGGCAGGATGCCCTCCAGGGACCAGCTTAAGGGCAGCACACTGACTGTATCACACCGCAGAGCTCCGCATGTGCAGGGCGCTGCTGTCTCTGCACGTTATTCCAAAATTTCTTTGGTGTGGGCCTTTTTTGAGATGAGTGCATCAGTTCCCACCGCTGCTATTTGCAACATATGTCTCAAGTGTATCTCACATGGCCAAAACATCTCCCGCTTGGGCACCACATGCTTGACCAGACATATGTTGACCTGCCATGCAGTTCATTGGCAAGCGTACCTAAAAGACCCACACCAAAGAACAAAGAGGACCTCTCCTTGCTCCACATCAGCTGGGATCTCCAACCCCACTATACCTTCAGTCCTCTCTGAGACCTGCACTGAGAGGAATGAAGGTGTAGAATTAGGTGTGTCACAGCCAAGTGCTTGCAGGCAATCTGCTATCGGTACAACGACATCAGATTGTACCAGGCAAATTTCCCTGCCCCAGCTGCTGCACCACGGAAAGAAATTCGCTCCCAGCCATCCACATGCCCAGCAGTTGAATGCTAGCTTGGCAAAATTGCTAGCACTTCAACTGCTGCCTTTTCAGTTGGTAGACTCTGCCCCCTTCCCTGAGTTTGTGGAATGTGCGGTTCCTCAGTGGCAGATTCCCAAACGCCATTTTTTCTCATGGAAGGCGATTACCGGCTCTCTACCAGCATGTGGAAGGCAATGTCTTGGCCTCGCTGGACAGGGTGGTCAGCGGTAAGGTGCATATTACCGCTGACTCATGGTCCAGCAGGCATGGACAGGGACGTTACCTAAGTTTCATGGCGCAGCTGGCAGCTGGGAAGGATGCAGGACAAGGTGCACTAGTGTTGGAGGTTGTTCCGCAACACGCCTCCAAAATGCTACTACTGGTGATTCTGACACACCTCTCTCCTCCACCCCCTCCTCTTCTTCTTCCTCCATGGCTACTTCCTGTGCTTTGTCCTCAGAACCAGCGGTGCTCCATAGGCATTCAAGGGGCTACGCAAGTACGCAGGCCAAAAGATGCCATGCGGTGCTTGAGCTGGTGTGCTTGGGGGACAGGAGCCACACTGGGGCAGAGATTCTGTCAGCTCTGCAGGGGCAGGTTCAGAGGTGGTTGACGCCACGCCAGCTTAAGCCAGGAATGGTGGTTTGCAACATTGGCACCAACCTCCTCTCCGCCCTCCGACAGGGACAACTGACCCATGTGCCCTGTTTGGCTCACGTCCTTAACTTGGTGGTGCAGCGTTTCTTGGGCAGGTACCTGGGCTTACAGGATGTCCTGAGGCAGGACGGGAAAGTCTGTGTGCATTTCCACCAGTCGTATAATGCCAGTGCTCGGCTAGCTGACCTCCAAAAGGAATTTAACCTGCCCAAGAACCGCCTAATCTGTAACATGCCCACCAGTTGGAACTCAACGTTGGCCATGCTGCAGCGACTGCACATGCAGCAGAGGGCCATCAATGAGTATCTGTGCGACTATGATACCAGGACAGGGTCAGGGGAGCTTGTTTTTTTCCCTACGCCAGTGAGCCATGATCAGGGATGCATGCACTGTCCTGTCACCATTTGAGGAGGCCATGAGGATGGTGAGCAGTGACAGTGCATGCATCAGTGACACTGTCCCCCTTGTCCACCTGTTGGAGCACACGCTGCGTGGAATAATGGACAGGGCACTTGAGGCAGAACAGAGGCAGGAAGAGGAGGACTTCCTTATCTCTCAAGGCCCCCTTTATCCAGATAGTGTTCCTGCGTGCCTGCCGATCACACAGGAAGAGGACAAGGAGGAGGAGGATTGTGTCAGCATGGAGATGGAGCCTGGCACTCAGCATCAGCAGCAGTCTTTAAGGGATCATTTACAGTCCCAAGAAACCCATGGACTTGTACGTGGCTGGGAGGAGGTGGCTGCGGATCATGTTGTCCATGTTGTGACCCAGAGGACTCCAGACTGAATGCCTCCGCAAACCTACGCTGCATGGCCTCCCATCCTCTGGGTTACTGGGTCTTGAGGATGGATCACTGGCCAGAGCTTGCACAGTATGCAATTGAGCTACTGGTCTGTCCTGCATCCAGCGTTCTTTCAGAACGCACATTCAGTGCTGCTGGAGGCTTTGTAACCGATCACAGGGTGCGCCTGTCCACCGACTCGGTCGATTGACTGACCTTCATAAAAATGAATCAGTCTTGGATCACCACCAGATACCAAGCACTTGATGCTGATGTAACCGAATAATTTTTTTTGAAATTTCAGATTCCTTCAAGACTCCCTATGCTGATGCTGAGTGACTATCCTGTTATGCTGAGTGACTATCCTCTACCTCCTCAATGATCATGCTGATAGCTTGTAAGAATATTTTTGGTTCTGGGCACCGCCACCAGTGGCTAAGGCCCAATTTTTCTGCCCCTGTTTAACAGGGTGTGTAATTACAATTTTTGATGCAATACTTTGCAGCAGGGCTCATTCCTGCGCTTCAACTAGAGTATCTGTGAGGGGTTGCAGTGTTGTGTCACCAGCACCAGTGCCTAAGGCCCAATTTTTCAGCCCCTGTTTAACAGGGGTGTGTAATTACAATTTTTGATGCAATACTTTGCAGCAGGGCTCGTTCCTACACTCCAACTAGAGTATTTGTGAGGCGTTGCAGTGTTGTGGCACCAGTGCCCAAGGCCCAATTTTTCTGCCCCTGTTCAACAGGGACATGTAATTACAATTCTTGATCTAATATTTCACAGCAGGGCCCTGTGAGGGCTTACAGTGTTGTGGCAACACCAACACCTAAGGCTCCAATTTCTGCAAAGTATATAGGGCAGGCCCCCACTTTCAAACATCCAACTTACAAATGACTCCTACTTGCAAACGGAAGGAGACAACAGAAAGTGAGATGAAATCTACCCCTAGGAAGGGAAATTCTCTCCTGTAAGAGTTAATATGGGAAAAACGTTGCTCCTTTCCACTGATGCTTTATCACAAATAAGTTTCACTAAAAACCCCAAATTTTAAAAAAACATTTGTCATTGGACAGAAAGTGAGGTGAAATCTTCTGAAGAGGAACACAGACAGCAAAACAAATGTCACAGGGGTGATAACCCTTCCCTATGTTTTCCAAAAAGCTTAAAATAGATTTTTTGGCTGGAGCTAAACACTACCATTACCGGGACCCGACATTACATTAAAGCCGTAAGCAGTTTTAAATGACTTTTATTCCTTTAAAAATTTAATTTTGTGCAGGGACTGTTCTAAGCACGGGAAACACACGCCACTTTACAGGCATACTATAGACACCCCACAGGTATGATATTTAAAGGAATATTTCACTTTTTTTTTCACTTTAAGCATCGGTAAAATCACTGTTCCTGAAAAAACGTCAGTTTTTAAAACTTTTTTTTGCATTGATACATGTCACCTGGGGCAGGACCCGGGTCCCCAAACCCTTTTTTAGGACAATACCATGCAAATTAGCCTTTAAAATTAGCACTTTTGATTTTGAACGTTCAAGTCCCATAGACTTCAATGGGGTTCTAACGTTCGTGCAAAGTTTCGGTCCGTTTGCAGGTTCTGGTGTGAACCGGGGGGTGTTCGGCTCATCCCTATCTCTCACCAAGGCTCTTCTCCCCCGATAGCTCAGTTTGGCCGGACGGCCAGCTCTAGGAAGGGTTCTGGTCGTCCCAAACATCTTCCATTTAAGGATTATGGAGGCCACTGTGCTCTTAGGAACCTTAAGTGCAGCAGAATTTTTTTGTAACCTTGGCCAGATCTGTGCCTTACCACAATTCTGTCTCTGAGCTCTTCAGGCAGTTCCTTTGACCTCATGATTCTCATTTGCACTGACATGCACTGTGAGCTATAATGTCTTATATAGACAGGTGTGTGGTTTTCCGAATCAAGTCCAATCAGTATAATCAAACACACCTGGACTCAAATGAAGGTGTAGAACTATCTCAAGGATGATCAGAAGAAATGGACAGCACCTGAGTTAAATATATGAGTGTCACAGCAAGGCTCGGTTCACACTGGGGCGACTTGGGATCCGACTTGTACGTCCTCAAGTCGCCCCAAGTCGCTCCAGAAATAGTTTCAATGGGAGTTAACGCTAGCGTCTTAATAGACACTACTGAAGTCGCTCCGACTTCAGAGCGTACTCCCTGTACTACTTTGATCCGACTTTGATCCGACTTCAGCCTATTGACTATCATTGAAGTCGGATCAAAGTCGGATCGCCGTCTCGCATGATCCGACTTCGGCATGCGACTTGTGCTCAAATGATCTTGAGGGGAACTCCGCGCCAAATTTTAAATAAAAATCCGGCATGGGTTCCCCCTCCAGGGGCATACCAGGCCCTTGGGTCTGGTATGGACCTTGAGGAGAACCCCCTACGCCAAAAAAATGGCGTGGGGGGTCCCCCCCCAATCCATACCAGACCCTTATCCGAGCACGCAGCCCGGCCGGACAGGAATGGGGGTGGGGACGAGCGAGCGCCCCCCCCTCCTGAACCGTACCAGGCCGCATGCCCTCAACATGGGGGGTTTGGTGCCTTGGGGGAGGGGGGCGCGCTGCGGCCCCCCCACCCCAAAGCACCTTGTCCCCATGTTGATGAGGACAAGGGCCTCTTCCCGACAACCCTGGCCGTTGGTTGTCGGGGTCTGCGGGCGGGGGGCTTATCGGAATCTGGGAGACCCCTTTAATAAGGGGGCCCCCAGATCCCGGCCCCCCACCCTATGTGAATAGGTATGGGGTACATGGTACCCCTACCCATTCACCTAGGGGAAAAAAGCGTCAATAAAAAACACAATACACAGGTATTTAAAATAATTTATTAGGCAGCTCCGGGATCTTCTTCCGACTCCGGGGGTCTCTCCGGCGTCTTCTCCCGGTGTCCGCATCTTCTGCCGGCTCCACCGCTATCTTCTGGCGCTCGTTTGCCAGCGGTGGTCTGGACCTCTGGATCATCTTCTTCCCTCTTCTCTTCCAGAGATGTTGACACGACGCTCTCCCCAGCCAGAATGGTTTTTGTGTGCTCTGCAAGGGACTTATATAGGCGGTGACCCCGCCCCCTTATGACGTCACAGTCCCTGGGCATGCTGGGTCTGTGACGTTTTAGGAGGCGTGGTCACCGGGTGATGACCACGCCCCCTTATGACGGCACAGCCCCAGCATGCCCTGGGACAGTGACCTCATAAGGGGGCGGGGTCACCGCCTATATAAGTCCGTTGCGGAGCGTTCAGAGACCATTCCAGCTGGAGAGAGCGTCGTGTCAACATCTCTGGAAGAAAAGAAGAAGGCAGAAGTCCGGACCACCGCTAGCAATTGAGCTGCAGAAGATAGCGGAGGAGCCGGCAGAAGATGCGGACACCGGGAGGAGACGGCGGAGAGACCCCCGAAGTCGGAAGAGGACCCCCGAAGTCGGAAGAAGATCCCGGAGCTGCCTAATAAATTATTTTAAAAACCTGTGTAGTGTTTGTTTTATTGACGCTTTTTTTCCCTAGGTGAATGGGTAGGGGTACCATGTACCCCATACTCATTCACATAGGGTGGGGGGCCGGGATCTGGGGGCCCCCTTATTAAAGGGGGCTCCCAGATTCCGATAAGCCCCCCGCCCGCAGACCCCGACAACCAACGGCCAGGGTTGTCGGGAAGAGGCCCTTGTCCTGATCAACATGGGGACAAGGTGCTTTGGGGGGGGGCGCACACTGCGCCCCCCATGCCTCAAAGCACCCCCCATGTTGAGGGCATGCGGCCTGGTACAGAGGGGGGGCCGCCAGCGAAGTCGCCCGTCATGGAGGCGACTTGAAGTCGCCTCGTAATTTGCCGAAGTCGTGCAACAAAGTCGTGTTGCCCATGTGTGAACCGACCCCAAAGGGTCTGAATACTTAGGACCATGTGATATTTCAGTTTTTCTTTTTTAATAAATCTGCATAAATGTCAAGAATTCTGTGTTTTTTTTGTCAATATGGGGGGCTGTGTGTACATTTATGAGGAAAAAATGAACTTAAATGATTTTAGCAAATGGCTGCAATATAACAAAGAGTGAAAAATTTAAGGGTGTCTGAATACTTTCTTTCCCCACTGTAGCAACTCCCTGTAACAGTAAACGCAAAAGTGCCTTCCTACATTCCTTGTTTCCCTGTAGTTTTCTGTCTTGCATATTGGGCAGTCTGCCTTTTTTGTGTAACCACCATTGAGAACAAAGAAAGATGCACTGGGATTATGAGGGAATAATTTACCAACTCAACCTTCTTTCTTCCCTTTCATCTTCTATATTTCACAATTTCTCTATGCATCATAGCTTCCAACTGTCCCTGATTTCGAGGGACTGTCCCTGATTTCAAGCAATGTCCCTCTGTCCCTCTATCCTCCTCATTTGTCCCTCATAGTTGTATATAAAATGCACTATTTATCTTTCAAAAATTATTTCCCAGTGCTAAATCTTTCATCCAAATTCTAAATTGCTGCATTTGTAAATTTTTAAATCCAATATAAAAGGAATAGTAGTAATAAAAAAAGCACCTGTGAATGTAATTAACTGTTTTTTGGTTACTTCTCCTTTAAGAAGGTGTGGCAGGGGGCATGTCCTATGCCTACATACATTTGCTAGTAGGTGTCCCTCATTCCCATCTCAAATTGTTGGGAGGTATGTATGCATGTAAAACCCACATCCCACCTTATCCATCCTTACCAATATGGGTATCTCCCTCCTCCTACCATCAAAGTAAGGTATAGTGACCTTTCAAGTTCAAACTCACAGACTGAGCCATGGATAATACCTCTTACCAATTTAGGCAGTGTTTATCATACCACCTGACCAACATCCACCAAGCTTTGGTCATCTACAATTGTATACAGTAAACTGAGGAATACACAAAAAAATCATATTTATGACCAATATATTTTTTTATACCTCTTCCCTGTCATGTTACACTATTACTTGACTACAAAGTTTATGTAACACTTCTTTTTTATACCTTTTTTTATACCTTTTAAAAATTGCTTTTCTTTTCAATAAAAATGTATTGAACAGAAAGAGTGGGATCATTTATACTTGCATATCATGTCATATCATATTATCCCCAGTGAGTATCTATTCATACTCTAACAGCTTTGACAAGGAGTCCAGAGCCATCTGAGTAATTTTCATTCCCAGGCAAAGTATGTAAAAGTATCCATCATAAAGGCTCTTTATGATGGATGCAGATGTCAATACATATGCTGTATGCGTCCAGTGCTGAAAAAAAAATCTAAATTGTTACTGAAACTTCCTTTCACTGAAAAGGGCAGCTATTTTTATTTTAGACTTTTTACCATACTGTGATCAAACTTATGACACTCAGACAGCACCAGGTGCAGTATCAGAGGCTCATGAGTATAAGCCTTTATATGGAAAATCTATATATATTAACCACTTGCAGACTGGATTGTTTCCCCCCTTCCAGTCCAAAACAATTTTCAGTTTTCAGCACTGTCAAATTTTGAATGACAATTACTCAGTCATGCAACACTGTACCCAAATTAATTTTATATCATTTTTTGAGACAGATAGGTCTTTCTTTTGGTGGCATTTAATCACCACTGTGATTTTTTTTCTACTTTTTACTATATTGTATAAGGTAAAGAAAACTGAACAGTTTTTGTTATAAGATGTATTCTGCTACATTTCTTTGGGGAACAAAAACAAATCAGTTTTGTATCAAACTATGGTACTGTATATATATGTGAAAATTGATCAGTTCTAATGTACCAAATGCCCATCTCAATTCTTGAAGCCCTGAAATGCAAGGAAAGTACAACTATCCCCACAATAACCCATCTTTGGAAACTGGACAGTCCAAAGTATTTTGTAACAGGCATTGTGAGTTTTTTTAGATCTTACATTTTTTTTATTTTCTTTTTTGTTGTAAAACGAAGAAATTAAATAACATTTGTTTTTTTCACAAAGTTGTTATTTTAACAAGTTATTTCTCACACACAGCACAGGCATACTTACAATTGCAGAACAAAAACACATTCTACTACGGCTCCTGAGTATGGGGATACTACATGTGTGAGACTTTTTCATAGACACATAGAGGGGCACAAAATCCAAGGAGCACCTTTGGGCTTCCAAGAAGCATGAATTATGTGTCTAATTTTCTGACTATTATCACATTTCTTGAGTCCCTCAGGAGAAACACCAACGAAATGATCACATTTTGTGAGTCCACCAGCACTGAAGAAGAAATTAAAGTACACCCTTCCTTAAAGAAATGTGAAAAAGGTATGTAGAATAAAAGAAGATGTTATTAACATACTTGTTGTGGGTAAATTAGTCAAAGTATTGATGTAAAACTTTTGATATAAAAGCATTTGCAGAATGAGAAGCCAACAATTGCTTCACTGGCAAGTTTTCTATACCATCACAATGTTAATTTGTAGTATATGGCTACTGACCACCTCTTTTGAATGGTGCTCTACTGCAGGCCCAGACTACCACCAGCAGCCTTTTATACTACAGGAGAGAGAAAAAAACATTTTCTTTGTTTCTGGTTAATTGACCACAATGATTAACTAAGTCAAGGCAATCAGTATTATATGTATCTAGCCAGATCTACACAGAGGCTCTTTACCGCTCTGCCTGGGCTTTGGCAAGAGGCCACCCACATTGCTATTGCACTCTCTCTCCCTGGCAGCTATTGGACTGTGCAGTTGGACTAAGGGGAGAGAGTGTAAAGAGGACTACGATTGACCACCCAGCAGTCTGAATTTCCCCCCTTTGAACCCAGATGGGAGCTGTGTTCCTTTCACAAAGACAGAGCTCTGTGGAAAAGGGGCTCAGGACTACACATCCAAGGGTAACTGGGGAAGCCGAAAAGGTCTGGAGATGGAAGAAAGCCTGGGCTGAGACACATGCAAAATGACCGGTTGCAAACATAGGCTGTGTAGTGTGCTATAAGCCGAGGAAAGAAGCATGAGAAGCTTGCTGTTGTTGGAAAGATGGCTGCTGTGAGCCCATGCATAAGACCTCAGGCTGCAGCCCTGCCTATGTAAACTGGCCTGCTGCAGGAAGACCAGCTGCCTGACCTGTCTACTGTTGTGCTGCCACAGGGCCCAGAGAGAGTTAACAGTGAACACCAGTGGCATTACCAGGGGGTGGCTATTGGGGCTATAGCCCCGAGTCTGGGGCTCGGAGCCCCGAGTCTCTTACTGGGTGGGTGCATTCCCTGCAATTAGCAGGTATGTCTCGGTCCAGAATGCAGGGGACAGGGGCGTACTGAGCCATAGTACCGCTCGCTGTGACTGTCAGGACTGAAACAGGAAGAAAACGGGCTGACTAAGGACAGGTGGGAGGTGGGTGGATCACACACACCTACCCACACAGACAGTGGCTGAGACAGTAGGGGCTCTCTGGTAGACCCTGATGTAAGGTAGGGGCTCTCTGGGGACCCTGATATAAGGAAGGGGCTATCTGGGGACCCTGATTTAAGGAAGGGGCTCTCTGGGGACCCTGATGTAAGGAAATGGCTCTCTGGGGACTCTGATGTAAGGAAGTGGCTCTCTGGGGACCCTGATGCAAGGAAGTGGCTTTCTGGGGACCCTGATGTAAGGAAGGGCTCTTTGTGGACCCTGATGTAAGGAAGGGGCTCTCTGGGGACCCTGATGTAAGGAAGGGGCTCTCTGGGGACCCTGATGTATGGGGGGCTCTCTGGACACCCTGATGTATGGGGATGCTCTCTGGGGACCCTAAAGTATGGGGGGCTCTCTGGGCATCCTGATGTATGGGGACCCTGATTTATGGGGGCTCTCTGGGGACCCTGATGTAAGGGCTCTCTGGGGACCCTGATGTAAGGAAGGGGCTCTATGTAGACCCTGATGTGTGGGAAGGCTCCCTGGGGACTCTGATGTAAGGAGAGGCTCCCTGGGGACCCTGATGTAAGGGGGGCTCTCTTGGGACCCTGATGTAAGGGGTATGGGCAGGAGGTAGGTGGATCACACACGCCTACCCACACAGACAGGGGCTGAGACAGTAAGGACTGGAGGTAGGTCTAGGGAGCTCTCTTTCCCACCCCGTCTCTCTCTATCACCCTCTCTCATCCACCCCCTCTCTCTCACCCTCCCTCACCCCCATCTCAACCACCCCCTCTCTCTCTTTCACCCTTATTTATCCCCCTCTCTCTCTCACCCTGATGTAAGGAAGGGGCTCTCTTGGGACCCGTGATGTAAGGGGGGCTCTGTAGGAACCCTGATGTAGGGAAATGGCTCTCTTGGGACCCTGATGTAAGGAAGGAGCTCTCTGGGGACCCTGATGTAAGGAAGGGGATCTCTGGGGACCCTGATATAAGCAAGTGGCTCTCTGGGACCCTGATGCATGGGGGCCTTGATGTATGGGGGCCCTGATATATGGGGAGGCTCTGTGGGGACCCTGATGTAAGGGGAGGCTCTCTGGGGACCCTGATGTAAGGGGGGCTCTCTGGAGACCCTGATGTAAGGGGTACGGGCAGGAGGTAAGTGGATCACACACACCTACCCACACAGACAGGGGCTGAGACAGTAGGGACTGCAGGCAGGGCTAGGGGGTCTCTCTTTCCCAACTCATCTCTCTCTCTCTATTACCCTCTCTCATCCACCCCCTCTCTCTCACCCTCCCTCACCCCCCTCTCAGCCACCCCCTCTCTCTTTCACACCTATTCATCCCCCCTCTCTCTCACCCGCGCTCACCTCGTCTCTCTCACCCGCCCTCATCCCTCCATCTCTCACCCTGATGTAATGGTGGCAATCTGGGGACGCTGATGTAAGGGATGGCTCTCTGGGGACCCTGATGTAAGGGGAGGCTCTCTGGGGACCCTGATGTAAGGGGGGCTCTCTGATGACCCTGATGTAAGGAGGGACTCTCTGGGGACCCCGAAGTATGGGGAGACTCTCTGGGCACCCTGATGTATGGGAAGGCTCTATGGGGACCCTGATGTAAGAAAGGGGCTCTTTGTGAACCCTGATGTATGGGGAGGCTATCTGGGGACCCTGATGTAAGGAAGGGGCTCTCTGGGGACCCTGATGTAAGGAAGGGGCTCTCTGGGGACCCTGATGTAAGGAAGGGGCTCTCTGGGGACCCTGAGGTAAGGAAGGGGCTCTCTGGGGACCCTGATGTAAGGAAGGGGCTCTTTGGGGACCCTGAGGTAAGGAAGGGGCTCTCTGGGACCCTGATGTAAGGAAGGGGCTCTCTGGGGACCCTGATGTAGGGAATGGCTCTCTTGGGACCCTGATGTAAGGAAGGAGCTCTCTGGGGACCCTGATGTAAGGAAGGGGCTCTCTGGGGACCCTGATGTAAGCAAGTGGCTCTCTGGGACCCTGATGTATGGGGGCCCTGATGTATGGGGAGGCTCTCTGGGGACCCTGATGTAAGGGGAGGCTCTCTGGGGACCCTGATGTAAGGGGAGGCTCTCTGGGGACCCTAATGTAAGGGGGGCTCTCTGGGGACCCTGATGTAAGGGGGGCTCTCTGGAGACCCTGATGTAAGGGGTACAGGCGGGATGTAGGTGGATCACACACACCTACCCACACAGACAGGGGCTGAGACAGTAGGGACTGCAGGCAGGGCTAGGGGGTCTCTCTTTCCCAACTCATCTCTCTCTCTATTACCCTCTCTCATCCACCCCCTCGCTCTCACCCTCCCTCACCCCCCTCTCAGCCACCCCCTCTCTCTTTCACACCTATTAATCCCCCCTCTCTCTCACCTGCGCTCACCTCGTCTCTCTCACCCACCCTCATCCCTCCATCTCTCACCCTAATGTAAGGGTGGCACTCTGGGGATGCTGATGTAAGGGATGGCTCTCTGGGGACCCTGATGTATGGGAAGGCTCTATGGGGACCCTGATGTAAGAAAGGGGCTCTCTGTGAACCCTGATGTATGGGGAGGCTATCTGGGGACCCTGATGTAAGGAAGGGGCTCTCTGGGGACCCTGATGTAAGGAAGGGGCGCTCTGGGGACCCTGATGTAAGGAAGGGGCTCTCTGGGGACCATGAGGTAAGGAAGGGGCTCTCTGGGGACCCTGATGTAAGGAAGGGGCTCTTTGGGGACCCTGATGTAAGGAAGGGGCTCTCTGGGGACCCTGATGTAAGGAAGGGGCTCTCTGTGGACCCTGATGTAAGGAAGGGGCTCTCTGGGGACCCTGATGTAAGGAAGAGGCTCTCTGGGGACCCTGATGTAAGAAAGAGGCTCTATGTAGACCCTGATGTATGGGGAGGCTCTCTGGGAACCCTGATGTATGGGGAGGCTCTCTTGGGACCCTGATGTAAGGGGAGGCTCCCTGGGAAACCTGATGTAAGGGGGGCTCTTTGGGGACCCTAATGTAAGGGGGGCTCTCTGGAGACCCTGATGTAAGGGGGGGCTCTCTGGGGACCCTGACATAAGGAAGGGACTCTCTGGGGACTCTGATGTAAGCAGGGGCTCTCTGGGGATCCCGATGTAAGGGGAGATCTCTCAGGACCCTGATGTAAGGGGGCTCTCTGTAGACGTTAAAGTATGGGCAGGCTCTCTGGGGACCCTGATGTAAGGGGAGGCTCTCTGGAGACCCTGATATAAGGAAGGGGCTCTCTGGGGAGTCTGATGTAAGAGGGGATCCACACTAAGATATGCAATAAAATTATATATATATATATATATATATATATATATATATATATATATATATATATACTGACAGTATTTAACAAAAGTGAATACACCCCTCACATTTTTGTAAATATTTTATTATATCTTTTCATGTGACAACACTGAAGAAATTACACTTTGCTACAATGTAAAGTAGTGAGTGTACAGCTTGTATAACAGTGTAAATTTGCTGTCCCCTCAAAATAACTCAACACACAGCCATTAATGCCTAAACCGCTGTCAACAAAAGTGAGTACACCCCTAAATGAAAATGTCCAAATTGGGCCCAATTAGCCATTTTCCCTCCCCGGTGTCATGTGACTTGTTAGTTTTACAAAGTCTCAGGTGTGAATGGGGAGCAGGTGTGTAAAATTTGGTGTTATCGCTCTCACTCTCTCATACTGGTCACTAGAAGTTCAACATGGCACCTCATGACAAAGAACTCTCTGAGGATCTGAAAAAAAAGAATTGTTACTCTACATAAAGATGGCCTAGGCTATAAGAAGATTGCCACGACCCTGAAACTGATCTGCAGCATGGTGGCCAAGACCATACAGTGGTTTAACAGGTTCCACTCAGAACAGGCCTCACCATGGTCGACCAAAGAAGTTGAGTGCACGTGCTCAGCGTCATATCCAGAGGTTGTCTTTGGGAAATAGACGTATGAGTGCTGCCAGCATTGCTGCAGAACCATGTTACTGGAACCATGTCCTGTGGTGTGATGAGACCAAGATAAACCTACTTGGTTCAGATGGTGTCAAGTGTGTGTGGTGGCAACCAGGTGAGGAGTACAAAGACAAGTGTGTCTTGCCTACAGTCAAGTATGGTGGTGGGAGTGTCATTGTCTAGGGCTGCGTGAGTGTTGCCGGCACTGGGGAGCTACAGTTCATCGAGGGAACCATGAATGCCATCATGTACTGTGACATACTGAAGCAGGGCATGTTCCCCTCCCTTCGGAGACTGGGCCACAGGGCAGGAATCCAATATGATAACAACCCCAAACACACCTCCAAGACAACCACTGCCTTACTAAAGAAGCTGAGGGTAACGGTAATGGACTGACCAAGCATGTCTCCATACCTAAACCCTATTGAGCATCTGTGGAGCATCCTCAAACAGAAGGTGGAAGAGCGCAAGGTCTCTAAGAACCACCAGCTCTGTGATGTCATCATGGAGGTGTGGAAGAGGACTCCAGTGGCAACCTTTGAAGCTCTGGTGTACTCCATGCCCAAGAGGGTTAAGGCAGTGCTGGAAAATAATGGTGGCCACACAAAATATTGACACTTTGGGCCCAATTTTGACATTTCACTTAGGAATTTACTCACTTTTGTTGCCAGCGGTTTAGACCTTAATGGTTGTGTGTTGAGTTATTTTGAGGGGACAGAAAATTTACAATGTTATACCAGCTGTACACTCACTACTTTACATTGTAGCAAAGTATAATTTCTTCTTTGTTGTCACATGAAAAGATATAATAAAATATTTACAAAAATGTGAGGGGTGTACTCACTTTTGTGAGATATTGTATATATACACACACACGTATATTATATACATGTGTATGCCCACCCAAGCGTATGACTTTCTTTACTTCGCTGCTATGGGCTCTTGCCCCAGATCTTTTGTAGACTTAGCAATGCCCCTGGTGAACACTAAGACCAGTTTTGCCCCACCCTGATGCTATACAACTGGATTGTGCTGTTATGGACCTGTGCTACTTTAGTCCGCTACCGTGTCTGAGAGCCTATATGCCAGGGGTTGCCTTTGCTAATCTGCTGAGGGACTGTGGCTGCCTGCAGAGTGGTGGGAGACTGGTCCATTGCAAGTCTGCTGAGCAAGAAATTTGCTTCCGCTGCAGCTAAAGCCTGAGAGTCTCACCCAGGGACTGTTTTTGCTGAACCAGGGATGCTGTTCCAGACTCCCAGGATAGGGAGACACTGCCATACAAGACTTCAGAATGCTGAGAGGCCTCTTGGCCACTAATCTTGTCTGCTGCCTATTTAAAGGGTTATTCCTGCCCTCCTTTCAAAATATTTAGGACATATTTCTTTGGGATGCTTCCTCCTGTGATTCTGGGATTACAAATCAGTTGTATAGCACATCTGGCCAGTGGGGTAGGGAGGGACATCACCTATGTCTCTAAAAGTATACCCCCCATTAGTTAGGGACCTTTTCCCTAGCATTGGGTTACTCAAAACTAAAACTCCCTTCCACTTTCCAAGGTATTGTGCATTATTATTTATAAGGTTGCTTGCTAATTTTAATTCTACTGTGCTCTACTGATCCAAGCTATTGTTACACACTCATAGCTGCTGTTATACTGTGACTTTCTGGGCAGTGTGTCTGAGAGTGTGATATTACTTAGTGGTCATCAGCTCCTGGAACAGAAATACCCAAACACCCAGCAGCTCTTTAGATGGTGGCACTACATGCAAAACGTGTGTTTAAACTGTGCATACCATGACATCACATAGCTCCAACACCACACTGTAGCTTTCAGCCTCAGGTACTGAAGTAAGATCATAAATATGTATTCTAGTGTCTCCTCTACCCACAATCAAAATATCGTGAGAGTTCTGAAAGTAGTGCTTTATTATATGCATGTTAAATAACCTGCCTATTCAGATATAGACCCCTGTTGTCTTTTTTACTGCCATATGAAAGCTATTTGGAGTGGGGCTAGGTTCACACTTTATCTTGAGTATCTGCATGCATTTTGAAGTATTTTTATACATATTTGTATGTTTTTTTTAGGCTTAAGCATTTTTGTTTAACTAATGGAAATTTACTCAAAAGTGTGAAAGTGTGGTGTTGCACAGTTTCAAGTGTTTTTAAGGCATTCCCACTGAAGTCTAAAGAGACCAAACTGCATGACTCCGCCCCAAAGAACCTCATGTACTTTTTCAGCTTCAATTGATAATCTTTAAGCAACATGATGCTCAGGTGCAAACAGGCACCATTGAATATAATAGGAATCTTGATGTTGAGCGTTAAACAGGAATAAGGCTTCAAATGACTCCGTTTTGAACTGGGCCTAAAGGATTGTGTTTTATCTATGGTCATCTGCTCATTCATTAACCCTTCTAGAGGGAGCCCATATATACTATTATAAAAGGAAAATATCTACCCCCACCAACAGTAAAAATCAAAAGAGATTTAAAGAACAAATAATATTTTGCACGAACAACATGTACTGTATGCATTTGCAATGATAGTTCTGGCACTTGACAAACAGTAGAAAACAAGGAATGCTAAAAGCATTCAACTCATAACTTTTATTATACAGTGCAATATAAACAATTGTCTGCTTCCTGCAACTGGAGGAGTCTTCCGCTTGCTTGAAAACCTGGTGCCACCATTTCAAAAAACAATACTTCTACAGTCAGTGGACACTGCATAGTTAGGCAACCCCACTTGAAGATTCAGTATCCGCTACAATAACTGACTCTCTGATGTTGTGGTCCAACACAGCTGTGACAAATAACCACTCTCATTCTCACAGCATTTCCACTCAGTTCAACAATTCAAGAGATACTACGGCTGGCCATAAATTCATAATTTTTTTTTGTCCAACTATTTTTCGTTTGTTCATTGAACAATAGAAAATTACTTGATTCCCCCACCACATATTCAAGGTGGACAGGGGAATCGCTCCTGATGAGCTATTGTATTCTGAAATTGTGGACACTTCCCTGCTGTCAGAATACACTCATACACTATAGCCAGTGGAGCTGATCGAGTGAAAATTTTCCAACAGGCTGGTTGTACACAAGTTGATCAATACAAAGCAATTGTGGCTGGTGCTCAAAATTTTTGGGGGGGGTGCAAGCAAACTGAAACATTCTGAAAAAAAACATCAATTGCAGTGTCACTGTGCCCCATAAAATGCAGCCACTGTGCCTTCAATTGCAGCCTCTGTGCCCATTATATGCAGCCTGTGCCCATCATATGCAGCCTGTGCCCATCATATGCAGCCTCTGTGCCCATCTTATGCAGTCTGTGCCCGTGATATGCAGCCTGTGTCCATCATATGCAGCTTCTGCCCATCATATGCAGCCTGTGCCCATCTTATGCAGCTTCTGTGCCCATCATATGCAGCCTGTGCCCGTCATATGCAGCCTGTGCCCATCATATGCAGCTTCTGCCCATCATATGCAGCCTGTGCCCATCTTATGCAGCTTCTGTGCCCATCTTATGCAGCCTGTGCCTAACATATGCAGCCTCTGTGCCCATCATATGCAGCCTGTGCCCATCATATACAGCTTCTGTGCCCATCTTATGCAGCCTGTGCCCAACATATGCAGCCTCAGTGCCCATCATATGCAGCATGTGCCCGTCATTTGCATCCTGTGCCCGTCATATGCAGCTTCTGCCCATCATATGCAGCCTGTGCCCATCTTATGCAGCTTCTGTGCCCATCATATGCAGCCTGTGCCCGTCATATGCAGCCTGTGCCCAACATATGCAGCTTCTGCCCATCATATGCAGCTTGTGCCCATCTTATGCAGCCTGTGCCCAACATATGCAGCCTCTGTGTCCATCATATGCAGCCTGTGCCCATCAAATGCAGCTTCTGTGCCCTTCTTTTGCAGCCTGTGCCCAACATATGCAGCCTCAGTGCCCATCATATGCAGCGTGTGTCCGTCATTTGCATCCTGTGCCCATCATATGCAGCTTCTGCCCATCATATGCAGCATGTGGCCATCTTATTCAGCCTGTGCCCAGCATATGCAGCCACTGTGACCCCCCCCCATTTGCCCCGCCATCAGACCGGCACTTAGCCCATCCGGGTGACAGCAGCGAGCTGGGGGACGGGCAGGTGACGGCTCCTGCATCCCGTGCGTCTTCTCCTCCATTCCAGGCTGTTGGGTCCTCATCCTCTCCTCCTGTGTCAGTGGAAGAGGAGTCCGATCCTCCAGCTTAATCCCCTGTGAGTGTGTCTCTTCCGCCAAAGCGCCGGGCATCCAATAGGATGCCTGGCGCTTTGGGCAATCGGGATACTGAAACTGGGAGGCACTTTGGTGTAAAAATAGTGAAAATTAATTTGCTATGGTCACACAACAGGGTGGAATCAGGGTGCAATCTCTGTGCCCTCGAGCCCACCCTTTTTTTGAAGCCTATTAGAACCTCAGGCTCTAATCCAGTGCTTAAAAAAAAACTCCCCCGCCCACGCGGCTATAGGAGTCCATGCGTCCGGCGTCGTGAAAGGGGCCAGGCTCATGGATTGGGAGGTGGTGGCAGGGATTAGGGGGGCGGCGCCCGTACACCCACAATGCACTGGCTGCCCTTGATACAAAGCTTTGTATACAACCAGCCTACCCAAGAAACAAAATACATCCAGTCCCTGCTGATCCGGCTGAACTGATACTGTCACCAGTCAGCTTTCCTGATCACCACCACATCAGTTATATGATGATGTTGTACTCCACTGGTGACAGTGTGTAAAAAACTATATTAAATGTAATCATTTAAGTTCATTTTTTCCTCATTAATGTACACACAACACCCCATATTGACAGAAAAACACAGAATTGTTGACATTTTTGCAGATTTATTAAAAAAGAAAAACTGAAATACTGTATGACATGGTCCTAAGTATTCAGACCCTTTGCTCGGTATTTAGTAGAAGCACCCTTTTGATCTAATACAGCCATGAGTCTTTTTGGGACAGATGCAACAAGTTTTTCACACCTGGATTTGGGGATCCTCTGCCATTCCTCCTTGCAGATCCTCTCCAGTTCTGTCAGGTTGGATGGTAAACGTTGGTGGACAGCCATTTTTAGGTCTCTCCAGAGATGCTCAATTGGGTTTAAGTCAGGGCTCTGGCTGGGTCATTCAAGAACAGTCACGGAGTTGTTGTGAAGCCACGCCTTTGTTATTTTAGCTGTGTGCTTTGTCATTGTCTTGTTGGAAGGTAAACCTTTGGCCCAGTCTGAGGTCCTGAGCACTCTGGAGAAGGTTTTCATCCAGGATATCCCTGTACTTATCCGCACTCATCTTTCCCTCAATTGTAACCAGTTGTCCTGTCCCTGCAGCTGAAAAACACCCCCACAGCATGATGCTGCCACCACCATGCTTCACTGTTGGGACTGTATTGGACAGGTGATGAGCAGTGCCTGGTTTTCTCCACACATACTGCTTAGAATTGAGGCCAAAAAGTTCTATCTTGGTCTCATCAGACCAGAGAATCTTATTTCTCACCATCTTGGAGTCCTTCAGGTGTTTTTTAGCAAACTCTATGCGGGCTTTCATGTATCTTGCACTGAGGAGAGGCTTCCGTCGGGCCACACTGCCATAAAGCCTCGACTGGTGGAGGGCTGCAGTGATGGTTGACTTTCTACAACTTTCTCCCATCTCCCGACTACATATCTGGAGCTCAGCCACAGTGATCTTTGGGTTCTTCTTTACCTCTCTCACCAAGTCTCTTCTCCCCCGATAGCTCAGTTTGGCCGGACGGCCAGCTCTAGGAAGGGTTCTGGTCATCCCAAACATCTTACATTTAAGGATTATGGAGGCCACTGTGCTCTTAGGAACCTTAAGTGCAGCCGAAATTTTTTTGTAACCTTGGCCAGATCTGTGCCTTGCACCAATTCTGTCTCTGAGCTCTTCAGGCAGTTCATTTGACCTCATGATTCTCATTTGCACTGACATGCACTGTGAGCTATAAGGTCTTATATAGACAGGTGTGTGGCTTTCCTAATCAAGTCCAATCAGTATAATCAAACACAGCTGGACTCAAATGAAGGTGTAGAACCATCTCAAGGATGATCAGAAGAAATGGACAGCACCTGAGTTAAATATATGAGTGTCACAGCAAAGGGTCTGAATACTTAGGACCATGTGATATTTCAATTTTTCTTTTTTATAAATCTGCAAAAATGTCAACAATTCTGTGTTTTTCTGTCAATATGGGGTGCTGTGTGTACATTAATGAGGAAAAAAAATGAACTTAAATGATTTTAGCAAATGGCTGCAATATAACGAAGAGTGAAAAATGTAAGGGGGTCTGAATACTTTCCGTTTCCACTGTATATACCATAGTTTATAGATGCTATAACTTTCACACAAACCAATTAGAATACACTTATTGGGTTATTTGTTAACCAAAGACATGTAGCAGAATACATTTTTGCCTAAATTTATGGCAAAATGTTATTTTATTTTATGTTTTACAACAGAAAGTACAAAATATTGTTTTTTTCAAAATTGTCAGTCTTTTTTAATTTTTATCGCAAAAAATAAAAAAAAACCCAGTGGTGATAAAATACCACTAGAAGAAAGCTTTATTTGTGTGAAAAAAATATGTCATTGTATGACCATGCAATTGCCAATTAAAGTAGTACAGTGCTGAATAGCAAAAATGTCCTGGTCATGAAGGGAGTAAAACCTTTTGGAACTAAGTGTTTATTAAAGTAAGGTTATCCTCTTATTTTGGAGTCCTTAGTAACTGCCATTTCCTGCTATATGATGGTGGGATTTCCTCCAATTAGGAGAAAGAGCACTGGGAAAAGAGGTTAGCTGTTTGAATTTGACAGTTTGAATAGTTAGGGTCACCATATGCATTACAATCTGACCTCACAATCTTTGTACAATCAGCTTTTGTTTTATTAAAACTAAAATGATGGCCTACCTAATTTAGCCAATTCATTTGTATCTGTGACAGATTCACCCGGGACAGAGGCTTTTGGAGGGGACTGAATGCTAGCCTCTTGCCTACCGATTATGGGCCCTGGCATTTGGGGGAACGGTGCTCTTTGTGAGCTGTATGGCTGGGGACCCTTGAGGTGGTGTTACTTTAGATTCAGGTGCCCCAAGACATACAGACTCTGGGAACCCTATATATGCCATATTAGAAATAGTGACTGATTCATACTGTTGGGACACATTCTGTTAGATGCTAATGTCATCAACTCCAGCCACCTGTCTGTTGTCTTCTATAATGTAAATGAGTCTAATCTGGCTTGCCACAGCTTCTAAGAGTATTTCGCCCATTGTTTATGCTAATTAACCTTGCTATTGTATGAAGCAGTTCTGTGTTGATGTTTATGATAATGTATAATCTACTGTGTGAAGCTCGGTGACAACAAGTCTGACCTGTAGTGAAATCCTGATTAATCATAACAATGCTCAAGAGGGCACGGAGTCACATTGCTTTAAGGGATTAGTTAATTAGCTCTTTTTAATTCTGTTTCTGGTTACAGATTAGGGATGAGCTTCGAGTTCGAGTCGAACTCATGTTCGACTCGAACATTGGCTGTTCGCAAGTTCACCGAACAGCGAACAATTTGGGGTGTTCGCGGCAAATTCGAATGCCGCGGAACACCCTTTAAAAGTCTATGGGAGAAATCAAAAGTGCTAATTTTAAAGGCTAATATGCAAGTTATTGTCATAAAAAGTGTTTGGGGACCTGGGTCCTGCCCCAGGGGACATGGATCAATGCAAAAAAAAGTTTTAAAAACGGCCGTTTTTTCAGGAGCAGTGATTTTAATAATACTTAAAGTCAATCAATAAAAGTGTAATATCCCTTTAAATTTCGTACCTGGGGGGTGTCTATAGTGTGCCTGTAAAGGGGCGCATGTTTCCTGTGTTTAGAACAGTCTGACAGCAAAATGACATTTTGAAGGAAAAAACTCATTTAAAACTACCCGCGGCTATTGCATTGCCGACAATACACATAGAAGTTCATTGATAAAAACGGCATGGGAATTCCCCAAAGGGGAACCCCGAACCAAAATTAAAAAAAAAAAATGACGTGGGGGTCCCCCTAAATTCCATACCAGGCCCTTCAGGTCTGGTATGGATATTAAGGGGAACCCCGGCCAAAATTTTAAAAAAAAATGACGTGGGGTTCCCCCTAAATTCCATACCAGACCCTTCAGGTCTGGTATGGATTTTAAGGGGAACCCCGCGCCAAAAAAAAAAAAAAAAAACGGCGTGGGGTCCCCCCAAAAATCCATACCAGACCCTTATCCGAGCACGCAACCTGGCAGGCCGCAGGAAAAGAGGGGGGGACAAGAGTGCGGCCCCCCCTCCCTCCTGAACCATACCAGGCCACATGCCCTCAACATTGGGAGGGTGCTTTGGGGTAGCCCCCCAAAACACCTTGTCCCCATGTTGATGAGGACAAGGGCCTCATCCCCACAACCCTGGCCGGTGGTTGTGGGGGTCTGCGGGCGGGGGGCTTATCGGAATCTGGAAGCCCCCTTTAACAAGGTGACCCCCAGATCCCGGCCCCCCCCCTGTGTGAAATGGTAAGGGGGTACATAAGTACCCCTACCATTTCACGAAAAAAGTGTCAAAAATGTTAAAAATGACAAGAGACAGTTTTTGACAATTCCTTTATTTAAATGCTTCTTCTTTCTTCTATCTTCCTTCATCTTCTGGTTCTTCTGGCTCTTCTGGTTCTTCTGGTTCTTCCTCCGGCGTTCTCGTCCAGCATCTCCTCCGCGGCGTCTTCTGTCTTCTTCTCCTCGGTCCGCTCCGCACCCATGGCATGGGGGGGAGGCTCCCGCTCTTCTCTTCTTCTCTTCTTCTTTTCTTCTTTTCTTCTTTTCTTCTCTTCTTCTCTTCTTCTTCATTTTCTTCTCCGGGCCGCTCCGCAATCCATGCTGGCATGGAGGGAGGCTCCCGCTGTGTGACGGCGCTCCTCGTCTGACAGTTCTTAAATAACGGGGGGGCGGGGCCACCCGGTGACCCCGCCCCCCTCTGACGCACGGTGACTTGACGGGACTTCCCTGTGGCATTCCCCGTGACGTCACAGGGAAGTCCCGTCAAGTCACCGTGCGTCAGAGGGGGGCGGGGTCACCAGGTGGCCCCACCCCCCCGTTATTTAAGAACTGTCAGACGAGGAGCGCCGTCACACAGCGGGAGCCTCCCTCCATGCCAGCATGGATTGCGGAGCGGCCCGGAGAAGAAAATGAAGAAGAAGAGAAGAAGAGAAGAAAAGAAGAAAAGAAGAAAAGAAGAAGAGAAGAAGAGAAGAGCGGGAGCCTCCCCCCCATGCCATGGGTGCGGAGCGGCCCGAGGAGAAGAAGACAGAAGACGCCGCGGAGGAGATGCTGGACGAGAACGCCGGAGGAAGAACCAGAAGAACCAGAAGAGCCAGAAGAACCAGAAGATGAAGGAAGATAGAAGAAAGAAGAAGCATTTAAATAAAGGAATTGTCAAAAACTGTCTCTTGTCATTTTTAACATTTTTGACACTTTTTTCGTGAAATGGTAGGGGTACTTATGTACCCCCTTACCATTTCACACAGGGGGGGGGCCGGGATCTGGGGGTCACCTTGTTAAAGGGGGCTTCCAGATTCTGATAAGCCCCCCGCCCGCAGACCCCCACAACCACCGGCCAGGGTTGTGGGGATGAGGCCCTTGTCCTCATCAACATGGGGACAAGGTGTTTTGGGGGGCTACCCCAAAGCACCCTCCCAATGTTGAGGGCATGTGGCCTGGTACGGTTCAGGAGGGAGGGGGGGCCGCACTCTCGTCCCCCCCCTCTTTTCCTGCGGCCTGCCAGGTTGCGTGCTCGGATAAGGGTCTGGTATGGATTTTTGGGGGGACCCCACGCCGTTTTTTTTTTTTTTTTTTTGGCGCGGGGTTCCCCTTAAAATCCATACCAGACCTGAAGGGTCTGGTATGGAATTTAGGGGGAACCCCACGTCATTTTTTTTTTTTAATTTTGGCCGGGGTTCCCCTTAATATCCATACCAGACCTGAAGGGCCTGGTATGGAATTTAGGGGGACCCCCACGTCATTTTTTTTTTTTTAATTTTGGTTCGGGGTTCCCCTTTGGGGAATTCCCATGCCGTTTTTATCAATGAACTTCTATGTGTATTGTCGGCAATGCAATAGCCGCGGGTAGTTTTAAATGAGTTTTTTCCTTCAAAATGTCATTTTGCTGTCAGACTGTTCTAAACACAGGAAACATGCGCCCCTTTACAGGCACACTATAGACACCCCCCAGGTACGAAATTTAAAGGGATATTACACTTTTATTGTTTGACTTTAAGCATTATTAAAATCACTGCTCCTGAAAAAACGGCCGTTTTTAAAACTTTTTTTGCATTGATCCATGTCCCCTGGGGCAGGACCCAGGTCCCCAAACACTTTTTATGACAATAACTTGCATATAAGCCTTGAAAATTAGCACTTTTGATTATTCATGTTCGTGTCCCATAGACTTTAACGGTGTTCGCATGTTCGAACGAACTTTTTTCCTGTTCGCATGTTCTGGTGCGAACCGAACAGGGGGGTGTTCGGCTCATCCCTATTACAGATGTATTGTTAGAGTAATATGAGCAGGAGGGAGGAACCGCCTATTTTACTGTATATAAGACTTGTATTTTGGTTCTAATAAAAGAGTCCATGTTCAGCAACTAAACAAGTATCATCTTGTTTTGTGCTTGTGAGGGGTTTGGAATATCTGATATCTATATTTATGACCTAAGCACCCAAGCGGAGTGTGGGACGTTTCGTTAAATTGGTGGCAAGCAGTGGGACGCTTCCTGCAGTCTGGACATTCCCTCTTCCACCTGGATCCAAGGTCCGGATAGCAGGAGAGGAGAGGTACAGATACCAGCCACCATAGAAGAGGAATTCAGAAGGAGGTTGTGAGAGATGCAGATACAGCACAGAGGACCAGTGTCAGAGCAGGTCCTGCTGGGATGGTTTGATTCTATCCGCTGTGAACTCTGGAAGGAAACGCTAGCCTGTGAGCAGCGACACCAGGTAAAAGTTCTGCCCTCCATCCAGAAAAGGTACTGGTCGCAGTATGGATTGCGGGTGCTGTTTTCGGGAGAAAAACCGCACAAGGAGCAGACAGCTGAATTAAGCAAGCTGGTCTGGGCAGAGATGCAGCTGGATGAGAGCTACAGAGCCTCCGGTGGCATGTATCCCAAGCATGCCCTTGGATAGCGGATGACAGCCCAATGGAAGGCTTTGGCTATGGTGGCCTGGGAGTGTTGTATGTGAAGCTGACAGGGGACCCTAACTTTGGGAGTAATTTGGAGTGGCGGTTGGACGAAATCATGGATTTCAGGGAGGGGCTACTGAACGTCTCGGAAGTGCACTGGGCACTGGAAGATATAGAGTTTCAGGCTGTTCAGGAATGGGAGCTGGAGATCGCATACAGACGGCTACTAGACTCTGCTCAGCGCCAGGGCTGGGCTCCCTTTGCCTGAGACTATCAGAAGATACCAGTTGATAACTCTGAAATCCTGGCTGAAGAGTCGGCAATGTGGCAGAGTAACAGTGTGCTTTGCCAACCTGCCCCCACAGCTATGGATGCTGAGGTCTTATGGTGGATGCAGCAAGTGCTGACTGACCTTGATGATCCTGTTTCTGCATGGGATGATCTTGGATGGAGGAATGTGCCTGTCCAGCAGCATGCCAGAGAATCGGCAGTGGAAAATCTGGAGATTGCCATTCCCAAAGCTGAAGTGCTGACAACAGGGCAGAGCTCTGCTAACCTCTGCCCAGCACCGATAGCATCTTCTGGGTTCCGCAGACAGGAGATGGTGAACCTCTATCCCCAGACACCATGTTAGGTACCTGGTAGTTGAGCCCGACTGGTAGAAGAAGACCTCTCCTAAGCGCTGGTTCAGGAGCCACTGGAGTGGGAACAGTGGTCTCTTGAGCACAGTGGGTAGAAGTGCCTGGTGTGGGTCCTTGCGGTGGCTGACGCAGGAGCTGGGAAGACGTCCTTCTGAAATGGCTGAGCTGCGGATGCAGGCAAGTAGAAGCTGGTAGCAAGCAGGCAGATAGAAGCTGGTAGCAGGCAGGCAGGTAGAAGATATGGCCGTGGCAGAACTTGGAGCTGGAAGAGCAGACTGGAACAGCGTCACAGGACACAGGCAAAGCAGAGTCAGACAGTCCGTTTGGCAGGAGATCAGACAGGTATATGGCAGGAGGGATGATCACAGAATGGTCAGGCAGGCAGGCAGAGGTTCGGCAACAGGTCACAAGATATAAGCAGAGTCAGGCAAGCCAGGTCAGGATGGAGACAGCAGAATAGTCAGACATAGCCGGGTCAATAGCAAATAATAACAACAGGCAGGATACAGGAACTCAGGTGCAGAGCTGCAGACGAACAGCACCTGATGAAAGCATCTGACAACCTTTTAAAGGGTCCTTGGCGCCAAACAGCGTGGGGGCGCGGGCGCACGCCGGCGCCCCCCGGTGGGGAATTCAGCTGAACTGCCCTGGAAAAGCCCCTTGTGCGCATGCGCGCACGCATGTTCGCCCGACGGGCACCGGCACATCCCTGACATTGCCTCCTCTCAACGGGCAGCCTCCGGATGCCCAGACAACTCTTCTTTTCAGGATGAGCAGAGAAAAAGGCATGAATCAAACGTTTAGCGTGAATATTGCTGTCAGGTTCCCATGAATTATTCTCTGGACCATACCCTTTCCATTTGATCAAAAACCTACTTGCCCCAGTCTCTTCCTGCAATCAAGAATGGCCTCCACCTCGTATTCCTCATCTCCGTCCACCAAGACAGGTTCAGGGACCCTGGTGCCCCTATCAGGAAAAGGATCGGTCACGGCAGGCTTCAATAGCGACACATGGAATACAGGGTGGATTTTAAGTGAGTCAGGTAAACATAGTTCATAGGAAACTTCATTAATCTTCCTTTTCACCGGGAAGGGCCCGATAAACTTAGGAGCAAACTTTTTAGAAGGACAAGTCAGTTTAATGTTATTGGTAGACAGCCATACCTTATCACCAAGCTGAAGGTTTAGGTCTCCTCTTCTCTTTTGATTGAAGATCCTTTTACTGTCTGCTTGTGCCTTGGATACCGCTTCCTGTAATATCTGATTATTGCAACTGAGAAACTGGAGTGTGTCCTGGACCACTGGAACTGAGGATTCCGAAAGAAAATCAGGTAAGAAAGATACATGAAAACCATAATTGGCAAAGAAAGGAGACTGACCAGTGGCAGAGTGGCTGGCATTATTATAAGTGAATTCCGCTAGGGGCAGCAGGGACACCCAGTCATCTTGTACAAAAGATGTAAAACACCTAATGTATTGCTCCAACGTCTGATTTGTCCTTTCTGTTTGCCCGTTAGTTTGGGGATGGTATGCTGAGGACAGGGCTAGTTTGATCTTCAAGATCTCACACAGGGCCTTCCAGAAGCGTGATGTAAACTGCACCCCCTATCAGATACTATATTTGCAGGAATTCCGTGCAGCCTGATGATCTCTTTGATGAAGACACGGGCAGTCTCTACAGCAGAAGGCGTCCCCTTTAAGGGCACGAAATGGGCTATCTTAGACAGATGATCGATGACCACAAAGATCACCGAACATCCTTCCGAGCATGGTAGCTCAACTATAAAGTCCATTGCTATCATCCTCCAGGGCCTATCTGGTATGGGCAGTGGCCTCAACAGTCCCCAGGCTCGGTTCCTGGGGGTTTTGTTCTGGATGCAAACAGGAGCTGACGTACTTCCTGCAGAATTCTTTCAGATTAGGCCACCAGAACGTGCGTTGCACGAGTTCAAGGGTCTTATGCACCCCAAAATGTCCTGCAAGTGGATGGTCGTGAAGCAAGGTCAGCACCTTGACTAGGATGTTCTCTGGTACAAATATTTGACTTCCTCTCCACAATAATCCATCTCGAGGTGTTAAGGTGGTTCCCTGGAGACTTGAAGGTTCTGGCGATGCTTCTCTGATCAAAGACAGGAGATCCGTCTGAAGAAGTAAGAAATTATTTGCCGGCAGAATGGTGTCAGGTACGGAAAGGTCTTTAGGGCTATCGAACATGCGTGATAGTGCGTCTGGTTTTACGTTCTTAGTCCCTGGCCGGTAAGTGATGTGGAAACAGAAACATGTAAAGAATAAGGCCCAGCGATCTTGTCGGGGTTGCAGTCTCTTAGCAGATCTCAAGTATTCTAGATTTTTGTAATCAGTATATATTAGAACCGGGTGAACTGCGCCCTCTAACAGATACCTCCACTCCTCCAATGCTGTCTTGATAGCAAGTAGTTCCCGATCACCCACGTCATAATTCTGCTCTGCCGGCGAGAGTTTCCTAGAGAAGAATCCCACGGGATGCATCAGGTCCTTGTTGCCCTGCCATTGAGAGATGACTGCACCCACGGCCACTTCGGAAGCATCAACCTCCAGAATGAAGGGTAAAGATGGGTCAGGGTGGCTGAGGATCGGAGCTGAAGTGAAGCGCCTTTTCAATTCCTCAAAGGCCTCCTGAGCCTCCGGGCTCCAGTGAAAATGACAGTTCTGCTTGGTTAACTGCGTGATGCGTGAAATGATGGCAGAAAATCCCTTAATGAATTTCCTATAGAAATTTGCGAATCCAATGAAGCGCTGCACGCCCTTCTTGTCCAGAGGGGCTGGCCAATCTAGCACAGCTGACACCTTCTGAGGGTCCATCTTGATGCCAGCTGGGGAGATCACTAACCCCAAAAATTGAATGTCTTCTTGTTCGAATTCACACTTCTCCACTTTAGCATATAGTCCGTGCAAATGAAGACGGCCCAAGACTCTGCGAACATGTTCCCGATGTTGGTTAAGTGAGTTGGAAAAAATTAAAATTTCATCCAGGTAGATGATTACAAAGATGTCCAGGAAGTCTCTGAATACGTTGTTGACCAGAAGCTGGAATGTGGCAGGGGCATTGCATAGGCCGAAGGGCATGACTAAGTACTCGTAGTGCCCAAACCAGGTCCGGAAAGCCATCTTCCATTCATCCCCGGCCCGGATGCGGACCAGGTTGTAGGCTCCTCTTAAATCCAGCTTGGTGAAAATGCTGGCAGGCCTCAATTTCTGGAATAATTTGGGTATCAGAGGCAACGGATAGCGGTTCTTAACCATGATTTTATTTAACTCCCAATAGTCCACACATGGCCTAAGAGTCTGATCTTTCTTGGAGACGAAAAATATTCCGGCACCAGCTGGGGAGGAAGAAGGTCGAATAAAGCCCTTTTTGAGATTCTCATCAATGTATTTCTTGAGTGCTTCTTGCTCTTTTTCAGATAACGGGAAGATGTGCCCGAAAGGAATCTCGGCCCCAGGAAGCAGCTCAATTGGGCAATCATAAAGACGATGGGGTGGTAGGAAGTCTGCTCCCTTCTTACTGAATACATCCGCAAACTCCCGGTAGACCTCTGGTATGGTTTGAAGCAGGTCTTGGTCAACGTCCATGCAAAGTAAGGTGGTAGCAGATTTGGAGGGTTCAGGTAAACAATGTCTTTGGCAATGGGGTGACAAAAACTTGACTTCACTGGTAGTCCAATTAACATGGGGGTTATGGGCCTGGAGCCAAGGCATGCCCAAAATGATCGGAAATAATGGAGAGGAGATAACGTCCAAAGTTAGGATTTCTTTATGCTGAGATAAACAGGTGGCAGACAGAGGAAGGGTTTCTTGAGAGACTTGTCCCGACCTGATGTGGGATCCATCGGCCAGAAAAACTGAGAGTTTGTGAGTCTTGTCTTTCAGGGGAAGATCTTGTTGAGTAGCAAAGGCAGAGTCAATAAAGCAGCTACATGCCCCAGAATCAATGATGGCGTTGACTTGAATCGTTCTTCCCTGGAGCTGTAACGAGAGAGGAAGAGCAAGTTGAGTTGCATTGGCGGTCAAAGCGGATAGACTGGCCGGAGTAGAAGGAAAACACTTAAGGGTCTTGACTGGGCAGTTGTTCACATAGTGGCCTGCACCACCACAGTAGAGGCAGAGGTTTAGCTGGCATCTGCGCGCCCGTTCTTCTGAGGGCAGAGTAGAACATATTAATCCTAGCTGCATAGGTTCAGGAGCATCAGGCGTTGGGGTAGCTGGGCTTGTGCAGGCGGAAGGTAGAAGTGCCTGGTGTGGGTCCTTGTGGTGGCTGACGCAGGAGCTGGGAAGACGTCCTTCTGGAATGGCTGAGCTGCGGATGCAGGCAAGTAGAAGCTGGTAGCAAGCAGGCAGGTAGAAGCTGGTAGCAGGCAGACAGGTAGAAGATATGGCCGCGGTAGAACCTGGAGCTGGAAGAGCAGACTGGAACAGCGTCACAGGACACAGGCAAAGCAGAGTCAGACAGTCCGTTTGGCAGGAGATCAGGCAGGTATATGGCAGGAGGGATGATCACAGAATGGTCAGGCAGGCAGGCAGAGGTTCGGCAACGGGTCACAAGATATAAGCAGAGTCAGGCAAGCCAGGTCAGGATGGAGACAGCAGAATAGTCAGACGTAGCCGGGTCAATAGCAAATAATAACAACAGGCAGGATACAGGAACTCAGGTGCAGAGCTGCAGACGAACAGCACCTGATGAAAGCATCTGACAATCTTTTAAAGGGTCCTTGGCGCCAAACAGCGCTAGCGAGCATGGGCCAGCAGCCCCCGGTGGGGAATTCAGCTGAACTGCCCTGGAAAAGCCCCTTGTGCGCACACATGTTCGCCCGACGGGCACCGGCACATCCCTGACACACCAGTTGCAGAGACAAGTGATTTAATAGACTTTTCTGCTGAGGAAGAACAACCTGATGAGCCTCCAGCAGAAGAGCTGGTATCAGGGCCAAACTTCAGTGTGCTCTGCCCAGCACCGATAACAACTTCTGGGTTCCCACGGACAGGAGATGTTGAACCTCTATCCCCAGACACCAGTTGCAGAGACAGGGGATTTGATAGACTTTTCTGCTGAGGAAGAACAACCTGATGAGCCTCCAGCAGAAGAGCTGGTATTAGGGCCAATCTTCACTGTGCTCTGCCCAGCACCAACAACAGTGTCTGTGGAGATAAGAACTTCCCCAAGGAACTTCCCCAGCTGAAGCGCTGGTCACCGGACAGAGGGGTTGATTTACTAAAGGCAACTAGACTGTGCACTTTGCAAAGTGCAGTTGCTCCAGAGCTTAGTAAATGAGGTAAGAAAAATAAAAAAACAGCATTTTTGCTTGCACATGATTGGAGGATGGGAGTCAGCAAGGCTTTTATTCATTTACTAAGCTCTGGAGAAATTGCACTTTGCCAAGTGCACAGTCTATTTACCTTTAGTAAATCAACCCCAGAGGGTCCAAGACCTCTGCCCCACACCTGTGGCAGTTCCAGAGGCTCAGGGTGAGACGGTGGCAATCACTTCCCAGCAGCAGATATAGGGGGAGAAGGGAGAGGAGGTGTTCGTCGTCCCTCCCCAACAGTTGGCCAGGGTGAACAAAGTGGTCTTTCCTCCCCAGCAAAGGTCCATGCACCTGGAAGACAGTGCCATAGACATGTCGTCCCAGTAGCCAGATGAGGGAATAGAAAAGGAAGCAGGCAGCTCACCTCCCCAATGGCAGCTACACAGTTTGGGAGTGGAGGAATCCAGCCTCCTGCCCCAACGGTTAGCCGATGAGGATGATGTGGAGTCCCCAGCAGAAGTGCTGGCAACAGGGCAGAGTGCTACCAACCTCCAGGGAGACGGGGAGATCCAGGGAGACGGGGCAGTCGGCCCCTCTCTATGGCGACAAGCTGATGTAGTGAAGCTGCTACTCCCACTCAATCACTGGCAACAGGGCAGAGTGCCACTGACCTCTGCCTAGCACCTACACTGTCTCTACAGCTTCAGGAAGCTGGGGTGATTGGCCCCTCTGCCTAGCAGCAGACCAAGCCCTGGAATGTTAAAAACCACCCAGCTGAAGCGTTGGCAGCTGGACAGAGAGTAAATGACCTCTGCCCCACACCTACTGGTGTCAACTATTCCTTGCAGCCAAGAAAGGAGATCATGTAGACAGACTATGTGAGTTAATTCTGCCTGACTAACACACGTCCAGACCAGGTGGGGGTCTAGGACCTTGTTAGTCAACTTCTGATGGGGGAGAAATGTGACAGACTCACCCGGGACAGAGACTTTTGGAGGGAACTGAATGCTAGCCTCTTGCCAACTGATTATGGGCCCTGGCATTTGGGGGAAAGGTGCTCTTTGTGAGCTATATGCCTGGGGACCCTTGAGGTGGTGATACTTTAGATTCAGGTCCATGTCCCCCAAGACACACAGACTCTGGGAACCCTGTACATGCCATTTTAGAAATAGTGACTGATTCATACTGTTGGGACACATACTGTTAGATGCTAATGTCATCAACTCCAGCCACCTGTCTGTTGTCTTCTATAATGTAAATGAGTCTAGTCTGGCTTGCCACAGCTTCTAAGAGTATTTCACCCATTGTTGTTTGTGCTAATTAACCTTGCTATTGTATGAAGGAGTTCTGTGTTGATGTTTATGATAATGTATAACCTACTGTGTGAAGCTTGGTGACAACAAGTCTGACCTGTAGTGAAATCCTGATTAATCATAACAATGCTCAGAAGGGCACGTAGTCACATCGGCTGCTTTAAGGGATTAGTTAATTAGCTCTTTTTAATTCTGTTTTTGGTTACAGTTGTATTGTTAGAGTAATATGAGCAGGAGGGAGGAACCTCCTATTTTACTGTATATAAGACTTGTATTTTGGAGAGAGTCCATGTTCAGCAACTAAACAAGTATCGTCTTGTTTTGTGCTTGTGAGCGGTTGGAATATCTGATATCTATATTCAGACTGGGAGGAAGCGGTATATGATGAAAGCACTCAAGCAGAGTGTGGGACGTTTCGTTCCAGTATCCAATCAGACAGATCCTTGCACTACATACTTTTTGGTAGATGGTAGAAGATTGTACAGTCAGATTGTAAAATGTATGGTGAACTTTAGTGCAGGAAGAAGCTTTCCCTGGATTTTAGTAAAAGCTGGCACAGTCAGATTTTGCAAAAGTGTGTGCCAGGCATTCTAAAAGTGGTACATCGTGTGCCAAATGTATGTATCTGTCTATAACATGTACTTGAATTTGGTGCAATAGTTTTACAACCATTGCATGCATCTCTGAGGAGAACTGGTGGTCTAAACTTGCTGTTGGAGAAAAATTCTTAAATTAACATCTTCAATGGACCACGGTACCCAAGTCAATAAAATCCCTATTTGAAAAATGTTCTAAGATCTCATACTGTTTTGTAATATTGCAATGTAGGTGAAGTGGATGTACTATACATAGAAAAAAATTGCAGTTTAAAAAAAAACACATTGGGGTTTATTTATTAAAGGCAAATCCACTTTGCACTACAAGTGCACTGCAAGTGCACTTGGAGGTGTAGTCGCTGTAGATCTGAGGGGAACATGCAAGGGAAAAAAAAAAACAGCATTTTTGCTTGTACATGATTGGATGATAAAATCAGCAGAGCTTCCCCTCATTTCAGATCTTCCCCTCAGATCTACAGCGACTGCACCTCCAATGCACTTCCAAGTGCACTTGCAGTGCACTTGTAGTGCAACGTGAGTTTGCCTTTAGTAAATCAACCCCATTGTGTTGTTGAGGTTAAGGCTGCTGCCACATACTGTAAGCTTAATAAGTTTTATTCCATGATTGCTTTTGACTTAACTGGTTTTATTTTTCACTATTGCATTTTATCATTTCTAAGGTCCATAAATTATGTTTCCAACAAGTAAATTACAGGCCATTGTCCTTGAAGTTAAGACCTGGAGTTGAGTCCCGAAATACAATTTTTAATTTTAATAAAATGAATGAATTTTGTTTGTAATGATAACTGGTTATGCTATCAATAATATTTTATTCACATTTGCGAATAGGTCCATTTGCGATTAACTGTGGGAGACCCAGCAGGGGTTAGCTGCATGCAAAAAACATAATTCACTGCATGAGCAACTAGCAGTGGGAGCAGTCAGTCTCCCATTGCTTTCAAGAGGACTTCCCACCCACTGCTAATTGCAGGGAACCCCCGCTGGGTCTCCTGAAGATATTTGCAAATGTGCCCATTTGTAAGTGTGAAAGCAATGTCTGGTCTCCCCCTTGAAGGGTGTATAACCCCATTACAATCAATCACACAGGCTGAGTTGTTTGACACACAGACAGAAACACTAGATGGACAACATACACATCTGCATATGAAATATGATCATGAAAATATGGCACAGAAAACAATTTGAAATGTAAAAAATGAATACAATAAAATAATTAAATTACAGTAATATCTCCTAAAAAAAGTATTCACTAAAAATACATTTTAGCTTCATTGCTAGTCCTTTTCACTCATTGGGGGTTATTTACGAAAGGCAACTCCACTTTGCACTACATGTGCAAAGTGCACTTGAAATTGCACTGAAAGTGCACTGCAGTCGCTGTAAATCTGAGGGGTAGATCTGAAATGAGGGGAAGCTCTGCTGATTTTATCACCCAAGCAAGCTAAAATGCTTTTTTTTATTTTCCTTGCATGTCCCCCTCGGATCTACAGCGACTGCACCTCCAAGTGCACTTTGCACTCGTAGTGCAAAGTGGATTTGTCTTTCGTAAATAACCCCCATTGTGTCCTTTAAATATAAACAATATTTTTTTAGCTGCTTTTCACAGTATGTATTTTGATTTGTCTGCAGGAATGTGTTCTCTTTTGTCTGCATGAAGAAATAAAAATATAATATAATTTTTTTTTGCAATTTCTTGAAAAATGTCCATTGTTTCCAAATAGGAAACATTTGTCCACTCAGAATAGCATGTTTTAAATGAGCAGATGAGCTCACTGCTTCCATCAGATTGATAAATAACTATTAGCCTAATGAGCCATATATGCTTAGACCTCCAGCCCATAATATTGGATTCGGCTCAGTTACATTTGACATACACATATATTTTGGCTGAGAGCATGACAAATGGATCATTCTGAAGGCTATGTTTATTAGACATAAAGGGTGTTCCAGTGCACAATTCTCCCTCTTAGGGATAATACATGGGAGAATGACAGAACAACATTTACATATTTTTTATAGAATGCAAGTTATCTGTACATCAATTTTAATTACTAACATTTTATCTAATTTCCCCTCATTATTTTATTTGGATCTTATGTGTTAATAACCATTATCATTAAGATTAGATATGAGTATGCTGGCTACTAAATTAATAGGCTATGTGCTGAATGATACTTTGCTTGTATTTTAGAGCCCAAACTATGGGATTCCTTTAGCAATCTTGTTCTTCTTGCTGCTCATTCTGTTGTGACCTGTCCAGCTTGGCATTTATTCAATTGTGTTCTATACAGGGGCATTTCAAGATTTGCAAAATGGTTGAATAAAGCCTGAGACTATGCACCATTTACACTGCACATATACAGTATATGCCCCAGTCTTTGTACCCAAGATAAGAGAGTATCCTAAAAAAGTGAAACCATGGCTTTACATATGCTTTGCTGCCTACAATGTAGAGACATAGAGCTAACGTTTGGTGTGAGCCAATTTTAATGTGTATGTATGGGCAATAAAAATACACAACTATTCAGTACATCTTTCCAATACATGACTATACTTTATCTCTAAAACTGCATGTACAAAAAATATCCGTTGAACATGCAGTTATATTTTGAAAGATTTTTGATGCATTGGCAAGCAGTATGTAATGTAGAGCACAGCTTAACAGAGTGACGCAGTCAGGAGTATGTCTGGGGTTTGCACTATGAAGAGAGCCTCAAACTATTGGTGGTTCGGTGTTTTAAAGAAAAAAGTGTCTGGTGCAAAATGAGAGGAAGCAGGGGTGTAACTACAAATCAAGGGATTCTATAGAAAAAATGTTTGATAGTCAACTGGAGGAAGAATGCCTCCTTTAATTTCTCTTCTTATGAAGGTAACCGGTTCTTGTGATTTATCTAGAACTACATCTTCACTAACTGAACAAGAGTCAGATTCTTCATAACTAATTTTACTAGAATAAATAACATCCTTTTTCTTTGTTCCGCTCTTCCATCACCCCTACATTTTGCAAAGGGCATTACCTTTGAGTGTCTTATAATTTAGGAACACAACATAAACTTAAAAATTTACTGTATGTTGTCTTGTTGCACATTTGTTTGAGATGTATTCACCTCTGTTGCTAAATAAAAAGGCATCACATAAATCTCACTTGTATACTGAAAATCTAAAATTTTTTTTATGTATGTATTTTAGTTATCTGTGTTTACATAAAAACAGATCTTGACCATAAAAATGTTAAAGATGATTACAAATCTTTGGCTTGCCAAACACTTGCACACAATCAAATAACAAAACTATAACTGTACATTTGTAATCATATTTGCAGTGTTTAAAACAATAATCTAGACAGTATATCAGAAACATGTGGGTTATGCTTACATATTATAATGGCCCTAACTCCATAAAAAAAGTCATTTCTAAACTATCTTCAGAGGATGTTGGGATCTCTAAGTAGGTTCCGAAGCTATTCTTTCAACCATCTCCTCCTGCCCTGTGCCTTTCTTTTTACTACCCACTGTGATTGACACCAATGTAGTAAAAGTAAATGTAATCAATCAAATCCTATTAAACAGTGATCTTATGAGAAATACCTTCCTTGACATTCAGTTTGGGCTCTTCAACACTACACAATGAAAACATTTTCCAGTACCCAGAATGTGATATTATGGTAATCTGCTCAAAATGTTTTATCCGGGTTATTTATGCAAAACTAAACTAAGCGAATAGAGAATATCTCTATATAATTTAACTGCAAAAACATTTTATAAGGTATATAGAGATTATCCATTCATTTTACAAAAAATTTAAAAAGCTTTATGAGGCCTTTAATGACAACTTTTAGTTTAGTTTTGCATAAATAAGCTGGAGAAAACATTTTCCAGTACCCAGAATGTGATATTATGGTAATTTGCTCAAAATGTTTTATCCAGGTTATTGGTGCAAAACTAAACTAAGCGAATAGAGCATATCTCTATATAATTTAACTGCAAAAACATTTTATAAGGTATATAGAGATTATCCATTCATTTTACAAAAAATTTAAAATGCTCTATGAGGCCCTTAATGTCAACTTTTAGTTTAGTTTTGCACAAATAAGCTGGAGAAAACATTTTCCAGTACCCAGAATGTGATATTATGGTAATTTGCTCAAAATGTTTTATCCAGGTTATTTATGCAAAACTAAACTAAGCGAATAGAGCATAACTCTATATAATTTAACTGCAAAGACATTTTATAAGGTACAGTCAGGTTCATAAATATTGGGACATCAACACAATTCTAATCTTTTTGGCTCTATACACCACCACAATGGATTTGAAATGAAACAAACAAGATGTGCTTTAACTGCAGACTTTTAGCTTTAAATTAAGGGTATTTACATCCAAATCAGGTGAACGGTGTGGGAATTACAACAGTTTGTATATGTGCCTCCCACTTTTTAATGGACCAAAAGTAATGGGACAATTGGCTGCTCAGCTGTTCCATGGCCAGGTGTGTGTTATTCCCTCATTATCCCATTTACAAGGAGCAGATAAAAGGTCCAGAGTTCATTTCAAGTGTGCTATTTGCATTTGGAATCTGTTACTGTCAACTCTCAATATGAGATCCGAAGAGCTGTCACTATCAGTGAAGCAAGCCATCATTAGGCTGAAAAAACAAAACAAACCCATCAGAGAGATAGCAAAAACATTAGGTGTGGCCAAATCAACTGTTTAGAACATCCTTAAAAAGAAAGAACGCACCGGTGAGCTTAGCAACACCAAAAGACCCGGAAGACCATGGAAAACAACTGTGGTGGATGACTGAAGAATTCTGGTGAAGAAAACACCCTTCACAACAGTTGGCCAGATCAAGAACACTCTCCAGGAGGTAGGTGTATGTGTGTCAAAGTCAACAATCAAGAGAAGACTTCACCAGAGTGAATACAGAGGGTTCATCACAAGATGTAAACCATTGGTGAGCCTCAAAAACAGGAAGGCCAGATTAGAGTTTGCCAAACAACATCTAAAAAAGCCTTCACAGTTCTGAAACAACATCCTATGGACAGATAAGACCAAGATCACTTGTACCAGAGTTATGGGAAGAGAAGAGTATGGAGAAGGAAAGGAACTGCTCATGATCCAAAGCATACCACCTCATCAGTGAAGCATGGTGGTGGTAGTGCCATGGCGTGGGCATGTATGGCTGCCAATGGAACTGGTTCTCTTGTATTTATTGATGATGTGACTGCTGACAAAAGCAGCAGGAGGAATTCTGAAGTGTTTCGGGCAATATTATCTGCTCATATTCAGCAAAATGCTTCAGAACTCATTGGACGGCGCTTCACAGTGCAGATGGACAATGACCCGAAGCATACTGCGAAAGCAACCAAAGAGTTTTTTAAGAGAAAGAAGTGGAATGTTATGCAATGGCCAAGTCAATCACCTGACCTGAATCTGATTGAGCACGCATTTCACTTGCTGAAGACAAAACTGAAGGGAAAATGCCCCAAGAACAAGCAGAAACTGAAGACAGTTGCAGTAGAGGCCTGGCAGAGCGTCACCAGGGATGATACCCAGCGTCTGGTGATGTCTATGCATTCCAGACTTCAGGCTGTAATTTAATATAAGAAAAAAAGCTGCTCTGTATAATTTTGGTGATCAAAGTGATAAAGTGACTTTAAAAAAGTAATTTATCTAAATGAATGGAGATATGAGAACTCCATGCAACACACTATAATATAAATGTTTAAATGCAATCACAAGTGAAATGTGCAAAAAATGATTAATTATAAAAAGCAAAATAAATTTTCCAACAAGGTCAAGTTCACTCCGGTGGGCTGTTAAATAGAAGCCCCACTGAATGTACAGTTCATAGTGATCTTCCACCTGATGATTTTTCAACCCTCTAAGTAGTAGTGACATGCGACCACAACACCAAGGGAAATGTGATAAGGTGCGACAGGAAAGTTCCTTCACCTGTAATACTACGGCCACTTACCAGCTTGTTAGATCTCTTGTTTAAGGAGATCGTACGTGCCTGTGGCTCTTAACCCCAGCCCTGGGTCTTTAAACTTGGATGGCTAGATGTCCCCAGACTCTCTGCTCGGGGTGTCCTCTGTACAGCAGATGTGCACTCATTCCCCATGAAAGAACATAAAAGCTGCTGTGAATTCTCTCTGCAAGAGGCTAGGGACTCTTTTGTAAAATGGAGGGATACAGCCGAATAAGCCGCTAATGATCAGTTAGACCCGGCAGGGGCTGGGCGGTGAGGAGCCTGCATCAGTGGCGGATTGATCCAGTGCTGGTTTCCTGCATTTGCCACCAAAAGAAGAATTTGGATGGAAGCAGCAGAGAGAGCCCAGCCCTGTGCAGTGCCCCCGGAAACCTGGAGGAAGATTTTGGAAGCTAGAGGTATTATAATTATTCAAATACAATGAGACATTGGCAATGTACAGGAACCAATAGTATCAGTCACCAATAGAAAGTGAAATTGTGGGTACAATATCATATCATCGGCTAGCACACCAACAGATATATATTGGTAATTAAGATTGCAAAACAAGTGCTGCACTAAAAACAGTATAACCAGAAAGTCATATCAGAAATAAATCAACTAAGTGTAAAAAAATAGAAAGTGGTTCAAAAGTCCAATGACTAAAATAAAGTCCACCATGAAATGTGAAGTGATCAAAAATGGCTTGTGATATATATTCCTTAATGATAATAATGTGCAGCTCTTCGGACTCATGGACACCACACCACAGTGTTCCTTCACCGCATGCTCGATAAGATATGCTTACAAGAATCATTTGACTCTCTATTTAAGAGAAGGCAATAAGCATATGAATATTAGAAAGGTGTTCTCTAATGGTCACCCTCCAAAGCTCCAAAATGTTTATGCAAAAAAAGCCAAGGATGCCACATAGTGTAAAATTGTATGGGTAACAGTTCATCAAAATAGGCGAAATATTCACAAATGCACTGTACAGATAAACAATGCCAATAAGAACAAAAGCTGGTGCCGGGATTCGAAAGGGCCGTTTCCAGACTCCAGAGTGTGCGATGGCGTCAAAAATGTACATGATTTTAGGATTACCCCTAATCTTAATAACCTGGTTCCTGTTCACACACATATTTCTTCATAGGTGGATAGAGTATTGATTACCTAAATCCCTTTTTCCATGAACATCTCATATAAAGAAAAGACATGAAATCCATTAGAATGTGCTTGGTACACAGTGGAATGTTGAGGGGTGTCATAGATAGGTAAGACACAAGCTATACAGAATAAAGGCTGGGATGACAAACATTAATGAGAATTAATATTCACACTATATTGTACCCTATAGCTCTTCATGCAGATAGTGTGGGTGCTAAAACCCAATAATAGATTACCTTAAAAATCCCCAAATCACCCAATGTATGCAGTAAATAATAAATCTAGGTATTTAACATCTTTCTCATTCTTGGGGGGCATCATGTGATGTTTTGCAAATTCCCCATAGGCTACAGAGGTGCAACCTGTTTCCCCCTCTATGTCCACCGACCACAGCGGATAACACTTCAGTGCACCAGCCCGCTGCCAGTACCATGTGATTGTTGTGACCAATCACAGCAGACTACATGACAATTGAATACAATGGATGGCTTCCATTCATGTCGATCATTGTGTACAATTGTGTTGATCTCTTTGATTGGTCACAGTAATCACAGCCCATCTGTACCATGTGATTAGCTGTAGCTAATCACCAAAGTAAATATTTTTTTAAATTTCTTCATTTTCCAAAAAATTGTGCCTAAAATTACAACTTCAAAAAACTTGCCATGCCTTTTACTAAATACCTTGGACTGTCTAGAGGTCATTTGGGGGATATTTGTACTGTCCTGGCATTTTTGGGCCTCAAGAAATGAGATCCATCGGTATATCAGGATTGAACGATTTTCAGATATATACCATAGTTTGTTGACTCTCTAACATTCATACAGTCTATATACACTATTTGGGTTATTTTCACCAAAGAAATGTAACAGTATACATTTTGGGCTAAATTTATTAAGAAAGATTATTTATTTGCAAAATTTTATAACTAAAACCTTTTTTTTTTCTGTCTTTTTTCATTTCTATAGCAAAAAAATAAAAATAAAAACCCAGTGGTGATTAAATACCACCAAAAGAAAGCTCTATTTATGTGAAAAAAATGATACAAATTTGATATTTGTACAGTGTTGCATGACCGCACATTCAAAGTGTGACAGCACTGAAAGCTGAAAATTGGCTTGGGCAGGAAACTGCCTGGTATTGAAGTGATTAAACAAAGACCTAGCTCAGAAAAAACATAAAAATAGTATTGATACCCAGATACACTTTCCTTCCTAGGGTAGTTTTAATCTTTCTCTTCAGTGAGGTTATCTCTTTGTGCAGGTTGAGTACATCAAAAATACATTTCTCTTCACTATATGGATACAATCCATGCTATGTGGATTTACAATGCAGCCACTGCTTCAATTATTATTATTATTATTATTATACAGGATTTATATAGCGCCAACAGTTTACGTAGCGCTTTACAACTTGAGGGTAGACAGTACAAATACAATACACTTTGATACAGTAGGAATCAGAGGGCCCTGCTCCTTAGAGCTTACAATCTAGGAGGGAAGGTCAAGAGATACAAGAGGTAATAACTGTGGGTGATGTGCTAATTGAGAAGATAAATGTACAGTTGTTAGCAGTGGCGGAATTTCCAGGGTCGCAACAGTCACACTTGCGACTGGGCCCTGGAATTCTGCCAGTGTGGGGGGGCCCCAAGACGCTGCACCTCCCCTGGCTGGCATCTAACTATACAGGAGAGGGGGGCGATCGGCAGCTATGTGATGTCTGCGCTCTGCGGGATGTCCCTCCAGGCAGCACACAGTTCACTTCCCGAATATCAGTGAGTACAATGGAGAGGGGAGGGGCCTCTGACCCGAGCAGACACCATATTCAGTGCACAAGTTTGTCCCTCTGCTTGTACACTCTGAGTCTTGCTAATACACGCTTGGGTCAGAGGCCCCTCCCCTCTCCATTGGATACAATGATAGTCAGGAAGTGAACTGTGCTGCCTGGAGGGACATCCTGCAGACATCCCAAGGAAGCATGCTGCTTCTCATGTAAGTAAAGCACAACACTGGCCACCCACCTGTCCCCTCTCACACTGTCCCCCCACACACTGTCCCCTCTCACACTGTCCCCTCACACACTGTCCCCTCACACACTGTCCCCCCACACACTGTCCCACACACACTGTCCCCTCTCACACTGTCCCCCCACACACTGTCCCCTCTCACACTGTCCCCTCTCACACTGTCCCCTCTCACACTGTCTCCCCACACACTGTCCCCTCTCACACTGTCCCCTCTCACACTGTCCCAAACACACTGTCCCCTCTCACACTGTCCCCCCCACACACTGTCCCCCCACACACTGTCCCCTCTCACACTGTCCCCCCACACACTGTCCCCTCTCACACTGTCCCCTCTCACACTGTCCCCTCACACACTGTCCCCTCTCACACTGTCCCCTCTCACACTGTCCCCCCACACACTGTCCCCCCACACACTGTCCCCTCTCACACTGTCCCCCCACACACTGTCCCCTCTCACACTGTCCCCTCTCACACTGTCCCCCCACACACTGTCCCCTCTCACAATGTCCCCTCTCACACTGTCCCCTCTCACACTGTCCCCCCACACACTGTCCCCCCACACACTGTCCCCTCTCACACTGTCCCCTCTCACACTGTCCCCCCACACACTGTCCCCTCTCACACTGTCCCCTCTCACACTGTCCCCTCTCACACTGTCCCCCCACACACTGTCCCCTCTCACACTGTCCCCTCTCACACTGTCCCCCCACACACTGTCCCCTCTCACACTGTCCCCCCACACACTGTCCCCTCTCACACTGTCCCCCCACACACTGTCCCCTCTCGCACTGTCCCCTCTCACACTGTCCCCCCACACACTGTCCCTCCACACACTGTCCCCTCTCACACTGTCCCCTCTCACACTGTCCCCCCACACACTGTCCCCTCTCACACTGTCCCCTCTCACACTGTCCCCTCTCACACTGTCCCCCCACACACTGTCCCCTCTCACACTGTCCCCCCACTTGTCCCCTTTCACACTGGCCCCCACCTGTCCCCTCTCACACTGTCCCCCCACCTGTCCCCTCTCACACTGCCCCCCCACCTGTCCCCTCTCACACTGCCCCCACACCTGTCCCCTCTCACACTGCCCCCCCACCTGTCCCCTCTCACACTGCCCCCCACCTGTCCCCTCTCATACTGGCCCCCACCTGTCCCCTCTCACACTGCCCCCCCACTTGTCCCCTCTCACACTGTCCCCCCACCTGTCCCCTCTCGCACTGCCCCCCCACCTGTCCCCTCTCACACTGCCCCCCCACCTGTCCCCTCTCACACTGGCCACCCACCTGCCACATAGCCCCTCTTTTATCACACTGCCCACGTCATACTATTTCCCCATCATACTGCCCCCACCTGTCTCACTGTCCCCTGTCACACTGCCCCCTTGGCACAATACATTCCTGTAACACTGCCCCTCCATCATTCTGCCCCCTCGTCACACTGCCCCCTTCTGTCATATTTACCCCCCTCCTGTCACACTACCCCCCTCTTGTTAAACAGTCCCCCTCCTTTCACAGTGCTCCCTCATTACACTGCCCCCGTCTTGTAATACTTCCCAGGTATCCTTTTCCTGTCACACTGCCCCCCTCTTGTCACAATATCCCCCTGTCATACTGCCCCCTCCTGTCACACTGCCCCCATCGTACTGCCCCTTCTTGTCACACTGCCCCCCTTCTTTCACAGTGCCCCCTTATATCACACTCCCCCCTCTGGTCACACTTTCCAGATACCCTTCTTTGGTCACACTGCCCCCTCCTGTCAAAATACCCCGTCATACTGCCCCTCATCCTTTCACAATACCCCCCCATTATAGTGCGGGTCAGGGGCCCTTCATGGTTTCTTGCACTGGGGCCCTGAAGGCTATAGTTACGCCTCTGGTTGTTAGGTGGGGGCCAGATAGGCTTCCCTGAAGAGATGAGTTTTTAGGGATCGTCTGAAAGTGGATAAAGTAGGAGAAAATCGGACGGATTGGGGTAGAGCATTCCAGAGGATGGGGGAGGCTCTGGAGAAGTCCTGAAGGCGAGCATGGGATGAGGTGACAAGGGAGTTTGAGAGCAGGAGGTCTTGGGAGGAGTGAAGAGAACGATTAGGTTGGTATTTTGTGACTAGGTCAGAGATGTAGCTGGGGGCCAGGTTGTGGATGGCTTTGTAAGTTATAGTTAGTATCTTGAATTTAATTCTGTGACTGAGTGGCAGCCAATGGAGGGATTGGCAGAGGGGTGTAGCAGACGCTGAGCAGTTTGTGAGGTGGATGAGCCTGGCAGCAGCGTTCATGATGGACTGAAGTGGGGATAGACTATTTAGAGGTAAACCAATGAGGAGGGAGTTGCAGTAGTTGAGGCGGGAGATGACCAGGGAGTGGATTAGAAAGAATGTTTTTTTAAAACTGTTTATTAGAAACTTTCACATAGAAATACAAAGATATAACTTTGAGATAACAATTGACTGACTTACAAAGCGAACGGATAGAGGTTAATGTATCAAGTATGTATAATGGTCTCCTTTATGGGGAGAGCTCATAGAGAAGAAGATAACTCCTGATTATTAAGCTTTGGTAAGCAGTAAGTCCTTACAGGAATATATATCTGATTGCTGTGTTGATACCCCACTCCTTAATACAAATACATGTGCAAACTATATTGACAAATAGTCAGTGTTAAAAGTTCTAGGCTTTGAATATAAACATTGTGGTGTTTTGTGTTGTAGTTCGTATTTAAAACCTTTACCTTGACAAGAAAAAAGTGGACTAACTGACTCAACAGTAAACATATACCTAGGCATTTAGTTTAAGGGATGGAGCATAGAGAAAACATTAGATTCAGGATCTCTAAGATAAGGATCTCACTCACCAAGGGGTGGGTGGATTTTTATAGAAGGATTATTTCAGTGTTAGAAGAATAAGAGCATCGAAACAGGGTTGCCACATCTTTGAGTGGTGCTGGTGGTAACATATTAGCCAAGGTGCCCATGCGTTGAAGAATTTTTTTAGTTAGAGCATTCTGGTGATTGTAGGTTTCCATTTTATCAAAAAGAATTTTTTTTTTTTTTGTTTTTTTTTTTTATAGTTTTTTTGAGTAGACCTGTGTTCTGATCCAGTTCATAAGCATAAGTTTTGTTTTGTTTTTTTGTAGCCAGGATGCAAAGATGTTTGTATAGTTAAGCCATATAGGTGAAGGTCTGGGACCGTAATGATTGGATTTGTGGCCATGATCTCAGCATGTGGTTTAAATAGGGTCTGGTATTGTGCTATTAAGGGCAACTAGTAACTGCTACAAGAAGGGAAATTTAGAGGCAGCAGTGCTGGGTTCAAATGCCTCCTGGTGCATTGTGGTCCTGGAGATAAATTTCCCTTAATGGAAACAATGAGGGCTACCATTAGGGCCTGGGATAATACTTAGGACCTACTGGTGCCTATGTCTGAGTCCTTATCACCGGCTTCGCCACTGTGGTTGAATCCCCATTTTCCCCATTTTTTTTCTCTACCTGATCCAGTCATATGGGCGTCAAGGGGGTTTAAGACCTTAGGTGACATTGATAAAAGAGGAGAATTATCTAAATTTGCTGATCTGAAACCAATATTTATCCTGCCTAACCTGCATCTGTTCCGCTACCTTCAATTGAGAGTGAGACATGCATTTATCTCTCAATTTGGCTCTATCAGAATGACAATGAAACCCTCCACATTGTAAAATGTCCTACTGGGCGAGTCCATGGAAAACCCTTAACGGAATTATACAAGGAGCTCTTCCCTACTCCTCCTCCCTCGGTAATCAGGTGTAGGGAGCAGTGGGTGGTGGAGGTTCCAGACTTCAGGGGAGGGGACTGGGATGATATGTGGAGTTTCCCCTTTACCTATTTAGTGTCTGCAAGAGATTGATCCAATTTAAATTTCTGCATGAGATATATTATACTCCAGCAAAACTAGCCAAAATTTGCCCGGGGACTGCTCGGTAGCTCAGGAGCTCTGGACCGCTGTTGTTTGTGGTGTCATGAGATCACCTCTGTACCAGTGCCTATGACGGTGTCAACCTGCCTGCTTAGCCTGGTATCAACTAGGGCTCAGCCCACTTTACCTAGCCTACTTATATTTTATGCTCACAAGGTGCTGATCCTCTATTGGAAAAAGCCAATAACACCCTCATTGTCTTACTGGAAAGGACTTGTAAATAAGGTGACTCAGTTCTATAACACCACATATTTCTGCAGGGGCTGCCCAAACTAGTTTGATACATGGGATTGTGGCGCAATCTGTAGTATAAAAAAATGTAACACAAGTCCATAACAAAGTCCTTTGAGCTATCTAACTCTATGTGAGTCCGCAGTATCAGGGCAGCCTTGGAGGAAGAGTTGAAGCACACTTCAAACATGTGAAGAGAGAGAAAGACATGGGCGGCGCCTCTGAGTAAAGACTGTTATGTTTAATAAACAAAATGCATTAAAAACTCACAATAAAGTTTCTGTATGTAGACACAGTGGAGATCAGTGGGATCGCACAGTCACCGTCCAGGCTGTCAGCAGTAGCCACTTCTCAGCAATCCAGGTGGAGCTGGCATCCTGACCAGCAGGAGTCTTTGGCGCTCAAGCGGGATCCAAACCGAGGGTTGGAGAGCAGATGGGGACCACAGAAGAGGGCTGGAATGCTGCTCAGGGCGGGATGGCGCAACAAACGTGCTTGCAACATGTTTCAGAACATGCACACTGGGGAGATGTGTACAGTGCACGCTCCTTTGTCAGGCTAAAGGAATTTGGCTGTAAGCAGCCTTTATGTGTGCCTTATGGATGCTGCCATTTAGCTGGGAGAGTTGGAATTTCTCTCCACACACAATAGAGGCTTTCAACATAATAATTTGTAAGTGGGATTCATATAAATATAAATATATACATATACATCTCTCTATATTACCCAATGACATAAATAATTTATGCATCATCAAAACAATAATAAAATAAACATTGTGAACAAACATTTATAACCATGCAAACTCAATGGATAATGGGGCATATATACACACATATCCATACATGCAGAGGGACCGCATCTGCATGCACAGATTGAACTCATGCTAAATTACATTTAAATTTAAAGTAATAACACATGTTATTATGTTAAAATGTATTAAAAATTATTAATTAATTTTACAAATAAATTATTATAAATTATGGTGTATATTAATTCATATATGGGGATCATTATTTTGGATAGAGTGGCTATACACAACTATAATATAGGGTAAAATTATTCAGAATAAATAAAGAGAGGTATTTAAATTAATACATTGATAAATTGATATATCACTTAATTCTTACGTAATGGTTCATTATTATAAAAAGGGGGGGCGGCGTGGGGTTTGGGGTTTGGGGGGGAGGGGGGAAGAAGGGAAGGGGGGGAATGATAAAACAAAGGATAAGTGTCATAATCGTAAAGAAGTAAGTGATTTTAAAACATGATAATAGTTACTTACTATGTAATGGGGTAGCCCACCACTCCCGTTATCTTATGTATATTTATATATTCATCATATAGAGCATCACCTAGGCAAAGGAAAGAAAAAGGGGAATATAGTTAGACATCATCTTATAGTATAGTGGATACTTCTAACTCTTCATTGATTCCTCCAGGTGACAACGTATCTAAGGAATATATCCAATACGTCTCATGTTCGCATAATCTATGAAATCTCTCAGCTTCCGAGAGATTTTCTGGCATTTGCTCTATAATCCAGACTTCCAACCCTTCAGTGGACTTATTGTGGTGTTCAGCGAAATGGCGGACAACATTATGCTTGTTCTTGCCAACCGCTGTTTTCTGTCGGTGTTCACCAAATCTTTGGCGTAGTGGTCGTATGGTGTGTCCTATGTACCGTAGATGGCAAGGACAAGTAAGACCATACACCACAAAGTCTGAACTACAGTTGTAAAAGTCTCCTATGGTGTAAGTTTTTCCTTTGGTGGCAAATTGTTTTTTGCCATCTATGATGAAAACACATGTCTTACATCATTTTTTTTTGCATTCCCTTTTAATGGGATTAGACAAATGTGTGGAGAGATGGTTTTCCATGGAGGTTTTAGTAGACTAGGTGCAATTTTATTCTTGAGATTTGGCGCCCCTCTCTATATGTTACCCTGAGCAAGTCTGGTAAAAGGGGTTTGAGGTGAGGGGCCTACAGTAGGCCAGTGTTTTTTGAAAATAGTCTCCATTTTTTTTAAATCAGTATAAAATTTGTTAGTAAAGTGGGCAGACTGGTCAGAGGTTTCTTTTATGGCCATAGGGGGTTTCATGTTGTAGGTAGTGCTTGTAGGCTTGGTCAACAAGGGACTCCGGATAACCTTTGTTTTGAAGGTTGTTTTTGAGTACAAAGCTTTGTTCTGTATAATCAGATGTTTTTGTACAATTTTGTCTAAGTCAGCAAAAGTGTCCTTTAGGAATATTATTAGTCCACTTGTGATAGTGGCAAACTTGTAATTTAAATTTTGGTGCAGGGTTCCCCTTAATATCCATACCAGACCTGAAGGGCCTGGTATGGAATTTGGGGGGACCCCCACACATTTTTTTTTTTTACATTTTGATTCGGGGTTCACCTTAATATTCATACCAGACCCAAAGGGCCCGGTAATGCACTGTGGGGGAACCCCAGGCCTTTTTTTTACTTTCATGAGTATTGCAGAGACCCGACAATTCTTTATAGCTGCTGGTGCTACCGCTAGTACTTTTAAATGACTTTTTTTTCCTTTAGAAATGTAATTTTGCTCTCGGACTGTTGCAAACATGGGAAACATGCACCACTTTACAGGCATACTATAGACACCCCCCAGGTACAAAATTTAAAGGAATATTTCACTTTTATTGTTTCACTTTAAGCATTATTAAAATCACTGCTCCCAAAAAAACGGCCATTTTTAAAACTTTTTTTGCATTGATGCATGTCCCCTGGGGCAGGACCCAAGTCCCCAAACACTTTTTATGACAATAACTTGCATATTAACCCTTAAAATTAGCACTTTTGATTTTTCACGTTCGTGTTCCATAGACTTTAACGGTGTTTGCGTGTTCGAACAAATTTTTTGCCTGTTCGCATGTTCTGCAGCGATCCAAAGAGGGGGTTGTTCGGCCCATCCCTATTTATTGCATACTAGATACATGACTGTGTGCCCATTTGTTTTACTATGTTTGAGGCTGCATACTGATTTAATGTATGAGTTATTGCTTTGGTTATTCTTGCACTTGAGGGGGTCCCATATCCGAGATGGTGGAGTTACCTGCAGGGTGGTGAGCTTAGAGAGGAAGGGGTATTTTTGAAGTATTGTTTTGAATTTATTTCTGTTGTAAATTCCGCCTTGCACTGCGAGGAGTTTTTGTTATGTATTTGCATAAAACAATAAAAACAAATTATCAAAAATAAATGCTTAGGTCCATTTTAATTAAAATAATTTATCCTCTTCTATTCTGTCCCCTCACCCTTTTTTTTTTTTTTCTCTGTTTTGTTTTTTTTTTTGAGTTACTATGCTTTCCCCCTCTACTTAGGGAGATTTATTGTGATGATGTTTACAATTAGGGTATTAGCATATGGTGTACATTGGTTTTTAATTCAAATTTTTTTCAATTAATATTATTTTTGGGGAATGTATCCTTTGGATTCCCTTTTTGTATTACATTTTTAGAATATTTTGTTCTATTCAAAATTGTTGTAATTACAATATTTAGTTTTCCCATTAGATGGCGCTAAACAATAACTCGATTAGGCTCAATGGTTAAATTATGTCCCCCAAAACTTATGAGGAGAATTCAATTATATCAGATGTTCCTTGTTTTCAAATAGCATTATACCACTTTTTTTTAAAAGTTTTTAACGTTTTTAATGATTGATGCATATCCTGGATATTTGAAAACCAAAAGGAATGCTCAGTATATCTTCTGTATCGAAGCATGGTTATTGAATTAGTGCAGATTCAGAATGAGGCTTGGTTAAGATATACAGATTGGACTCAATGGGATCTAAAGCAAAGCTTGGTTGTTTACTACTAGAGATGGGCCGACCCCCCCCCCCCATTTGGTTTGCATCAGAACTCCCAAACATAGCAAAATTCAAAATTTCGGACCTGAACTCTGAACTCCATTGAAGTCTATGGGACCTGAACTTGAAAAATCAATAATCCCCATTTTGAAGGCTTATATGCAAGTTATTGACCATAAAAAGGGTATGGGAACCCGGGAACTGCCCTGGGGGACATGTACCAATGCAAAAAAGACCTTTAAAAAGATTGTTTTTAAAGGAGCAGTGATTTTAATGATGCCTAAAGTAAAACAAAAAAATGAAAATTCATTTTAAATATAGTGACTGGGGGTCTCCTTATTCTGCCTGTAAAGTGGTGCATCTGTACATCTGTGTTTTTTTGGTAAATGAGTAGGGGTACAAGGTATCCAACACGTATTCATCCCATGTTGAGGGCATGCATGCCCTCACTCGTCCCCCTCTTTCCTAACCTGCCGGGCTGCATGCTCGGTTAAGGGTTTCATATGGATTTTGGTGGATCCCACGCCATTTTTTATTTTTGTGCCATGGGGTTCCCCTTAAAATCCATTCCCATTAAAAACTAGATTAAGAAAAAATAAAAACATAGTTTTTGAAAATTTCTTCATTAAAAAGTAAATAAACAAAAAACAGTGTCCCCCAATGTAGATCTGCCGCCCACCGCCACCACCGGACCCAAAAAAAAAAAAAACTCTGCCTGTGAGGAAGGCTGACTGCTGAATGCTTGCTCTGCCATTGACATTTTTTATACAGGTAAGGGGTGGGGCCACTTGGTGATATCTGGATAAGGGTCTAGTATAGATTTTGGGGGGCACACACCGTTTTCTTTTAAATTTTAGCGTTGGGTTCCCCTCAAAATCCATACCAGACTGAAGGGCTGGTGTGGATTGGGGGTACCCCCAAGCCATTTTTTTCCATTTTTTATAATGCCAGCAATGTTTTTTTTTTGTATTCGGCTGTCAGAAGGGAAGCCAATTGACAGCTGATGACTCATTGGTTGTTAAGGATTCGGCGGTCGGCTTCTGACTCTGCTCCTTAACAGCCAGCTTTCACTGTGCCCTGATTGGGCAAAGCTTTGTCAGTTGTGCATCATACATGTGTCCAGTAGAAGCTAACTACATTACCACATGCCATTCTGATTTCAGATTTAATACCTTCTCAAACAAGTCAGTCGGAAAGCAGCCTTTGCACAATGTTTCCTTGGTCCCCTGATGATGTCACTTTTGACTAAAATTACGTATGCACGATAAGCTGAACGATATGATGTACATGCTGTTTTATTGAAAAAAGAGAGAGGAGTTTCCCCTAAACTGACTTTTAAGGCAGCTAATAGTATCACATGTGCAAGTATACAGAGTATTGAAGTAGAAAAAGGTTTTATTGATAATTAAACATAGTTAAAAATTACATTAAAGAATGAAATATTGATTATCTGAACAAAATCAGCTGTTATCACCATGCTAGAGGGTATATGAAAGAACCTCTTTACACCCAACACGTTTCGGGGTACAGTTTAATCCTTCTTCAGGGATGCATGAAAAGGAGAAATTAATCTATGGCATAATTAAAAAAATATATAATCAGTTTCACAGATAGAAAATTGTAATCATGGTACATGTTTATACCAAGTATTGCAATAATCCACTTACATAGTATTAGATAGCAGGGTGGTTTTCAATATGTCATTGTATAACATTAAAAGATGCAGGTACTGTAGATAACACGAAGAACTGTGCCGATGGGGTTGCTATCTCAAGGCATAGGGGCATCAAAAAAACAGGAAGAGAACTTCTACAAAAGAGACTTAATACTATGGCTGTCGTCCCCAAGGAGAGAGAATTCCCTCACATTCCAAAGCAGCAGAATGGCCAGAAGGATGTACCGGGGCCAAAAAATGGAAATCCCTAAGAATGAAAACATTATGCTAAATTATAACTCCGAAATAGGAGCAAATATTATATCTTTATGTAAATACATGTATCTGCACAATTGGGTAAGAGTAGAGTACCTGAGTGTGGTGGATGCACACAAACGAAACATAGAGAGCCACAGAAAGTTAGGAGACAAATTACAGCAACTGCGGGGGTAGTAAAGCATAATCTGTCAGTTGGGAATATCGTCTAAATAATAAATAATAAATATATTTAACATATCAGATCATATCAGTGATGGCAAATATGACACATGTGTATACATACACACATACATCCATAGGTATGCTAGTTGGTAATAATAGTGAATGTTATATTCCAAATAAACAGCTACATATATATATATATATATATATATATATATATATATATACACTATCATAGCGATAGAGAAATATATATATATATATATATTGCATATATTAAAATGTATTCATTCTGAATTGTGTGCAAGTAATTAAATGTTAATTTAATGGGTGACCAATAAATCATAACTTTATTAATACAGCGGTCCTTGTAATAACAAAATGTAGTTTTTAAAAAAAACACAACAATCTTTTAGCAAGGTACCCATTATAGTGCAAAAAAAATGAATACATGTAGCAATTTAGGTTAGTCTACAGATTTTTACTTAGATCAGAGAGTAGTTATATGAGCCAGCCGCACACCCCGACATCCATCAGGTAAGTGATGGGTGTGGGAGTGCGCCGGCTGTGTATTTGTGTAAAGTCCTCTCCAATCAGCTGTTGCAAGTGATTGCAAACAGCTGATGGAGAGGAAGAGACGGGGAGAATGGGAGATCCTCTGAGCGTCCCCTGGACTTAGTGTGCGCGGCCCCGCTCCCACCACGCATATGCGAACGTCAGCAACTTGGAGCGGCATCACACATACCCAGTCCACCGTAATGCTGCGTACACACGATCGCACATTCCGACAACAAAATCTATGGTTTTTTTTCGATGGATGTTGTCTCAAATTTGTCTTGCATACACACGGTTACACAAATCTTGTCGGAAATTCCGAACGTCAAGAAAGCGGTGACGTACAACATGTACGACGAGCCGAGAAAAATGAAGTTCAATAGCCAGTGCAGCTCTTCTGCTTGATTCCGAGCATGCGTGGAATTTTGTGCGTTGGAATTGTGTACACACGATTGGAATTTCCAACAGCGAATTTTGTTGTCGGAAAATTGCAGATCCAGATCTAAAATTTGTTTGTCGGAAATTCTGATGGAAAATGTCTGATGGAGCCACACGGTCGAAATTTCTGACAACAAGCTCCCATCGAACATTTCCTGTCTGAAATTCCGACCGTGTGTATGCAGCATTAGCCTCACCGGCAGACTAAGCCACCAGAGTGGCACCGCTAGAGTGGCAAGATGGAGCATTTGGGTGGAGATGTGGTGCTGTCCAGAGAACTCCAAAGCACCGCCCATGGTTGTAAAACTAGGCAGCTTTGTGTGCATGGCAATCCTAGTGGTCAATCGCAAAGCGAAGGAAATGGAAGAGGGAGAATTTGAAAAAAAGTATATAAATGACAGTATATAGATTAGTAGATGGAAAATTATTAGTGCAATCTTAAGAGTATGTATATATATGTCTTGTACTGATGGTTTAGTACATTAGGTGGACATTTGGATATTTTCACTTAGGGGTGTACTCACTTTTGTTGCCAGCGGTTTAGACATTAATGGCTGTGTGTTGCCATGGGGATGTCCCCCTGTGTCAGAGGGGGCGGATTGGGTTCCCCCTCTGATGCTACGGGGGAAGCCATAGGGATGTCCCCGTGCGTCAGAGGGGGGCGGGGTCACCCGACAACGACACCGTGTGGTCCCACCCACAGTTTTAAAAGAGCTGTCACCTGCGAGGACGCATCATATGGCGTGTGCCTCCCATGGAGGCAGAACTTCTTTATTTTTTTTTCGGTCCGTCGGCGGAAGTGAATGGACTACGTGGGACAGTTTAAATTTTTTATGTTTTAATAAAGGACTTCTCCCATGGTGTTTTTTTTTTACCATTTTGACACTTTTTTTGTGAAATGGTATGGCTACAATGTACCCATTACCATTTCAAACAGGGGGGGCCGGGATCTGGGGGTCCCCTTGTTAAAGGGGGCTTCCAGTTTTCAACAAGCCCCCTGCCCGCAGACTCCCACAACCACCGGGCAAGGGTTGTAGGGATGAGGCCCTTCTCCCCATCAACATGGGGACAAGATGCTTTGGGGGCTACCCCAAAGCACCCTCCCAATGTTGAGGGCGTGTGTTCTGGTACGGTTCATGAGGGGGGACGCTCTCTTGTCCCCCCCTCTTTTCCTGTGGCCTGCCAGGTTGCATGCTCAGATAAGGGTCTGGTACGGATTTTGAGGGGGACCCCCATGCCATTTTTTTTTAAATTTTGGTACAGGGTTCCCCTTAATATCCATACCAGACCTGAAGGGCCTGGTATGGAATTTAGGGGGAACTCCACACATTTTTTTTTTATGTGTATTGCCGGACCGACAATGCATTATAGCCGCGAGTAGTTTTAAATGACTTTTTTTCTTAGAAATGTCATTTTGCTGTCAGACTATTCTAAAAACGGGAAACATGCGCCACTTTACAGGCATACTATAGACACCCACCAGGTACAAAATTTAAAGGAATATTACACTTTTATTGTTTCACTTTAAGCATTATTAAAATCACTGCTCCAGAAAAAACAGCTGTTTTTAAAACTTTTTTTGCATTGATACATGTCCCCTGGGGCAGGACTCAGGTCCCCAAACACTTTTTATGACAATAACTTGCATAGTAACCTTTAAAATTAGCACTTTTGATTTCTCCCATAGACTTTTAAAGGTTGTTTTGCGGCTTTCTAATTTGCTGCGAACACCCCTAATCATTCGCTATTCGGTGAACGGGCGAACAGCCAATGTTTGAGTCGAACTCATGTTCGACCTGAACATAAAGCCCATCCCTAGTGTTGAGTTATTTTGAGGGGACAGCAAATTTACACTGTTATACAAGTTGTACACTCACTACTTTACATTGTAGCAAAGTGTCATTTCTTCAGTGTTGTCACATGAAAAGATATAATAAAATATTTACAAAAATGTGAGGGGTGTACTCACTTTTGTGAGATACTGTATCATACAGAGAGGGAAAAAGAGTAAAAATAAGAAGAAATCACAGGTGTAGTAATAGGTATCTGTGTCTGTATTAGATGGAAAGAGGGTGACACATATATCCTATTGGGCATCTATGGGCCAGAAAACGAACCAATTAATTTATGTTTTTTTTCCATTCCACCTGAGAAAAAGCCTTTGAGGAATGGTTTGAAACATATAGCCTCATTGAGGCCAGGAGGCAATGTAGCTTTAAGCTGGTGGATCCATCTTAATTCCATCTGGAGGAGGGTTTTATTCCAATCCCCTGGGATTGGGGTGTATCCGGTCCAGAATCAAAAACGTGACACTGGGGAATACTCCACCATGTACCGTAGTTACATGGCGTCCCAGGGGAAGGTCAGGATTGCATACCTGCATACTGTGGATATGCCTATATGTCCTCCTCCAGAATTCCAGTTTGGACTTTCCAATGTAAAAGCAGCTACAGCTGCATTGCGGCATGTATATAACTCCAAATGTCCTGCAGTTCGCAAAATGTTTTAGGTAAAATGTTTACCCGTTAGGGAGAGTGGGATTTTTTTGTGTTAGCATAAATCTACAGTATTTACAAGTCCCGCACATAAAAGTGCCTTTGTATGTATAATGCATTTTAGTTGACTAATTTTTGAACTCACTACTGACAATTTTGTCGCCAATAGATGTAGCTCTTCTAAAAGTGAAGAGATGTTTTGCCAGGACAAATTGTCCCAATGATGGATCTAGTGTCAGCATATGCCAATATTTCTCGATGATTCTTTTCACTTGATTTTGAGTTTTTTTAGTATATAATAAATCATTTCTAGATATAATAGATGCTTGCTTATAAGACCTTTTTAAGGAGGCATGTGAATAGCCTCTTGCAAGGAGTCTATCGTGTAGTTTCGCAGCTTCTTTTACAAAGGTTTCATCATCTGTACAGTTACGTTTTATCCTCATATATTGGCTATAAGGGATGGAGTCAATTAAAGGTTGCGGGTGGAAACTTGAGCCATGGAGTATTGTACTTCCCGCTGTGGGCTTTCTATACAATTTGCTAAACAATGTACCATCCATTCTCTTATATTATATATATATATATATTTCCACATCGAAAAAGGAAATACAGCTTTTATCATAGGACATGGCGAATCTTAAATTGAAATTGCTTCTTTTCATTCTTGAGAGACACTGCTGGAGTATATCCTGTGATCCATCCCAGATGATCAAGATATCATTAATATAACGATACCATCCAAGGATGTGATCAGTGTAGATGGCTAGATTTTCATCTGCCAAAAACATTCTCTCCCACTCCCCCAGGTACAGGTTGGCATATGATGGGGCACAACAAGTCCCCATCGCAACCCCCTGCACCTGGAGGTAGTGGGAGCCATTGAAATTAAACACATTGTGTCTGAGGATATACTCCAGCAGTGACAGAACAAATTTGTTGTAAACGGGATCTGCAGAAGTAGCTTGTTGCAGGACATGGTTAATAGCTGCTAGGCCTTTATCATGTGGGATTGGGCTGTACAATGTTTCAACGTCTATTGTGACTAAAAAGGCATAGTCAGGAATGTCTAGTTCGTCAATGATCTGTAAGAGGTGAACAGTATCTCTCACATAAGATGGTAATGATGTTACATATGGTCTTAGGAATTCATCTACTAATTCGCTTGCATTTTCACTGATCGAGCCTATTCCCGAAATGATAGGCCTACCTGGGGGAATCGTGGGATTTTTGTGAATTTTAGGAAGCATATAAAATGTGGGAACATTTTCGGAAAGTTATTTCTGATAAAACTCCACATTTTTTTGTTAATTACATTATTCAGATAGGTGGTATGTATCAATGTATAAAATTCTTTATTGTATTTCTCAATGATATCCGCTGGAATTCGGCAGTACCAATCATGATTGTTAAGAATTTTTTTGCATGTATTAATGTAGTCTTCATTATTGAGAAGGACAACATTTCCACCTTTATCCAAGGTTTTATAGTAATTTGATTATTATCAGAGAGCAGTTTTAATGCTGAAATCTCTTTCTCGTTTAAATTAGTGGAGCCCTTTTCAGTTTCTCCAAATCATTATTCACTAACTTCAGAAATGCTGCAGCATTTGAATTAGTACTAGGGGGTGGACAAAAATCTGATTTTTTTCTTTAATAGTGACTTGGAGGGATTTGTTTTAGTATAATAATCCTGTGCATCTATTGACTGTAAGATTCGAGGTAGAGCAACACAGTCAATGAGATCTTCTGTATTACTCTCTTCAAGGAGGGAGATAAACTGATCCAAAGCTTGATTCTCTTGAGGGGTACAATCTATATTACCTTGTTGTCTATGGTAGAGTTTTTTTTAGAATTAGTTTGCGGATAAATAATTGAAGGTCTTTGTATATCTCAAATTTATCCAAGTTTTGACTTGGACAGAAATGAACCCCCTTCTTTAAAACTGTAACCTCTTCATTGGATAAACTGTACAAATACAAATTGATTATACTTAGATCAGTATTGGCTTGTATTTGAGATTCTTCCAGGGAGTTTATAGTGCTACTTATGTGCATGTGTTGTGCTGGCTTGTTTCCTGATAGATTTCGTTCTAAAAAAGATGGGTGGTTAAGACTCAATTCAAGTGAGTCAGGAAGTGCATTTGTGATTTTGGGAAATCGATTCCCTTGATGGTGGTTTTTGTGTGGGACAATTAATTGATATTTCCGATATCGGCGTGACCAAATGAGGGAGCCTAGATGTGTTTTCCAAAACTTGTTTTTTTGCTTTTTTGTCTTGTGCAGAATCACCATAGTATTGGCGTTTAGTGCCTAGTAGGGATGAGCCGAACACCCCCCTGTTCGGTTCGCACCAGAACATGCGAACAGGAAAAAATTTCGTTCTAACACGCAAACACCATTAAAGTCTATGGGACATTAACATGAATGATCAAAAGTGCTAATTTTAAAGGCTTATATGCAAGTTATTGTCATAAAAAGTGTTTGGGGACCTGGGTCCTGTCCCAGGGGACATGGATCAATGCAAAAAAAAGTTTTAAAAACGGCCGTTTTTTCGGGAGCAGTGATTTTTATAATGCTTAAAGTCAAACAATAAAAGTGTAATATCCCTTTAAATTTTGTACCTGGGGGGTGTCTATAGTATGCCTGTAAAGGGGCGCATGTTTCCCATGTTTACAACAGTCTGACAGCAAAATGACATTTCAAAGGAAAAAAAGTCATTTAAAACTACTTGCGGCTATTGCATTGCAGGTCCAACAATACACATAGAAGTTCATTGATAAAAACGGCATGGGAATTCCCCACAGGGGAACCCTGAACCAAAATTTAAAAAAAAAAATGACGTGGGGGTCCCCCTAAATTCCATACCAGGCCCTCCAGGTCTGGTATGGATATTAAGGGGAACCCCGGCCAAAATTTTTTTAAAAATGACGTGGGGGTCCCCCTTAATTCCATACCAGACCCTTCAGGTCTGGTATGGATTTTAAGGGGAACCCCACGCTAAAATTTAAAAATACCAGACCCTTATCCAAGCACGCAACCTGGCAGGCCGCAGGAAAAGAGGGGGGATGAGAGAGCGCCCCCCCTCCTGAACTGTACCAGGCCACATGTCCTCAACATTGGGAGGGTGCTTTGGGGTAGCCCCCCAAAACACCTTGTCCCCATGTTGATGAGGACAAGGGCCTCATCCCCACAACTAGGGATGAGCTTCGAGTTCGAGTCGAACTCATGTTCGACTCAAACATTGGCTGTTCGCAAGTTTGCCAAACAGCGAACAATTTGGGGTGTTCGCGGCAAATTCGAATGCCGCGGAACACCCTTTAAAAGTCTATGGGAGAAATTAAAAGTGATAATTTTAAAGGCCCGAACCAAAATTAAAAAAAAAAAAATGACGTGGGAGTCCCCCTAAATTCCACACCAGGCCCTTCAGGTCTGGTATGGATATTAAGGGGAACCCCAGACAAAATTTAAAAAAAAAATGACATGGGGTTCCCCCTAAATTCCATACCAGACCCTTCAGGTCTGGTATGGATTTTAAGGGGAACCCCGCGCCAAAAAAAAAAAAAAAAACGTCGTGGGGTCCCCCCAAAAATTCATACCAGACCCTTATCCGAGCAGGCAACCTGGCAGGCCGCGGGAAAAGAGGGGGGGACGAGAGTGCGCCCCCCCTCCTGAACCGTACCAGGCCACATGCCCTCAACATTGGGAGGGTGTTTTGGGGTAGCCCCCCAAAACACCTTGTCCCCATGTTGATGAGGACAAGGGCCTCATCCCCACAACCCTGGCCGGTGGTTGTGGGGGTCTGCGGGCGGAGGGCTTATCGGAATCTGGAAACCCCCTTTAACAAGGGGACCCCCAGATCCCGGCCCCCCCTGTGTGAAATGGTAAGGGGGTACTTACCCCTACCATTTCACTAAAAAACTGTCAAAAAATGTTAAAAATGACAAGAGACAGTTTTTGACAATTCCTTTATTTAAATGCTTCTTCTTTCTTCTATCTTCCTTCATCTTCTTCTTCTTCTTCTGGTTCTTCCTCTGGCATTCTCATCCAGCATCTCCTCCGCGGCGTCTTCTATCTTCTTCTCCTCGGGCCGCTCCGCACCCATGGCATGGAGGGAGGCTCCCGCTCTTCTCTTCGTTTTCTTCTCTTCTTCCTTCTTCTCTTCTTCTCTTCTTCATTTTCTTCTCCGGCCACTCCGCATCCATGCTGGCATGGAGGGAGGCTCCCGCTGTGTGACGGCGTCTCCTCGTCTGACGGTTCTTAAATAACGGGGGCGGGGCCACCCGGTGACCCCGCCCCCCTCTGACGCATGGGACATGACGGGACTTCCCTGTGGCATTCCCCGTGACGTCACAGGGAAGTCCCGTCAAGTCACCGTGCGTCAGAGGGGGCGGGGTCACTGGGTGGCCCCGCCCCCATTATTTAAGAACCGTCAGACGAGGAGACGCCGTCACACAGCGGGAGCCTCCCTCCATGCCAGCATGGATGCGGAGCGGCCCGGAGAAGAAAATTAGGAAGAGAAGAAGAGAAGAAGGAAGAAGAGAAGAAAACGAAGAGAAGAGCGGGAGCCTCCCCCCATGCCATGGGTGCGGAGCGGCCCGAGGAGAAGAAGATAGAAGACACCGCGGAGGAGATGCTGGACGAGAACGCCGGAGGAAGGACCAGAAGAGCCAAAAGAACCAGAAGAAGAAGATGAAGGAAGATAGAAGAAAGAAGAAGCATTTAATTAAAGGAATTGTCAAAAACTGTCTCTTGTCATTTTTAACATTTTTGACAGTTTTTTAGTGAAATGGTAGGGGTAAGTACCCCCTTACCATTTCACACAGGGGGGGGCCGGGATCTGGGGGTCCCCTTGTTAAAGGGGGCTTTCAGATTCCAATAAGTCCCCTGCCCGCAGACCCCCACAACCACCGGCCAGGGTTGTGGGGATGAGGCCCTTGTCCTCATCAACATGGGGACAAGGTGTTTTGGGGGGCTACCCCAAAGCACCCTCCCAATGTTGAGGGCATGTGGCCTGGTACGGTTCAGGAGGGGGGCCACACTCTCGTCCCCCCCTCTTTTCCTGCGGCCTGCCAGGTTGCGTGCTCAGATAAGGGTCTGGCATGGATTTTTGGGGGGACCCCATGCCGTTTTTTTAAAAAAATTTGTCCGGGGTTCCCCTTAATATCCATACCAGACCTGAAGGGCCTGGTATGGAATTTAGGGGGAACCCCACATCATTTTTTTAAAAAATGTTGTCTGGGGTTCCCCTTAATATCCATACCAGACCTGAAGGGCCTGGTATGGAATTTAGGGGGGCTCCCACGTCATTTTTTTTTTTAAATTTTGGTTCGGGGTTCCTCTGTGGGGAATTCCCATGCCGTTTTTATCAATGAACTTCTATGTGTATTGTCGGCAATGCAATAGCCGCGAGTAGTTTTAAATTGGTTTTTTCCTTCGAAATGTCATTTTGCTGTCAGACTGTTCTAAACACGGGAAACATGCGCCCCTTTACAGGCATACTATAGACACCCCCAGCTACGAAATTTAAAGGGATATTACACTTTTATTGTTTGACTTTAAACATTATTAAAATCACTGCTCCTGAAAAAACAGCCGTTTTTAAAACTTTTTTTTGCATTGATCCATGTCCCCTGGGGCAGGACCCGGGTCCCCAAACACTTTTTATGACAATAACTTGCATATAAGCCTTTAAAATTAGCACTTTTGATTATTCATGTTCGTGTCCCATAGACTTTAACGGTGTTCGCGCGTTCGAATGAACTTTTTTCCTGTTCGCATGTTCTGGTGCGAACCAAACAGGGGGGTGTTCGGCTCATCCCTACCCACAACCCTTGCTGGTGGTTGTGGGGGTCTGCGGGTGGGGGGTCTTATCGGAATCTGGAAGCCCCCTTTAACCAAGGGACCCCCAGATCCCGGCCCCCCCTGTGTGAAATGGTAAGGGGGTACAAAAGTACCCCTACCATTTCACTAAAAAACTGTCAAAAATGTTAAAAATGACAAGAGAAAGTTTTTGACAATTCCTTTATTTAAATGCGTCTTCTTTCTTCTATCTTCCTTCATCTTCTTTTGGTTCTCCTGGTTCTTCTGGTTCTTCCTCCGGTGTTCTCTTCCAGCATCTCCTCCGCGGCGTCTTCTTCCCTTCTTCTCCTTGGGCTGCTCCGCATCCATGGCATGGAGGGAGGCTCCCGCTCTTCTCTTCATCTTCTTCTCTTCTTCATCTTCTTTTCTTCTTCTCTTCTTCATCTTCTTCTCTTCTTCATCTTCTTATCCGGGCCGCTCTGCATCCATGCTGGCATGGAGGGAGGCTCCCACTGTGTGACGCGTCTCCTCTTCTGACAGTTCTTAAATAACAGGGGGCCACCCGGGGACCCCGCCCCCTCTGACGCACGGTTACTTGACGGGACTTCCCTGTGACGTCACGGGGAATGCCACAGGGAAGTCCCGTCATGTCCCGTGAGTCAGAGGGGGCGGGGTCACCGGGTGGCTCCGCCCCCGTTATTTAAGAACCACCAGAAGAGGAGATGCGTCACACAGCGGGAGCCTCCCTCCATGCCAGCATGGATGCGGAGCGGCCCGGAGAAGAAGATGAAGAAGAGAAGAAGATGAAGGAGAGAAGAAGATGAAGAGAAGAGCGGGAGCCTCCCTCCATGCCATGGATGCGGAGCAGCCCAAGGAGAAGAAGGGAAGAAGACGCCGCGGAGGAGATGCTGGACGAGAACACCGGAGGAAGAACCAGAAGAACCAGAAGAACCAGAAGAAGAAGATGAAGGAAGATAGAAGAAAGAAGAAAGAAGAAGCATTTAAATAAAGGAATTGTCAAAAACTGTCTCTTGTCATTTTTAACATTTTTGACAGTTTTTTAGTGAAATGGTAGGGGTAAGTACCCCCTTACCATTTCACACAGGGGGGAGGGCCAGGAACTGGGAACTTGTTAAAGGGGGCTTCCAGATTCCGATAAGCCCCCCGCCCGCAGACCCTCACAACCACCGGCCAGGGTTGTGGGGATGAGGCCCTTGTCCTCATCAACATGGGGACAAGGTGTTTTGGGGGGCTACCCCAAAGCACCCTCCCAATGTTGAGGGCATGTGGCCTGGTACTGTTCAGGAGGGGGGGTGCTCTCTCGTCCCCCCTCTTTTCCTGTGGCCTGCCAGGTTGCGTGCTCGGATAAGGGTCTGGTATGGATTTTTGGGGGGACCCCACGCCGTTTTTTTTTTAATTTTGTCCGGGGTTCCCCTTAATATCTATACCAGACCTGAAGGGCCTGGTATGGAATTTAGGGGGAACCCCCACGTAATTTTTTTTTTTTTAATTTTGGTTCGGGGTTCCCCTGTGGAGAATTCCCATGCCGTTTTTATCAATGAACTTCTGTGTGTATTGTCGGACCGGCAATGCAATAGCTGCGAGTAGTTTTAAATGACTTTTTTTCCTTTGAAATTTTGCTGCCAGACTGTTCTAAACACGGGAAACATGCGCCCCTTTACAGGCATACTATAGACACCCCCCAGCTACGAAATTTAAAGGGATATTACACTTTTATTGTTTGACTTTAAGCATTATTAAAATCACTGCTCCAGAAAAAACTTTTTTTTGCATTGATCTATGTCCCCTGGGTCAGAACCTAGGTCCCCAAACACTTTTTATGACAATAACTTGCATATAAGCCTTTAAAATTAGCACTTTTGATTTCTCCCATAGACTTTTAAAGAGTGTTCCGCGGCATTCGAATTTGCCGCGAAAACCCCAAATTGTTCGCTGTTCAGCGAACTTACGAACAGCCGATGTTCGAGTCGAACATGAGTTTGACTCGAACTCGAAGCTCCTCCCTAGTGCCTAGTGTGGGTTTTTGTTTGTGAGGTGTTTGAGAGAAAATGTGAGGTCCTTGTTGGGTTGAATTGTGGTATTGACCCTGATTAAAGTTGCTTTTGCTATGGTATTTGTTTTGAGTCCATTTATCGGCTTTTCCATCTTCAAATACCTATATATATATATATATATATATATATATATATATATATATATATATATATATATTTGTATACATTTGTGTCCCTTTTTGATAGTATCTCTTTATTAAAGGTTTCTAAATGTGTTTTTAATGTTTTCTCTTTAGCTATGACAGATTTATGTGCCTTAAAATTCTGCAGTTTCCCACATACATTTATAATACCTATATCAAGAGCTTTGGATCTTTTTGTGTATTCTCCTATTAACCGGTTCCCGACCGGCGCACACCGATGTACATCGGCAGAATGGCACGGCTGGGCAAATGGGCATACCTGTACGTCCATTTGAATTCCCCGCCGTGTCATTGCGCGCGCCGCCGGCCGGGAGCTCCGTGAGTCGGGTCGCGGGTCCTGCGGACTTGATCGCCGCGGGGATACCCGTGATCACCTCAGGGAGAGGACGAACGGGGAGATGCTGATGTAAACAGCATCTCCCCGTTCTGCCTAGTGACAAGTGTCACTGATCACAGCTCCCTGTCATCAGGAGCTGTAATCAGAGTAATGGCACACACAGCCCATCCCCCTACAGTTAGTAATCACTCCCCTAGGACACACTTAACCCCTCCCCGCCCCCTAGTGGTTAACCCCTTCACTGCCAATGTAATTTACACAGTAATCAGTGATTTTTAATCGCACTGATCGCTGTATAAATGACAATGGTCCCAAAAATGTGTCAAAAATGGCCGACATGTCCGCCATAACGTTACAGTCACAATAAAAATCGCTGATCACCGCCATTACTAGTAAAAAAAAAATATTAATAAAAATGCCATAAAACTATCCCATATTTAGTAAACGCTATAACTTTTGCGCAAACCAATCAATAAACGCTTATTGCGATTTTTTTTACCAAAAATATGTAGAAGAATACGATCGGCCTAAACTGAGGAAAAAAAATGTTTTTTTATATATTTTTTGGGGATATTTATTATAGCAAAATGTAAAAAATAATGCGTTTTTTTCAAAATTGTCGCTCTTATTTTGTTTATAGCGCAAAAAATTAAAATCGCAGAGGCGATCAAATACCACCAAAAGAAAGCTCTATTTGTGGGAAAAAAAGGACATCAATATTGTTTGGGAGCCATGTCGCAGGACCGCGCAATTGTCAGTTAAAATGACGCAGTGCCGAATCGCAAAAAACGCTCTGGTCAGGAAGGGGGTAAAATCTTCCGGGGCTGAAGCGGTTAAAGTCTCCATTAGATTACGTGAACATGTCTGAAGTATTTGTTCCCATGTTTGTTTGAACTCAGTGTCCAGATCGTCCAAAGTGGGGAAGATCTGAACCCTGAGTCCAAGTGGATTAATGTGATCTCTAATATAATCCCTAAATGACTTCACATGCCAAAACATGAGTGATTTCTTTTCTAAAGTTTTGGATAATCTAAAAAATAAAGATGAAATCTCTGAATCAGTTTGTTCGTTGTCACCAAATTTGTTGAGATATCCCTCCATGAGGGACTCAATCATTGCCTGTGAAATTAATTTCACTATCCATGTTATTTCCCTTAACAATTAATTATTTAAATAAAAGGATAATATAATTATTTTCAACTTAGTTCAAAACAGAGAAAAGGTACAAATAAGTGCATCAATTCTCTGTACTGATTTTAATTAATTAGAAGCATAGATTACCAAACATTTCGGGGAGCGGTATTTACTACCAAATATTTGAGGAGAAAAAAAAGCAAATGGCAAACGTATGCTTATATCGTGCCACATCCAACATTCAAGTAAAAAGAGAACGGACTTTTAAGGCAGCTAATGGTATCACATGTGCAAGTATACAGAGTATTCAAGCAGAAAAAGGTTTTATTGATAATTAAACATAGTTAAAAAATACATATTAGAATGAAATATTGATTATCTGACAAAATCAGCTGTTTTCACCATGCTAGAGGGCATATGAAAGAACCTCCTTATACCCAACGCGTTTCAGGGTACAGTTTAATCCTTCTTCAGGGATGCATGAAAAGGAGAAATTAATCTATGGCATAATTAAAAAAATATATAATCAGTTTCACAGATAGAAAATTGTAATTATGGTACATGTATATACCAAGTATTTCAATAATCCACTTACATAGTATTAGATAGCAGAGTGGTTTTCAATATTTCATTGTATAATATAAAAAGATGCAGGTAGATAACAAGAAGAACTGTGCTGATGGGGTTGCTATCTCAAGGCATATGGGCATCAAAAAAACAGAAAGAGAAAGTCTACAAAAGAGACTTAATACTATGGCTATCATCCCCAAGGAGAGAGAATTCCCTCACATTCCAAAGCAATGTTATTGTGAGTATATTAAACTGCAATTAACAACTAACAATTATTTTCATAATCAATTAGTTGGCTATTAATTGTTTTGATTAATCAGATAAAAAACTTAAAAAAAAGGTCTGATGTATAATTTCATTATTATGTAAAGTTTAAAAAAAGACAACTTGTTCTTGAATATCTATATGCAGTGGTAAATATAAATAACCAGCTATATGGTTAGGGAACAAAATAATTAACTCCTCCCTTGTCAAAAATAAATAAAGACAGGAGGCAGTTTTTGACAATTCCTTTATTTAAAAAAATTTTTAAAAATTCCCCTGATGTAGATCCATCATCAAACATGACACCTGCCACACTGCCAGGCCCAGAAGAAAACAAATGCTCCACCTAACCTCCAAATGCCTGCTACGCCGTTTGACTGTTGTAGAATAGGTGAGGGTCGGGGCCACCTGGTGACCGGGCGGTGATGTCACAAGGAGGCAGTGCCACCAGGTGATGTCAATAGTTGGCCCTGCTCCTTGCCTATTTAAGAACTGTCAGGGGGGCGTGTCCGGATGTAGCAAGGAGCAAGACACGTTCCAGAGGAGCTCCGCCGGTCCTGGTATAAGCCGTAGTAATCCTGCTTTACAACTACATTATTTGACTCTACACTGCTCCCTAAGTGGTGCTGGGCATCATCTACAGCAGAGAAGGGGGTTATTGAGGAGGCCGGCTGTTCGACGGAGCTAAAATAGGGCCTCGGCCGGCTCCACTTCCCGGAGGCATTCCGCCATCTTGAGTACTCGCGATCCCTGGCCTCGAGTACCGCATTCGGCGGGAGGGGGGCCTCAGTGCTCCATGCATCAGACCCATCCAGCTGTGGGAGGCGGCGGGACCCGGAGGAGACAAGCGGAGTCAGCGATCGCACCACAGTGGCCTACAGCTGGCCCCACAATCCGGACGGAATCCGCCATCTTGCGGCCTGCGGAGCCTCCGCGATCCCCAGCCTCGGGTGCCTCAATCGGCAGAAAGGGGGCCAACGCGAGCTATACACCACTGCCATCCGGCTAAAAACAGCAGCGGGACCCGGAGGTGACGTGAGGGGACGCCGAACACACCATAAAGGCCCTCGGCTGGCTCCACATGCCGGCTGGCCGCCATCTTGCGGATTCCAGCAGGAATAACAAACACTGACCTGGGGTGCCGTGATCTGCTGGAGGGGAATTGTCACCCGGCCCGGGACTTATATAAAAGGGAACAACATCTAAAGGCTATCAGAGGAATCGCAGAGACTCCCCCCCTAACTTGCGGTCTAAAGGACAGACTACAACTCTTATCAAAAGGTACTGTTGTTGTGGGTGTCCTATAGCTGCAGTTTTCAAAGCCTGAGCCCTTGCTGTGTCCTGCCCAATACTATAGATTATCCCATCCAGCAGTGGAGGGCATCTGGGCATGAGAAGAGGCAGATCTAGTTCAGCAAAGACAGGTGGGCATACCCCTAAAGCTTCCTCACAGCGGAGGTCACAGGCCCCTGTGGGCTTGACCAACTACACGCACGTGGCATCTCAGACCATCCCCATAGATCCGGGCTCGGAGGAGGATCATTTCCAAGCTCTAATGCTGGCTATTTCTGGATGCCAGAACACCTTGACAGCCAAAATTGACACCCTGCAAATGGACTTTGGGCTCATGCGCAGGAATATGGACAAGATGCGGGATCACATGAATGAAGCAGAGCGACGAATCAGCGACTCGGAGGACACCGTTCGAGACAATCGGGCCTCTATCCATACCCTACAAGCCAAGGTAAAGATCGTCGAATCGCGGGCTGAGGACAGTGAGAACCGTAGTCGCAGAAACAATCTGCGGCTGGTGGGCCTCCCGGAGGGCGCTGAGGGTCGGGATCCTACGGCCTTCACAGAAACCCTGCTCCGCACCTTACTTCCACAAGCCCCATTCTCCCCGCATTTTGTGGTGGAACGAGCGCACAGGATGCCTCCGGTGCGGGGCCCACCTGGGGCCCCACCACGTACCTTCATCTTCCAGTTATTGAATTTCCGCGACAGAGACTTGGCCCTCAGGGAGGCCCGGAAGGTCCTGGAGCTTCGCTTCGAAAACACCAAAATCATGATGTTTCCGGACTACTCTGTCGATACCCAGCGGCTTTGCAGAATCTTCGACCACATCAAGGCACAGCTCCGCCTGAAAGGGCTAAAGTACAACATGTTGTTCCCGGCTCATCTTAAAGTGATTGACGGAGAGTCCTCTCGATACTTCACTTTGCCGGAAGAGGCTTCCCGTTGGTTGGATACCCTACCCCAAGATCGAAGGGGACAGGAGTAGTATGTACAGAAATGCTTGTGTAAGTGCCCAAAGATGTTTCCTAGTGCCTTAGAAGTAACTTTCTCAGACACGAATGACTGTCACCTTCAACACTTACCAAGAGGATCGTTTTTGTTCATGTGGTTCCCCATACAGCCTTAGTGCCGCCCCTTACCCCCCCCCCCCGAGTTATTGGTTCCTGTTCACTAAAATGTGCCTGTTGGGGGTGGAGGGGTTGGGGTGGTGGATGGCTCCCTTGTTTGTTTTCCCTCTCCTCTTACCATTGAAATCTACATGGCGGATTTATCCTTTACCACCTTCAAGTATGTAGACGCTATAACAGAACAGACACGCTATATTTCTTGTCTGAAGGGACTGGTGACCGATGAAGGAGAGCAGCACTCCCCAGGGCCTCCTTAAAAGGTCTATGGGGGAATATAGGTCACAGATATGACCAAAGTATGTGCCCCTAGCTCCGGCTAGGTGTTTTTCTTTTAATGTTTTTTTTTTTATTACGTTTACTTCTATTAGTTTAAAGTTTGCATGGATCTCTACTATGGTGCTTTAATCCTCAGGATACGGACGGATGTCTCTGGACTGCACCGAACTCTGACCGCCCCTGTGTTGTTTGGTGCCGTTCTGGGAGTCGTCTCACTGCCTTATAGGAGACTTTCCTAGAAATTAATGGGTTCTGTTTGGGGTTCAGGCACGCCGAGTTCCACAGCGGTTGTGCGGGGTGGGAGGGGCTTGGGTTTTTGTTCTTTTTTGTTTTTCAGTGTTACCTAGTACTACATAAGACAGATGAGTGACAATGTATGTTATACGAGGATGCTGTGGATTTGGGCCCTGCCACCGCTCTGCCTAGATCCGTGGCGGACCCATATGTACAGTGAATCGATGATGGTGTCGGCCTCTCAGGGTCCAGCTGACTGTAATTTGATCCTTACATTTCTCTATTCTCCATTGCTATGGCCCCCTTGAGAATTCTTTCCTGGAATGTCCGGGGCCTTGGCGATAAAATAAAGCGCTCCCTAGTGTTCGAATATATTAAGAGATATACCCCCCACATCTACATATTGCAAGAAACGCATCTAGTGGGAAGTAAGATAATGAGCCTCAAACGCCCCTGGGTTGGGCGACATTTTCATGCCACTCACTCTGGATACTCCCGTGGAGTTAGTATTTTGATTCATAAGTCCCTCCAATTCGAGTTGCTGGATATTAAGCTGGACCCTGGGGGTAGATACGTACTAGTTCATGCACTTATTGACACGGTTGAGATGGTGGTTGTGGGCATTTACTTACCACCCCCGGCTGACATTTCCCTTCTACATAATCTTATCCCCCTCCTAGCGCAATACCCTACAGATAATGTCCTTCTGGCAGGGGATTTCAATATAGCACCAGATCCGTCCCGGGACAGACTCACACCTGACCCAGCTACGGACTCTTCCCTATCCAGATGGGCGGGTATCTTTGGTTTTGAGGATGTGTGGAGATGGAAGCACCCTCATGAACACTCATATACATGCTGCTCCCTTGCACACAATACGCTATCTCGCATTGATCTCATGTACGCCAGTGGCAGTCTTCTGCCCGGGCTTAGGGAGATCAAGATCCTCCCCAGGGGAATATTGGACCATTCACCGATGTTCTGTGTTATGCAGGCTGTGACACCCCCGGCTGACAGAATCTGGCATCTGTCTAGATTTTGGATAAATCACCCGACTATAGAGTTTGAGATGGTCACCTTGATTAGACAATATTGGTTGATAAATGCTGACTCTACTACACCGGGTAATGACTGGGACGCATTCAAGGCCTATATCAGGGGATGTTACATGTCTTCCATAGCTGCGGAACGTAAAAATAACCAGATTATACTGGAGGAAGCTGAGGCCAAGGCTCAGACTCTTGAGTCTGACTTTGCCCTTACAGCCAACCCCATTACAGGACAAGATATGAAGGCAGCTTATATGGAGGTTTTGCTTCTTAGGGTGGCCAAGGTCAATAAAAGACAGTTGGTTCAATCACAAAAAATCTTTGAACAGGGGGAGAAGATGGGGAGACTGTTAGCCTGGCTAGCCAAAGAACAATCCATGACCCCCACTATAGCGAGAATCGAGGCGACAGACGGAACGGTAAAGACAGACCCATTAGATATAAACAAATGCTTTATGGAATTCTACTCCAATCTGTATTCATCGAGAGCAAGATACTCTGAAGAAGAGCTCTCTGGGTTCTTAGATGAGGTGGAATTCCCTACTCTTACCCCGGAGGCAAGGCAGTCCCTGGATAGCCCGATCACAATAGAAGAGGTCCAAATAGCCTTGGGTTCTCTGCAATCAGGTAAGACTCCTGGAGCGGATGGATTCCCTCCTGAGTTCTAACAGCAATATACTGAGGAAATGGCCCCAAGAATACACAACATGTTGGTTAAGATGCTAAAGGAGGGAGTCCTCCCCCCTTCTATGGCACAAGCAATAATAGTCGTGGTGCCCAAACCAGGGAAAGATCCCCAATTATGTTCGTCCTATAGGCCCATCTCCCTATTGAATTCTGATGCAAAGGTTTTGACCAAAATCCTAGCTAGACGTCTCAATGAGGTAATACTGTCATTAGTGCATGAAGATCAATCGTGGGTTCATGCAAGGGCACAGACATTAATCTGCGGAGATTGTGTGTGGTCTTGACCTCGGGGGTTGGAGACGTTGACCAAGTGGTAGTGGCCTCCCTGGATGCGGAAAAAGCTTTCGATTCCGTGGAATGGAACTATCTATGGGAGGTCCTCCGCAGATTTGGATTTGGTCCCGTCTTCATCTCCTGGGTTGAGGCGGTGTACAGATCCCCGACGGCTATGGTGCGCACTGGAACGGTCCTCTCTCCGTCCTTTCCCCTTCGTAGGGGAACGAGACAGGGCTGCCCATTATCCCCGGGGCTCTTTGCGCTCGCGATAGAGCCCATGGCTATTCTTATAAGGTCCAACTCACAAACACAGGGTATTACTATAGGCCCACTACAAGAAAAGGTATCATTATATGCGGATGACACCCTCTTATACCTTAAGGATGATGGGCAATCATTGACACAAGCGCTTCAGGTTATAGATAGATACAGGCGATATTCCAGAATATGTATTAACTGGGGAAAGTCAGTATTGTTCCCACTGCACTCTGGGGTTGCTCCTTTGCATTTGGACGCACAGCTTCGCCGGGTATCACAGTTCAGATACCTTGGCGTAGAGATACATAGAGACCTTCGACAATTCATTGGCCTGAATTTGGCCCCGGTGATGTCTCGGTGACCCACCAATTTTCCTCATGGAAGTCTCTTCCCCTTAGTCCAGTGGGACGCGTAACTTTAATTAAGATGTCTATCCTGCCCAAATCCACCTACTTATTTAGGCAAACTCCTGTCCCTATACCTATTTCCTTTTTTAACAAATTGGACAGTTTAGTCATATCCTTTGTATGGAATGAAAAGGCCCCTAGAATTGCAAAAACAACCTTACAATTACCGGTTACATTGGGAGGCCTGGCACTCCCATGTTTCCTAAAATATTACTGGGCGGCAGTCCTGGTGACGTTAAAGTGGTGGTTGGCAGAGGAGCCCTCTAACCCGGCATCTGCTGTGGAGGCCGCGTTGCTTGGTTCCTACTCGGAGCTACGAAATCTTATACATAGAGGGCCCCACTCCAATCCAAAGATGTCTGTGCCCATGAAAACGACCATTAAGGTATGGGATACGGTGAACACAAAGTTAGGGAAGCAAAATACGTGGTCCCCTGTGACACCGCTTTGAGGTAATCCATGGTTGAGTCATTTTCAATCGATACCAGATCCCGTCATATGGGCTAGATACGGAATAGTTGCCCTGAGTGATATTGTATCGCAGGGACAACTGATAACATTTGATGATCTGAAGAGTAGAAAGGGCCTCCCAAACCAGATGTTTTTTAGATTTCTTCAGATAAGACATGCTTTTCGCTCCCAGTTTCCTGGTCCGGTGATCTTGCAGATGTCAGATTTGGAAACTGAACTCTGCGCACCTGAAGGCACTAGACTGTTGTCGACTATAATAAACTTGCCCTCTTGGACACGTCTAGAGTCTCACAATTAATGTCAACCTGGCAGCGTGACATTCCTGACCTGACTGATGAGGACTGGGAAGAGGGGGTGCAGCAATACCTAACTCTGACCATCTCCTCTAGGGATAGATTTACCCAGTTAAAATTTCTGCATCGGGCTTATTACTCCCCATCGTGCCTTGCTAAAATTTACACAAATAGAGCTGCCACCTGTCCTAGGTGTGGCTCAGACAATGCTGATTTTTTCCATGCGGTGTGGACATGTCCAAGGATAGTGGTTTTTTGGAAGACAGTTCTGGATGATATTAACTCAGTGGGCAAAATCAGGGTCCCCTACAGTCCTATCCCCCTCCTGTTGGGCATATGTGACTCTCTTGAGGCCCCCAAAAGGAAAAACATATTCGTTTTTTACACAGCAATGTATGCCAGAAAGGCAATTCTCCTCAACTGGAACCGGCCTCGACCACCCACTAAACAACTATGGCTCTCTCTCATCAATGCAGCCCTGCCTCTATATAAGCTAACATATATGGGGAGAAACTGTCCGAAGAAATTTGATAGGATCTGGGTGGGTTGGGTGGAGGCCAAACACCTGACCATTCCATAGATAAATTAAGTACCCTACCTTATACTCTTGGCTATCCATTCATCCTTACTTCCTGTAATTTTGCTCCGGACATGGCCTGCCCGGTACACAGGTAGTATATAAATAAGGTTGGGAGACCCTTGTCGGGCTTCCCCCCCCGGGCCTCCCCCCCCCTCAAAGGGTCTTTTATGGCGACTATGATTTGGAGTTTTAACAGTCTACTTTCGCCACTAAGTGTGAGGTTGAATTGTATTATCTTCACTGTACTTATTGATTTGACATGATATGGCTGATCATTGTACATTATCTGTCTTGAGCTAATGTAACTTGTTTTTTATTTTTGTTTGTTCAGAACAAATAAATAAACTTTATGTTAAAAAAAAAAAAAAAAAAAGAACTGTCAAACGGCGAAGTAGGCATTCGGCCGTTAGCGTTCGTCACAGGCAGATAATTTATTTTTACGGGTCCATCGGTGGAGCAGGCATCATGATTGATGATGGATCTACATGGGGAGACATTCATTTTTAATTTTTTAATAAAGGAAATGTCAAAAACTGCCTCCTGCCTTTATTTATTTTTGACACTTTTTTGGTGAATGAGTAGGGGTATAATGTGCCCCATATTCATTCACATAGAGAGGGGGCTGGAATCTGGGGAGCCCTTTGTTAAAGAGGGCTAACAGATTCAGATAATCCCCCTGCCCGCAGACCCCCACAACCACCACCCAGGGTTGTCACGAAAAGGCCCTTGCCCCCATAACACCCCCCCATATATTGAGGGCACGTGGCCTGGTATGGTTCAGAAGGGCTGCATGCTCAGATAAGGGTCTGGTATGGATTTGTTTTTTCTTTATGTCAGTTTTTCTGCAGCAGGTTCTATACATGGAACAGGCAGACTAAGGGGATCCCCTAAACACTATCTTTAGAGGTATTTTTCATTTTTATTGCTTCATTTTAAGCATCATTAAAATCATTACTCCTGTAAAAATTATCTTTTTTTAAAATGTTTGCATTGATACATGTCCCCCAGGGCAGTATCCGGGCCCCCATACCCTTTTTATGGCCAATAACTTGCATATAATCCTTTAAAATTGGCACTTTTTTCAAGTTTAGGTCCCATAGACTTTAATAGGGTTCACAGTTTGGGTTCAGACTTTTGTGATGTTCAAGAGTTCTGGCATGAACCAAACCGGGGGGGTGGTTGGCCCAACTCTACTTGCCACTGCCAAACTTAAGTTTCACAAAATTGTTTCTAACAGTGACAAGGTAATGAAAGCCTTTCCCTCTGATGACTATGCTGTTATTACAAATGGATTTGATCTAGGAACAGATCTTCCCCTAACACAATGTAGCCTCGGATTGCTTTGGGAAGTCAAACAAGACACATTTACATTTCAATTATCAAATTGTGACAAGCCCTTCATAAAACGAAAAGTTTTGTCTGCTGTGAACAGCATTGATAATCCTCTGGATTTTAAAGCACCCTTTACCATTCAGGGTAAGATATTTTGAAGACACTGTAAAACACAGCTTGTGATACCCAATTATCCAGAGAGAAACAACAACGATGGGAATCATGGAAAGAGTCTCTGAAAGCACAACAAATACTGTTTACATCCTTGCATCCCTAACAAAATTTAGCAGAAAAGGGATCCATATTTTCTGTGATGCTTTCATTGAAACAATAACCGTAGTAGCCTAACTCAAAGATATAGATCCAAGAGATAAAGCAAGTATACATTTTGACCTTAGTGAAAGGCCAAGATAACCCCAAAACAAGCACATACCTTTGCAAGGCTTGAACTCTGTGCAACTGTGTTAACCAGTAAAATTGTTGAGCTTATAAAACATGAAATAAACATTGAAATAGCCATTTTTCACTTTTACACAGGCAGCAATATAGTGTTGGGATACATACACAACCAAACAAAACAGTTCCATGTGTATTTCAGTAACAGAGTACAATGCATCAGAAGGCTTTCCAATCCCGATCAATGACACTTTGTTCCTATGGGCTTCCACCCAGCTGATCGTGGCTTTCATGCAGTACAAGCTGCTGCATTTCTAGACATTTCATGTCATCCCCATCTGACTTCTTGAATTAATCATGATTCACATTGGTTTTACATTTGAATTGATTGATCCTGGATCTGACAAGGAAATCAGAGCTAATACCATTACACTCAACAACTCTGTGAAGTCAAAGATAAAGCTGAATCCTGAGGAAGTCACGTGACCAGTGACACAATGCTTTGGGCAGAGTAGGTGACATCACTTCCAGTTTAACTGCAAAACCAGAAGGGTGTGGAGGGATTGTTATGTTACCCAGTTTTAATGCTTTTATACTTGTGAGTGCAAATTGTATTAAATAAATGGCTGGATATTGTTTTATATGATACACTATGTTATTACACAAAAAATTCAGTGTTGCTGGCACTGTATGAAATAAAAAGGAGCTACGCCACACATCTGGTGGTCCTGCCCTCCTCAATATGAATGCAGATTTTTACAGATTTTTATAGATTTTTACAATATATGAATATACGATGAGCCTTTACATCTAAGGGACAGCAGTCCCTCCTCTCTTTGCACCTAGGATCAATTTTAAGCGCCATGAAAATCCTTCTTGATTTCTTCCTTGTAGCTGCCAAAATAATGACATTGGAGGACCCAACCTCCCACCTTCTATCAAGAAATCAATCACCAAAATCACCTATTTGCAGTATATGGAGGAACTGATAGATTGACTATGTAAGGAATTTGAACAATATGTCTCCACTTATGGATCAGTTATTTGAAATATGAGTGTTTCAGAAGTTGTTTGTGTTCCCGACTATTATGTCATGGACTGGGCTCGGGGACTATTCTCAGTGGCTACTTCATCTTCCCCAGTCTCCCATAAAAACATGTTTGATTAATGCTACATATGCAATACAGGAGAGATCTCTATACATGCACAGAATTATATATAGACTTGTTGAATTAATATTGTCCTATCTGATGGTCTGATTATTTGTTAGCGAATATTCAGATTCTCTGATTTATGGCCACCTTCTCAAAGTAGAGAGTATACATTTTTTTTATTCTTCTGTAGTATAGTCTTGCATTCAGTTTGCTGTAAGCCACAATTTCCGTAACAAAGTTTCTGCAGCCTTCATTCTTTTGCCCATATTTTCTCCAGCAGGTCCCAGGTGCAGAATTTCTAAGGTATTTCATTTTTTCTTATGCCTAATTAACCCAAGAAAAAAACCTCAATCCAGAAAATGAAAAAACAAAATGCACTGTCTCTCATTATCTTCCTTTGTACTCTTAAATTGCATGTGCAATGAAATTCATAAATTTATTGCTATACCATGGCCTTAAATAAAGAATTATAGCAAAGAAACACACAGGGAAAATGTCCTGTTTTAATTAGCAAACAGAATTACCTTGATATTGTTCTCTGTTACATTTCTTGTCATGGTTAATAAATCTTTGCTAACATGAAACAGGAGCCCTCGATTAATTAGAAGCCTTTGTGCATGTTCTGTGATTCAGCAGTCGAATGACAATCTCCTGGGTATATACCTCCTTTTTTTCTGTGTACTCTTAAATCATTTAATTTCTTCCTCAGCTATTTGTTTTAGGAGTTATTTTCATCTCATGTTCACAAAAGCTGCAAAAGAGCAAGCAGTTTGGATACATCTGATGAATTTGATTTAAGATGATTAATCAAGAACAACCTTTTGACAAGCAAAGTCCCCAGTTGTGCAAAGTCAAATATTCTTTGAAATGACTGTTTAGATTATCATGTATATTTAATAAACAGCGTTGTAAGTTGTCACTGCACAGCACAGTACACGGCTCTGAAAAATGTCGAAGAGGTGGGGTATAAAGGCAGATATTTCCAAACTGGTTTTCAACAAAAGTAAAACACAAAATTAGGTAATAAATATACCATTTGAACAGGTATCTACATATCGCAAAAAAAAAATGATACCATGAATTTCCAAGTGTTTTTTTTGAACAGCAAAATAGTAACAGGCGCTACAAACGCAATTGCGAAGGTAACAATTGCAATTTAAGGGAGAAGAAGGAAGCAATCCCTGATGCTGCACATCCATGCAGTGCTGTGATGGGGCTAAGAGTGATGACCTCAACCTGGACTCCAACCAGGCCACGCCCCCAATGTATTTCACCCCGCCCCTCGGAGTTTAATCATGGGGAACAATTGCAATTTGGTAGATCTGACAGCATCCACAATTCCCATAGACTGGCAGCTCTGGCATTTGCCAGAGGTGTTGGTGTGCTGCCACAGCAACATGTTTAAAGTGGTAGTAAATGCTATCTCTTTTCTCAGGACCATGAAAAACCTTAAGATAAGACTTACCTACATATTCCTTTAAATCCTTTTAGAAATGCATCATTTAGAAGATTTTTGCCCTGTTCTCTGTCGGATTATGTCATTCGTGCATGCACATTTCAATTCAAATTGATGGCATACTGGCTGTCCTGTGTGCCCTGAAAGTGTATAGCAATATGCCATGGTGACATATTCCTCACTCCCTGACATTTTAGCTGTCCTGCGAGAGCTCTAAGTATCATCTCTTCCTGAAAGCCTATGTGAGTAGCTACGTCACAGGGATTGTTTACACTGTAGTGTAGCAAGCACATGGGAAGCAAATACAGTTGCAATAAAAAGTATGTGAACCCTTTTGCAATGATATGGATTTCTGCACAAATTGGTCATAAAATGTGATCTGATCTTCAAGTCACAACAATAGACAATAACGGTCTGCTTAAACTAATAACACACAAAGAATTAAATGTTACCATGTTTTTATTGAACACACCATGTAAACATTCACAGTGCAGGTGGAAAAAGTATGTGAACCCTTGGATTTAATAACTGGTTGAACCTCCTTTGGCAGCAATAACTTCAACCAAACATTTCCCGTAGTTGGAGATCAGACGTGCACAACGGTCAGGAGTAATTCTTGACCATTCCTCTTTACAGAACTGTTTCAGTTCGGCAATATTCTTGGGATGTCTGGTGTGAATCACTTTCTTGAGGTCATGCCACAGCATCTCAATCGGGTTGAGGTCAGGACTCTGACTGGGCCACTCCAGAAGGCGTATCTTCTTCTGTTTAAGCCATTCTGTTGTTGATTTACTTCTACGCTTTGGGTTGTTGTCCTGTTACAACACCCATCTTCTGTTGAGCTTCAGCTGGTGGACAGATGGCCTTAAGTTCTCCTGCAAAATGTCTTGATAAACTTGGGAATTTATTTTTCCTTCGATGATAGCAATCCATCCAGGCCCTGATGCAGCAAAGCAGCCCAAACCATGATGCCCCCACCACCATACTTCACAGTTGGGATGAGGTTTTGATGTTGGTGTGCTGTGCCTCTTTTTCTCCACACATAGTGTTGTGTGTTTCTTACAAACTACTCAACTTTGGTTTCATCTGTCCATAGAATATTTTGCCAGTACTGCTGTGGAACATCCAGGTGCTCTTGTGCAAACTGTAAACATGCAGAAATGTTTTTTTTTGGACAGCAGTGGCTTCCTCTGTGGTATCCTCGCATGAAATCCACTCTTGTTTAGTGTTTTATGTATCGTAGATTCGCTAACAAGGATGTTACCATATGCCAGAGACTTTTGTAAGTCTTTAGCTGACACTCTAGGATTCTTCTATACCTCGTTGAGCAGTCTGTGCTGTGCTCTTACAGTCATCTTTACAGGACGCCCACTCCTAGGTAGAGTAGCAGCAGTGCTGAACTTTCTCCATTTATAGACAATTTGTCTTACCGTGGACTGATGAACAGCAAGGCTTTTGGAGATACTTTTATAACCCTTTCCAGCTTTATGCAAGTCAACAATTCTTAATCGTAGGTCTTCTGAGAGCTCTTTTGTGCAAGGCATCATACACATCAGGCAACGCTTCTTGTGAAAAGCAAACCCAGAACTGGTGTGTGTTTTTTATAGGGCAGGGCAGCTGTAACCAACACCTCCAATCTCATCTCATTGATTGGACTCCAATTGGCTGACACCTCACTCCAATTAGCTCTTGGAGATCTCATTAATCTAGGGGTTCACATACTTTTTCCACATGCACTGTGAATGTTTACATGGTGTGTTCAATAAAAACATGGTACCATTTAATTCTTTGTGTATTATTAGTTTAAGCAGACTGTGATTGTCTATTGTTGTGACTTAGATGAAGATCAGATCACATTTTATGACCAATTTATGCAGAAATACATATCATTCCAAAAGGGCTCAAATACTTTTTATTGCAACTGTATGATGGCTGCTTATCTGCACGGTAAAGTTGCCAGTTTCCCAACAGAAAACCACACAAAACAGACAATGCAAATAATGAGACTTTGCTATATCTTACAGCGCATGAGCTAGATTACTGTGACTATGCAGGAGAAGGGCAGAAGTAAGGCAGGAATCTGCTTCGGTGGGTTCCCCTAGAGATGGTGCCGGCTTCAGATACATTGGAGAAATAAAACATTGGATGCAAATAAAGTAGGGATACTCCAATAGCGTGGTAACATATCTGGTTAGATTGAATGTGGATTGCAGTGCAGATCTGTGTTTAACAGCACTATGCAGTATTGAGTTTACTACCATTATATTGTGCCCTTGGTCAATTCCCTTGTTACCCCTGCTACATTACCACTAGTCAGTACAGTGCCTAGTTAGAAACTTTAGGGGTTATTTTCTAAAAATGGAGAGTGCAAAATATAGTGCAACTCTGCATAGAAACCAATCAGGTTCTAGGTTTTATTGCCAAAACTTAATTGAACAAGTTGAAGTTAGAAGCTGATTGGTTACTATGCACAGCTGTACCAGATTCTGAGTGCTCCAGTTTTAGTAAATCTCCCACTCTCTGTCTCCCTATGCTCTCTGGTCAGTCTCCCTTTTACCCTTGTTGTGGTAGGAGTGTGGATTTTGTGTTAAATCTATTTATTTATTATCAGTAATTTGACATACTGTCCACATAGGCTCAAGAGGCATGTCTATTGAAAAAAGCAATATTCAATACATTATTTAATATTTAATACATTGATTTTCAACAGCTACTGTGGCCTGCCAGCCTTATCCTGTTCTGTTCACATAAAACAGTAAACTTTATACTATACACGTACATGTTCTATTCCTCTCTCCCTGTTCTATAATACTTTGAATGAGATGATTTTTATTTTTAATTTGCATCAACCCTTTATTTGTTATGCTAAGCTTTCAAGAGATTTACTCTTATCACCAGGAACTGATACACAAAGATTTAACAGAATGCAAAACTAAATTGTATAATTAAAATTCCAAACAGTGAAAATTAGGGGAGAGTGAAAAATGCACAAGGTCATAAAATGAGCCAGATAAAGAATGGATGTAGGACTGTAGAATAAGTAAGAGTCAAGTCATAGAGGTGGGAATGGTCGTAAAAGTATCTGACAGTGAATTAGAAAACTGAGATCAACATTGAGTCTATTAACATTTATGTCAAATAGAATTATCATTCTTAGTTCAAAGGTTTTCCTTTACTGAATGGTTTTAAAGTTTCCCTTGAGAACCATGATATTTAGGTCTTTCATAGAGTGGCCCTTTTGTGAAAAAAATAAGTTGCATAGAAATAAAATAGCTATGCTCCCTGTGTCCTGTTATTATGTTTCGTCCTTTGTGTCAGGATTATTCCAATATTCAAAGATGAGGAGAATACAATGTGGTCACATTATAAAAAAAAATTACTATTTACTGATTTCAGAAGTATTGGGGCTGAAAAAAAATTTGTTCAAACAGCTAAAAGATGTAATATTAAATATTTAAAGATATGTGTCAGTGCTTTTTAGTTACTCAATGCATCATGTGGAAAAATGCTTTCATCTCCAATGCTTGATAGATGCCAAACTGGTCATTCTATTAGTGCAATAATATTATTGTTGTATGCATAATAATTTTTATAGCAAACATAGGTTTATTTAGGAAGGATGCACCATTCCCCACATCAAATGTTTCCTGGGCATTTGTCTATTTGTATTTTACAGCATTTGCTTAATATTTTCAAAAGAAAATTCACCCTGTGTGTAATGTGATGGCCTGATTGGCAAATCTTGTTTCAATGTTAAACGCAGGGGGGCAAACCCTGCTTCTTATTGAAATCTCTCTATTATGTCGTATGCTGATGGCGATGGGCAAATCTTGTTAGTAACTGGAATCTCTGTATTATTTTGTATGCTGTTCAATGAATCATCTTAGAAAAAAATAAATGCAAAGGGCAAATTCTCATCGATAGGCAATTTCTGTAAAATACATACAGTGTGCAGCAAACATTCACTGTGCAAATTGCACTGTAAATTCCTTATAACAATAATTAGACCCCTTAGTAGATAAATAGCCAGAAACAGCTTAAACAAATAACATGTGAAAAATGATGTACAAGGGGAAAAAATTTACCAGTCTTTCTATCTATTAAATCTTAATATTGTGGAATTTGTTACCATTCAGTATCATCAAGTTCTTCATTATAGATAATCTAATGCATATTAATATGACAGTACCATGGAGTGTCAACTTTTTTGTTTTCATTTATTAGTGAGGATGAATCATTCACCAAGAATCTGACACCTTTTGTATGATGTATAGAAAGCAGAGCAACAGAGCACATTTGTACTACAAACTTATCTGAAACCCTGAGATTTTTAATGTCATAAGACTGTGTGCAGTTTGAAGGTTTATAAAATAAGCTATTGAAAGTAATTGCTTATAAGTTATTCCGCCATAATGAATATCCATATTCTGATTATTTTTTAAGAAAAATACAATCAAACCATGAATGCTTTTGCAATTGAACCCTTATAAGTATTTATACATATTCTTGCCCAGTAAGGCAATAATGATAGGTAACATGTTGTAATCCACAACAACCAATAACTTTTCAGCTACTGTAGTCAGATCAGTTAGCAGATAATTGATGATTAGTTGCTTCATTGTGCACATCACTATTGTTCTTATCCTGTTTTGTGAAATAAGGTTTACAGATTGGTCACAGGCTTAAAGTTACATTCTAGAAAAAAATGAAAATTCAAGGCTTAATTACTGCTGAATCAGCTTATACTGTATGTTGCCTTTCCTGGTTCCTCCATCATCAACATGCTAATTCCATTTTTAAATAAAACCTTTCTGTTTCCATTACAGTGACGTCATTCCTAAGTCTATCTGCTTCTTTATGCAGTCTATTTTTTTTTAAATAAAACTCCACCTATCATCTACATCTATCACAAGTGCTTTATATCCTAGAATTATATTTATTGATATATGAATTTTAACAGTGTCCAGCCTTTTTTATTAGGCTAACTATTATTTACAAACATGGTTTTGTTCATCCTTTCCCCATGTGCGAAATAAACAAAAGGGCTTCATTCACAAGACTGTAAAAAAATGCATATACAAATGTTTTTCAACGCTGCCTCAGTATCGGAGACTGAGAAATTCAGATCCATAACACAGAATCTAAAAATCTGCATCAAAGAACGTGCGCTTTACACTCTTACGCACATAAACTCATATACATGTGTTTGTAAATGCGCAAATTATGTATAAACAAAGCATTATAAATTAGCATTATGTACGCATATGCATCTTAATGCATTTTAATGTATCTATACGCAAGTATTTTACTGATCATTATGCAAGAACTTTACTCCTAAAAAACACATGTGTAATAACATCAGTAACATCAGCTATTTTGCAGCCATGTGAATGAAGCCTAAGGCCTCTTTCACACAGACACCTTCGTGCAATGGATTTAGCTTGCTCCACTAATCCCCACTGAGCAGGTGGATGACAGGTCCTCTCCCATCCCCTGTGCAGAGCGGACATGGACACAGTCCCATTTTATGGGAAAATCTCATGGAAACAGACCGCCTGTCCATTTCTCTCTGATTCTATTCGATTTGATCTGCCAGACGGATGGAAAACAGGACCACCATCCATATGGCTTTTGCAGGCAGGATCAGATAGGATAGTGGCATATGTCCCCTGACATCCCCCGCTCCATAGGGGAGACTGCAAGGTCCTGATCAGTCAGCCCATGTGAAAGGCCCCTAATCCTGTATAAAGAAATTCTATATAAACAAAACAACAAATTAAATATCTACAGTATATAAAAACATTTACAGTATATAATCCTTTCTTCTGTGTAATTAAAAAAAGAATCAAAATGTGCAGCGCAATAAAATTGAAATAAAACTAATAAACCATAATGCATTAATCATATAAAATAAATCTGGAAATGATAGCAGTAGAAGCACTGAAAAAAAGTCCAATATCAACAGTTCTCCAGGTGAATCAGGTAGACAAAACAATGCAGCAGTGGGGTGATGGTAATATATGAGTGAAGCAGTTGATCCTCACAGTATAAAATCATATAAAAGAAAAGAATGGAACAATCTAGTGCCCTCTGTATGCAATCATTTAATAGCAGCATAAAAAATACAAAATTCCTACTTACAAAGATTGCACTCCAAAACCAAGTGCTGGTATCACTGACATAGACACATAAGCGGTTGTTTCCAACCTAGAAGATGGCCGCGGGTGAGGTCAGATGTGACTCCTCCCCTCCGTACGTGTTACATCCTGTAGGCGGGGACTTCATCAGCGTGAAGTCGGATGCACGTCGATGGCCCGCGATGCTCTAAATAGTCATGTAACCATCTCCAAACCAATCAGGCTCACAGATAGAGTGGGCGAATCATCACCCTGGACACATAAATTAACAATTTAAAGAGCCATTCATTGGAGAATGGAGCTACCCAGTGACAATAATAAAAAGATATAACATGACAAATAATAACAATTTGTCATAATATAAGGGGCAAACTTAAACCTCCGTATATAAACTTTTGATAGTTAATTAAAAGAACACTCAATCTTTTAAAGGGCAATACACCTCAGTTAAAACTTTCTCAACCAGCAGCAAGAAGAAGAATATAATAAAAAATAACATTCACTAGACTGATTAAAAATTATAGTGACATCAATCCACAACCATCTTCTAGACAAAACAAATCACAAGCATAAATAAATGAAAAATAAAAATAAAAATGAAAACCACTAAATACAGTATCTAAAAATCCACATATTATTAAAAAATTACCTATTAGAAATAAAACAGTTAAGATCAAATTCAACATTCATACCAGCTGGGGCCATCACCTTAGTCCCATAAATCCAGAAGGATTCTCTACGACTTAGCTGGCGAATATAATGACCACCTCACTAGTGTCTAGGGACTTTTTCAATCCCCCAGAATTTGAGATGCTTAGGGTCCCGTTGATGACAGAGCCTAAAGTGATGGGATAAACTATGGGTTTTTACACCTCGTTTAATGTTACTTATATGTTCCCCCACTCGTACGTACAGTGCCCTAGAGGTCCTTCCAATATGTTGCAATCCGCAATCGCACTCGAGCATATACACCACCCCCACCGTTGCACATGTAATTAAATCTTTAATCCAATACTGTTTATGTGTGACTGATGAGGTTAATTCTTTGCGTTTTTTCACATTATTTCTAGCGTTCCTACAAGTGGCACACCTACCACACGCATAGAACCCAGCAAGAAAACGAAATAATTTATTTGCAGGAAGCTTAGGTGGGTCAATGACCCCTGGAGCCAAAGTATCACAAAGGGAAGGTGCTTTCCGATAGATGAGTTCAGGACAATTAGGGAGATGAGGACCAAGTATATGATCGTGTTTTAATATAGACCAATGTTTGGCTACAATTTTTTCAAACTTTCGATGCTGTATACTAAAGTCTAAAAGCATCCTGAATTGATTAGTAGCCTCTGGGTTCACTGTATTCACAATCTTATTGGCTACAATAGTTATTCTATCAGTGGCTCTTACCCTCTCAATTTCTTTGTTAATCACAGATTGTGCATAACCTTTCTGCTTAAATCTTGTTGATAAAATCTGGGACTGTGACAGAAACTCATCTTCCGACGTGCAATTACCTCAGAGTCGAATGAATTGCCCCCTTGGGATGTTACACAACCACATCCGATGGTGACAACTGTTAAGAGGGATGTAGGCATTGCAATCCGTTGCCTTAAAATGATTCCTGGTATGAAAATGATTATCTTTTTTAAAAATCTCTAGGTCTAAAAACGTGATCTGTTGTTTATCAATACACCAAGATAACTGAATATTTGTGATATTGCTATTCAATTTGTCCATAAAAAGCTGTAGGCTAGGCATGTCTCCCTCCCACACCATTACCAGGTCATCAATATACCTCCTATAGCAAACCTACTGGGGAGGGCGATCACGGAAAACAGCATCCTCCTCCCAGTGGGCCATGAATAAATTGGCCACACTGGAAGCAAAATGGGCGCCCATCGCCATACCCCTTGTCTGCAAAAAATATTGTTTATTGAACCAAAAATAGTTGTTAAGTAAACAAAACTTCAGACCTCTGAGTAAAAACTTAACATGTTCTCTAGAGAGATCCGTATCTGCCAATGCCCATTTGACTGAGGCAAGAGCTTCATTATGATCGAGGATGGTGTACAACAAACCTACATCCGCAGTAATGAGTATACTAGTCGGGGTGCAGGAAAGAGTATCACGGATCTGAATGATCTGTTTGGTGTCTCTAAGATAAGCTGGCATTTTTGTAACCAACCGTTGCAGAAAAAAGTCCAAATACTGGCCTAACCGCAATGTCACAGAATCAATCCCGTTGACAATCGGTCGGCCAGGGGGATTTTCTGAATTTTTATGCAATTTAAGTAGGAAGTAGATAATGGGTGTTCTACAATAGAGAGGATCAAGATAAGAGGCCTCCTTGGAGTTCAATTGTGTAATTGCCTTTTTCATAACAAAATTATCCACTCCACTCTGCAAATGGTCTGATCCTTGCAGTAACTTGTAGCAGCCCTAAGTCCTTAATCTCTCCTGTGGAATTTCCAATAGATGGTGCTCATAATAATTTTTGTTGTAAACCCCGTCACCTCTTTGCTCCCAAATTATTTGGGTTAACTTGCTGGGCTACTTTGATCTTTTTAATTGAAAGGCTGTAGCAAAGTGTCCCATTACTTGCCATGATCAGAAGCAGGCATGGCTCCTTTAACTCCTTTTCCTTCGATGGCCAGGGGATATAAGTTTCTCTGTTTCCTTCCCTTAGCAGCTCAGAGAGACTCTTGGTAAGAAAGAGTAGGCTGGTCCTCCACCATTGGTCCTGAGGTATGGGCAAACAGGCTTGAGCCCAATAGCATGCAGCTTTCATTGAAGACCCAGCTACTACAGAGAGCACTGCATCAAATGCTACCAGACTATTGTGCTTCCAGTAGGATTGTCCTGCATGTCCAGCCGCTGACCTGCAGTACCAGACCCGGGAGGCCTTCAGATGCTTTCCCGTGGTGTCAGCCCAGAGATCCCTCCAGCTGTTTGTCTTTACTGTGAGAGATGCTGCCGCAGAGCATAAGTGCAAGCAGCTGTTGTGTACTGTACTGTTTACTCATGTAGGGGTCATTTTCTAGTAACTGTGGCTAAAGACCCTTATAGACACTGTGCTGTACTTCCACCTGGTGTCCCTACTGAGTCACAGAGACATTGCTCTCATGAGCTCTCACTGTCTGATCATTTGGATGATTCCTCTTACCTCTTACAAGGTCAGCTTGAATGTTTCCACATTACACCACCAAGGTGGAAATGTAAAGCCACAGTCATGTCTGTAATTCCTCCAATCCTACATATAAATGTAAAAAAAGGTCACGTGACTATCCTTGATCTTTTTATTTCATTAGCCTACCAATGGCATGTGGTAGGGATCAGGTGAAACCAGAACATGCAGTAATGCATGTTTTTATATTGTACACTGTACAGCGTGGATGGAGGAATTCGATTTTTTTTTTCAGCCCGCAAGCTGAAACTAACATATTTCAGTATGGATGGCCAAATCTCCCTCTGTGTCTATTCTATTTTGACAGTGTATGACCAGCTTAAGACAGTCATCGGTCTTGTAGGAGACTGGGTATCTGCAGACAAGTACGAAAATTCTGTTCAGTGGAAATTCAGAGGCACATTGTGGGGAGGGAAAGGGGAGAAAATTTCCCAACAACGCAGTTTGTCAAAAAGCACTGAAGCAAAGGGCACAAAAATATTGGAGACTAGTTGCCTGGCTCTCTATTTTTAAAGGATAAGTTCACCTTTTGTAACATGTTACTTGTTACACATATATTCAGGGTGTTGCATTTAACATTTTACAGATGTACCAGCCTCCCATTTTGACAGAGAAGAGGGGATCTTCTCCCCCGCTCGCTGTCACAATTAAAAAAAAAGTAAAGTATTAAGGATTTTATCCAATAATACGGAAATCTGTTTTGATTGTTTCTTATTTGTTCTTCTTTTAGAGTGTTGGATAAAAGTTTTATTCTGTTATAATCAATAAAGGATAACTGTACTAAAAGTAAGTCATCCTTTAAATAACACCCTTTTTATTCAACACCCCCAACAATTTTACATTTCCATTTTTGGCTCCCCAGACATCCTTGCTGTGTGGCTCCCACTGAGTACAGATACAGAAATCTCCTAGCTGGCTTCTTCTTCCATGCGTGAATGAAAGAACCATCATTCCTCTAGAGAAGCCGTCTGTTAGGCATTCCAATGAAAGGCACTCCATAGGGATAAAAGAAGATTCTTCCATGTGTGTGGAAAAAAAAAGCCTGACTCGGAGACCTCTGCTGCAGCAACTGCGTGTCTTACAGCGGAGATCTCAGAGTAGGGATTGCAGGTAAATGAAAGACTGTGAGGGGTGGCAAAGATATTTTAAGGGATAACTGTACTAAAGGATTTACAAGTTAAACCATCTTGCCATAATATTCACTCACAATGCACATTTCATTGTATTTTTATTATTTCTAATAACCGTCAAAATAGTACAACAATAAGATTTTACACATTGCTTATAAAATCTTTTTGGGCACGTTCTTATTGTGAAGGATACATATATAATAAAGCATTCATCTATTGCTCCTGGATCTAAAGGTGCATTGTCATGTTTCTGACCTTATGGTATGCAAGTCATAATGGCTTCCAAACCTTTCACTTTGATTGCTTCTTATCTGCAATATACAGCACTGCATAGTCCCACGACACCCCCATGGAATTGCCCGCAGTGATAAATTTATTCTCTGTTAGCAGAAACATTTGCTTGACTATATATCTTCAGCAAATGCTAAAATTTATCAAATCCATAATACCCTCAGAATGCTCAAATCAAATATCTCTATTTAATCAGTTTTGTCGACATTGTATAAAACAATGGTTTTGTAGTCACAAGAATTTATCTTTTTCTCTTAATACCTTTCCAGTGACATACTCCTATACTGCAAAGGTTAACTGCTCATTAAAATGTTACTAAACCCAGGACCCTGCATTCACTATATCTGGTCTCCCACAGTACACAGAACATTGAAATGCAATTATTTCAGTAAATATAAACTGCTAAATACCTTTTCTTATCAGCAGTTTGAGTAGTCTTGTGACTTCTTTCAGTGTCTGGTTAAAGCTGGTAGAAAGAGTTTTTATTCTCCCCTTAGCTGTAATACTTTCCCTAGTCCTTGCAGGATTCCAGTGCTGCACTCTTCTGATGCTTTAGGTTGTGGACAGGTTCTTGCTGTGCTCACATACAATGTAGTCCTGCATTCTATGTGATGTTATAAAAGTGCCACAGCTTGCCATAGTGAGGAATAAGGGAAACATTGTGATTATTCCCCTATCCGTAGACTTAACAAGCATTTAATACTTATGTGGAACAATTTTTAAGGCTCTTGTATATATTTCACAAAAATAAGTATGAAAAATATAAATAAATAAATAAATAAATAAATAAATAAATAAATAAATAAATAAAATGTCCCCATGCATAGTGAAAAAGAGTGTTGTACGGTACGTATGAAAATCGTTATTGTCTGGGCTTGTTCTTTTTTTTTTTTTTTAATAATCAAAATTTTATTATTTCATTTATATATACATCATTTATACAACATTCTATACCCCTATATTCAATCCACAGAAAGAAAACATACTACACATTACATCCTTCCTCTCCTACCGCAGTTTCCCCCCTGTCCCAGCAGTCGACATTACATATATGATGAAAAAAAAAAAAAATTCCCCCCCCAACACCCCACTTCGTGTACAATCGTGCTTATGATTACAAAGTGTTTAAAGATAAATTTATAAATAAGTTCCCCCTTGTTTGATTCGTGTCATTATCCCTTCCGTTCATTATTATGTATTTGAGGAAGAAAAAAAAAAAAAAACCCTTACCCATCCCCCTCCGTGTACAATCGTGCTTATAATTATAAAGTGTTTAAAATGTAAATTCATAAATAAATTCCCCCCTTTTTCTAATTTGTGTCATTAATCACTTCAATTCATTATGAGATAAATCCCCCTTTATTCTAATTTGTGTCAATAGTCATAATAATGACTATTCATTCAATTCATAATAATGTGATTTGTGAGAAAAAAGAAAAAAAACACCCCCCCCCCCCTCAAAATACATTCGTGCTTAAGGAAGGGAATAATATCCCTATAGTTCATAATTATTATAAATCGTGTATCTGTGTTTCCTTTCCCCCCTCTCCTCCCTTCCCCCTTTATAAAATAATGAGTGAGGGGGGAATCCCCCTCCCATCTAATCTTCTAGTGTCTATAAATTTATTTATTTATATGTGTAATTCCCTTTTCCTTCCCTTTCCTCCCCCCTCTCCCCCCGCAAAAAAAAAAAAAAAAAAATCTGTCAAGACTGGGGCTGGGGGGAAGTAGTAAAAAATCCAAAGTCCAAAAACCACATATACATATAACCATACATTATCTTACCCCCTTCCCTCTTGATTAGCATTAGAGAAGTTATTTCACTATTTACATCTACTTTTCAGGGCCACTCTTCTTATATCTCTATTCTAAATGACTATACCATTTCTTCCTCCCTTACCCATCTATATTTCCCTCTTCTAATATCTCCTTGGCGCATTGTTCCCAGTTTGCCCATGTCGTTTCAAATTTCTTTCTTTGGTTTTTAACCACATGAACCCATCTCTCTGCTTCCTTTATTATATTAACCTCATTTCTCCACTCTATGACTGACGGAATCTGGTCCTGTCTCCAATACTTCGGGATTAATTTTTTCGCTGCATTTAATAAGTGTGGGATTACACTTTCTCTATACTTTTTGACAGAACCGGACGTTCCATGAAATAAATATTGTATCGGCCCAAACTCCATGTGGTCCGTCGTCATTTTCTTAATCCACGGGGCCACTAATTCCCAGAATCGCTTAATTATCGGGCATGACCACCATAGATGAAGAAAAGTTCCCCTCTGTCCACAGCCCCTCCAGCATTTGTCATTAGCTTCTGAAGAGATTTGTGCTATCTTAACTGGTGTCTTATACCATCTCGCTATGAATTTATATGCCATTTCTTGCACCTTTGTACTTATGGAGGTTGTAAATGTTAACAATATCATTTTATTTATTTGTTTATCTGTCCACACTTGGCCTAGCTCCCTCTCCCATTCTTTTATAAAATATGGAGGTTTCTTTTCTTGCTCTCCTTGGATCATTCTGTACATCCGAAATAATGTATGCCCAGCTTCTGATGTCTGTGCACACTGCCTCCCAAACGCGGTAAGTGTATTTATGGGTCTTAATGGTTTTATTTTCTTAAGGAAACTTGTCATTTGACGGTGTTTCCATTCCGCCATTCTTGTCTCCCCGAATTTCAATATCATCTCAGTCAGTGATAGTAAGACTCCACTTGGGGCAAACTTACCGCATCTAATATTCCCGTCTTGTCCCCATGCCCCCAGACTTCCCGTCTTCTCCCCCGGGGGAACCACGGAAATCCCTCCAGAGGAGCCAGAGGGGAGGTCTGAGGAGCATACCTGCCCTCTTTATTCATTCTATCCCATACTTCTAATGTATTCAGGGTCATTGGAGATGTCCATTGTGACAGCCCTCTCAATGGCCCTTGGATCCATGGTGCTCCTGCCAAGTTTCTCCCCGCCATCACCATTTCTGCCTGTACCCATGGTTTTCTATTTAGGTCATGGCACCAGTCCGTTATTCTAACTAGCGCCATGGCCCTATAATAGAATGTTATATCCGGGAGTCCTAAGCCACCCTCCGCTCTACTCCTTCTTAAAATATCGTAGGCCAGTCTAGGCCTTTTATCGTTCCACACAAAGGCCACGAATAGCCAACGTATTTGTTTAAGGAGACTCGCTGGCAACCTGATTGGCACTGTACGTCTGGGCTTGTTCTGATATTTTCTTGTTTTATTTTTGTAGGTTTTTTACAACAAAAACTAGAAAAATAAAGTATTTCAGAAGGATGCAAGTGCCCCGTATTTGCTGGATCCTCATAGTTGGAATATTTGGCTTCCTTTGCAGCGCACCACCTGCAGGGACCTGTGATTAAATGTATTTGTATTCCCAGCCAAATGTGGTGAGTCTAGGAAAAGTTTTCCAACCCCTCCCTGCCCATGCCCTCTTGCACAGAAGAATCATAAAGATCAAGGAGCGATTAAAAAAAAAAATCAGAAATAAAGTTCAGGTCAAGCACCAATATGGGAGAAAAAAAGAAAGAAAAGGTAAAACTGAACTGGAGTTTATCATATGTCCACTGGAAGATGCAGCAAACAAGGGAAAAAAGACTAGTCTGATGAGACCAACATTTTACTTTTGGCTTTAGCACCAGACCCTATGTGTTGCAAAAAAAAAAAAAAAACATCCCTGCTTATTACCCTGAGCTTGGCATTATATTACTTCCTTAGAATGCCAATGGCATCACTACAACATCAAAGGTGGAACTGTCCCTCTGCCAGGTGACCCCAGGAAAGACACAGAGCCTACGCTACCGTGGAATTTGGACTTCTTTGGTTTGAGGGTGTCCTGCTCTCTCTGCTTTGACAGGAATGCACAGATAAGCTATCCAAGGAAAAACAACAATTTAAAAAAAGGAAAATGAAGAACCTCATTATGAACTATAATAAATCTAAACAAATCTAAACTGAATATATTGCCCACTGAGAAGGGGTGATTAAGGAAGGGAGTATGATAGTCCTGTGTAATTATATACAGAAGTCAAATAATAGATTAATTTGAAAAAGTTTCACCTAAAGAATATACCAAGCACATCAGGGTATTATGGAATAAGGATAAACTTCAGACATAGAAAAGATTCCTTATTGTAAGACCTGGAAATGGTGGAACATGAACTGGTTGGAACATGAACAGTAAATACTTTTAAAAAAGGGTTAAATACTTTTCTGATGGAACAATATTCAAAAATGTTTCTGTATTTCCAAAAACACATGGTTGAACGTTGAATAATTCAGTTGCCTTTAGGGGTCAGGAAACATGTTTTCCCTAATATAACCAACTGGGACCATGTTTTGCAAGGGTTTTCATTCTTTTGTAGGAACTAGGCTTTCTACTAAACCATGTAACCCTGGGCAGCGAAAGTATGTGCATTAATATTGTCATCTAATTTCACTAAACAGATTAACTTTCTGCACAGAAGAATTAAATGAGGCCATCTTTATTGTCATTTGCCTAAGATTCAAATACCACTATGTTCTACATACTGTAGTATGACCTCTCATAAGAGGCTCAGTGTATGATGTATGTCATACTGATGAGGGCAGTCCTCTGTTTTATCTATATGAACAACACACAAAATCAAGTGAAAGCTCTCTGACGATTTTTACCCTACCTGTATTTTTTATTTTAAATTATAGGAAAACAGAGACTATACAGTATATGGTTACACATACACATAACCTGCACATACTTACAATTTATACATATGTAAAATATGCATAAACAAGATATTAAAGTATATTAGTGGGTTCTTCAGATCATTGCTCCTGGGTTTTTTGGCTTAATTTGGTCCTGGTAACCATAGTCACCAAGACAGAAAGAGAGGCTGAATCTTCTTATCCAGGTCACGACAGCAGAAAAAGAGGTTGATTTAATAAAGGCAAATACAGTGCCTTGAAAAGGTTTTCATATCCCTTGAAATTTTCCACAATTTGTCAAGTTACAACCAAAAATGTAAATGTATTTTATTGGAATTTTATGTGATAGACGAACACAAAGTGGCACATAATTGCGAAGTGGAAGGAAAATGATAAATGGTTGTCAAAATTCTTTTGCAAATAAATATGTGAAAAGTGTAGCGTTCATTTGTATTCAGCCCCCCAGTCAATACTTTGTAGAACCACCTTTTGCTCCAATTACAGCTGCAAATCTTTTTGGGGATTTCTCTAACAGCTTTGTACATGTAGAAAGTGAAATTTTTGCCCAATTCTTCTTTGCAAAATAGTTCAAGCTCTGTCAGATAGGATGGAGAGCGTCTGTGAACAGCAATTTTCAAGTCTTGCCACAGAGTCTCAATTGGATTTAGGTCTGGACTTTGACTGGGCCATTCTAACACATGAATATGATTTGATCATTCCATTGTAGCTCTGGCTGTATGTTTAGGGTCATTGTCCTGCTGGAAGGTGAACCTCTTCCTCAGTCTCAAGTCTTTTGCAAAACCGGTTTTCTTCTAAGATTGCCCTGTATTTGGCTCCATCCATCTTCCCAATAACTCTGACCAGCTTCCCTTTCCCTGCTGAAGAAAAGCATCCCCACAACATGATGCTGTCACCACCATGTTTCACGGTGGGGATGGTGTGTTCAGGGTGATGTACCGTGTTAGTTTTCCGCCACACATAGTGTTTTGCTTTTAGACCAAAAAGTTCAATTTTGGTTTTATCTGAATAGAGCACCTTCTTCCACATGTTTGTTGTGTCCCCCACATGGCTTCTCTCCAACAGCAAACTGGACTTCTTATGGCTTTCTTTCAAAAATGGCTTTTTTCTTGCCACTCTTCCATAAAGGCCAGATTTGTAGAGTGCATGACTAATAGTTGTCCTGTGGTAAGATTCTCCCAGCTGAGCTGTGGATCTTTGCAGCTCCTCTAGAGTTACTATGGGCCTCTTGGCTGCTTCTCTGATTAATACTCTTCTTGCCTGGCCTGTCAATTTGGGTGGACAGCCATGTCTTGGTAGGTTTTCAGTTGTGTCATACTCTTTCCCTTTTCGGATGATAGATTGAACAGATGTTCAAAGCTTGGGAAATGTTTTTTATAACCTAACCCTGCTTTAAACATCTGCACAACTTTATCCCTGACCTGCCTGGTGTGTTTCTTGCTGTTATGATGTTTTTTGTCTAAAGTTCCTTAACAAACCTCTGAGAGCTTCACAGAACAGCTGTTGTTATACTGATATTAAATTACACACAAGTGGACTATTTACTAATTAGGTGACTTCTTAAGGCAATTGGTTCCACTAGATTTTAGTTGGGGGTATCAGAGTAAAGGGGGCTAAATACAAATGCACACCACACTTTTCACATGTTTATTTGTAAAAAAATTTGAAAACCATTTATCATTTTCCTTCCACTTCACAATTATGTGCCACTAGAGATGGGCTCAAACATCAGCTGTTTGTTTGTTCGTAGAACAAATGAACATATGGGGCACTCTCAGCAAGTTCACCCGCCATAGAATATATATTACAGTGTAGTATATATATTACAGTGCAGTCAGTGTGAATATACAGTGGGGATGGAAAGTATTCAGACCCCCATAAATTTTTCACTCTTTGTTATTTTGCAGCCATTTGCTAAAATCATTTAAGTTCATTTTTTTCTCATTAATGTACACACAGCACCTCATATTGACAGAAAAACACAGAATTGTTGACATTTTTGCAGATTTATTAAAAAAGAAAAACTGAAATATCCTGGTCCTAAGTATTCAGACCCTTTGTTGTGACACTGTCCATTTCTTCCGATCATCCTTGAGATGGTTCTACACCTTCATTTGAGTCCAGCTGTGTTTGATTATACTGATTGGACTTGATAAGGAAAGCCACACACCTGTCTATATAAGACCTTACAGCTCACAGTGCACGTCAGAGCAAATGAGAATCATGAGGTCAAATGAACTGCCTGAAGAGCTCAGAGACAGAATTGTGGCAAGGCACAGATCTGGCCAAGGTTACAAAAAAATTTCGGCTGCACTTAAGGTTCCTAAGAGCACAGTGGCCTCCATAATCCTTAAATGTAAAATGTTTGGGATGACCAGAACCCTTCCTAGAGCTGGCCGTCCGACCAAACTGAGCTATCGGGGGAGAGGAGCCTTGGTGAAAAGAGGTAAAGAAGAACCCAAAGATCACTGTCGGAAGATGGGAGAAAGTTGTAGAGAGTCAACCATCACTGCAGCCCTCCACCAGTCGGGGCTTTATGGCAGAGTGGCCCGACGGAAGCCTCCTCTCAGTGCAAGACACATGTAAGCCCGCATGGAGTTTGCTAAAAAAACACCTGAAGGACTCTAAGATGATGAGAAATAAGATTCTCTGGTCTGATGAGACCAAGATAGAACATTTTGGCCTTAATTCCAAGCTGTATGTGTGGAGAAAACCAGGCACTGCTCATCACCTGTTCAATACAGTCCCAACAGTGAAGCATGGTGGTGGCAGCATCATGCTGTGGGGGTGTTTTTCAGCTGCAGGGACAGTTTAAATTGAGGGAATTGATGAATGCGGCCAAGTACAGGGATATCCTGGACAAAAACCTTCTCCAGAGTGCTCAGGACCTCAAACTGGGCCGAAGGTTTACCTTCCAACAAGACAATGACCCTAAGCACACAGCTAAAATAACGAAGGAGTGGCTTCACAACAACTCAGTGACTGTTCTTGAATGGCCCAGCCAGAGCCCTGACTTAAACCCAATTGAGCATCTCTGGAGAGACCTAAAAATGGCTGTCCACCAACGTTTACCATCCAACCTGACAGAACTGGAGAGGATCTGCGAGGAGGAATGGCAGAGGATCCCCAAATCCAGTTGTGAAAAACTTGTTGAATCTTTCCCAAAAAGACTCAAAAGATCAAAAGGGTGCTTTTACTAAATACTGAGCAAAGGGTCTGAATACTTAGGACCATGTGATATTTCAGTTTTTCTTTTTTAATAAATCTGCAAAAATGTCAACAATTCTGTGTTTTTCTGTCAATATGGGGTGCTGTGTGTACATTAATGAGGAAAAAAATGAACTTAAATAATTTTAGCAAATGGCTGCAATATAACAAAGCGTGAAAAATTTAAGGGGGTCTGAATAATAATAATTTTTTTACATTTATTTTATTTTAGTTTTTTTTTTTTTTTGCAGCAGCAGCAGCAATGAAAAAAAATCTCCACAGTTGCTGCATCTTTATTTTAGTTAAAAAAAATATATAATAAAACTGTTTATAGTGCACCAAGCACAAAAGTATTGCACCCGATCACCATATTCCCTTCCCACACTCTGTAATAAAGAGTTATAAAGCCCCCCAAAAAATTAAAAACAATAATATAATGGTTTATAGTGAACCAAGCAAAAAAAAAAAAATCTCCATCATGTATGGAAGGCCAACAAGGAGAAGCAGATGCTCACAGGCCACTAAAAGAGGGCAAGCAGCCTCTGTGTCAGAGAGAAGTCTGCAGGACCTCAAGTTCTCAACAGGCATCTTCCCCCTAGGCTCTGGGGATCATTATTCCAGAGACCTGTTCTGCCATTATACAGGTCCTGCAGAAGGCCTATATTAAGGTAAGTTTTGTCCTTTATCATCACATTCTATGTATTTAATGTTTGCTAATGTATTGTATTTCTTTCATAATTCCCTAATTACCATGATTGTAATATGCTGTGAATGTCCCCTTTGTCCTCATGCATGCTGTAAGCTTTTAATGCTCCTTCTTTTGTCCTTCATGCATATTTACCTTCACTAACCTCCCCAGCATGCTACCCAGGGCCCATACACACCTGCATGCTGTAAGCTTTTAATGTTCCTTCTTTTGTCCTTCATGCATATTTGCCTTCACTAACCTCCCCAACATGCTATCCTGGGCCCATACACACCTAGCCTAGTCACTTAACAATGTATTTTGTCAGCTCCATAGTAGTGCTTTACCCTAAACACCCCCTAAAATGTGTACAAATGTTATTGTTGTCCTTAAATTCAGGCAGAGTGCCATAATCTTTTTTGGGGGTCCCAAACTCATCTAGAACCCCCTCTAAAATTTTTACAATGGGCCATCAGAGGGGGTGAGGAATCTGATAACTGTACCTTATCTTTTTGTCTTTAAATACTCCTTAAAATAAATGTTATACTGATGTTGGCCAAGAATTTTTGTATCTAATCTGCTTGCAATGTTATGTGCAAAAGTAGTAATTTTATTTTTTCTGGTTTGACTCCACAGTTTCCTTCAACGCCATAGGAATGGCAGAATGTGGCCTCCCAGTTTGCAGAGCGGTGGGACTTTGCCAACTGTGCAGGGGCAATCGATGGAAAACATGTCCACATCATCCCACCACCCCACTTGGGGTCATGCTATTTTAACTATAAGGGGTTTCATAGTATCATGTTGATGGTGGTGTCGGCGACATATGAGTTTTTATATGTGGATGTGGGGAAGAATGGCGGATGGTGGAGTCTTTGCCCAGACCAAGTTCTACCAACATCTCCAGAGTGGTGGCTTGGGATTGTCACCTGCTGAAGAGACCGTGGAAGGACTCCCATTTGTGTTTGTCACAGATGAAGCATTTGGTCTGGGTGAACATCTGATGAGGCTATTCCCCCAGAGGACCCTCACCCCAAAGAAGAGAGTTTTTAATTACTGGCTGGCCAGAGCCAGAAGAGTGGTGGAGAATGCATTTGGTATAATGGCCAGCCGGTTCCGCCTATTCCTTACGGCAATCAACATGGCGGAGTATAAAATGAATCACATAGTGCTAGCATGTTGTATTCTACATAATTATTTAAGGAGAAATGCTCCAAATTATGTGGCCTCAGGACATAAATCCAATGACGGTCCTGGAAGCTGGCCATCCTGGCTTGCCCCCCAAAAGCACCCGTGATGTGCAGCAAAAGTATCTGGACTATTTTACGGGTAGGGGGGCCATTGCTATGGCAGAAAATGTTTGATTCTTTTCTAAAATTAAAAATTATTTTGATCTGAAATCATCTTAAATTTGATTTACTGCTTGTGTTTCTTTTAGCTGTCTCCTAGGTTCTCCTAATGCACTTGTAGTGCTAAGTGGATTTTGCTTTATTAAATAACCCCCTTGTCACTGTAAACACCAACTTAATACAAAAACTGGTATTGAGCATTAAAAGAAGAAGCCACACATTGTTGAGTATAAAAACTTTTACTCCGTGCACATTCACATGTGCATTGTAAAACATTTTTCCACCAAAAATAGATCTTTGTTTAATTAAGTTTGACATTTTTAGTTTTATATTTTGCTTTAACAGGCATGTTTTAAACCATAACATACACAACTCTGGAACTTACAAAGTTCAATGTACAAAAAGTGAAGGCAATATCAGACATGAGTATGTCAAAACTGTGTTGATCTTGCCTTCATCAGATGGAGTGATGTCACCCCTGTAAAAGCCAATTGTCAGGTCACCTGTATCCAGGTGACAGATGCACCCCATTGGGGTCAGGAGTGCACCGCTATGATAGTGGACCCTAAGGCTGACTGCTGCAGATGGAACTCGGGGTGGTTCAGGAAGGCAGGTCCCCTGGAGCATCAACATGGATCCCACAGTGAGTTAGAGCATAGATTCCCCAGGGCGCGGAGTCTAAGAGCCAGTTGGTGTTCACCAGAGCCTCTAGTGGTGAGGATGGACTGGGCTGCAACTGGCTCCAGGTCGCGGCCCCCAGGGTCTCCCAGCTCACGCTCACGGTAGGCTACAGGAGGATGGAGAGGAAACAGCAGCCCAAGACAGCAAGAATAGTAAGGAGGTAGCCAAATGTCGGGGCGACTAGCAGACAAGGATAACAGAGAACACGCCAAAAGTCAGGGTCACAGGCAAACAGGGATAGTCGAGAATGCGCCAAAGGTCAGGGTCACAAGCAGACAGGAATAGTCGGGAACACGCCAAGATCGGTAACAGAGACAGAGACAAACTTAGAACACACGGCAAACAGGAAGCCAAACACATAATATTGCATGGCAAGGCAGGCTTGGAGAATATGGTGTTAAATAGTGGTTCCTGTTGAGGCTAGGGTGGAGCCACACAGAGGGAAGATTACTTAAGCATGCAGGTGTGAGAGTACAAACCTCAAGGCTGATACACAGACCAGGTAAGAGACAGACAGGTCATGAATGTATTACTGCAAGGTCATGACACCAATTTTGAAGATGCACAAAAATTGGGATTCAAAATGGGGATTTCCCTCCTGATCCCATGCCTAATGTCAATATGTGCTAGGTCCCTTCATGGGGGATCACAGGACGTGTTTTGGGGGTGCAACCCCTTCCTCTCACCTACTTGAGTTGCAAGGAAGGGGTTGCACCCACAAAACATGTACATTGATATCCCATTCTGACAGATAGCACATGTTGATACACTGTGTGCATCTTCAAAATTTGGCTTTTAAAATATATTAAAACTTTAGGAAATTTCTCCAAAACATTCTAAAATGGTGTCATTTTGTTGTTATTTAGATTCTCCCTAATACATCAATCATGTTCTTCATTTTTTGTTCAACATCATTGTTTTTTTGCTTTATGATGTCTAAATCCTGACTACACACTATTATGTCCTGGATTAGGATTTGTGCACTTGCACTGGTGAAAGGACGAGATTGTTCTTTCACAACATGCACATCACCTAAAATCAAAAAACACACCATGTATTATAAATATGCAGGCATACATCTATTACCTGAAGCTGTGGTCTCAGACACTGACCTGTTGTGGTCACTATTTTGCCCACTTCATCCACCTCTCCTTCCTCCACATCCTCAGGTTGTGGTGTGCTGAGTTCCCCTTCTTTAGGAGGTGGGGGGTTCCCGGTGTCTTCAGATGTCCTGAGTCTTTTCTCCCCTATGATAATTAAACAAAAGGTATACTTAGCACACAGATATTTGAGGCCAGAAATTGGAATATGAAACATTGCTTGGAAGTGTGGTACAATTATCTGTTTTGGCACAGTTCCAAGCTGAATACATGATTTTTTCCCTTACCAAAGCTGGAATACTTACCTTTTTTGGACAATATTCACACATGGAGACACCACTAGTATCCCCTGGAACACCTGAAGTGTAAACAGCTGCTGAGTGTCCTCTCCTTACATTACACTGAATCAAATTTGCATTTCATTCTAGTTACAAACACATCTAGACAAATGTAGTTAACCCTGTATCGTATTATTAGTGCGCAAACAAACAATGTTTACTATGACCAATTACTGTGCCCACGAGCCTGAAAGTTGCCATTTAAAACGGTACAACAGTAAAGAAAAGCACATGGAGCAGCATGCAAGTAATAATAATAATAGGAACACAGGACAAATACTTACTTTATAGAAGCAGTTTCTTGATCATTCTGTACTGATCATGCTCCCTCCATTTCAGGTCTGACCAGCGCTTCCTCAATTGCTCCTTGCATCGTTGTACCCCAAAATTCCTGTGCAGACTTCTCACAACTTTAGACATGATCTTGGCCTTTCTCACATTAGGATTGGTGTACGGTCCATACCTCCCATCATAGTTGGCCCTCTTCAAGATGTCCACCATCTCCGTGATCTCTACAAAGGACATATTTGAGGCCTTATATCTCCTCTGGGATCGGCATGTTTCTGGCTCCAGGCTTTCCTCGTCGTTACTAGAATTACGCACCTGCTGAGTCTCTGGTATGTCCTCTTCCTCTGCCCCGAAAGAGAAGGAGCGGGGAATATTCTAGAAAGAACATCAGGGGCTGGCGATGCGGGTGGAGTTTCACGCATGCGCAGTGTATGCAAAGGGTAACACACGTGCATCAGACGTACGATCTGTGAGTGGAGGAAGTGCCGATCGTGAGAACGAAGGTAACATTTTAACTGGGGCATCAGTGGCCTATACTGCTTCTAGATTGAGCCCTATATTGTGATAGGATTATGAGAGTTTAGCCTGACATTAGTATTTTTCCCTTGTTTTTTGTCTTGTAGAAATAATGAATCAGTTCAAAAAGCCTAAGTTTATGAGCCAGTTTATCGATAGGTACAGGAAGCTGCCCAGTTTGTGGCAAGTCAAACATAATTTATATCATAACAGACCAGCTAGGAAGGCAGCACTGGAGAAACTGTTGGAATTTGTGAAGACGGAGGTTCCCAACGCAGACAGCGATTTTTTGGACAGGAAAATTGGTAGCTTGAGGAGCACATAGAAGAAGGAGCGCAATAAGGTCCTGGCATCCCAGATGTCAGGAGCAGCAGCAGAGGACGTGTATATACCCAGTCTGTGGTACTACAACAAAATGCGTTTTCTGAAAGACCAGACTGAAGTGAGGTCATCACTTTCCACACTTCCTTCCCCCTAGCTGAGGCTTCTGAGGACCAACCTAGGCCTTCCATCCAGGAAGAAGTGGAGGAGCCCAGCTTGAGGCAGGTATAGTATTTTTCTACATATTTCTTGTCCTAAAATGAATGATGTTAACTAGATGTTATTATTGGTAAGAAAGTAATGATTGAACAAAAAGTGTTTTACATATCAATAGACAGTAGTGGCCAAAAATGATTGGGTAAGGAATGAAAAATGCTGGGGTCAGAATTATAGTCTTTTCTATTTATTAACATTCAATTTGCAACAGTCATGAGCTGAAAATTGTGTGTGATTGATGAAGCAAAAACTAAAACTATGTCCCTTTTTTATACACAGGAAAGCCTCAGCCAGGATGAGGGTCTGGAATGTGGCAGGCAGGAGGTAGCAGGGGGAAGTGGCAGCCAGGAGGTAGCTGGGCCCAGTGGACTGACCCAATACCAGGTCCCTCCCCTCCGCCTTCCACCCAAAAGGCCCTGGAAGGGGAGGAACGTGGATGAGGCAGCACTTGCCCTCATTCGGGATGCTCATGCAATCCTGAGAGACCCCCCCAGTGTTCAAGAGGGCTATGCCTGCATAGTAGCAGCGAAAATGCAGAAAATGGAGGCGGGCCAACGCCTCATCTGTGAGATCATCATTTTACAGACCCTAAATAAGGGGTTGAGTGGCCAACTGACAGAAAATACAAACCTTTCTGAGTTCATCCATCCTCCTTCTCCACCTCCTCCACCTCCTCCTCCTCTTCCACCTCCTGCCACAACTCGACAAACAAAGCCACAGTGTGCAGGGAAGCATGCAAGTAAGACAAGAGAGTGATGGCCTGGGTTCAGTCTGGTCTGACAGACGCAAGCTGTTGTAGTACCACAGCCTGGGGACATATATGTGATCTGCTGCTGTTCCTGATCTCTCGGAGTCCAGGACCAGATTGTACTCCCTATTGTATGGACTCCTCAGGATACCAGTTTTCTTTTTCAAATAGTTGATGTCTGCCCTGGGGTCCACAAGGCTTCAAAAATTTCTGCAATTTCTCCAGCGTTGCCTTCCCTCTTTCTTTTGTTATGACCCAGAATAAATGGTAATTATGTTTTCAGCAAATACTTGCCTATGTGTTTTATTAAAAAAGGATAGTTTGTGAGTAGGCAGGTACATTTCAAAAATACAATGTCAAATTAACAAGGGACACCAACCTCCCTGATGTTAAAAAATACAAGATAATAATGTTGTTGTGGTAACTTGACACACAAAAAAAAAAAAAAAAATTATGGCGTTCACTTGAAAATAATTTTAAAATAATAAAAAAAAGGAGATATTGATTTAAATACAAAAAGGAAAAAAAATCACTATAAAAATAATTCTAAACATTATTATGGAGATCTGGCTTTAAAAACTAAAAATATTATTAAGGGGATTACAAGAAATAATAAAGAAATATGTTTGTCAGAGCTCTGTGTGAATATCACCAGCAAAACAACTTAATTCTTCTAGCATTATAAAGAACAAAATAATGCACTGCATTAAAAGATCCAAAAATTTACAGCGTGACGAATGTGCTATCTCCATTACGAACGCTAGTTTTACCAGACCGAGCGCTTCCGTCTCGTACTTGATTCTGAGCATGCATGTTTTTTTGCCCATCGGAATTGCATACAGACGAACGGAATTTCCGATAGGAATTTATTCTGATGGAAAAATAGAGAACCTGCTCTTCATCTTTTGCTGGCGGCAATTTTGCCAGCAAAAGTCCTATGGAGCATACACACGGTCGGAATTTCTGACCAAAAGCTCACATCTGACTTTTGCTGGTGGAATTTCTGATCATGTGTATGCGGCATAAGGAAACCCCCCAGGCCAGATATTTAAAGGAATATTTCATTTTATTGCTTCACTTTAAGCATCATTAAAATCACTGCTTTTGAAAAAACAATAGTTTTAAAAACTTTTTTTGCATTGATACATGTCCCCTAGGGCAGTACCTGGGTCCCCATACACTTTTTTATGGCAATAACTTGCATATAAGCCTTTAAAATGAGGACTTTTGACTTTTCATGTTCCTGTCCCATAGACTTTAATAGGGTTTGCATATTTGCTAGAAAGTTTCGCATGTTCTGCTGCAAACCGAACCGGGGGGGTGTTCGGCCCATCCCTATGTGCCACTTTGTGTTGGTCTATCACATAAAATCCCAATAAATTACATACTTTTTTCAAGGCACTGTAGACTGGGCACTTTGCAAGTGCAGTTGCACTCATTTTCCACAGGGTTTACTGAATGTGGTGAAGCTCTGCTAATTTCCATTGTCCAATCATGTGCAAGCAATAAGGCTGTTTTTTTTCCCAGCACCTGATTGGGTATTCTTTACAAGGTGAAGCTTCACTACATTCACTGAGCTCTGGGTAAATTGAGTGCAATTGCACTTGCAAAGTTCACCGTCTATTTCCCTTTAGTAAATCAAGCCCAAAATCTGACAGGAGCGTCTAAGCGCCCGCTAATCTATCCAAGACTAAAAAAAGGTTTTGCTTTTACATATACAAATGTACAAATCCATTTACAACCAATATCTCAATTTTTTTTAATTATCAACTCCGATCAGCTGTTATGAACATATGATCTCTTTAAAATCAATGTTGGATGCTAGTGTGCTGTGTATACTAAAATTTGATGATGTAATATCAAAAAGCCTTTGCAGAGAGGCCTATATAATAATAATAATAATAATAATAATCCTGGAACACTGACACTTCTATTAATATTAATATTTCTCAGTTTTGGAAACACCTTTGCTACCCATATTATTGATTAGTGGTTTCTCCAGATAATTGTTCATGGCCTTAATAGCTTAATTCCAATAATGGCTTCCAACTTAAAAATTATGTCAACTCTGCATACTTCACATTCAGCATTTCATACACCACTGAGCCTTTTCTTTCACTACATTTTGCTTATGCTTAATCCAACATTATTTGTTAAATAGTTTTTTTCTAGTTTTTACTTTAAGTACAGTCTGATCTTGAGTACAAAATAACAAAAAAGGCATAGTGAAGGCCAGGGTGTTTATATTTTGTTTTTGCACACACACAGGCACACCGTTTTGCACCCAAATATATTTCTTTATATGGTTGTCACTTTAGTCTTAAGAGAAACTTTGATCTATTTGGAAAGTTTGAGCAAAAGTTCATCACCCGTAAGGAGTTACGTATCTTTGTTCCTTTGTTATTGCAATACACTTGATGCCAGTGTTTTACAGCCATTTTGTAATGGCTACATTGGGAGTGCTGGTGTTTTAATGAAAGTCTGAAAAACAGTGCTGTGTCCTGAAACAGGGGAAAAGTCAATGTTCGGCAAATTCTCTTTTCCAGTTTTTATTATTCTTATATTGCCCTTTCTAGCTCTACTGATAAATGAAAAAAAAAATTTTTTTTATTTATATACAGTATTACTTTTATTTTTTCCTTAAGAATAAATTGTTTATCACTTTTAACTCTTGCACATTTTCTAAGACTTAGATAACCATAAATAGCTCCAACAGGCACCAATATGACAAAGGAAATTATGAAATGGGAGTGATTTAACTAAAATTGTAGAGAATGTTCACCAAACTTAGCAAAAATAGTAAAACTGTGTTCAGTTTAATCATCTGACTATATGCAAACCAAAATCTCATTTTTCTTTTAAATTCCTTAACTTACAGATAACAAATTAAATATATAAATGCTCTTTATTTTCTTACATAAATTAATGTTTGCTGATTCTTAAGCAAGTAAAGCTCTGTTTTGACAACTTAAACATCTGTTTTTTTTTCAAATGGCTCAAAGGAACCATCATTCTACAAGTCTGCAGGCTTCTTCATTGGAGTCTAGGGAGAATAGGCCACACATGAGCAATACTTTATGGCCCTGCAGGCCCAGGCTCATGCAGAAGGGGTTACATAATGTGGCTAGGTAAGGAGACTTGGGTAATTTATTTTGACAGTACTTTTAAATGGGATCTGTGTCTCAATAAATGCAGGCAATAAAGTGGCTGAATATATATTTAAAGCTACCGCTTTAAATAGTCAGTTTGAACCAAGCTGGCCAAACAAATCATTTCATTACTAATTGCCACTGTCAGTGCTTTATAAACTGTATGCAGTGCTATGTTCCAGCAGTGCTATGAGGATTTCCTGTCTGCAGTCAGAACAAAATCGAGTTGGCTGAGCATTGCTCAGCCTTTCTCAGGAAGCCTTGCATTTTATCAATGAACACAATGCTTCCTTTGAATGGCTATGGTGGAGAGACATAAAGATGGTGTCACAATCTCCACGTCAGCTATTCAGAGGAAGCCTTGTATTCACTGGTACTCTGAGCAGATAAAGATTATTAACATTGTCCCACACTCTCTGCCATAGACTCTAGCTCATGATAGGCTAGAACAGATTATTACAAACACCAGACAGATGACCACACTTATACCTCACGCCACTTGTGTAGTGGTGATTGCTCACTCACTGCCACCCCTCTAAATTAGAGGCTCTAGCCGTAGCCAAAAAACAGCATACAAGAAAATGAATATTCCAAGGGGAATCACAAGAGGGGAGACCTCCCTGGAACATAGACATCTACTTGTGGCTAAAGAGGGCAATAATAGAAGAGTGAGTAAAAATTCAATACAAAATTTATTGGAGTATCAACACTACAAAAAGTAAAACATTTTGCTTCAGCAAGGAAGCAACAATGGGATAGTATACCAGGTGTATGGAAACACATGGTATACCAATGGAACAGATAGACAGACAGTAGACTCCCAATAGCACACAAATTACACAAAGGGTGCAGGCGCCGAAATTGCCACGCATGCATAGAAACCCCACAGGCAAACCGCCAATGAAGAAGTAATAAATAGAAATAAAGATAGGTACAAAGGGAAACTATGCATGTGTGGCCCCCTGGGTGATGGAAAAAACTAACGAAGGTGATGCTGCCAAAGATATGCTGCCAAACAGGAGGTTACCTGTCTACTGAATCTCCAAATTATACTGACAAATAGTTCTTATTAGTTATACTGGAAGTGATGCAAATTGTACAATTGCATGAGCATGCAGAAAGCATTTATAAAGAGGGTGTCAATGGGAGTGATTTAACTAAACAGTAACTGAGACGAAGTTCAGATATCTTTAACAAAGTACATTGAAGAATAGACCGATTATTGATCAAGCGGTGCTTGGGTGACAGTTGTTAAAGGAAACATAACCTTGATCGGAGTAGATTAAATAATGCTACTACAGGTCTCCTCTTGGTCATCACCAGGGCACAGCTATCACTGACAAAAAGTCCATCACAGCAGACTGTCCTTGGATCAACATCTATCTCCAGGCTACACAGTTCGTATATAGCACAAAGTCTAGGCTTGAATGCAAACCTACATAAGTGAAGGTTATAGTTGTTACATTACCGCCTTCTTTCCTAGTGCAGGGGTGCTGGCCGTGAACTCAAATGCTTCCAAAGCGGCGAAGTAGTTTTGTCGTGTTCCCGTCCATCAAGGGAGGATAAACCAACGGGCACTGTTGAATGTGCCGTGCTGCCTGTTTGCCGATTCTCAGCTCGTTTTTCGGCCGCACTGCGGTGGTAACATTGAACAGATTGCAACTTCGCTGGTGACAGCTTCAACTGTGTAGTCTGGATACTTCGTTCAAAGTTTCTCCGCCTCCCATTGTAATTGGGGGATCGCTGTAGCAGCGTCTGCACACCGCACTTACGTTGACGTGTTTTCCAACGTCATGTCGCGTAGCTTCAACTGGCCGTGTAACTTCGTCTCAGTTACAATCTTTCCTCTGGAATTGACACCCTCTTTAGAAATGCTTTCTGCATGCGCATGCAATTGTACAGTTTGCATCATTTCCAGTATAACTAATAAGAACTATTTGTCAGTATAATTTGGAGATTCAATAGACAGGTAACCTCCTGTTTGGCAGCATATCTTTGGCAGCATCACCTTCGTTAGTTTTTTCCGTCACCCCGGGGGCCACACATGCATAGTTTCCCTTTGTACCTATCTTTATTTCTATTTATTACTTCTTCATTGGCGGTTTTGCCTGTGGGGTTTCTATGCATGTGTGGCAATTTTGGCGCCTGCACCGCTTGTGTCATTTGTGTGTTATTGTTTATCTACTGTCTGTCTATCTGTTCCATTGGTATACCACGTGTTTCCATACACCTGGTATACTATCCCATTGTTGCTCATTAGGACCAGCTATATGCAGCTTCCCTGCTGAAGCAAAATGTTTTACTTTTTGTAGTGTTGATACTCCAATAAATTTTGTATTGAATTTTTTACTCACTCTTCTATCATTGCCCTCTTTAGCCACAAGTAGATGTCTATGTTCCAGGGAGGTCTCCTCTCTTGTGATTCCCCTTGGAATATTCATTTTCTTGTAGAACAGATTATTACCCACCATAATGATCTCCCTACCCCCTGATTCCATTTATGATGATCAGTCCCCCAAAGCTTCTCGTCTTGCCAGACTCTGATCAACATTATCACTCCCCCTTTCATCAACATCCTCACAAGCAAAGCATTAAAGGACCAGCAGCCATGTCCCATCCAGATGACTGTATGTGATAACATAGGAGTCGCCACAAACATTCCAGCACTGGATAGGAGAGGACCACCAGCTGTTACAGTATTAAGTATTATTCTGTGCTGTCCATACCCGCAGTAATAAGCATTACTCTGTGCTGGCGTCCCCTAGAATTTGTGGTATTGCTTTTGATGAGTACTATTGACAAAAAATAAAAACATTGAAAAAAAACTCTATACATTCTTGACTCCTCTCTGGGATGAATAAGGCCAGACTCCTTAGATCAATTTGTTCAATTCTATGCATATAGCAAGGTTCATGCAATATACATCTTTTATCATAGCATAGCAGAACATAAATATCACAAATTTTATTTAGAGATAATTGAAAACGATTCAGAGTGAAACTGTGGTGCACAAAGTACTGATTTCTGCACAAGGATTCCTAGAATCTTTACATCTTTTCACTCTATTCTGAATATAAATGGATAATAAATCTAAAACATGTATATAAAGATTGATGCCTTGATAAGCTGATGAATCGTTTTTCATCCCAGACTATCAAATAAAATTAACAATTTCCCTGCTAAGAGCAAGTTGAGGTTTTGACAAAATGATATACCATGCTATTAACTAGAAATAAGGCCGTCATGTCAATGAGATATGCTAATGGATGCTCACTTTATTGACTATTATATTAATTAACATGACTAAAGTAAAGTGATTCAACTTCAGGCTGATTTTCTAATAGCTGAGCTTATGACGTGAGAGAAATTTCCTGGATCCATATATGTCCATTTACTGAATTTCCAATAGGGCCAGAAAAGAAAAAAGATCTTTTGTCAATGAAACATGCTATCTATGGAAACTAAGCACACAAAAATCCCCTATATAGAAACTAATTTCACAACACAATACTTATACCATATGCATATGGATCAAGTTTGTACTGATTTTACAGACAATTTTGAAAAACAAAATCCTGATTCTTAGAAATAATAATATTTCCTCAAATCTACATTATACTTTTCAACTCATAAATGAACCTGTTTATACCTGCTCTACATAAATATTTTACGTTTCTTTCGGTCCCATTAACAGTAGTCAGCAGGACAGAAAGAGAGTGTGAATCTTCCAATCCAAAACACAGCAAGAAAACAAAACAAAAAACAAAACAATAAGCACATTGATGTATTCAAAAAGATGGTGGTAGGAATAAATTGCAAGTAAAAAAACCTGAAGTATCATGTATATATTAGTAGGGGCATCAAACAAATAAAGAAAAAAATGATGTGGTAATAAGACCTGCAGATAAGAGGAAGGGAATTGTGGTTATGTCTAAAGAAGAGTATAGAAAGAAGATGAATTGACTACTGGAAGATAGAGATACATACAGGGGGTGATTTACTACAACTTGAGAGTACAAAATCTGGTGCATCTCTGCATAGAAACCAATTAACTTCCAGGTTTTATTGTCAAAGCTTAATTGAACAGAAAGCTGATTGGCTACCGTGCACCAGATTTTGCACTCTCCAGTTTTAGTAAATCAACCCCACAGTGTGCCTTGAAAAAGTATTCATAATCCTTGAAATTTTCCACATTTTGTCATGTTACAACCAAAAACTTAATTTATTTTATTGGGATTTTATGTGATAGACCAACACAAACTGGCACATTATTTTCAAGTGGAAAGAAAATGATAAATGGTTTTTACATTTTTTTACAAATAAATATGTGAAAAGTGTGGCGTGCATTCGTATTCAGCCCCCTGAGTCAACACTTTGTAGAAACACCTTTCACTGCAATTACAGCTGCAAGTCTTTTTGGGGATGTATCTACCATCTTTGCACATCTAGAGAGTGAAATTTTTGCCCATTCTTCTTTGCAAAATAGCTCATGGATGGAGAGCGTCTGTGGACAGCAATTTTCAAGTCTTGCTTCAGATTCTCAATTTGATTTGGGTCTGGACTTTGACTGGGCAATTCTAACACATGAATATGCTTTTATCTAAGACATTCCATTCTAGCTCTGGCTGTATGTTTAGGGTTGTTGTCCTGTTGGAAGGTAAACCTCCACCTCAGTCTCAAGTCTTTTACAGACTCTAACAGGTTATCTTCTAAGATCGCCCTGTATTTAGCTCCATCCATCTTCTCATCAACTCTGACCAGCTTCACTGTCCCGGCTAAAGAAAAGCATCCCAACAACATGATTCTGCCACCACCATGTTTCACGGTGGGGATGGTGTGTTCAGGGTGATGTGCAGTGTTAGTTTTCCGCCAGACATAGCGTTTTGCTTTTAGGCCAACAAGTTCAATTTTGGTCTAATCTGACCAGAGCACTTTTTTCTACATGTTTGCTGTGTCCCCCACATGGCTTCGCACAGACTGAAAACTGACCTCTTATGGCTTTGTTTCAACAATGGCTTTCTTCTTGCCACTCTTCCATAAAGGCCAGATTTGTAGAGTGCATGAGAAATAGTTGTCCTTTGGACAGATTCTCCCACCTGAACTGTGGATCTCTGCAGCTCCTCCAGAGTTACCATGGGCCTTTTGGCTGCTTCTCTGATTAATGCTCTGCTTGCACAGCCTGTCAGTTTAGGTGAACGGCCATGTCTTGGTAGGTTTGCAGTTGTGTCATACTCTTTCCATTTTCAGATGATGGATTGAACAATGCTCTGTGATGTGTTCAAAGCTTGTGATTTTTTTTTATAACCTAACCCTGCTTTAAACTTCTCCACAACTTTATCCCTGACCTGTCTGGTGTGTTCCCTGGCCTTCATGATGCTGTTTGTTCACTAAGGTTCTCTAACAAACCTCTGAGGGTTTCACAGAACAGCTGTATTTATATTGGGATTAAATTACACACAGGTGGACTCTATTTACTAATTAGGTGACTTCTGAAGGCAATTGGTTCTGCTAGATTTTAGTTAGGGGTATTAGAGTATTAGAGTAAAGGGGGCTGAATACAAATGCACGCCACACTTTTCAGATATTTGTTTGTAAAAAATGTTGAAAACCATTTATCATTTTTCTTCCACTTCAAAATTATGTGTCACTTTATGTTGATCTATTACAAAAAATCCCAATAAAATATATTTACGTTTTAGGTTGTAACATGACAAAATGTGAAAAATGTCAATGGGGTATGAATACTTTTTCAAGGCATTGTATTAACCACTTCAGCCCCTGAAGATTTGGCTGCTGAATGACCAGGCCAATTTTTGTGATTCGGCACTGTGTCACTTTAACTGACTATTGTGCAGTCGTGCAACGTTGTACCCAAACAAAATTGATGTCCTTTTTTTTCCCACAAATAGAGTTTTCTTTTGGTGGTATTTGATCATCGTTGCAGTTTTTATTTATTGCACTATAACCAAAAAAAAAAAGAGCGACAATTTTGAAAAAAACACAATATTTTGTACTTTTTGCTATAATAAATATCCCCATTTTTTTTAAAAAAAGCTATTTTTTTCTCAGTTTAGGCTGATATGTATTCTTCTACATATTTTTGGTAATAAAAATCGCAATAAGCGTATATTGATTGGTTTGCGCAAAAGTTGCGCAAAAGTTATCTACAAAATAGAGGATAGTTTTATAGCATTTTTATTATCATTTTTTTTCTACTAGTTATGGCAGTGATCTGTGATTTTTATCATGACTGCGACATTATGGCGGACACATCGGACAATTTTGACACATTTTTGTGACCATTGGCATTTATACAGTGATCAGTACTATAAAAATGCATTGATTACTGTAAAAATGTCACTGGCAGTGAAGGGGTTAAGACTAGGGGGCGATCAAGGGGTTAATTATGTTCCCTGCTACAGGTTCTAACTGAAGAGGGGATGGGACTTGCTAGGGGAAGAGATAGATCTGTGTTCATACTTTGTATGAACACACGATCAGTCTCTTCTCCCCTCAGAGAACCGGGATCTCTGTGATTACCCACAGAGATCCCAGTTCTAGCTGTGTCATTGCGACTGCCGGGCACTCGCATCCGCTCCGGGGGCACGCGCACGCCCCTAGTGGCCACAATAAGAAGCAACGTAACATGACAGCAATTCACTCAGTCGTGCCATGTTGCTGCAGTACAACTGTGGCGGCTGGTCAGCAAGCGGTTAAATGTCAACCCCACAAATAGATATATATAAAAAAATTGGAGATATTAGTGAAGAGAGGGGCTAAAAAGGATCCTAAATTAGAAAGAAGAAACATTTCTTGTACCATCTGCATGCAGATACCAGTTATATACAGTCTACCAAAAATACATAAGGGTAAAGTACATCCCCTAGGAAGACCCAAAATAAATTAGATCAAGTCAATTAGTGCCAGAATGGAACAATACATAGATGGTTATTTACAACCATAAGGCCTCATGCACACTGGACGTTTTTGGACATTTTTACAGCAGCTGTTTTTGGCTTCAGACATTTTTTTCTACAGTCAATAAACTCCCTATCATGTTATCCTATGTGTCCATGCACACATAGGCTGTTATCAGCAGTTTTAGCTGGGGAGTTTTTTGGCTGTAAAAAAACCCCAAAACTAGTGGGTTCTGAGAGGAGTTTTTCAGCTGTTTTCAGCTGTAAAAACGCTCTAACTTCAAAAAATGCTGATGAAATGCTGATAAACGTGGCTCACCAGCGTTTTTTGATGTTTTTGATCCATTGAAAAGAAAACGCTAAAAAAAAGCTAACATGGTAAAAAGCTAAAAACGCTATTGCAAAAATGTTGACAAACTCACTGCAAAGCTACTGGCGTTTTTATAACATTATTTTAATGTCCAGTGTGCATGAAGCCTTAGTATAAAACACAGTTTTTAAAGCATACAAAGCATTTTTTTCAGATATTACAAGAGGTACAGTAAAGGAAACTGATGGAGTAATGGAGTCATGGCAGAAGTGAGTTCACTTTACTTTATGTATGTGCATGCGCCTATTTAAATGGAGCTTCTGCACTGTCAAATTGCTGTTTGGTCTACAGCATTCTGTGAGTGTGTTTCTGATTCCTGTGAATCTTGACTCGGCTTGCTCCTAACTATCCCCATCTGTTAACTGCCCTAACCTTGGCTTGTCCTCATTTTCTGCCTCTGCCTTTTGCTCGTTTGATCCACTCTCCATTGCCAACTTTGCGTGTGACTTGATGATCCTGCTGTCTGCCTAATCTGCCCGCCCATTACCAGCTTTGCACATCTGACCCTGCATCCAGACGTCCAGCCTGCTACAGCTCCTTCATTTCAGCTCATCATCTTCTGGCTCCTGCTTTCTGCTACACATCCACAGTCTGTCATCTGTCAAGCCCTGTGCCAGCCTGCCTGAATCTAGCCATTTGGCTGTCTCATCTGCATGCAGTTGTCTGCTTTGTTTCCTGACACTCTTCCAGTGAAGTATCTGCTACTATAAATGCAGACTGCTAGACTGATTTTAGGCACTCATACCTCACCGTGCTCTTGCGGTTACTGTCCCACTATCAGTGGCCTTCGAGCCGGAGCTGTACAAGAGGCCTTTCTCTCTCTGCACATTAGGCTCACTGACCAGGTACGTAACAGGAGGCGGTGAAGTAGGCCATGGAAATGGATAGGAAATTGTGTAGGAAGCAAAGAAAATATATATTGGCATGTCTTGGTTATTGCCTAGATCATAATTATTTTTGGTACAGCAGTAAATATTACAAGCAAAATAAACTTATAGCAATGGGCACAAGATTTGCACTGACTGTAGCAATTTTGTCACGGCACAGTGGGAGAACCAAGACAAACTTCAGCAAGTCATTATGTACCACGAGTTTATAGATGATATTATGGTTATCTGGAATGGGGATGAAGGAAGCCTCAGTAATTTCATGGAGAAATTAACCACTTGCTTACTGGGCACTTAAACCCCCCTCCTGTCCAGACCAATTTTCAGCTTTTAACGCTGTCCCACTTTGAATCACAATTGCGCAGTCATACAACACTATACTCAAATGAAATTTTTTCCCACAAATAGAGCTTTCTTATGGTGGTATTTGATCACCTCTGCGGTTTTTAGTTTTTGTTAAAAAAAAATTGAAAAAGACCGAATTTAAAAAAAAAATAAATTATATTTTTTTAATATTTTGTTATAAAATCTTGGAAACAGGTAATTTTTCTCCTTCATTGGTGTACGCTGATGAGGCGGGACTGATGGGCACCGATAGGTGGCAGTGATGGGCACTGATGGGTGACAGTGATGGGCACTGCTGGGTGGCAGTGATGGGCACTGATTGCTTACACTGATGGCAGCACTGCTAGGTGGCACTGTTTGGCACCACTGGTAGGCATTGATAGGTGACACTTGTGGGCATTGATAGGTGGCACTTGTGGGCATTGATAGGTGGCACTGCTGGGCACTGTGGGCACTGGCAGGTGGCAATGACAGGTGGCACTGGCAGGCACAGATGAGGCATATGTGCCTCTCTCCTCTTTGGGACCGATGTCCCTTTAACATAAGCTGGTGATCGGCTTTTTTTTCTCCTCACGCTTACAGCATGAGGAGAAAAAAACGATTACTGAGCTTTTGTTTACATCATGTGATCAGCTGTCATTGGCTGACAGCTGATCACATGGTAAGGGGCCGGGATCGGCCCCTTACTCAGATCTGTGATCATCAGAGTCTCCGTGACTCGGTGATCACAGCGCATGCACCGTGCGCCCTGCAGGGTGCGCGTGGTGCGCGTGCACAGGGGAGGACGTCCCATGACGGCCTCCAGGAAATTGAGGTCCGCGCTGTGGCCGTCATTCGGCTATGGCCTGGACCTCAAGTGGTTAAATGACAACCAAAAAATTACGAACCTTCATGGGAGATAAGTAGTGAAAGAATTAACTTTTTGTATTTGGAGATCATAGTCCAACAGAAAGGCAATTGGTACCTGGACATACTTCAAACCACAGATAGGAATGCTTATATTCCTAATGAAAATATCCAAAAAGGATGACTATTGTGGGCAAGAAGAAATTGCACAGCTGATCTTATATATATGGAGCAGGCATTAAAAATTGGGGGAAAAACCTATAGACAGGAAAAATTTCAATGGAGACATTAGTTCTGGTGATCTGGGGTCCCCAAGAAATTCCCTTAATTTGCAGGGATTTCCTCTCACTTCCTGTTTGGCTATAAGACAGGAAGTGATGGGAATCTTTGCAGTGGGACACAGATGGTATAAAAAATCTGACAGGGGTTATAACCCTCCCTTGCTCTATCCAAAATTTAAAAAAAAGTTTTGCCTTTAGTTTTACTGATTTCAAGCACCTAATCAATGAGTATGCTTCTATATTAGACAAGATGTCACAGGGGCAATGATTTATGCTAAAACTCCCAGTTTACTTACCAGCCAGCCTTCAACAAATCGAATTGACCCTGTCTAACAGTTCACATTAAAAATAAAAGGTTTACTTTGTACACATTTGCAAATACATGCGTAAGCTACAGTGGCCACATCATGGCATCCCGAATATCTGGGGGCCCACTTATTCTAAAGACCCCCACTAACTAGAAAGAACATCTCTAGCAAGATACACTCCCGTTGTTGGGGGCATATGGCCTGGTATGTTACAGGAGGAGGTCAAACACTGCCCCCTCTTTCCTGGCCACTTGCCTGGATATGGGTATTTTATGAATATTTAGGGATCCTCTAAAGATTCATAAAAGACCCCTATTCAGATATGAAGCATTGGGGCCAGGTAAGAAGGGGGCGGGTGCCCCCACCCCCTCTGCGTGAACTAATCTAGGCCACATGCCTTCAACTTTGGGCTTCAATTTATGTGCCGTTTTCTGAATCCAGCTGAACCCAGCCTCAAATCTGCAAACCCCACATGAATGAGAAAAGGATACAGTACATAGTTTTTATAAAAAAAATGTACATAATAAGTAACCACAGCCACACCAGGCTCAAGGTGTAAATCCACCATCAATTGCACTATCCAGCAATGTTGGTACATTGTCTACCCCTTTCTGACAATCCCTCCATTGGCTTCCACTCACCCAACAAATTAAATTCAAAATACCAACAATAACTTCCAAAGAGTAACAATGAGACAAATCGCTGCTCCAGGTGGATATGCTAATCCACTATCTTCAACTCTATCCAACTCTATCCACTTTTAGGCAATCCCTGAAAACTTTTCTATCCGGGGAAGCCTATCCTGCCCTCATCTAACATCTTTTCTACCTGCCTGATCACCCGTGTTTGACCCTCGACCTGCTCCTGGACTTTGCCTCTGCCTTATACCAGTGTTTGATTCTCAGCCTGCTTGACTACCCATGTTTGACCCCCAGCCTGTTCCTGGACTTTTACCTTTGTGTTGGACTCTCAGCCTCCTCTTTAACCGGCTTCAGTCTTCATCTCCAGACTCTGCTCAAGCTCCTGCCTAGCCAGTTCCAGTGAGGTGTCAGCCACCCTGCACAGATCACTTCTCTACTTGAAGTATCTTCCAGCTGCTCTGCTACCTGCTAGTGACCCGTGCTTGTTCGTGCCCAATACCCACTGTGCCACTTCCAGAGGGTATCGTGCGCCCAACTGCAAGGGGAGCCTCTCTCAGCAACTCAGCCTTGGTGAGTACCTGACAGTACAAACCAGCCATGAGCAAGGTCTCTTTGATACCACGTCAGCATCTGCCAGTGGAACCTCTTCTCAGCAAGGTCAACCTAACCCTGCTCCCACAGTAGTAATGACACTTCCTGAACCCAGGGTCCCCACTCCGGAACGATTCTCCGGGAACCGGAAGAAGTTCAGGGCGTTTAAAAATGCCTGTCAGTTATACCTAGCCCTCCAACCCAGGACTTTTCACGCCAAATCCATAAAAGTGGGATTCATCATCTCCTTGCTATCTGACGAGCCACAATCTTGGGCCCATAATCTCCTTGAGCAGAAGAGTCCCATCCTCAACTCAGTGGACACTTTCTTTGATGCTATGGGACAGTTGTATGATGATCCGCAACACACTGCCACCGCTGAATCCTTTTTGCACACTCTGACCCAGGGGAAGAGACCCGTGGAAGATTATACAGTGGAATTCCGAAAATGGGCAGGAGACACCAACTGGAATGAGGCCGCTTTCAAATACCAGTATCGCCAGGGTCTTTCGGAAATTTTAAAAGACACTCTGAGCATTTTCAGTCGTCCAAACCAGTCTGGATGTTACCTCGGGTTCCTCCTGTTCCTGCTCCTTCCATGGTCCCCTCTGCTTCTTACAGCGAGCCTATGCAACTAGGTCTACTTTGGTCTCCACTCACTCCCGATGAAAAACTCCGCCGACGTCAAGCCAACCTTTGCTTGTATTGCAGAGAAGCAGGCCACTTCTTACGCAACTGCCCTGTAAGACCCAGTAAGTCCCGCTCACAGTTTTCCATGAACTTTCAGGTTGTTGGTGCCTGTCAGTCTCATCTTGTCCTCCCGGTCTCTTTTCAGGTGGCGGAAGAGGAAGTTCAGCTACTAGCCATCGTTGATTCAGGAGCCTGCAGTTGTTTCCTAGATGCATCCCTCGCTCAAAGTCTGCATATTCCTCTCCAAATCAAGAAACAACACCTGCAAATACATCTGGCAGATGGGTCTCTACCCTGCTCAGGGCCGGTCACCCAAGAAACCAAGCCCATCCTCATCTCCACTGACTCTGGCCACAGAGAATTTCTTCGCTTTGACATTTTTAGCTCCCCTATGTTCCCAATTATCCTAGGATTCCCATGGTTGCAGGCCCATGATCCTCAGATCAAAAGGTGCAAAAAATAAATTCTCTTCTCTTCCCAGTATTGTTCTCAGCATTGTCTTTTGCCAAGCTACGACAGAACGGCCACCTGTTCAGCCATACAGCTCAAGCCAGAAGTTCTCCAGCATGTCCCTCCAGCTTACCATGAATTCCTGGACATCTTCGACAAGAAAAAGGCTGACAGTTTGCCACCCCATCGACCTTATGATTGTCCTATTGATCTCCTCCCTGGCTCTGAAATTCCTTTCGGCCGTATTTTTCCTCTGTCTGAAACCGAACTAGAAGCTCTTCGTTCCTATATCGACGAGAACCTTGAAAAGGGATTCATTCATCCCTCCTCATCCCCAGTCGGGGCAGGAATCTTTTTCGTGGAAAAAAAGGATGGATCCCTAAGACCTTGTGTGGACTATAGAGAACTTAATAGAATCACTATCAAAAATAGATATGCACTCCCTCATCCCTGAACTTTTCCAATGCCTCTGAATTGCTCAAATATTCACCAAGCTAGATCTTCGGGGAGCATACAATCTGGTTTGGACACGTGACAGTGATGAGTGGAAGACAGCTTTTAGGTTCAGATTTGGGCATTTCGAGTATTTAGTGATGCCGTTCGGGCTGTGCAATGCCCCGGCGACCTTTCAACATCTGGTCAATGACATTTTTCGTGAGTATCTAGATAATTTTGTGATTGTGTATCTTGATGACATCTTGATTTTTTCCACTACAGCAGAGCTACATCAAACTCATGTGAAGAAGGTACTGTCAATCCTCATGGCCTATACCTAAAAGGAGAAAAATGCGAATTTGAGAAGGACACTACCCAGTTCCTTGGGTTCATCATTTCCACAGGAGGGGTCGCAATGGACCCACAAAAGGTTAAAGCCATCCAGGAGTGGCCAGCTCCTTCTGACAAAAAGGGGGTTCAGTGATTAGTTGGCTTTGCCAATTGTTATCGCAGGTTCATTAAAGGTTTCTCTTTAATCATCTCTCCTATCACACAGCTTACCCGCCAGCAAGTTAAATTTCAATGGTCACCGGAAGCCCAGGAAACTTTTGATAAATTAAAGAGACTTTTTATATCAGCTCCTGTTCTTCAACATCCCAATCCAGTGTTGTCCTATGTATTAGAAGTGGATGCCTCAGAATCTGCATTAGGGGCTATCCTCTCCCAAAGAAGTGGCCAAAAAGCACTGCTTCATCCAGTGGCCTTTTCCTCGCGGAAGCTCAGTCCCCCCCGGAGAAGAATTATGACGTTGGGGACAGAGAACTACTAGCTATAAAATTCCCCTTAGAGGAATGGAAATACTTGCTGGAGGGGGCTTCCCAACCCATCAATTTGGAGTACCTCCACACTGCCAAGCATCTTAGACCTCGACAAGCAAGTTGGGCCTTATTTTTCTCAAGATTCAACTTCCACATCTCTTATCGACCAGGCACCAAGAACGGGAAGGCGGATGCACTTTCCCGTATGTTCCCTGAAGCATGTGAACCGACAGAACCTGGGACCATCCTGTCCCCACACAACTTCCTCTGCCTCATTCAGCCCAATCTCAAGTCAACCATCAAAGAGGCTACCAGTCAATGCACCGGATCCGAAATATCCTCTTTAGAAAGGAGGGATGAATTGTTATGGGTCCAGGACAAGGTATTCGTTCCTCCCTCAGTGAGACTCCAAATTATGCAGACTTTTCACGATCACAAACTAGTAGGACACTTTGGAATACAAAAGACCTCTGAACTCGTCAATCGTTCCCTCTGGTGGCCGAATTGGAGGCAAGACTGCAAGAGTTATGTACAATCATGTATCACTTGCCAGCGCAGTAAAGGATCAAACACCAAAGCCTGGGGACTTCTTGGAGCCTTACCTGTCCCTGAACGCCCCTGGAAAGAAGTCTCCATGGACTTCATCGTGGATCTACCCCCTCTGAGAAATTTACCACCATTCTAGTAGTGGTTGACCGCCTCTCAAAGATGGCTCACTTCTTGCCCATGATGGGCACCCCCCAGCTTCAGCTACTGCAGATGTCTTCTTGAAAGAAATCGTAAGACTTCATGGTGTTCCTTTCAACATCATTTCTGATAGGGGAGTCCAGTTCACATCTACGTTTTGGAAGGATCTGTGCAAATCCCTGGAAATCAAGATCTCCCTCTCGTCTGCATACCATCCACAGAGTAATGGTCAGACGGAGAGGACCAACCAATCTTTAGAGCAATATCTTCGGTGTTTTTGTTGCTACACCCTAGATGACTGGTCTACCCTTCTGCCCTATGCATAATTTGCCTATAACAATTCCATACACTCTGCATCAACCAAACACCGTTCTGGGCAAATTATGGATTCAACCCTTCTTTCCTACCAGATGCCATCCCTGAAGTATCAACCCCTGCAGTACAGGATCGGATAAACGCTATTCAAACAAATTTTTTACAGATTCAGGAAGCCATGAAAGGAGCTCAAGATAACTATGAGAAATACTACAACAGTGGGAGAAGGAGTAACCCGAATTTCAAGACCGGAGATAAAGTGTGGTTATCCGCTGTTAATCTCAAACGTCCATATCCTTCGCGTAAACTAGGTCCAAAATTCATTGGTCCTTTTGAGATTAAGAGAGCAGTAAACCCTGTGGCTTTCGAACTAGCTCTATCCAGTTCTTATAGGATACACCCAGTGTTCCACGCCTCTTTACTGAAACCAGTAACTCCTAATCCTTTTTCAGGAAGAGAAGAACTACCTCCTCCTCCAATTGAGATTGAAGGGGAAGAGGAATTTGAGGTAGAAACTATAGTAGACTGCAGAAAGAGGGGGGGCAGGTCCAATACCTAGTTAAATGGAAGGGGTATCCCCCAGAAGACAATTCCTGGGAATCCTCTAAAAACATTCATGCCCCTCGCTTAGTGCAAGACTTCCACAGAAGACACCCAGAAATGCGAGCCCAGTTGGGCATTCGGAGGCTGCCCCTTGGGGGGGGCACTGTCAGAGGACTAGTAGAAACTTGACCTGCCAGCATCGGCACCTTCCTGTGCGCCTGCGCAGAAGAGTTGCGCTACGGCACACACGGGTGTGCGATCCAGTGGGTCAGCACTTCCAAACACTCAGCTCTGCGGGTCGGCGCATGCAGGTGCGTGATGTATCATAGCGCAGGGCACGTGCACGCCGTCATGCGCACAGCGGGAGTCCCTTGGGCAGGCCTATAAAAGTCAGCCTTGTGTATGGTGTCGTTGCTGGTTTGTCTTTTCAGCTCCTGTAACCTGTTCCTGAACCTGTGTACCTGTGCCTGCCTGTTGTGACCCGGATCGACCTTGACCTCGCCTTGAAACTCTCCTGTGTTTTAACCTTGGCTTATCTCTTGGCTTTTCTACCTGCCTGATAACCCGTGTTTCACCCTCAGCCTGCTCCTGGACTTTGCCTCTGCCTTATCCTAGTGTTTGATCTTCAGCCTGCTTGACTACCCGTGGTTGACCCTCGGCTTGCTCCTGGACTTTGCCTCTGCCTTATCCCAGTGTTTGATCCTCAGCCTGCTTGACTACCTGTGTTTGACCCCCGGCCTGTTCCTGGACTTTTACCTTTGTGTTGGACTCTCAGCCTCCTCTTTAACCGGCTTCAATCTTCATCACCAGACTCTGCTTAAGCTCCTGCCTAGCCAGTTCCAGTGGGGTGTCAGCCACCCTGCACGGATCACTTCTCTACTTGAAGTACCTTCCAGCTGCTCTGCTACCTGCTGGTGACCCGTGCTTCTTCATGCCCAATACCCACTGTGCCACTTCCAGAGGGTATCATGCACCCAGCTGCAAGGGGAGCCTCTCTCAGCAACTCGGCCTTGGGGAGTACCTGACACCCTCCCTCTTAGATTGTAGGCTCTAACGAGCAGGGACCTCTGATTCCTCCTGTATTGAACTGTATTGTAACTGTACTGTCTGCCCTAATGTTGTAAAGTGCTGGCAAACTGTTGACTCTATATAAATCCTATATAATAATAATAATAATAATAATAATTGTCAATCCCAAAGAAAAATGACACCAGCCAGAGGTTTGGGCAGGCAAACTGGACAGATAAACCCAGTTTGTAACCCATTCACCAAATTGTGAACAGGCTGGATTCAAGTAAAAAACCCAGAGCTAATTCCTAGCCCCAACCCTGTGGTATGGGGTGGGTGGGATACCCAATGGACTCCTGCTTGCTTTCACTTGCTTGGAACACATGATTCTTACTTTTGGGGTCTCTCACTGCCAGTTTCCTGGAAAGTGAACAGATACGTGTTCCTTTGGACTATTTTACTATTTTTTTACACATCCAGTATTTTCCCAGCAAAGTAGAATAATAGAAATGACTTTAATGGATTGATAAAATTCCAAATTACCAAGGCAAATGCTGTTATCACACTTTCCTGATAGTTTTCTTAATACAGATGTTAAAAGACAGAGAAGCAGACAGATAGAGATACCTAAAGCTATGTGGAATTCTTTGGAGAAACAAACTACGATAGGGAAATTTTACTATGACGTTCTTTAAAACTGTGGGTAATAAATTATCAGTTTTGGGTAAGGTTGGCATTATATGTTTCATTAGACTAGTTAAACTTAAATTTGTTTTAAAATGATATGTGATATACACCTTCATATTTATTAAATGTAAATAACATGCATAAAGTAAAATTTTTGCTTTTATAGCTTTTGGTAATTACTTTTGTTATTCACATATTGTTTATGTGGTCAATTGTACAGAAAATGAATTCTGAATTGTAATCTTTATAATGTTCTGTAACTACAGTACATAATGTATTCTGTGCAACAATTGTTTAATGTAATTAATTTAAATTATCTTGGGATCTAGAAAAAAACCTTGTAACTCAGCCTCGTATGTTGGACTGACAAAAATTTTTGAGCATTGGTTAACTGAACTAAAATCAGCCATAAAAAACATAGATTGCAAAATTGAAATGCCCATTTAGACTAAGGCAGGTTTCAAGAACCTACAGCCAATGCCCTCTCTTGGTTTTCTCCACTTTTGGAAATTGGCTGGGCTGGTCCTGCACTGTACATGATGACTTCGGAGAAGGAGTGGCTGCACGGCCAGCAAAAAATAGTAGCTTTATGGGACTGGTTATAAAGAGGGGATGCACCCTGAAGGAGTGAGAAATAAAGTAAGTGTATCTCTGCCCTAAACCTCCACAGATGCTTTAACTGCTTACGCAGATGCTGCTGACTAGTAACTCTCCTACTCTAGCAGTTATCTTCCCTACATAGATTCACACAGGAAAGCCCAATTCAGATCTCTTATTTTAACTGAAGCCCTAATGAAAGGGCAGTGATTTCTGGACTCTGAAATGCATTGGCTTTTTTTAATGCAAATCAATAAATTAATTTGGTCTGTTTTTTATTTTGATCTGGCTCTTCTTCCGTTGTGTTTGCATGTGTTTCGACTAAACCTCCCCTAGACTAAATTAACATGAAGTTTTATTGCTGATTCAAGTTCAGTTTAAATTGTTGATACTTTTGGTAGATTCATAGAAGGGGTTTTATCCATTCCCTAAACTGTTCCTCACAGACATCAGCCAGATCTTGCACTGCCTTGGTTATGTGATTCTGGTGTACAATCTATTGGTCACATCCCAGTTACCAGCAATCATAGGAATACGGCTGGAGATTTACAGAGCACATACCCTGGTGGACGGGTGATTCAGAACACAACAACCATACGCATTACCCCTGCAGGGGTGATAGGATGCAGTGAGTGGGGACCCTTGAGGGGGAGCACTTAAGTCACCTGGATACCTCTGCAAGCACTGAAGTCACTTATGAGGATCTCTGTTATCCCCACTACATTATTTGATTAATATATAAGTGGACTGTTTTTTAGTTTTCACCCATACACACAACCATATATATCTGGAGTCTGGACTTTATTTAATTATTATTATACATTTTTTATTTTTGTTTTTTCTTACTGGATGTAACACTTGTGGGCACTTATATTTATATGGGTTACAAGCACATCATATGCACTTGTATTATTATATACTTTCTAAAAGGCCAGACCTATAGGTCTTATATATATTTATTTTTATCCTTTTTGTGATTTTTATGCAATTTATGCACATAGCATTATGTGTCCTTAAAGATACTCCTGCTATACCACCAAAGGAATAGTAATTTTTTTGTTCACTTATCTGGATGCACCTAGCACATGCACTTTTTGAGCAGATTGTTTTTTTTTTTTTGTAAATATCAGGATTAATTTATATATACTATTCTATTTCATTTTATATCTTTTATTTTTAGCTATATGGTTTTTTTTTTAGGTTTGGTGTCTACCACTAATCATATTCACTTGTGTTCACTTGTTTTCTTGTCCACACCTGTTATTGGGTATATAATACCAGGCTGGTGGTTGCAGCACATGTAGGTTAGTTTCTAGTACACGTTCAACTTAAGCTGTTTTTTATATAGGTAGTGCTTTAGCTTATAGGTAAACGCCACAACCCCATGCTCTTTTAAAATTGGTTATGGTCTAGAGCTTTCCTTTTCGGGGGAGCCCTATCAGGGGAGGCAGCTATCCTTTACTATAATTATTTATCATATATTATTTTCCTAAGCACGGCTGTCTCTTTAAAGTGGAGTTTTGCTGGAAAAAAAATATTAAAAGCCAGCAGCTACAAATACTGCAGCTGCTGACTTTTAATATATGGACACTTACCCGTCCAGGGAGCCCGCGGTGTCGGCAGCCGAAGCCGATCCGTCCTTCGGCTCTCAGCTGCTGCCGTCGCCATCCTCGGTAAGGGAATAAGGAAGTGAAGCCGTGCGGCTTCACTTCCTGGTTCCCTACTGCGCATGCGCGAGCCGTGCTGCGCATCCTCACAGGTCCCTGCTGTATTCTGTGTCTCACAGAATACAGCGGTGGGAGGACGGGGTAGGCAGTGGAAGTGGCATAGGTCACCGCAATCACTGCGGTGATCTATGCCAGGAAGTGGTAGCAAATACCTGTATTAGACAGGTATCTGCTCCCTCCTCCCCCCTGAAAGGTGCCAAATGTGACACCGAAGGGGGGGAGGAATACAAAAAGTGGAAGTTCCATTTTTGGGTGGAACTCCACTTTAATATATTAACATTTTGACTTAGATATACTTTTATCTTAACTTCTTACACCTCATTCAATTAAACCAATTTATTCTGTACCTACATTTTCATCTTCAATACAAGCCAACCTGAACGATGTCTATTACCCAGAACACTTGGCATCTGTGCCAAAACAGAGCAGAGTTGGGATGCCACCACAAACCATTACTAATTTAAAACAGTTGCACAATTTGTAGAGATATTTTATATTAAAGCTTGATTTTACAAGAAATACACAAAAGCTGTTTATAGGCAGTACTGCGATATAACGGTAAACTCCACAATGCCAGCGTCTCTCTGCTGACATTTTCCCTTTCCATCCTCCCTTATCTTGATCAAGTCATATACTTTTGTGATCCTAAGATATTTAAAACCTTATAAGAGGGCAGAGGTGCTCCTGCATTACGCAGACATCTTTGCTGTGTTTGTAGATCATTCCTGGAGCTATCTGTTATTTTATGACCCAGTGAGGGGAATTTGAAGGTATCACATAGCGAGCTTCTTCAATCCTTGTAGCCCAAAGGCTTAAAAGACCTTTACGACCATTGGCTTCCAATAGCTAGCAACAATGGCATGCTTTCTAGTTGCACATTCTGAAAAAAAATATTCATTCAACAATTGTATTTTATGGCAGTTGTGTCTCAGTTATAGTCTATGACCCACTTACAAAAATAGTAAACGCAACTGCAAGCAAATGTAGTTTAAAGTTTTATGTAGAGTATGAAAGGGTTAGCATCTCTATTGGGGTTTTATTGCCCTTGTCAGTGGTGATAAACAGATAGATAGTGCATATAAAACAGCTTATTTTGGGGTATACAGCCTCAAATGGGAGGCTTAATGTAAGTCTACAAAGCACTTCAAGTTACAGAGTTACATAGTTAAGTTGAAAAAAGACACAGGTCCATCTAGTTCAACCAAGGAAAAAAAAAACAACAACAGAAAAAAAAAAACATACAATCCCATATACACAATCTTATATCCACAGTTGACCCAGAGGAAGTCAAAAAACCCCAGCAAAGCATGATCCAATTTGCTCCAGCAGGGGAAAAAATTCCTTCCTGATCCCCCAAGAGGCTAACGGATGATCCCTGGATCAAGTTTACTTATAAATGTTAGCAACCAGTTATGCTATGTACATAGTCTCAAACTTAAAGAGGAAGTGTGGGTTTACTTCTTCTTTGTTTCCCTGCAAAGGTAAAGCATAATGGGCTACTATGCATCACATAGTAGCCCATTATGTGTCACTTACCTGACACAGGAACCTGCAATGTCACCGCTGTCCCCTCTTCCACAAAGCGTCCATCTTCCTTCCGGGTATCGCTGCTCTGGCGCTGTGAGTGGCCGGAGCAGCGATGATGTCACTCCAGCGCATGTGCGGGAGCCATCAGTGACAGCATTTTAGCCTTCACTAATGGCATGCTCAGTACACTTGCGCCGTTGTCTATGGCACGCATGCGCCATAGACATCGGTGCCCCTTTTTAGAAAATTATCTCCTTAACCGTGTAGGTTAAGGATATATTTCTTGCACCTACAGGCAAGCCTTAATCTAGGCTTACCTGTAGGTTAAAGTGGTCTGTAAGAGTTTACAACCACTTTAAAGTGGATGTAAACCCTCACATACAGTGTCTCACAAAAGTGAGTACACCCTTCACATTTTGTAAATATTTTATTATATCTTTTCATGTAACAACACTGAAGAAATTACACTTTGCTACAGTGAGTGTACAGCTTGTATAAAAGTGTAAATTTGCTGTCTGATGCTGATGTCTTAACCGCTGGCAACAAAAGTGAGTACACCCCTAAGTGAAAATGTCCAAATTTGGCCCAAAGTGTCAATATTTTTGTGGACTCCATTATTTTACAGCACTGACTTAACCCTCTTGGGCATGGAGTTTACCAGAGCTTCACAGGTTACCACTGGAGTCCTCTATCACTCCTCTATGATAACATCATGAAACTGGTGGATGTTAGAGACCTTGCACTCCTGCACCTTACATTTGAGGATGTCCCACAGATGCTCAATAGGGTTTAAGTCTGGAGACATACTTGGCCAGTCCATCACCTTTACCCTCAGATTCTTTAACAAGGCAGTGTTTGTCTTAGTTGTGTTTTTGGGGTCGTTATCATGTTGGAATACTGCCCTGCAGCCCAGTCTCCGATCATGCTCTGCTTCAGTATGTCACAGTACATGTTGGTATTCATAATTCCCTCAATGAACTGTAACTCCCCAGTGTCAGCAGCACTCATGCAGCCCCAGACCATGACACTCCCACCACTATGCTTGACTGTGGGCAAGACACACTTGTCTTTGTACTCCTCACCTGGTTGCCGCCACACACGCGTGACACCATCTGAACCAAATAAGTTTATTTTGGTCTCATCAGACCACAGGACATGTTCCATGTCCTTAGTCTGCTTGTCTTCAGCAAACTGTTTGTGGACTTTCTTGTGCATCATCTTTAAAAGAGATGATGCACATCCTTCTGTGACGACAGCCATGCAGACCAATTTGATGCAGTGCGCAGTGTAAGGTCTGAGCACTGACAGGCTGACCCCCCCACCCCTTCAACCTCTCCAGCAATGCTGTAAGCACTCATACATCTATTTCCCAAAGACAAGCTCTAGATATGATGCTGAGCACGTGCACTCAACTTCTTTGGTCGACCATGGCGAGGCCTGTTTTGAGTGGAATCTGTCCTGTTAAACCGCTGTATGGTCTTGGCCACCGTGCTGCAGCTCAATTTCAGGGTCTTGGCAATCTTCTTATAGCCTATGCCCTCTTTATGTAGAGCAATTTTTCAGTTCCTCAGAGAGTTCTTCGCCATGAGGTGAAATGTTGAACTTCCACTTACCAGTATGAGAGAGTGAGAGCGATAACACCAAATTTAACACACCTGCTCCTCATTCACACCTGAGACACATGACAAAGGGGAGGGAAAATGGCTAATTGGGCCCAATTTGGACATTTTCACTTAGGGATGTACTCACTTTTGTTGCCAGTGGTTTAGACATTAATGGCTGTGTGTTGAGTTATTTTGAGGGGACAGCAAATTTACACTGTTATACAAGCTGTACACTCACTACTTGTGGCAAAGTGTCATTTCTTCAGTGTTGTCACATGAAAAGATATAATAAAATATTTACAAAAACATGAGGGGTGTACTCACTTTTGTGTGATACTGTATACCCAGTGAAGTGGACAGCCTAAGTTTTAAATGTATATCTGCTGTCTTCATCTTTATATACAGTACTGTTTAGAAAGTTCACATCGTTTTAGGAGCTTTTCTCTTCCTGTTCCACACTGCAGTGAAGCCTGGGCATACAGCCAAGACAGATGATTGGTGGAAAGGCACACACCCCCTCTCCTCATAGGTAGAGACTTTCAGGTCTGTTTCTTGTATAGTTCAGCACGCTGCTAATCTATTTAAAGCAACATCCCCCGACACAAAACTCTGGCTGCTTTTATCATATGTGTCGGAGAACTTGTCAGGAGTTATCAGGCTGATAACAGAAGAACGGAGCAGGAGACAGCTACGGGACTTAGTGCTTTGAAGATAGATAACAAAACACTGCAGATATATGTGCCCAGCTCAAATTTCTTGAATCGGGTTTACATCCACTTTAACCACTTGACCACTGGGCACTTAAACCCCCTTCCTAACCAGACCAATTTTCAGGTTTCAGTGCTCTCACAATTTGAATGACAATTACTTAGTCACGCAACACTATACCCATATAAAATGTTTGTCCTTTTTTCCACAGAAATAGAGCTTTCTTTTGGTGGTATTTAATCACCACTGGGTTTTTTATTTTTTGCGCTATAAATCAAAAAAGACTGAAAATTCAGGGGAAAAAAATTATTTTTTTCTGTTAAAATTTATTTCAGAGTATTGGCGAGTATTGGCAAAGTATTGGCAAGTATTGGCAGAGTATGGCAGAGTTTTGCAGAGTATTGGCAGAGTATTGCAGAGTATTGCAGAGTATTGGCAGATTATTGCAGAGTATTGCAGAGTATTGGCAGATTATTGCAGAGTATTGCAGAGTATTGGCAAAGTACTGCAGAGTATTGGCATAGTACTGCAGAGTATTGCAGAGTATGGGCACTGAGCAGCGCTGTGGGCACTACAGATCCAGCCCACATCGCTGCTGCAAACGATCTCTCTCCCTCTCCCCTCGCACTATACAGATTGGTACAGAGAGGGGAGGGGAGGGAGGAACCGGCGTCATGACGTGACGCTGGTTTGTTTGCAAGTGATCGCTCCGTCATTTGACGGAGTAATCACGTGGTAAACGGCCGCTATCAGCGACTGTTTACCGTGATCCGTGATGTGTCCCTAAAAGGATGGGGATGATGAATTGCCAGTCAATATATTTTTTTTAAAGGTCTTTGTTTCTTGGAGTTACGATATGTGGCCATT